>NC_140578.1:33696068-34896068 GCF_057381845.1 Rhamphochromis longiceps | reverse complement strand
TAATTAACCTATTAATCATAGCTCTCATGTACCAGATGTCTACCCTCCCTTCTTGTGAGTCTGTGTATGTTACACACTGCATGGGACCAAGCTGTACAATTAAGGCATATCACCATGAATGAACTCGCACCATGACTTAAAACACGGGGAGGTCGTGGTATTACACAGATGCGTCCTGCAGTGGGCCATAGGTCCAAGGCAACTTATGTTCTGGGATCAGCAACCACGAAGAGGCATTTTATTTTGAAAGGCCTACTTTTTACTTTACGCCACATTAGACTGTAAACACGTGCTCTGCGTTAACAACACACCTACCAACTTTTGCAGCTGTTATCATGATGGGAGTGTTCCTGCTTTGGGCATAACTACAAACAAAGATTTAATTACAGCATTCTGCTTTGGAACATAATATAATACAAAAATCCGTGAGTAAAATCCTTTTATAAAATATAATATAAAATGTAAATCACACCGTATTATGTTTAATTCTAAAAAAACATCCTCATGTGGGAACTAGAAAGTGTGTTTGCTGATATTCTAAAGCAGCCCCCTTCAAACTGAAACAAACACTATAATATTAATGTGTTTTCTTACAGCACTAAGCTGTGCGCCTGCTGCATCTCGTCCACTCATGCCTATTGTCTCGGGCTGAACAGCTGCAGAGCTGCGAGACAGCGCAAAGAAAAAGTAATGACTGATGACCACAGACTGTGTTGGTGCCACCGACCGCCTGCCCTCCTCTTTCTCCTGCCTGCTACTGCATAGCTCTTTGTCACTGCAGACTTTCTTTGGCCCTTTTATCCAGTCTTTTACATTTATCAAAATGTGCCAGCTTTATGTTTGGTCTCTTTTATGGAGAATTTGCAGGGGAAATCTCAGTAGGTCTGCTCTCATAATAATTGGCATCACTTTCAACACTACACATGTCTAAACTGCATGCAGGCACATTTAATGTGCTGTGTGTCTCAGCTCACCAAAATTATGATTACTTTCTTAAAAAATACTTTTTCATCTATTTGAACTATTTTACGATTTTGCTACGCAGTAAGGAGTCGACGAAGATGGAAACATTACAAACTGGTCATTAAAACAAGAGGGATTTAAAAAAAAAAAAAAAACCCAAAATAATTCATTCAAAGAAAATGCATTTACATTGCTCATTTGTATGAAAGACAAAGTATTCTTTGTCTTTCATACAAATGTTGGATGTTTTACCAAACTGAAGCCAGCAATATGATACATCCATGTCTGAAAAGTGCTTGGGTTGTCAAACTCAAATCCACTTAAAATGAACTAATGGCTGAATTCCAACCATCCAATAATACTATTAGTAACACCTATGTTTGTTCTGCAGTAACTCAAGCTACCCATCATGGACAAAGTCAATTACAGTATGGCTCCATATTGCACCCACATACCGTCGGTGCAGTTATGTCTCCTGCTGCATTGTTGCTTTGTTTTTCAAAATAATATCCACAAGGCAAACTTTCATTACACAGCACTTTTTAGACAAGAATGCAGTGGATCTGATCTAATAACACAAAGTAAGTAAGTTTTATTTATTACGACACAGAATATAGCTACTGCAACAAAGGAAATAATTTAATGTGCCACAATGCAGTACTAATACACTTATTACTTTTGTATACTCTTATATGCTGTTGTTATTTACCTTATGTTTTTTTAAATGTACACATTTTTCCATGGCGTTTAATAATAATGATAATAATGATGATGATAATGATAATTCTTTCATGTTTTATTTATAATTATTAAAATTGTGTGAACTTTTTGTCTTTCCCAGTCGGCGTAAAGATTGAGGAAGGTCTCTACAACTCCTGAATCTTAGTGTCATTGCATGCCATCACTAATTTAGTATGTAAACAGTTGATAATAATTCTAACACTTATCTTTCGAATGAAAATTTAAATGAACATAGCATGATGAAAAGTGAGAGAGAATATGTCTGTAAAGGTGTTGGCATTAGTTTTTTGCCACGTCAGCTCTCTTGACCAGAATTTGCAGTTAATAAAAATTTTTTAAAAAATCAACAAAAGACACCATTGCAAAGGTAAAAAAGTTGTTGGTTTAACAAAATGTAAAGTACCTCTAGATTTAGCCATGCTATGTTAGCTCTCCTGCTAGCAAATGGTACTCTGTTACTGACACATTATATTGAACAACACACACAAAGTTAACATAATTGAATAGATCAGACAATTGTCACTATGCCCAATTTACCTTTTTGTGTCTGAATCAGCCACTACTGTTGTTGTTTTTAAAGAGCTGATATAATAAAAAAATATATAATAAAATTCTGTATAATCTGTGTTTCAAATTTAATAAAAATACTTTGAAATGATGGCGTCTAGCTTCTTGTTATTTGGAACTTACCCTTCAAGCATAATCATCCGAACTTCTTTCTCTCCCAAAGATGCTAGCTCTCATCGACACATTCCTGTCTTTCAGGTCCTCTGTATTTGCCAGCATCTCCCTGTAAGACTTTGCAATGAGAATGTCTGATAACGTCGACACTGAAACAATGAAGGTTTCCGAAGCCGCCGAACCCGCGTCATCTGCAAAAGACGCCAAGACTGAGGTGTCTGACCAGAGCCAGAACAGCAGAGATGAACATGGTTGCAACAATAAAAAGGACATACAGGTAAAGAATGCTGATTTATGTTCAACCTTAAAACGTGTCAGTAACAATTCTTCCATATCTGTGTGACTGTAACATTTAATTTTAGAATTATGGACTGCACAGCGATAGAAACACTGTTTTGGTACACCGGGTGTTTCTGTGAAAGTGCTGTAATGAAATGTAAAGAAGTGCTTCCTGCCATGTGCAAACACAGTGCAGAGCAGATACCTGAGTAGATTATCTTGTCAGTAGCATTATATCCTCATCGCGTACGACTCTGGATACTGTGACTACAAAAAGAAAGCAGCAAAAGTTTGTTACTAATAGCAGGGAGTCAAACATTCAGCACTACAACCAGACTGACAAAGAATCAGAGCCTTCATGAGTTTCTTCACAAATAAAACATTTATAAGCGTTATAACTAACTATCTGAAGTAATTTCTTCCTTTAGATCCTCAACATGTCTATTAGACCCCATTCCTACGACAGTGTTCAAAAATATTTACCATTAATAGATGTTACATTTTTAATACGATCGGTTTATCTTTATCAAAAAGGTTGCGTATGACAGGCTTTCAGGGTTGCACAGTTTTCCGTTTCAATGGTTTGAATTAAACTATTACTTAAAAATCTTTTACTTGATCCAGGTCTCTTAGTTATGGACTAATATCCAAAATCCTTTCATTTCAATTGTTCTTGAAAGAGTAGTTGTTAAAAGATTTCTGGATAATACAGAAATGGGACAGGTGGAGGTTAGAAATGACTTTCTTCTCACAGTGAGCTCATATCTGTGCTTCTCCCAATGGTTACAGTGTTTAACTACAGAGATTGGTATTAAAGGAAATGCACTGCAATAATTGGAATCATAGATAGATGTGTGCTAACATGAAAGTTAGCCAGGGTTCCACAGGGCTCTGTGCTGGTACCACTGCTTTATACGTTATACTCTTCTCAGAACAGAAAAGTTGGAAACAGATACTTAACTCTGGATCATGGCATTAACTTAGCATCCAAAAGACTTTGAGAAATCTTGGGAGGCATTTTTGATTGTGTCCTTCAATGCAGATGTTAAACAAATATGAATCGTTGCTGAATATCTCTAACATGTAAAAACATACTTTCTAGGGCTGATGCTGAAAAACTAGCTCATGTTTTCATTACTTAGGCTGGAGTACAGTGGTCCATTATTATCAGGTTGTACTTGCTTGTAGAGGTCTCCTCCAGAATACTATAGGATCTTTACCTTACGAGATAAAGTGCCTTGAAGCATTGTATAAATAAAGTTGAATTGAATGAGCACTAATGTGAAATGAAATGTCAGTTTCACAGTGTTTTGGTAGACTGGAGCCTCAATAAGCTGAGGACACTTACCTGACAACTTCAGCAAAGTCTGTCATTTCTTTTCCACACCTCGTTTCCATGAAAATTCAGTAGCAGTCAACGTCGAACACCAACTGCCCTGGGCATCTTCTGTCACCTGCGGCACTCCCAGCCGTTTCAGCGAGGAAATATTATTTCTGAAATGTATAATCGGCGCAGACAGAAATAATAATGCAGGGTTCAACTCTGCCTCAGCAGCACTGAGGTCAGTCATAGTGAGACTCTTCACTGCTGTCTACCTGGCTGCTGAGAATTGTTAAAGTTGTTAAGAAGTCACGGATCTTCCACAGGAGACATTAAACTGGTTATCTACTGAGGCTTCAGGAGAGCTGAGAACACTTTGACATAAACTGCTAATTAATAAGGTCTTTGACATTGCAACATTGTGCTTTGGGGGTGCAAAAAAATTAGCATTTGTTAATTTAGAGCAAAAACTGGCTCTGACAGGTTTTCCTCACAGAGGAATGCACACTAAAATCTAAATGGTGAAACTGTGAAATCTCTTCTTGTGTGGTCAAAGAAGCAAAATCCAGGAAAGACGAAGGATTGTCTCTTTGGCTGCTGCCTAAAAATAGGATTCAGGCCAATCTGGCCTTGTGGTTGGAGGAGGGGAGCGCGAGGGAGTCAGGCAGGCAGATAATCGGAGCTCAAATCCAGGCTTATCTTCCAACTTCCTGCGCCTATGTTACCCTGAGGAACAGAATGACACCAGCATGGGGGAAGCAGCATGGGAGAGAGGAGGAGATACAGGAGGAAGAGGGAGGGAGAGACGTGTGGAGAGGTTGTAAGAAGGAAGGATTAGGGAGAGGAAGAAGGTGGAAGAACACGAGAGACACGGTGTTGGAGAATGAAGGAAAGAAAGGAGAGCAGAGGCGAGACAAGAAAGTAGCAAGAAGAGGAAAGTAGAGGGACGATTTCTCCTCCTTAAATTATTTTAATCCACCACAACAAAGAAAGAATTTCAGCTATCAGCTCAAAACCCCCAAAATATATTTAGCCAAAGGCTAAAACTGAAACTAGAAGGCAGCTTTTGAAGCCCAAAATGCTCTTTTTGGATTAAAAAGTTGACTTCATAAGCAGTAAATTGGTCCAATTGTACAATCCAGTTCATCCACTCGTATATTTTGCTGCTGTAGCATTGTGTGGTCTGGTATGACCATTAGCTGAGTGACTCTGCTTCATGTCACCTCTACAAATGTAGGCTACTTGCGATTGTGCTGCTTTTTCTGTTTTGTGTGTTATTTTCTTTTTTGCCTTTTCCTCTCCCTGATGTAGTGATTTTATGGTTACTGGAATGCCGGGATATGCTGACGGCACTGACACAGCCGACCTTTCCGCTTGTAATTTCCAGCGGTGGAGGAGGTGAAGCTAATTCCGCTGCTCTGTGTAAGGGCATCAGTTAAATGCCTGAAATGTTCATTGTAAGAGGAACGGGTGGGGGAAGAAATGAGGGAGAGGACAGCGGTACCTTAAACGAGGCGAGGCGGGGGTGGGTATGGCGGCATCGGGGGGCAGGAATGCGTTCCGACAGAGGTAAAAGAGGGTGACTTTGCCACCATCTGCCTCCAGCTCTCCAGCTCTGTCCTCTGCGGCAGGACAGGTGGCTGGTGGCCGCCCTACTTCTGCTGACTTCAGCCCTTTCCCTCTCTCCCCCCGCTTTCCCTTTCCTTTATCTCCTGGCGGCATTGTTCATTCCCCACCGGCCCCACACCGCTCAATTAGCCGGTGAAGCGGTGCGCTCACGGTCCCTGACCACCCTCCACCCCCGCTACCCTCTCCTCCACATCCATATTACCTGATATAGAAAAGGGGCACGGCAGGTCACAGGCGTTGGAAATAGGCGAACAGCGGCCCTCGAGCTCAGTGAGGGAGGGGATAGGTTGTCCTTTTGATTTTTAGAGGACAGGTGGGAAGGACAGCGTTTGTGTGTGTGTGTGTGTGTGTGTGTGTGTGTGTGTGTGTGTGTGTGTGTGTGTGTGTGTGTGTGTGTGTGTGTGTGTGTGTGTGTGTGTTGGGATTAGGAAACAGAGGACTGGGCTCTGTTACAATTTACACTGAAATGGCTCCTGCCAGGTCTCCCCCTCCCTACCTTTTCCCTCCTCCGCTCTTCCCTTTACGTGCTACTGAGAGACCTTCTGTTTACTTACACACACACACACACACACACAGAGCCACCAGTGCGTGAAGCGCAGAGGCACCGAGCTGTCTCACACACTAGTAGGCGGGCGGCCTCTCTCTGCTTTCTGCACCTTACATCCAGCGCCTGCTTTCACGTGACAGCTAAATGGAGCAACGAACAAAACTGACCCGAATCCCTCACAGCCAAATGTCTGGCTTTTGTTTTCTGCGGCATCTTGCTAAGAGAGAGTGTGTGTGTGTGTGTGTGAAAGGAAGGGGTCCTGCAGTGCAGCCACTTTGGTAGCATATGCTATTCAGAAATTAATTCATTGCTCCCAGTAAATGATTATCTATCCATTATTTATCCAGAGAAAGTCTGTGATTTGGCCAAGGGTTGAGCAGACACTTTAACAATAATGAACACACAATAGTGCAGAATTTGGAGATAACGTATCAAGGTCAGAACTTCAGTGCAGTCACTAAGCTGATGCAGATTCTCACAGATTTTAGTCAGATGGTCTACAATCTACAGAAAGACTGAAATGGTCACATTTCAGTCTTTCTGTAGATTGTTCCAGCAAAAAGGAAAAATGAACCAGTCCAAGGACAGAGTGAGTGTTTCCCTTAGCATCACATCATATTTGTGATATAGCAAGGCAAACAATATAACGAGTATGGGTACATATTTAAATGTTTTTATTGATTAACTCATTCACTGCCAGCCATTGGCAGTGAATGAGTTAATAAAAATAAAAAAAAGCCAAAACCTATATTTTGTCACTGAATTGGCTGCAAGGCTGCTGCTTTTGCCGTATGCTCTTCTTTGGACAGACTTCAGCTTCATCAGCTTGGACGTTCTTCAGCCTTGGTGGTTGGTTAGCCTGGTTTCTGCTTAGATTGGCCCTTAAGCTCGTGTTGGAACGAGGACCACCATCGCCAGCTGCTCTTCAAGTTGTAGTCTGTCTAATTGTGAGAAGAGAGACTGGAAAAAGCTGATTGACATCGAGACCAGCAACAATTACAGCCTGGACTATAAAGACTATCACTAATTCTAGACTGTAAAGACTGGAGCTAGCTGGTTTGCAACAACTGAAGTTTCACCATAAGACGGGAATAGTTTGAAAAGTAGATTGATTTTGTTTAGTTCATCCACGATAACAATGCAATCAGCAGCCTCAAACAAAAATAAACTTGGACGGTTATGAATATACCCAGGCCACCCAAGTGAGGGTATGTGCGAGAACCACTGAGATTTATCTTTATGAGCCAATCAGTGAGAGAAACTCGAACCATGTAGACGCCCACTGAGCAGCAGCATACAAAGAACAGGGGTATATCCCCTTTCTGTAACCACTCAATATCCAGCTACTTTAGGTGTTTCCTAATGAGCAGATCACTCTAATCCAATAAAGGTTAAAGAAAAAAGTTGCCTGAGGGATGAAATGGGATTTACTCCTTTAAAAAAAAGAAGCAAATTTCATCTTAAACATGAGGTTTTCAGTGAGCATTTTAAATGACACGCTCTGGTCAGTTATCACGCCTAAATATATTATGACCATCTCGACTTCAGCCCCTAGCGCAGTTTCAGAAAGATTAGATGCTGTTTGAGAGCAGCATATACTTGTATTTTCTTGCATTTAACACCAGCTTAAGTTCAGTCAAATGAGACCGAACAGCATCAAAGACTGAGTGCAGTAATTCAGGGGTTCATATAGCAGATGATGATGATGGGATGCAGCATTAGATAAAACGACCACACATGCTGTATAAATGGAGTGCTAATATAAAAACGGTGATTGCTTAACTTGAGATTTTCATTTAATATCTTTTATTTTCGCAGACTGGTGTCAGCACATTTTGTTCTGTGCTCTTTAAGTTTTTTTTTTTTTTCTTCAGCCTGCGAACAGACATTAAAAAGACATCATAGAAACTGAAACCTATGAATTGTTTGGAGTTGCTCAAGCTCTAGAAGTGCACCCATGCACAAAATGTAGGCCACTCATATTTAATTCAAATATCATTTGTTACTTTCTTTCCCCCCCAAAAAAAGTCTTCCCCCTCCCTTTTTTTTTTTTTCCAAGCATCTGTGGTTTGTTTGATTTCATTTTCCTTTCCCTGCACCCCCTCCCCTACCTGTGGACAGCCTGTGAAGTACTCTAAGGTACGGTACTCTCGACATGCATGTTGCGCACGGATGCTCCGACCTGTCTCGTGCACTTGACTTGCGTTGTTTGCTTGGATTGAGATGGAAGTTGTACCCGTGTTACCTGTCACGCAGATGTCTGAAATGACTTTGCTGCAATGTGTTGAGATGCCGTCACATGACTGATAGCAGAGGCTGTGATGTGAATTATGAATGAGAATACGGCTAGTTTGGACGTTTCTTTTGTGCTTGCTGCATTGATGTTTCCTGTAGAAAAATGTGAGAAAGCTTGAGGTTTTTTTTTTTCCCTTTTGTTTTTTTTAAACTTAAGTTCCCTCTGATCAGGTTATTCGAGAAGTTATAAGAAGCTACAATCTTAGCAATGAAAAAAACTTGTGTCTGCTGAAATGTGAATTATTGGATCTGTATGACATGCTCGTAAGAATTGATTGTGCTCGCTGGCTGTTTCACTTTGGCTTGTCACTGTGATGTGTGATGAAATTGACACAGGTATGTATGTGCATGGATTTAACTGTGCCCACCTACTTGCACCCCTCTCCTTACCCCCTTAGTCCAACACCAGGCTAAAGCTCGTGCGGAGCCTGGCGGTGTGTGAAGAGTCGTTTCCTTGCCCTATTCCTGAGCCTTCAGCAGCACCCCAGGTAAAGACCTCCATGAAACCAGCGTTGCACATTAGAGGCGTGCCAGTTTGGACCATATATTGTGGCACTACCTGAGTAGTATCACGAACAGTTTGTTCATTTTTATTGTAATTGTAGCTGTTTTTAGATGGCATTTTTCCATGATGAGGTCAAATGAAAACACAAGGGTCTCACATGCCCACCCTAGTGCTAACACACTAAGCTAATATTAGCAAGTCAACCTACTTGGTAACAACTAATGGTTCTGCTGACCGTCGTGTCAGAAGGAATTTTGCTTTAATGCTAAATAAGAAACAACAAAGCTGTGCTTTTGCAGAGATGCTAGTCTGTCTCCTCAACTTTGTTTCACGGGCGCATGTGTGTTAGTGAGCCGTTTATAACTGACTGAATGAGTTACAACTAAGGAAAAATGGTTAAAAAGAGGCAGGCGAATTAGTTCATACCATTTTAGCCGTTTAGCTGATATCCGTCCACTTAGGTTCACTAATTGCAGCAGGCTAAACCATTTATAGCTGTATGTGAACGAGATTCTCCCACTGCTGCAGCTTATGCTCTTTATCTTCACGCTGATAATGGGAAATAAACTCGCCAGCATGCGAGTGCCTCGTTCTTTCACTGGTGTGTGTGTGCGTGCGTGCGTGTGTGCGTGCGTGCGTGCGTGCGTGTGTGTGTGCCTGTGCGTGTAAATGGAAGGTGGATAGCGCTACATTAACCCCGGGCCCCTGCAGCAATGGTATCTGTTATCCACAACAGAGCGATCGGATTATGAAGAAAATCACCCAACTCTGTGCTTCAGGATTGTACGCACACATTTATCCGCGCAGGCTGGTTTCATCCCTGTCAGCTGTATTTGGTGTAGTAAGTGTGAGACAGTTCATTGCCTTTACACTTAGATTTAGGAGCTTGCATATAGCTGTTGCCCTGTAGAACTGTAGTTGATCAGATCATCATTCTCACCTAGCAAAGGTCTGTTGACCCGGTAAGTTTAAAAATAAGGCCGTCAACTTCCTGTCCTGTCCTGGCACTTGGATCTCTTTTCTGTTGCAAAGTTGCGGCGGCAGTCTTGCCAATTTAGACCTTGTAACATTTACTCATCGCTCTGAGGTCAGCACGAGTCTGATTTTATGTTTTTACATTAACATAAAGGCACTCACAAGATTGCAGCGTGTATGGAGCCCACACACAGTGCTTCAACAAACTCCTCTCATTAGTTTTCCTCATTCAGTTAAACTACACTTTAGAAATTTCATTACGCTGAAGTCTTCACCATGACTTAAAGAGGCTGTTACAGATCAGATTAACAGGGTTCACTAGTAGTGAAAATAATGCTGGTTTTGACAGAGCTTTAAGAGCTCAGGTTAGCTTGTTGCTTTCAGCTGTTTCTGGAAGTCTTTCTTCAGAGCAAAGAGAGTTGAACACATTCCTGACACATGGAGGTAACTTCATTAATAACTCCTAACTTGATTCTTCAGATAACCTTTATTAGTCCCACACGTGGGAAATTTGTTTTGTCACAGCAGGAAGTGGACAGTGCAAAAGTTATGAGGCAAAAATTAGAATACAATAAGAATAAATACAGTACACAACTGTACAGAATAGAATAAAATAAAATACTATATACAGTAGAATACAATAAAATAATATACAATAAGATAAAAATAGAATACAAATACAAATACTATATACAACTGAGTAAAAATACAACGATGACAGAAAGGATTATTGCACTTAGTATTATTGCATATGTATGGATGTGTGTGCTTGATCAGTTAAAGTCTTTATTATGGAGTCTGACAGCAGTGGGGAGGAAAGACCTGCGAAATCTCTCCGTCCCACACCGTGGGTGCCGCAGTCTCCCACTGAAGGAGCTGCTCAGTGCTGTCACAGTCTGCTGCATGGGTCTTGATCCTTTTTGATTTATTCATTGATCTGTTGACATAAAAGCAACTTTGTCATCGCATATTGTCATTTAATGTCTATGGCAGTGGTGTCCAAACCCAGGCCTCAAGGGCCGGTGTCCTGCAGGTTTTAGATGTGTCCTTGAGCCATCGCAGATTATTTAAATGGCTCAATGACCTCCTCAACATGTCTTGAAGTTCTCCAAAGGCCTGGTAATGAACTAATCATTTCATTCAGGTGTGTAGAACCAGGGTGAGCTCTAAAACCTGCAGGACACCAGACCTCGAGGCCTGGAGTTGGCCAAGCCTGGTCTATGGTCTTTGGTTGCCGCACCACAGCTAGTTGCTTCCTGTGTGGCCCTTTAGGGGTGAGGTGGATTGATTATACTTCCTGTTATTTTCTGTAACAGGTGGATACTGGATGCTAGTAAACATAAAGCAGGTTTCACAGAAGTCTGTGTTCACCATTCTTCAGGCTGCGTAAATGCTCGAGTTCAGACAGTTTTCGCTGTTGTCAGCTCTGCGTGATGTCATGGAAAGTGGTCAACCCTAATATGGTCATCTCAGACAGCTCTGCGTGTGAATCACAAAAAAGAACAGGATGAAAACTGAGGGCTTGCACCAAGGCCCTGTTGTAAGGATTAGGAATAAGTACATTATTTTGAACTGTTTGTCCTGTAAACTTATTCTAGTACAGTCCAGTGGTAAAAATACAGTGGTAAATAGCGTAAACAAATAGCGTAATAGGCCCTGTTTAAACTTAAAAAGCAACAAATTGTTTTGAAATATTTTTTTAGTTTGAGATAAATTTAAGAGAGAAGTTCACCAATCTTGGTTTTATTGATATCCAAAGAGATAATTGGGATAACTTTCCCACATGTAAGCTATAAATCATAGTATATCTAGAGCCTCATATGAAGATATATAAAGTTTAATTCTAGCATAAGTTATAATTGTAAGCATACTCTGTTAATAAAGAGCAAAGTGCTCTCTTTAAAGACTGTAAGTCACTGTGAATTCATGTTTCATCAAGCCCAGTTTAATGTAGTCTGATGCCTCAGCCCAGCTTGTTAAGCTACAGGGCCACTTGCCTTGAAAGTGCTGACCTGGGATCAGTTCTTCATTTCAGCCCATTACAATTGAGTAGATGGACCTCTGATGCTTGATTAGCGGCCTTCATCTGACAGCTGTGATTAAATACCTGGCTGCAGCCGTCTGATGAAAACATCACATCATCAAAACAGAAAGCGCGGAGCTCCAGCAGCGAGCCAGCTTCTGCTTTGCTAAATCGACGCTTCTTTTGCGCCATATCTCCGGGCAAAAGCCCCCTCCCGTCAAACTTTACCCATTACATGCCGCTCTGCACAGCTCCTGGCAGACACACGCTCACGCACATTTACACACAGGTGTATCTGTTCCAGGCATTTCAGCCAGTCAGCACCGAGCTCCATAACCAGAGGGCGGTGTTATTCCCACAACGGTCTCGCATCGTCTGCACTCACACGATGTCCTGTATTACTGTCATCAATCATGTCGAGGAAATTACAATTTCCACACGTCAGCTACAGAGAGCTGTGGCACGCTCTAATTGAATACTCCTGATATTTCCCCTGCTCCCGTTATTGCCCCCAGAGTCGAGACTCCTTCTGCGACAAACTAACCTAGAGGGGTGAGGTAATGCAATAAGGAGAGAAAGAAGGGGGGAAAACACATTAGTATGAGTGCTGATTCTCAATCAAACTCTTATGATCATCCAATCCAAGCTTGTCCCATTGTTCACAGTTTCAAATTACTGTCTCTACTGTCAGGTAGTAACAAAGGCCCGTGTGGATCTGTGGACAGTCCAAGACGTCGCTGCTTTCTGTAGGAAAAACAAAAATCTACGTCTGCCCTTACATTGTTGGCCCGCTTGTCAGCTCCAATCAATGGCCAATATTTGGGGGTGGGTGGGTGGGGGGGGCTCTGAATGCACTTTTTTTTTTCAGGTTTTTTTTGTCTCCAAGTGACAGCATGTTCATTATATATTCACAAGACCATCATTTTCACGCTGTTTTCCCTTTATCTCGAGGTAAATGGATGTCAGGAAACAAATGAGGCAGCTCGCAACAGCTGCACATCAACCAGGCGGCTTCCATGTGATGCCGAGGGTGGCATTAAGCAGCAAACATCAGCGCTTCTCACCGGGAGGGGGGAAAAATGTTTTTGCTTTGACAAACCCACCCAGACGAACACACACAGACACGCGCTTGAACTTGCTGTCACTTCCACAGCACACAATCCTAGACTCATTTTCGCTTTTTCCCCAGTCTCGCTCAGGCAATTAGTCAGCCACGTTTCTCATTAGCATATTACACTTTCACATACATTCGGAGCGTCTTAAAACGAAGGCGAACGCGGCGTCTCATTATCTTGCTCCGCAGCTGTTACAGGGATCAAACTTGTGACCTTTCTCGGTTATGAGCTGCTCTCCCAACGCTAGGTCACCCCTCGCTCGCTCTCGTTCATTCATCTCGCTCTCACAGATTCTCTGATGTTAGCTTTCCACAGTTGTGTGTAATCCACTTACAGAGCGCTGGCAGTTCTTCTCCACTGTTCAACTTCCCTTTCAGCCTTGCCTGAAAAGCAAATCAGATACTGCTCTGAATGTGTGTGTGGTGGAGAAGAGTACGACTGAGGTAAACCAAGCCCATGTTAAATAGATTTAAATTAAATAAAAATCCACACAGTCATTTTAAAGAATTCTTCCAGTTGGAGGGGGATTATAGCTAAAACCTCTTTCTGCTGGATCGTAAGGAAGGAAATGCTGCCTTGTTTAATTTCAGGCTCCAGCTCAAGTTCTGTTCAGGTGGTTTAAGAAAAACAAGCTAATCTGTCTCTTAGTTATTTGAAACACCTTTACTTCCAAGTAAACAGGTTTCCATTACAGTGGTCGTCCTATTCTGTAATTAACCCAGAATTAAATGCTTGTGTTTGACGCCCTTTTCTAGATTAAGGTCTCATGTCTGCTCACGGTCACATCTAGCATTTGCGGGGCATTCAGTTTTCCTATTTCTTTTTCCTTGCAAACCACCTGGTTTCACGCAGCTCCTCAGTTATATTTTCCTGTGTGAACAGGATGGGTTCCTACTCCAGCCCTTTGAAAAGGAAGAACGAGCTGCACAAGTCCAAGCCGAGAAAGAAGAAGACTACGACAAGGCGGACAAACCAGAGAAAACGCAGAAAAAAATGCTGTCGAGAGGTGAGAAATGTTTGTTTTTGCCGTTTTGGAAACGAATATCTACGCTCCAGTTACACTTCAAAATGAAGACCTGTCACCGTTTCCATCAACGCTTTAGCTTTTCTTTATATCCTAAACACCTGAGGCCTCGTTTATAAACATTGCTCCAAAAATGTGAGTTTATATATAGAAACAAACTAAAGAAAACACATACATGTGAAGACGAGCCGTGACAGCACTGTGGTGAGAGTGTCATTGGCAAACTATTGAAATGAAGCCAAATGCGTTAATGATACTTATCACACAATCCGTGTCACTCAGCCAAATTACATTCTTGTAATAATTATATCCTTTACCATGTCACCAGGAATATCCAATCCTCCACCTTTCTTTTTTCTGGCTCTGTGTCCTCCAGTTTGTCCAAAAGCACTTCTCCATTTTAAATGATATCTCATTATAGGCCAATAATTGGCGTGATTCAGTTAATTGCGACAAGCTCAAGGTGTGAAGCAATTATATGGATTCCCACAGGCGCATAAAGGTGTCTGCTTCCCTCTGTGGAGCGACACCACTGATGAGGCAGCCTTCAATTATAGAAACCAGACACCCACTAAGGGGATTGGGCTCCAGCGTCCCCCTCGACTCCCACTCACGAGTCTAATTCTTTTGTTGGTGCACAGGAACATGTTTTTCATTGTCAACTTTGTTACCCGACCACTTCTTCATTTCTTAAATGCTGGCAGTGCTCACAGCTTCATACAAGCTGGCAGCAGATCCCCCCCTCCCCCCTCCTAAATATCAGTCCCACTAATAACCAATCAAACGGCATCACGTTGAACGATGTCACCCTCAGTGATGGTTTCCTGTGTCAGGCGTGCAGTTTGGCTTTTTAGGTTTTCCCACACGAATAGGTGACTAATTTGCATATTAATATTACAAATTTCTTTAACTGTCATTAATTTGGATAGTTGACAGAGTGCATCATTTTAAGTATCTTATTATTCATTGCAAGAAAATTACACTCTGGTAAAGTTAGTTTGGTTGGATTTGTTAGGCGTTAGCCTCGTTCAGTGAATCGGGGTGTGTGTCTCCTTTTATCAGATTCCAGTCAAGACTATACAGATTCAACTGGGATAGATCTCCATGAGTTCCTGGTCAACAAACTGAAGGGCAACCCCAGGTGAGTTTAGGATACGTGAAAAAGTTGATGTTAAATATTGAATGTCAGGGGCTCACAGACCAGTCATGGCAAAATGTAAAATCTGAAGTGTGATCCTTTCAGTGGTTTTATGTTACGTATGTTTTCACTTGCAGAGATATTATAATATTGGTAGCTTTGTCTGTGCTGGGGATTTCTATCTCGGCAGTGCTAAGTCCAAAATGGAGGAAGCCGTTGTAGCTGTTATTAGTTCGTGTGTCACGCTGACCCGTTTTATGTAACCTCCTCTGCTGCACAGAAGTCATGAGACATGATTCAGTGTTACAAATATACAAGGGTTCAGTAAACATGAGTTTCTGTAGAGTCCCATAACAAAATGTTCTGGAGGGAAAAGGCACAAGCAGGAAAAATAAACACAATCTTTAGAGAGCATTTATAAGTGATTTGCGTTAGCATGTACCTTGCTTGCTGAAACAACAGAACGGTGGTCTTTCAAAAGATCAGGAATTGTTTTCTTTTCAGCCACACTGACTGTTGTTCTCTAATTTAAGCAAAGATAGATCGCTGAAATAATTTTGCTCATTGATTTTGAACAAAACAAATGATTAGTTCATGTTTTACTAAACGAAGAGGAAAACTGATTCTGTGTTCTTGAATAATTAATACAGCCACTGTTTCCCTGCTAGCTACAGTGTTAGCATTTAGCTAACATTCTTAATGTCTACTTGACTACATCAATAAAATGTAAACATTGTGTAAAGACACACAACTTCAACTTGCTGTGACTCTTTCTGGTGTGACCTGTCCTATGACAAACATATTAGCAGACATGTACAGAGGGATAACCTGAGAAATGGAAAGATATACTGACTTCTCAGACGGTCTTGTCTGTTTCATTTCCTAGGGATCGAATCATGCTGCTGAAGTTGGAACAGGACATCTTGGATTTCATCAGCAATAATGAGTAAGAAATGAATGAAAAGCACTTCCTGTCCTTACCAAACTCACCAGAGCACCTGGTTTTACTGAGTTAAACACATTTAACCAGAGATAGAGGGCTTTGAGTGTCCCCACAGTGACCTCTGAAGTGCAAAACAGCCCCAAAAATGACATCTATTCAGGATGCTGAATGCAGCTTTAATCCCCCCACTCATTGAACCTGGCGTTGGGACCTTTTGTGTTAATTGTAATGTTGTAATTTCTTTGTGTTTACCTGTAGAAGTCAAAAGAGAAAGTTCCCACCCATGACGCCCTACCACAGGATGCTGTTACATCGAGTGGCGGCCTACTTCGGCATGGATCACAACGTGGACCCCAGTGGGAAGTCGGTGGTGATCAACAAAACCACCAACACCAGAATGTGAGTGTCCTGGAGGTGTTTGCTATTTGAATTTAAGTTGTTAACTAGGGCTGGGCCATATCATACCGATCACGGTAATACCGGTATAATGTTGGGCAACGATAAGAAAATGAAATATCGCCATAGAATATGGGTAAAATGCGCACACGCAGTGCCTTTGTTTTCATACGCACATGGCGGCGACGCAGAATGAGAAGAGCGAAAGCGGATCGTTGAATGAAACGGATGAACCAGAATTGGTTTGTAAAAATGCTGCAACTTCAGTGGTGTGGAACTGGTTTGGCTTTCGTCCGTCAGATACACATCACAGTACTATTTTTGGTAGCGCATGCTAGCGAGCCGTCGTTATATACCGTGTTTTTTGGAAAATACGGCACACTTAAAATCAGTCCTTTGATTTTCTGAAAATCGGCAGTGCCCCTTATAATCCCGTGTGCCTTATGTATGAATTCTGGTTGTGTTTACTGACCTCGAAACGATTTTACGTACACGGCGCTCAAAAATCTGTCAGATGTCTTAGTACGACTTTGCTAAGCTACGAACCCGCACTGCTTGATGGATTGTCGGAGCATTACGGCTACCGTAGGCTGGAGCCTCGCGGAGTGATACGTACTGTGCTTCAACATAATATTACCGTGTTGTGTGTATATAACCTCTTTAAGTTTTGTAGATATTATACATGGTTATGCTGAGGATCTGTCGGCCAGTTTCCACTGGAAATGCCTTTTGGTTAAACTGTCAGCAAGGAATTTGCACTGTTAATGTTTTACATAACACATAAAAAACAGCTGCTTGTTTAAGTGAAAATACATTGATGGGTTTTGGTTTTTTTGCACTAATAAAGTTGTGGAGTTGTAAAGTATTTTCTCTGGTGTCAATTATATCATCAGTTATATCGTTATCGCAAATTTTCAAATGTATATCACGATAAATGTTTTTGGTCATATCGCCCTACTCTATTGGTAACTAAACGTTAGCGGGATCGCTCTTCTACAACATGTGATATTTCTGCAGGTTAATTGGTGGCGAATTTCTGCAGCCATAAGCTGTTTCAATCAGTCGAGAGATAAGTTGATTTGCCGCGCTGCTAACATATGTTGCTGTCAGCATCCGCCCGAAATTAAGCTGCCACTAAAACTCTTGCGAATTCCCCCCACCGACAGACCCGATCAGAAATTCTCCGAGCACATCAAGGATGACAGGGCGGACGATTTTCAGAAACGCTACATTCTCAAACGAGACAACTCCAGCTTTGATCGTGAAGACAGCACGGTAGGTGTTTTTTCTTTTTTTCTTTTCTTTTTCTTTCCTCCACCAAGCTGTCACTTTCATTTCTGACATGTTGGTAAGAGTGGGACAATCTGGCGTCCCTGACATAGCTGTTAAAGAAGTGCGTGTGTGTGTGTGTGTGTGTGTGTGTGTGCGTGTGTGTGTGTGTGTGTGTCCTTGCCAGATTCGAATGCGTTTGAAAGCTGACAAGAGGAGCAAATCGATGGAGGAGAGGGAGGAGGAGTACCAGCGAGCCAGAGAAAGGATATTTGCACATGATGTGAGAGCTGTTTGTGTAGGCGGAGTGGGGCGGGGAGGGGTTGAGGGTGGGGGGGGGGGGGGTGGTGGGGGCCATGTTGCACAAATCTTTGTGTCATTTCTATTCATGTGCAAATTCACTAGATTTCTTGCTAACAATTACCACGGCAGGATTTTTGAAATTATAGACGGAGGGGGGTGCACTCCGATTTTTCAAGGCCCTCCATCTTTGTGAAGAAGTCAGATTTATTGGTAGACATGCATGCTTTGGAGCCCACAGTGCAATGGCACGTTTTGTTAACACAGTTATTGACAAATTGTTCAATACTACAGAGAATTTTCATAAATATAAAACATCTTTCAGTAGAGATGAGTTGGCTTTTCTTCCACATTATTGACAGTAATTTCCCTCTTCACTCGCAGGGAGATCACTTCATACTGGATAGAAGGTAAGTAGTGAAATGGCATTAATCATATGATCGCTGACGTTCCGCCACATTTCATTAAATAGAAATATTCCCCCAAAAGCCGTGTCTGGCTAACGCGGATGATGAATTGTCAGGTAATTGGGCAAGGTAGGGCTGATTTCATCCTATAAAGGGGAACTGGAGCTCTTCAGAAAAGCCGCTACTTTAACAGAAGTTCAATCACTTTTATAGTATTCCTGTCAGAGCAGCAATTAGAGGCAGCCCTGCCACGTTTTAAAATGGTAGATGGCTCATTTTTGTCAGCGCCTGCTCTCTGAAATGCTTCTCTCCTCCCTTCAGTGCTCAGGATGAAGACGCATGCATGAGCACCCAACAGAGGCGGCAAATGTTCAGGTGGGTCCGCACACACAGACACGCACACACACACACCCATCCTCGCACACATACGTCTGAGCTCCTTCCAGAGAAAACCCTTTGAGTCGCTGTCTGTCTTAATCGGCTCGCTCAGGAACAGGACTGCTGATGTGAGGATTTGTTTTTGCTGCTGGAGAAAGCTCCTGTTTAACTGGATTTTCTGCCCAGACCTCCTCATGTGGGACAGCCTATTCACACCAACAAACGGCCAATTAAACCGCAAAAACATTTTTTTTCCCCCCAAAATGAAAACACCAGATCTTTTCTTTTTTTTTTTTTTTCTTTAAGTGATCGTATATTTAGGAGTTTGTGCAGGTTGTTGTTAGGAGTAGACACAGGCTTGCTGGACTGCTCCGATATGTTGTTACAGTCTCCAGTCATCTTGTAACATGTCAAACACCAAAAATAGACTTTTTTTAAAAACTTTTCCAGCTGAAACAATAGTTGATCCTCAATCAGTCAACAAGAAAAATGATTGGGAATCATTTTTGACGGCTCATAAACCATTTTGGGGCAATTTCCAGTATGTAAGGGTGAAAAAAAAAAATGCCCTTTAAGTACAAGCGTCCTAATCACAGACGTAGAAATAAATGATGATAACATATTTTGAAAATGTATGCTTTCTTGCCTTTCAGGTTACGGGCCGGCCAGTCTGGCGCCAGCCGGCAGAGCAGCTCGGAGACAGAAGCGCTGCCGCGACACGGCGAGCCCCGGCCTTGGAGCAGCACCGACAGCTCGGACAGCTCCAACCGACTTGCCCCGCGGCCCGCCATCACCAAGGCCAGCAGCTTCAGCGGCATTTCCCCCGTCCTCGTCAGAGGGGATAGCACAGCCAGCAGCAAGAGCACCGGGAGGCTCTCGAAAACAGGCAAGAGGCAGCCGAGCAGCACGGTGTTCAGATGATGTCCAGTACTGATAGACACTGTGGACACAGATATTTCCTAACAGTGGTGTGTTCACAGTATGGTGTTCACACCATTAATTATTTCTTAACAATTTGGGCAGTTACCACCACTGATATTAAGAAATCATCCTTAAAAAATAGTTTCAGCTATTCTTAACCTGTTAGTGCAGAATTAGCTATAAATATACAGTACGAGTCGTAACAGCTGATATCAGCCGACATATTGGTGCAGACCGTCCTCACTTGGTTTGAAATGGAACGACGGTGCAGTCTGAACGTAAAACGCTTGAATGAAGTGCAGCTCTCATTATTCTGTTATCGACAGACTGTTAATGAACTGATTTTTGAGGAGGGACATTCAATCAGATGTAGATTTTTATGTGATTGATGGCTTTTGTTCTAAATGAAACTAATGGGGGATTTGTCTCATTAGCGAGCGAGCATCTAATTTATTCATGCAGTCGTGCAGACGAAGGAGAGGAAACTCTGTCACAGCATGAGGAGGAAGGATTCACTAATTAGATGGTAAATGAGAAACAGAAATAAGAAAGTAGCAGAAGAGCTTCAAGCAAAATGCTCGCTTTTTTTGGGTGGGGGGGGGAACCTGAGCTCTCATCAGAAGGAATGTTTGTCGTCCCGCCGCGGTCGATAAAAGTCTGCGGGGCGAGCGCAGCCGGACAGCTGTCAAAACTAATTACCGCACATCAACCTGGTGATGGAGGAGGTTCTTTAAATGTGGTGCAGCAGCAGTGGAAAAGCGAACAGTGAGGAGTTACTGCATAATGTATAAGTGTAAGCACAGGGAAGTGTCAGTGCCGTGTCACCGAGATGAAGTTCAGGCTGCTCCTCAACCGCAAGTGCTTACTCCACAGTACGATCCATTTGTAACCCGATTGGCTGCGATGAGATGTTCTGCATTACAGGCTTGTCTTCTTTATCTCAGTAACAAGCAGCAGTCCTTGGGCGACCTCTGCTCTCCATTTTGTTCTTGCTTCTTTTCCCCCCAGTTTTCCTTAAATCGTGTGATTTTTCACAGTCGAGGAGACATTTTCGCCTGTGCTGCCTTTCTCTTCTGCCTTTCTTTCACTCTCAAATAAGCTTTCACTGCCACAGATCACCTGAAAAAAGGAGCTTTAGTATTGTTGAAGCTAAATTTTTTTTTTGGGGGGGTTTTCAGCTTTTCTGACTGAGTTATGACAGAATTATCCGTTTCTTACTCGCAATCACGAACACAACTTATTATTTATGATGTGTTTTCTGAATCCAGTGGTGGAAAACATCCACGGAAACAAATGTGAGGTCATTTGCTTTTTCTACTCTGCTAAAAATCTATATTTATATGTTTGCGGGTTAGACGTTTACGTAGAAACCATGTGAACAGCTTGTGAAGGATGATCTGTTGTTCTACATTAGGTTACAGAATATGTTTGATCTTTACAGCCGCATTAACTCTGCACCATGGCCTGAAATGTTGTTGCAACAGCACAGACTTGAGCCACTGTGACAGGTGTATTTGGTGGTAATATGCTACACAAACACAAAGATATAATGACACTGAAAGAAATGTAAGGTGCTGTCATCGCTCATTATGCTAATGCAGTAACTAGTATTCTGCCACACATGCCATTTTTCCCATTTTCATAGCTCTGACAGCATGTGTTCAGACTCAGTTGGTGCTCAAGTCAGAGTTGTTCAATATTTAACGGCCTCGAGCCCGACGTGATCAGTTCAGTTTGCCTCATGATGGCAGACACGGGTACAAACGGTAACGTCACCTGCTACTGCGTATGCTCTGCGGGGGATTCGGTGCAGGGAGGCCGTCTTCAGGTTTTTATGGCCGCGTTGGAGCGAAACTATATGAAACGACATCGGGCCGTGAAACTGCAGCAAAGGATGGCTAATAGGAGCCATCGTCTGGTAATTAAGCTGGCATTTTGGCAAGTGTCACACATTTCAGTGAGGTTTAAAAAATGATCTGATTGGACAACAACGCTCAACTGTACTGGATGTTCAAGGTATTTCAGGTATAATCCACACGTCGCAAGGCTGGAAATGTTTACCCGCATTTGCACAATCGAGCTTTGCAATAACAATCGATTTGCATGACAAATACAAATAAATGTGAGCATCAGCGATGATGGTTTGGTAATTTTGCGTTAATGGTGCATATCTGTGTAGTGTTATTGTTGTTACTTTAAAATGGATTAGGTCCCACCGTGTGTGTGTTTAAAGCACATAAAAATACCGCTTCTTTCGAAGCCTGTGATATTGTTATTTTGTTTCAAGCTCTTTAAATGTAAATTTAATCTTAACTACAGGCTATTCTTGCTCTCCTCCTTCCGTGAAAGTCCTCTAACAAGTTTTCTAATGGGAACAATATTAAACTCGGCCAGCTAAAATCCTAAACACCAGATTGGAGTGTCAGTCCCTCCTCCCTAAACCCCCTTCGCGCGCTCACCATTCTGCACAACATTCGTTAATTATACAGAGAGAGATCCATCACAGACGGTGCAGAGTTACCAGTTTCTCAATCAACAGTTGCCTCAAGAGACTGCAACGCAATGCTACCACAGGAGAGGTTGCATTAATGGCAAGAGGCATGACTGCGAATATCCTCCCGTGTTTCATTATCACCATAGGCTCTTCTCCTCCCACATGAATAACGAAAGCACAAAAGCGACAAGTTTGAGTCGCTGTGGGAAAATCTAGAGGCAGAGGATAATCACCCCTCTGTTCCGCTTCTCCTCAGGTTCAGAATCGTGCAGCAGCGTCGGTTCCTCGTCCAGCTCGCTGTCCCGCCCCCAGCTGCCTCTCCCAGTCTCAACCTCTTCCCGCTCCAACGTTCCCAGCGCACCTTTAATCCATCCCGCTGCTGACGCCAGAGGCGCCGGACACCCTGAGATGACCAAGAGCCTCCTGTCACAGCCGCCGCCAGCTACAGACGCAGCAAACTATTACCTGTTACCGCTGGAAGCCTCAGGGATACCACCTGGCAGCGTTCTGGTCAACCCACACACAGGTGGGTGATGCCAAGCCTCTGTATTCTTATTGGATAAAATCAGAAATGACTTTTTAAAAAGGATTCCTGTGTCTTCATAAGTGTGGTGATCCAGCCACAGTCTACTGCAAATTAAACGATCCAAAAATACGATCCCCCATCTTGTAATTTGCTGCTTTCCAAATGAAAATTCATAACTTTGGAACAGAATTACAGGTTGGCACGGGCTTGCACTCGGTTTGTCTGTCAAATTAGTAGTCAGACCAAAGCGTGCTGATCAAAATGCAGCGAACAGATGGGAGAAATCTGTAAATATGCATCACGGGCCCAACGCGCAGTTGTGTACTTTTTGGTCTCCGAACTGATCTTCAAACGCTGCCAAGGTCGTTATTTCCTGTTGACTCTCCCCTCATGGACCCGTCGGGGTGTGTCCTTCACTGTCATCATTCAAGTTTTTTTTTTTTTTTTTTTTTTTATCCTCTTTGCATGAAGCTGAATTATTTGTGTGTGAGAAACGCTCGCATCACAGTGGTTTTCGGTCTCTTATGAATTAAATTTGACAGGCAAGCCTTTCATCCATCCTGATGGCAGCGCTGTAGTTTATAACCCAGCCAGCATTGCCCCAGCTGCTGGCAGGATCCAACAGCAGGGGAAACCCCCACAGCAGCCAGTTCCCGCCACAGTGCAGCAACAGCCAACCAATCACCTTCACTCCCAGGTCAGTGGGCGGTATTTTGTTTTTCAGGGATTTTTCTATCATTTAAACCAGTTTCCACGTTTTTCCTAACTGCTTCCTAACCTCGCTAACTCAGAGTGTAGAGATGGGGCTTCACTAAACCATGTCCTAAACTAACAAAACTAAACTTTAACAAACTGATTAAACAGAATATTTATTAGCATGTCCAGCTACATAGTATAGTTCTTATAAAAAGACTGGCTAATTGCATGTTAGCACATTAACTATGTGTTAGCTACTTTACCCACGTTTGCGATAACTTTAGCATTCAGTGGAGTGTAGCACTATTTGAGCCTGAGCTAATATTGGCTTTGTGTGAGACTGAGCTAGTGTTAGCTTTCAGTAAATCCAACCTACAAAATATATTACAAATATGTGAAGGAACGCTAGTGAGCCCCACCAGTTTACTAACATCCTCCGTCCAATCTTGTCTCCTGTCCTTCTGTCCATTTCTTCCCTTCCCTCCTCAGCCGATCTGTCCTCCTCTCCAGCCGCCCTCTGAGCCTGTCCACAACCCAATGGTCTCTTCTTATCCTCTTCCTCCTCCTCCTCTTCCTCCTTCTCAGTTCCTGCCCGTCTGTCCTAACCAACAATACACTGTGGTACCGAACTTCCTTCTTCCATGTTATTATTCTTCCCCCGCTCCATCTCCTGTCAGACCTGGCTCATTAAGAGCTTATTTATAGGCTTCTTCTCTGAGCAGTTGGATTAGTTCATTAAAATCTGACACAAATGTCCAAAATGAAAAAAGAATCCACTCGTTTTGGGTTGTGCTAAAGAAGTCCTCTGAGCTCTCCTTAGACCCAGGTCTCCATACTGTATTGATGTGCCTTTTGTATCAGTAATATTGATTCAAATGTATTTATATTTTGGTAGTCTGTGAATTATCTTATTTCATAGAAATAATGAAATTATGTTAACATAACCTAATAAAAATCAAAGTAAAAAAAAAAAGAAATAATGAAATTAGCAGATGGAGTTTTGCATCCTCATAGTTCACGTCTTGTCCTTTCTATGCATTACTTTAGAAAAGCAGATCTCAACACGCCTCCGAATAACTATTCTGCTAACTTATGTTGTGGAAAGGTGTATCTAAATCCAGCCGGAGCCATTTACACACATATATAGATCATGCATTCGCTTAACCTCATTTTTGACCTGGTTTTAGTGAAAGACATGCCTCTGTGACTAATTACGCCTGTGGAAAGTTCCATTAATATTTAATTCATCACCAGATGTTAGTGCTGCATAATCCATGCCTAAAAACACTATTTTTCCAACAACATGTCAGAGATGACCTGGGCTGCTGATACTCATGAGGAGTTGGGTCAGTTATATGAGCTATCTGCATTTAGTTAAAGTGAAAGTCGATATGAGATGTCTTTGATTTAACACTTGGATTAGAAACGCGCTGGTTGAGCTGTATATTGATCTAGATTATAAGCAGAATAAATGTGTTAAATTGTGTGACCTGGCTCTGAGAATCTACTGCTGTCTATTGTTGATTTTAATCTGTGCCGTATTAAAAGTGTTCCCCATAATTATCTCTGCAGCCTGACTCTCTCAACGCCCAGTTTAGCCACATGACTCTGGCGCAGCAGCCAGCCAATGACAGTGGCCCTTCAGCTCCTGACGGTCGCCACTATCCCTCTGTGTACCACCACCACCACCCCTCTGCTGTGGTGCTGCAGGGCACTCCTCCACAGCAGGTTGCTAGCTACATAGTGGCAGGGCCATCAGGAGGACACCCGGGGGTGCTGCAGGGTCAGCCCATCCCACTCCCAACCCCGGCCCAAAATCACACATATCCCAGCTCCGCCCTGGGTCATGCTGCTTTTCCCGGATCCGCCCTGAACCAGCCACTCCTGCAGCAGCACACCTACATCCAGCAGCCTGTCCAACAGGTACGGACTTCAGCTAACAGCTGCACAGCTAAAATCCCGCCGTCTTGTCCAGAGGCGTCTCAGAATGTGCTAATTTGTCATCATGAGTCACTCCTGCAGTGAAAACCAGCTTTATGACTAATCCTTCATTCCTCCTCCCGCTGTGAAGTCAATTCAAATGGGACCGCTGATGCGTCACGCGCTTGTTGAATTTGTGTTTTGCGTCTCTCGCAGATGTCCTCGTGTTACTGCTCTTCAACCCACCACCCACACTGTTCCAGCACGCAGCAGCAGCAGCACTACCGGCCGCCTGTCAGCACGCTGCCCTATAACTGCCCACAGAGCCAAAACCTGCCCCAGCAACAAGGTACTTACACGGTCATTTTAAAGAGCCGCTGCTACTGCTGACTTTGTGACTGTGGTGTTTTTGGCAACTAATGTACTAGCAGATTAAACGGGGTGAGGGTGGTGACTAACCGACTAATATAAAAACAATAATTTTATTAAACCCAGTTTCACATGTTAGGTGTCAAATATAAGGCCCGGGGTCTAGAATCAGCCCAGCCGAAGACGATCCAGCCCACTGGATGTCATTTTAAAGGAGGGTAATTTTTGGACTCACTTTTACACACTATTACGCTGTTATGTAATCGCTGTCACAAGATTACATTGAGTTTAAAGGGTTTTGAGCAGTTTCTTAACACAGTGAACTAATCATCCACTTCAATACCTTTAATTTTGTTACTTTGAAAAAAATATGACTTGATTTTTTTCACTTTGTTTTTTTTTCCTGTTTCTTTTTAGCGGCGAAAAACATTTTTCTGTCCTTATTATCTTTGACACGCACTGATGTGCTCACAGCCACACGTGGCTCCGTTATAAATTGTCTTCTTTGATTGATAATAAATTCAGATTAAAGTTGCACACTGGGATACCAAACGCCAGCAGTTCCCTCTACTTTTACCTCTACTCTTCTGTGCTGAACCGACAGTACTAATTAGCACAGCTTTGAAAGCGTCGCACAGTGGATCTGAAGGAAATCAAAGGGTGTTTTAATGAATAAGATCCACAGTTTTCCTTGAATTTGAGGCTCCGTGTTGTTAGGAGCAAAGCTCAGCCTAGCTGTTTTGTCATGAGTCATGCTCAATAGACTTTGTTAACTTCTCACTTTGAGCTCTTAGAGAGCATTTTTATGTCAGACGTCTCTGTGAAGGACAAATATTCCTCCCTTCCTTCCCTCTGTTTGTTTGTTTTTACGAGTTCAGATGTCTCCCCGGGAGTCATCACTAGATTATTCAGTTTCTGTTGTCTTTCGTTTTTTCCCTTTTTTTTTCATTTTGCCACAGGAATTGAGATTGTTAGCTCCTGCTTGGTCTTTTTCCTCACCACACACACACACACACACACACACCTACCTACACTCTCTGTTACTTAACTGGATGTAATGTTGCCCCAGAGTTGTGACTTGTACAATCAGGCACACACGTCTCCATAAGTGGCTGCGGCACTATTCTGTCATCTGTAAGCTGCAAATGTGGCTTCCCTGCTGGGGATGCGGGGAATAGACAGCGAACAAATGGAGCTGACCTACAAAGGCAAAGGACAGCAATTATTTCTCTGGGAAACAAAAAAAAAATGACTCCAGCGCCTTCTTGCTCCTTCGTTTTTTGCATTAATTAGAGATGCACACATAGAAGAGCATCTAAAGGTGAAGACGCTGCAGCGTGGGTTGCACACACAATAAATAAGTTATCAATGGAAATTCTCCGACGGCCCAGCCAGTGGCCACAGAGGAACCTGTCAGTGTTTCCACTCAATTGCATCAGACAGTCACCACTACCACAGGGCTTTAGCTTCTTTCTGAGAAAGCATCGTGTAATATATGTGAAAGGACTGAAGTGTTCCTTTTTTTTTTTCTTCACTGCTGTTAGGAAATTATTAGAAGGCATTGTTATATAAATTGAACATCACTACTAGATAGACAATTGATAAAGCTAATGTCCTCTAAAGATGGTACATATTTTCTTGAAAGAATACAGCTATGATTTGAGTCGTACATCAACTTTTCTTTGGTTTCTGCTGCTCCTTTGAGGATTTGCTGCTCTTGCTCCTACTACAAACTAAATGTCAAGCCTAGAGAGAGAATCTCACTTTGATTGAATATAGTTATATATTCAATCAAAGAGACAGTAATAAAAAATGTTTTAGATCTGAAGCTCAACAGATTTCAGTTGCAAATAAATAAGCTTTCCTGCACAGCACAGAGCCGCCGTGTGTGTTTAGAATAGGGATGAACTGATGAGAGAAACCAGACCAACAACTTGCTGACAGTCTGACAACTGATGCCAAACCAAATTATATAAAATATAATAGAGCTCTATTTTTAAAGCAAATGTGTTCAACATTTCTCCATTCAAACATTTAACCAGTGCAAATCTGAACAAATAAATATTGACTAATTTCATTGGCCTTTTTCCCCCTTGAGTACTGATATACAGTACTGTGCAAAAGTCTTGAGCCAGCTTTCATTTCTTTGTGTTTTACTAGGAAAATCGGATATAGATGTAGCAATTTATGGAAACATAAATGGACAATATATGACAAAAACAGTTCGTGCAATTCTAACAACCTTGTTTGTCAGTACTTGTCAACACAGTCTGAGCTCTCTTAAGGAAGCTTTCTTCTTATGAAAGTAGTCCCGGCTTCATTCTGTTCACGGTCGAGAGGATCCCACGCAGTTTTAGTAAAGCTGAGGTCTGGGGAGGCCAATCCATGACTGTTAGTGGTGCATCGATGCATTTTCTGTGCCTTCAATTGATATTGCATGTGCAGTCAAAATCTGACTGTACTTTTTGCTTTCATAGTTCCATACATTTTAATAAAATGGACGTCTTATAAAAAGCCTCTGGCTGAAATGTAGCCCCAAACCATGTATCAGGAATGCACTGAAAATGGGTGAAAAAGCAGTTAGTCATTCACTCCTTTAAAGGTCGATGTAAAGAAATTAAGACTTTTTGTAGCATACCTCTCATGTTACTTGCATTAATAGCTGCGTGAGTGTCCAAGTGTCCCTCTTATCGATAGCTGCAATCAGTTAACAGGAACATATTGTCAGAAGCTCCTTTAAAGGGAGAATTTCAAGCATCATTTCAAGTCCTTACACCTTTTTATATGTGAGCCTTTTTCCTTTTCCCCTGATGTAACATAAGCAAACTGTCTGAACAGGGGATCCCCTGTGACCAAGCCACACGCAGAGTGGAACAATCTACTGTGTTCAAATCAAGCAGGCAGTTTTCACTGGTCTACAGTTCTCTTAGAGTACAAGCAATTTCAGGTGACACATTTACCAGTCAGGGTTTTTCTTGCAGTGATGATGGTGCAGTCTAGGGCTCGCAGTATAATGGCGGAAAAGTCTTGCTGCCAGCCTGCTTGTTAGTTTATGGAAATGGAAACATGAAAGTTTAATGACAGACGGCTCGAGAACATCAGTGACTCTCAGAGGTTAAAACCTCAGTACTTTCAATTCATCTTAAGGTTAATATAACTGATCACCTGTGTGTTTTTCATGGAAGGAGTAGGAGTATATTTTGAGGTTTCTAGAGGTCCTTCTCCTCAGTTCCGTATGATTTGTGACAAAGAAAGAAGAATCTGGAGCCTGAGAGACGGGAGGCGGGGCCGGGACGCTGTCTGAGAGGCCTCTATGAATCTCACAGTGAACCGGTCTCTTTTCCAGCCCTCTCACCTTGTCGTCGCTAGACTGTGCGAGCACCTTAGCAGAGGACAGCTTTTAAAACGAAATCTGGGAATCCAGTCCTCAAAGAAGAACTCCTCGTTCTTCTTTGAGGAAGAACTCTACAGAGTAGAAACTTCTCCTCCCTCATGACTTTAATCCTGAAAGCCGAACAAGACCGTCAGGATGGTCAGCCACGCTTGCACAACAATCAGGACAGTCGGTCATTATCTGCGTCTGATGGAAGGAAAGAAGTCAGAACCGTCCCCTCGTCGCTCCCTGCTGGAATGGAATAAAAATCGGGTGCTTTTGATATTACGGTCATTTCATGCTTGGTTTGTAAGTGAAGGTGGGAGGCGAGGGAGGATAAAAATAGTCCTCCTGCTCCGTTCCTCGCCGAGCGCTCTCATTGTCTCGTCGTACTTTTCTCCCAGGGCGGCAGACTGTAAAGACACCTTCACAAAAGGACATCCTCTCCTTAGTCACTCAGATTACTTTGCATGCGTGTCACAATGGACGGTATTTGTCTTTTTGTCACCTTGACATTTAAGTGTCCGAGTCTCCTCCACCCCCACACACACACAGCCTCTGGTTAGGTGCAGGCATCGCCATTTTAGGGCGTTTGGAGAATCGTCGGACCTGCCTGCGTGACTTTGTGTCATCTCTTGTGTGTCCTTGTATTTGGCCCTCTCTAAATTTTAAAAATAAAAAGGTATCGTAGGAAGGAGAAATCTCATTAAAGTGACAGTGTTTTTGTAATTTACCTTCATCAGACGAGTGTCTCGTCTACTCAAGTTGCAGGTTTAGGCCACTGCAGGCTAAATCAGATATATTGACTTTCTCATTTATTCCAGACCTGCTTTAGCTTTAACAGCTCAACTCCCCAAACACTCTTCTATTGTTCTCAGCTTGATGGAGGTTCTGTGCTCATTGTTGGGATTGTTTTAAGAAGCAAATACCCTTTGAAAATCAATAAAGTGTTGAACAGTTGTCTTGTGAAATCGTGATAGCCTCGGCTTTTTTTCCTGAGTGTCCTCTCCTGCCGCGCTACACCGAAATCACGACTCCTTAATTGCACTTTTGGCGGTTTGTTATCGCAGCGTATCCATCAGGGGTCTCTTTTCATTCGGTCACAGCATTGTGCCTTTTCTCATTTTGCCTCAGTGCACCAAGCCGTGATGCCAAACCCAGCGTCCAGCTACCAGACAGTAGTGGGCGTGCAGCCAACACCCAACCTCGCTTTCACTGGCAACCAGCAAAGCAATATGGGCAACCAGATGCAAGGCATGATGGTCCAGTACCCTCCAATGCAGTCTTATCAGGTACTTTGATGATGGGACGCCTCCGTGAGCTCCCCCAGCTAGATTAATAAGAGCACTGCTATGAATGAAACGTGCCTCGCTCGAGGCCTTTTGTTGGTCTTTATTTGACATTAGGAAATGCAAAAACATGGCTCTGAGTTTTAAAATGTCTGCTAAAGAAAGAACAGTGAACATGTTGAGACTATTTTTCTTTCTTTTTCCCCCCTGTAGCAGGTTTCTGTTCCACAGCAGACGTACCAGCAGCCAGTGTTTGTGTCCTGCCAGCCGGGGCAGGGGGCAGTGGCTGTCGCTGGCATGCAGCCCTGCTACAGCCTGCTGCCTCCTAACCAGCACACCACCATGAGGTATGGATCTACATCTGTGACAATCCTGCACACTATTGTTTCAAACACAATGAACTTTCTTTTTTCCCCTCATTGTGTAAAACTAAGAATGCGGCCATAATATCGATAATAATAGTTATCATCTTAAACGTATGTGTCAGTGTCGACCCAGAATTTCTCCGATGGTGAAAGGATGTGATCAGGTAGCAGCAGCTCAGAGGTCGACTAAAATAGTCTTTTGTGTCCATACAGGACCCGTATTAAACCTTTTCATTTGCTTGTCTGTTCATTATGGATCTAAAAAGAATACATAATGATTTCTACTTTAGCTCGTGCACTACTGGTTTTTCTTATGTGGCCATCAAAAAAAGGATATTTGATGCTGGTATTGAGTCCCTGGACACTAATTAGTCGGGGGCTTTTTTTTTTCTATGACAAATTCTCCCAATCTTTTCTTTTTAATGAATATGTACAGACACAGTTTTGCCAAAACACACAGCGTGGGATTTGTCCTCCCACCCCTCCTTGGGAAAAGGCTGAGGTTGAAATTCTTTTATCCAAATCATGGGCGATCATCTGTTTCAGTTTCTCGGAAAATAAATTTAGCTTTTTATATTAAAGGAGATTTTGGAAGTCACCATCTTGGTTTCCTTTTTAAGCTCGCGTGCTAGGCGTTTCTCAAATCAGATACAGCTCAGCAGGAGAGCAGCTGTTAGTCACATTCTCATTTTGAACAGCTTACCCGTCGGGCATCCGATGCTGGGATGCGACGCGATCCCTCATATGAAATAAATAAATAAAATCCTGCGGTCACGTATTGTTAGATTTTGGGGTAAAGGGAGTATTAATGGATTGGATTTATATAGCGCTTTTCAAGGCACCCAAAGCGCTTTACAATAACACTATTCATTCACTCTCATACTAACAGAACATCAACTCACTGCTGCTCTCAGGTGGACAAACGTCACAGTGCTGATTTGAAATGACGTGTTTAACTGCACTGGAAATAAACTTTCCAAGTATTTGTATGAACACCGATACTCTTCACATGTAGGGGTGTGTGTAACTGCTTCAAAGCCACAAAGTTTACATTGATAAATAATTAGTATCAAGGTGAAGTTGTAATTATTAGCTGAATGTTTACACTGATAACAAAGTGCCTCTGATTTATGTTCATCCCGTCCTAATGGCGCGTTTTAAATCGAAGTTGTTAATCAGATTTAGATGGAAGAAATTAGCCCGACTGTAGATGTTCTTTGTCCCAGAAAACAAACGATTTGCCAGGTGCTTGAAGGTGCCTCTTATTTCTAGACCAAACGGGGTTGATGAGTGAATCCCCAAAGCGCCTCTGAGCCAAGGTCATCTTTGTTCACTGTGGAGGGAAAGAAAAAAAAGAAGTTATTACCACCATCCTTTTGGCGAACTGGGTCTGCGTGCAGCTGATGAATGTCGACTCTGACGCCGCCTCCAAGAGGTTTTGCCATTTTCCTGTCATTACTCGGCTGCTGCGGAGTAGTGTGGAGCCTCTCATTATAGCTGATTGATAGAACTAGCTCACAGAAAGCAAAACATGTAATTAGTTTCTACCTCCGTGGGCCCAATCAATCTGGATACTGGCGAGAGGAGCACCACTGGGACTCCGTATACGTAACAAACAGCAGAGACAAGCGCGGCCATGTACGCAGTCGTCACCAGCAAAAGAACAATGCAGAGATGCACGCATGTGAGGAGAGGTCACTTTCTCATCGTTCCAGCTGTAAAATGAGGCTGCTTTAGTAGGGCAGTCAGTGCGGGAATGATTTATGTGGCAGTGTTGGAACGGCTCAGTCTGCTCCCACGAGGACCGACCGTCCACCTGCAGCCCGCTTTTTCACCAGCTGGAGACGAGTCCCTGCAGGCAGGTTGCTTACAGAGCAGAGCGCCTACTTTCCAGTTTCTGTTTTTTTTTTTAATAAATACTCCCACCTCAGATCTCCTCAAGGTGTACGTCTGTGTAGGCTTAGAGGTGGTTTTTAAATGTTCTCTAAACTCAAGTCCTGGGTGTCCGCAGCGTAGTGGACTTCCAGTAACCATTCATTGATGATTTGATAAACTAAAACGCTAACAGACTTTATCCCGTGTCACCTTCTGGTTTATTCACTCATACTTGGAGCTTGAATTATTTTAAGTGTGGTCATTGGATCATAAACATTTCATATTTCACTCACTTGCCAAAATCCGCTCACATTTTAAAATAGTTTTAGTCTCCAGAAATGTATGATTTTGAACATCCCCGTGTGTGTTTTCATCCTCAGTTCAACAGTGAGTTTCCTGCCCACACCGATGATGGAGCAGCTCCAGTTTCCTCAGACCTCGTCCCCCTGCGTCTCCCAGCAGCACCCGGGCCAGCAGTACGCAGGTACCCTCCTCTCTGAGGCTGGCATGCAGCCTGTTCACAGGTCCAGATAGAAACACACGGTGATCTACAGTAGCATCACGCAGTAAAGTGAGAATATTCGCTTTTTTCTGACATTAGCTGCCCTGGAGATTCCCCATCACTGCCAGCGCTCTGACATTCTTTATTTTGCTCATCTTTCAGTGTCAATAACCGCAGACCGGATTCCTCTGTAGCCACAGCCTGCGCTTCATAATGAAATAATCTTCCCTGAGTTTACTTTACCTTTGTATGTGCGGCAGATGCATGATTAGATTTACACTCTGGATTTTTGAAATGAAAAAGCGCGAGGCCCTGTGATGGGAGGTCCCTGGAGTTTGAATAAGTAAAAGTGATTTGCTCACGTCCCTCTTCCTCCAGAGCTGGATGGAGATTAAACAGTGATTAGGTCGACCACTGCAAATGTTAAGGTGACATCAACGACTGCATTGAGACAAAAAAAAAAAGAAAACAATAAAGTAAGAAATGACTGATGTCATGACTCATCAGAAGAAGTTGTTGGTATTGCCGTTGCGGTGCTCCAGTGGTTATAGAGGGTCTCTAGCATCTTATTTCCCAGTTGGTCCTACTCTTAATGATAACTCTTTATTTTTTTCATATTCAGGCTTTGGTAATATTACTCTTTAATATTTTGCTTCATAACCCACTTCTCAAACCTATAGAACTTCTGTCATTTAACTTTCAAAGTATTTCCCGTTCAATCAAACACACAGATGTGTCTGTATAAACTGATGATGGTAGACGGCGTAGCCCGTCTCATAAGAAAATGTGGTCGATATTTATCCGATTTTATACCAGCGCTCACAAGGGTCTATTTTTTTTAATAAACACAACATAAATATTGATTGTTTTTTTTGTTTTTTTTAATTTGCCATATTTTTCTACAGAGGTACGTTGTTCACGTTGTAAAAATGTATTTCCCAATGTATTTTTTGACAGTCTTGAAGCGGGACTGTTGGTTTCATTGTGCGATTCAGTGCAGAAGAAGATTGGAGTATTTACTAAATGTTCCACCTTTTATGCCTTTGAAATGAAGTGAGGATGAAAGCTAATGTGTTTGTCGAGTGCTTTAGCTGCAACTCTGCTAATCAACTACGGTTATCTTCAAGGTTCAGGGGTGTTTACACAGGAAGTGATTCGCTGATCATGCACCGCTTTGATAGTTGGTTGCTAGCGGACATTCCAGATTCCGGTTGCCTCGGTAACCCTCTAATGTATTTACCACCAGTGATATGGCTCTCTTGGTGGTAGTTGCATTTGAAGAAAGCTTTGCTCAAAATCCACCTATGTGGCCCAATGTCACTTAAAGTTGCTGTGAACCCTGGTTGTCACGCCCCCAGCAGCCTAGATTCATTGCGCCGTACCTAAGGGAGGATTCAGGGTCACCTGTTCCAAACCTAACTATATGCTTTTGGAAAAAATGAATCTTTTAAGCCTGATCTATAAGCAGAGAGGGTTTCTGTCTCCTGAATCCAAACTGGTTCCACAGAAGAGCGACATGAAAGCTGAAGGCTCTGCCTCCCATTCTACTTCTAAAAACCCTGGGAATTTGTCTCCCAGTTTACCTTAGCACATTAAAAGGTAAATAAAGATAAAATGGACTCGTGCCTTACAAAGCTACAATAACGCATTTTTTCATTTCTCTTTTCCGTCTCTTTGGACATGAATTGCTGTCCAGAGGCCCAGGTGGGGCAGTCTCCTTACTAATGACCTTTATTATTCATGTCTGATTATTATGGGAGCACAGTGGAGGGGGAGCCATCATTTCTAGCTCTTCCAGTAATGAGGTCGGATGAAGGTCTCACGACGGCCTTACCTACAGCGTGACCAGTAAACACTTTTAATTGGCTAGGCCGGGGCCAGAAATAATCTACAAATTAAGTCCAAATACCCATCGTCCTTGCTAGTGTTACGAGGTTTTATTTCCTAAATGGACACCAGCATCAGCTGTGCAAAGTTTGTGTATGATTTGCGCCTCATATGAGCTTCATGTAAACAGAAGTTAATTAGATGGAGGTATAATGTATGTTCGGGGCACTGATTTATTTTATTAATTTTGTTTTGTTTTAAAAGTCATGTTCATGTGCCACAAAATAATTACATAATTGGATTTCCTGGATCATTGCAGAGGATTTAGCAGGAATAGGGAATGGACTCTCTGATTGCCAATTCCAATGTGCCCTTATAGTCGAGGCTCTAAGACGTAATTGCTGAGAGGCTAACGGTGTAGGAGCAGTGTTTTCCCTGATGAGGTGTGTAGCTGAACAAAAGTGCTGAAACGCAGCTTTGGGGCAAAAACACATTTACTTTGGTGCATAAATGATGAGCTGATGTGACGAATTAAATAAGTGGATTTTTATTTTTTTTTTGCTGACCTGATTTGCCTCTTGCCGACACAAACACTGCTTCAACCTTTCCATTTCTGTCTGCTTGCAGGGTTGTTACCCCCGGCCCCCAGCAGCGGCATGGTGATGCTGCAAATGACAGCAGCCCCCTGCCAGCAGCCCCGGGCCCCCTCCCCCTGCCAGAGGAAACCACTCAGCCACAAACACTTGGGCCCCGAGCACCAACGCAACCGCAGGCCCGCCGAGCTCCCTCTGCTTCCGGACAACACCCAGGTACAAACGCTGCCCAGGCGCATCCATCAGGCAATCACAGAAGAACAGCGGTGCCTTTCAGACCGTAGTTTCTCCTTTGAAACCATTTAATTAGCTCGGCGACCCAGAGGTTTTCATTTGACGGGAGCAACTTCCAAATCATTTTGAATTCAGTTGTAAATTTGTTCAGCTGATGTTTTCTACATAGGACCATACTTTACGTGTCAGAAAGTTAAGACGGTCACAAGAAAGCAATTTGAAAGCCAATTTAGTTTGTTTGTACGCGTCTGACAGTTGCGTGAGAATTGTCGCCTTGAGCCAGACTCAGCTTGCCTGCTGTTCCAGGCAGGTTAAATGTCGTAGTAAATAGGCTCTGCAAATGAAGTGAGTGCTGCCGAAACCTGAAAATGAGGAGAAAATAGTCCTCGGCATTAGGGTGTAATGGTACATTAGTGGGACTAATGTGGATAGAATGGAACATTAAAGCAATGACTTGAACCACAGAATGACTTTGTGAAAGGAAGAAATGGCCACAGTTGCTTTTTTCTTTTTCTTTTTTTTGAATGAAAGTGTTTGTGTTTCCTCCCGGTTTCCCCTCTCTGCATCATCGGTGTGTTGTATGTAGAGCAGCCTGCCCTCGTCTCCGGCACTCACTCCCTCGCCAGGCCAGCCGCCCAGCGTCAAGGGCCTCCCAACAGGCATCTCACCCATTCCTGTCATGGCCCACCACCCGCAGCTCCCTACAGCCTTCTGCCACAGTGGACAAGGTCAGAGACGCGCAGTAGTATTGCAGTACATGCTTACAAACATGGCATCCTCAAAACTCAGTGACTGTGCAGTTCAATGGCGCACGAATGCATTCAACATCAAAAAATGTACAGTTGAAGCATCTCTTATCTGGATGAATGAAACCTTCTTCCATATTCACAAGCCTTTGCTTATGTACTGATATTCCTGAGGTTTTAAGATTGGAGTGAAGAGCATGATCATGTGTTTTAAACTAATCCTGCTGAGGGGCATCATTTCCTGATGCTAAATGAAGGAGTCAGTGCATTGGAGAACACTTGAGGGTCTGTGCAGCAACTTTAAATACAACAGTAACTTCAGCTGTGCTTGTAAAAGATGTCTAACCTAAGATTTAACATTAAGGGACAAATTGCACTAAATTGCTTGAAAAGCATGCTGCAAAGTAGTTTAAGCAGTAGCTAACTTCCCAACTTCCTGCTTGCCATGAACAATGTTAAAGCGTGCGTGTTTTTAAACAGGTTCTAGCACACAGGATTCAATAAATGTCATATATCATTTGTTTAAACTGGCAGCTATACTTGGAGTTTATATTTTAATCATTGATTGTCGAGTACTTTAGTTAGCTACTGTCTATGTAGCTGCAGTTAGGTTCTAAAGCGATTTAAATGACTGCAAACTGATATTTGAAAAGGTTGTTTTGACTCTGATTACCAGGTGAAGCGCACTACTCTTTACTGGGCCAGCCTTTGCAGTACAAACCCTCCATCAGACCTCCGTTTATCCACACTGCACACATGATGGCCAAACATCAGGTAGTACTGGTTTTCCACTTTTGACTTCTTTTTCCTTGTCCTGCCGCCCACAAGCACACCTACCTTACTGGCATCTTCTGTCTCCTCAGGTTCCTCTGGGGGTTTGGCGTGGCAGTCATGGGAGGAAGGCCGGCAGAAAATCAGTCTCTTCAGATCTCAGTGTAGGTGAAGCAGGTAATAGGAAGACCAGAGGGAGGCTTAAGCTTAGTGAACCTCGAGTTAGCGGCAGGTTCTGACCGAGATTTGACCTCTTCAACACAGAAGAAGCTCCAAATCCTAGTCCAGAATATTATGTAGTGTTTTGGGTTTTTTTCTTTTCAAATTCAGGCCAGCAGTTTGTAAAAACACGCACGCTGGCTGGAATGTCAGCCTTTAGGTGTTTATCAGAAACTCGTGCTGAGATTCATCACCAGATAAATCCAGCTGCTGTGTAGTCTCTTTGCCAGATTAAGTGGAGTAACATCACCTTTTTTATTCTGTCAAAATCTGCTTGCTGTGCTCCGTATCTGTGGAGAAAGCGTCTGTTTGTGAATGTAAGCAGAAATAATTTCCAGACGGGGCAGAAATCACACCTGGCAGTGGAACCTGCAGTCCTGGCAGTATTAACACTGACACAAATGTGCTGATTATTTCAAATATCACGCTGTATTTTTTGCAGGTGCTGAGATTTTTTTTTCCCCTTCATTATTCAGGCGCTTTAGTCAACAATCCCACTAGGGGCAATCAACAAGGACTGGGGCTCATACGCAGCTTCTTTTACAGAGGAATTAAGACTGAGAGATGGACCTTTTCTTTTTAAAGAAAATGTAAAAAAAAAATCCAGTAAATTATAACCAGACGCATAGATCTGTTTGTCCTTCCAACTCAAAGATTTAAAGCTGACAGCAGCATTTTATTTGAAGCCTCCCGATGGTGCAGGTCTGATGTTGTTGTCGTTTTTTTGTTTGTTTCCCCCCCTCTGCTCACCCATGACAGTTGTTTTATTTATTGGCTCCACTGCTCACAGCGCTGTCTGTCTGTGTGCGTCTGCAGTGAGCAGTCAGATTCTGGACGTGACACATCCTCCGGAGGGGATCAGCTGTACAGACTCCCACCACCTCCTGGCAGAGATGTACAAAGGGGGCGAATCGATCCGCCGGCTGTCGGACCAGCAGCCACGGTTGTGCAACTCGACCCGAGGCGCTCCCGGCAGAGACCTGGCCTCGTCGCGCCCTATCTTTGCCATGCTCCCCTCCAGACACACCACCCCGAGCGCCGTGTTCCGCCCCACAGGCCCCCGAGCCGCCTTTAAACTCAGAACCGGCAGCGGACACAAAGGGGAGCTGTGCGACTCAGACAGGACTGGCTCATAGCTGCTAAGATCTCAGAGCGGCACACATGGAACGCACATCCAACCACCTGCCTCTGCTGCCTCAGTCTGGACTGTCTCCCAGACGCTGTCCAAATCGAAACATCAAATGTCTGAAGAATGAATGTTCATTTTTATTTTGTTTTAGTTTCTTTTAGCTTTTTTCCCTTTTTTTTCGGCCAACAGGTCTGTGCAGGGTGGAAACCGAGCACCAGTTTGTAACATTTGTCCGTAGCTGCAGAGCTCCGCTCAGCGCCCCACTTCTATTCTTAAACTCGAGTTTGCTGTTCTGAAGTCAAAGTGTTTGGAGACTTTTGGGGTTTGTTTGCCAGCTATCACATTAGTGTGTCTACTGCGGCTGTTTTAATACCAAATTTATTTTTTTTTCTTGCCACTTTTTGAAAATTAGATGATATAATTATGTTTAAATTGAACTGAATGTGTCACGTTGGGTGTTTAAAGGTTCTAGAACGGCACGTAGCAGCATTTGTAGAAGAAACACTGAATCACAGATAAACTACCTGAATTATTTAAAGTCACCATTAAACACCGTGAATGTTGCATTTGCACTGAAGTGATGATCAGAGGTGGAGATTTGACTGGTATCGGACAGAGCCTGGGTTTTTCTTTTATTAACCCTTAATACCTGTTTGTTTGCACTCGACCAGGCCACTTTGTTTTATATATTAAAATGTTTATATGCACAAGAATAATACAATCGAGTTTGTCACTACTTGGCTTAATTTGTTTGGATTTCTGTTTGTGTGACTCATGAGAGGTGTTCTGTGTATGGCGTGGCTTTTCTTCTTCTTTTCTTTCATTTTTTAAAAATTAGATTCTAATAAATGTTTGCACCACAAGTGTTGACTTTTTCCACTAGTTAGCTGCAGTCAGCAATTTCAAGGTCTAATTGAAATGTTTCCTTGGGAGCAAGATGTCGCTTCGGTATGGGAGAGAAGAGCAACAGATGAGGCAACTCTGTGGAAGATGTTGCCATGAGGTTTGTATCTGTGCCTTTTGGGCACTGCGGAGATGTTTGCTCTGCTCTGCAGCCTCATTTCCAGCTGCATGAATGAGCCATTTTGAACGAACGCTCCTCTCAGCCTGGGATGTAGTGAAACAGAGACACCTAGTGGGCAAAGTTCGTTACTGCATTATGAACACTATGGAATTAACGAGTGAAAGTGAAACTAACAGAAAACTGGTTTAGTGGTTACATATTAATGACAGGCGTGTTTAGTGTGGCCGAAAAACGCGGGAGTATCTAACCGTTATGTCGACGCTTCAGTGCTAATGTAGCATAACAAAAGGGTAATGGAGACCGACTCCTGGGAGAACAGCAGGACGGTGGTTGTCTCCGGTGTTCCCAATGTGTTGCCCCCCGGCAGGATAACTGATAAGCTGACCATTCACTTCCAAAGCACCCGGAAGAGTGATGGAGGAGACGTCGAAAAGGTCAAATATCCCACCAACATGGACGGAGTTGCGTTTGTCACTTTTGAAAACGAAGAAGGTAAATTAGCAGGTGGTGGCTAAAGGCAGGCTATAGGCTAACATGTCGCTACTGATAGTGTGTAAAGCTGTGCGTCCTTCAATAAATACATTAATGACAACAAGCAGTTTTTGAGGGTGTCCCCTTCCAACCAACAAAAGCTAATCTGCGTATGAGCAGTTCTTCCAGCGCTCAGTGAGTTAAATGAAGTTGCCCAAAAAGCTGCTCTAAAAAGTTGTCCACTCTTCGCTAATTTAAGCTAAATGTTACTGCAATACTTCAAATTTTGATTTCAGTCCGTTTCCAAGTAAACCCAGGGCCAGTATCGCCGACACTTTCAGCCTATACAGGCTGTATGATGATTTATGAGATGACTCATCAGTTTGTAAACAATGAACACTTTTTAATGACCGCTTACTGTGATTTTTACTTTTCACAATAAGTCACCGCATGTAAATGTGCCTGTCTCTGAAGCACTTTAGATTCGGCCCAACTCTTCAAAAAATAGAAAAAGAAAAGAAAAGCAGTCTGTTTTCTTCAATTTATGATTTTTGTGTTCACAGTTCTAAAATAAAAAACAATGTAGCAAACAACATCTTAAAACTTCATAGTGTTGTGACAACACTCATGTATACAGATATTTTACTACAATAAAGGCCTAAAAACAACGTACAGTTGAATCTGTATGTACTGTCTTCTATCAAAAATATGAAGTTTATTTCAGTTCAGACACATCATTGCTGCATAACATACAGCCTGTTGTTTAACTCTAAAGCCGGGTGTATTGTTTATTGTACAATGGGATTATTAGAAATTAAAATAGTGCTCCCTGATTGGTGCAGTGTTCCAGTTACCTTAGTCAGACAATACAGTCTGCTTTATGAGTTTGAACATATTCTGTTTTTTTTTTAAAATAGGAGACTTATTTCCGGAGCTCTGTGAATGTAATAATAAATGACAGACACAAACTAAGGCCACCTTATCCATGTGGAATTGCAAATACCTAAAGGGCTTACACAAACTGTTTCGTCATTGTCAAACATATCTGCTATTTTTCACTATAATTGGTACCCACGGGAACCAATTTCAGTTTCCCCTGAGAACCACTTTTACATTATGCTGAGTGGAAAGGGTAATGTATGAATGAAACATTTGATTTTTGTATGATCTGCAGCTTGGATGTGTGCCTAACTGATGAATGGATTAATCTGATATTATCAAAGTGATGTACTGTTATATAAAAGCTAACATTAGACTGGTAGATAATGAGTCGAGTCAAGCTCTGTGCACTCTGAGTGACAAAAAAAGTGTGCTAGCTTTGTGGGTTCATGAGGCATCATTATAACAATGACCTGGGTAGAGACCACAGCAGAACTGTGCTAACTTTTGGCAGATGCAGCGAGGGTGGTGGAAAAGAAGCAGCATATTATGACAGACAGCCAGTTTCCTGAAGACTTCGTCCTCACTGTGTTTCCCTTCAGCACAGATGTAAGTATCAGTGTGATTTTAAAACACCATGCCTACTTAAGTCACTTGCTTTTGATAAGCTTTTGATTGCAAAATAAAAGTTTCTAATTCAAGCACGTTTCTGTGGTGCAGGTGTTTTTCTACGTCCCAAGCGCTACGGTTGATCTTTCTATATTCGGCGGCAATCGGGACTTGGTGATTGAGAGCCTGCGGTCAGCTCACAGATCGCTGCGTTTTCGTCCTGTGCCCCAGGAGAGGAAAGTCTTCATTGAGGGGCCTTTTGCAGCTGTCCAAGCCCTGAGAGGGGACCTCATTCGCAGAGCCGATGAGCTTCAATCTGCAGTCACAGTCCAAACTGCTGGTATTAACCCAAGAGAAACTGGTCATAATACGAGGTTAATATCTCATCACAAGTATGTCGACTCTGTAAGCCACAGCAGCTCTAAGAGGGAACCCGCAAGCAGCTTATCAACATTATCAACACAGAGCCCAGGTAAGGCAAATGAAATCCAAAGACTTCTCTCAAAGACTCAAAATGCCTCCTTGAGGCAAAAAGTTTCCTCTGAGAGTTTGGCTCCAGGGAGGATTTTGAAAGCACGCATCAATGGAAAGGACAAACTGGAAGGTCAGCCAACAGAACAAAGAAAGGCCAACCACATACAAGTGGTCGAGAAGGAAATCAAAGCATCTTCCTTATCGGGCCTTCCTCAACCAGTATATCGCAATATCAACAACAGAGCCTTATAATGACAGTGCCTCACAAAAACATTCCAGAGCAGGCAAGATTTCAGCCACAGAGATTAGAAGAGAGGGTGATTTGGGGTCTCACCAGAGCAGCATGGGCTGTTTGAAGAATCCAAGCAGCTCAGCAGTGAGAAGTAAGCTCCAGACTGAATTTAAAGATGTCTCAAAAACCTCGGAGAGATATACTGAAGGTCCCGCAGTGGCGTGTGGAGTCTCTCCGGAAGGTCAGGATGATATCTGGGTTGACTCTTACATATTCAGATACATCAAAACATTTCACAAGAAGGAGTTGGGCAGATGCTTTGCGGGCACTGACTTATCTGTCAGGTATGTTGTAGAAACTGACCTCATGCAAATATCGTTGACTGAGCAGCAACGTTCCAAGGTGACCTCAGGAGTCCAGAAAGCCATCCAGAAACTGAAAACTTTGTTTGAGTTTTAGCAATCAATCTTAAGAGTTCATAAGATATTTTACCATGAGGTGGGGCTGTCGGATAAATACCTAATAAATCAGATCTGTGGTGTTTTCAGTTTCCAGTTTGAAGATGTTCTTTACATATTTGAGGACTCCTGCATTAAAGCCATCAGCCCCTCAGTCCCTAGTCTGCTGTTCAATAAGAAAATAAAAGAAGGAATAATTAAATTCAAAGACACTCTTGTAAATTTCAGGCAATCTAGTAGGAATCATGAACGGATGTAGTTTAATCACTGACCACAAGGGGAGTAGTTTTCTCTTCGCAAACCCTTCCCAACACTGAAATCTATATTTATCTTGTTATTGTTACAGATGCACTGATTGTTGTTTGATACTGACACTGCGAGTTTTCATTTGAGCAGCTAATGATTAGAACTATAGAAATAAATTATACAGTACTGATGCGATATTTCATCAGTACTGTATAATTTGTGTTTTTGCTTTTTCTCTCTGTTTCTATGGTGAAGCTTCCCCTTTGTTTATGGATGGGTTAATAATTAAGCCTTTAAACAGCAATCCAGACTCTCTTCTCATAGCAGTGGGGATAAGTCTTAGTTACCCCTCTTCACATCTTAATTAAAGACAAAACATAGACAAACATCGACAGATGTCAGCCTGTCTCACATGACCAAATCATTTAGTCACATATTATGTGAAATTAAATTAAAACAAAACTGATTTGTCTGTGTGGATTTTCTTGATGATTATTAAGTTTTTTATTATTAGCATTTTTAAGCATTATTAGTATTTGAGAATTTACTACAGTGACATCTGTTCTACATTTCTTTGTCTTTAGGATTTTACTACTTCGTGTCCATGAACCCTCGTTTTACTGGAATGCAAGGCCTGCATTGGGCAGCAGGGGGCGGTAGAGTACTTTCATCTATACTGTGGGCTGTGTATAAATAGAGACACTGTAGCTGCCATGACTCGCCTCAATAAAGCAATTATGGAGGCTGGGTTTGGCGAGCAGGGTGCAGATTGGCAGGCGAATGATATCAGTTGGATGTCCCATTATACATCATCTCCCGTCCACACACATACAGAGTGTTACAACACAGTGTTGCACCTTTTCCAAGGAAGTACGCATTACATGTTATGTGTAGAAGGTTTTTTGTTTCTTTTTTTGGTTTGCAATTATTCAGACGAGCTTGCTGCACAGCCTCAATAATTGATTCATTATGTAAAAATAAGCCACATCACCGTAATAAACACACACAAACACAATCAGTCATCTCCCAGACGCACTCACTCTTACTTGTTACCATAGAAACGTAGTGGAAGAGGTTGGCAAGCTGCAACGTTGGGCGTCGTTAAGGGAAGCTCTTGAATACAATGAAAACAACCATGCGGGCGAAGGAATTACATTTCCAACAAAAGAACCCTTCATCAAAGACGAGCAGAAGAGAGGCCACCGCCTGGTAACACCCAGACCTCTCTCCTACCCCTCTGATAGCACATCTTGAACAATTAGCCATCATTGGGGTGGGGGCTGGAGTTATTGTGGTAGAACAGAATGAGTCAACAAGCAGACGGCATGAATTATTTTTCCTGAAATGGTTCCGACTCTGGCCTTTCATCGCACCCACCCTCCTCATTATGCATAAAGTGTAATTAGGTACCAGCATTTTTGAATATATTAAGCATGTGTGACTTTCATGATGGAGGTCAGAAACAGTAGCAGGCCAAAAAAGGAAGCATTAGTGGAAATCTCAAGGACGTTTGCATCAGGAACGAGGTCTTCTGGGCTTCAAACCTGTAATTGGGCCTCTGAACCCTGTGCCTCTGATGAATGTTATTGTTCACACTTCACATTAGAAAATGACTCAAACCACTACAAACACTGACTGCAAATATATGCAGAATGACCACAAAGCAACCACAAAACAACAACAAACAGACAAAGTGACTATAAAGATAACAACTTCAAGAACAAACCAAGTGACGGACAAAATTACAAAGACAGTTACTACAAAAAGAACAAATAAACTACAAAAGGTTGGAAATCAATTTTTAAATAAGCATAATGATCAGAAAAACTAAAGGAACAAGCAAAGTTACTGGAAAGATCAAACGAAACAAAATTGTAGAAATTACAAAGGCATTCACATTGACTAAAAACAAGCAAAGAGCAAAAAAAAAAAAACACTACAAAGGGCATGCAAAATGGGATCCAAAACAACAGAATAACTAACTCAATTATATACAAAGTTACTACAAAATGAAACAAAACAAATAACCATTCTGATCTAATTATTTGGTTACAAAGAGGCAAAAGATCAGAATATTACAAAAACGTAAAAGTAGCAGAAGACAAAATTATAGAAAACTACAAAGGCTCAAACAACTACAACAAAAGCAAAATTACTGGAAAGAATGGAAAACACAAACACACAAAATGACTTCAAGAGGACCCAAACAACTGCAAATTGATACGAAATGAAACTCGAAATTATGCAAAAAACAAATAAAACAAGTGAAAGTGTCTAAAAAGGGGGGAAAGGTAATAAAACAACAACAAAAACCTACAAATTACAAAATAAAAACAAATTACTACAAAGAGGTACAAAATGACTACAAAACTAAAATAAAATTATACAAAAGAACTACAAGCACATACCACCAGAGATGGGCAGTAACATGTTAAAGTAATCTGTTACTGTAATCCAATTACTTTAATTCAAGTAACGAGTAAAGTAAGGGATTACTATTGCAAAAAAAGTAATTAGATTACTTAGGGCTGCTCAATTAATCGAATTTTAATCACGATTACGATCTGGGCTTTCAACGATCATTAAAAATGACTGAGCCGATTATTAGCCCCTCCCTCATTTATCCGCGACACCTTAAAGGCCGGTCCATGAAAATATTGTCGGGCATAAACTGGTCCGTGGCGCAAAAAAGGTTGGAGACCGCTGATTAAGAGGACCCGAGGGAAGCTCGGAAAGCTAAGCAGAAGTTATTTGGAGAGGAGAGTGACTGCCGTTGGTTGAAAAGAGAGGTAAAAAAAAAAACTTCAGTGGTGTTGCACACTATTTTATATTCTTTTTTAAAGTCATTGTTAACCCTTTAAAGCCGGTCAGAGCAGCACGCTCCGTTTTGTGTAACTATTTTTAAATCCCTGTAGAACCTGAACCGTGTAAGCTAGCGCAATAATTTGTTTTGCATACAAAACCGGAGGAGTTGTACTTACATCTGATGCCATCAGCTTGTCCTCGGTCACGGTTTCCTTCCACATATAGCTTTGCAAAAATTGCATAAAAAGCGCTTGCAGGAACAAAAACATAATATTCCAGAAACACGCTTTGCCGATCCGATCAGCTGTTCGTAACACTTCCCACAGTGAAACAGACGTCAGCGCGAACTATCGCATGTCCGCCATTTCCTGCCCGAAACCAGAAGTGACGTCATTTTCGCGGAAATGTAGTTTTTTACTTGTAGGCCTTAAAAGCCTATACTGGTCATGTTTGACTTTTCTGAATAGTTTCTGGGATGCTTAGAACTCGAATTGCACTGCTGGAAATAGTTTATTTTGATGCACCTGCTGTTTTCTTTGCAAATTTGCATCATAGGATTGTTTTTTGTTTGTTTTTTTTCCTGCAGTATATAAAAATTGGTGTATCTCCAAAATAAAACTATGAAGACACTCAAAATAAGTTTCCTGTTGTTGTAAACTATTTTTTTGCAACTTTTTTGTATTTAAAGTTTCGAGGGATAACCTCTTAAATTTCTCCAAGTAGAAATATATGTAAAAAAACAAACAAAAACGATTTTCAATTTTTTTTTGTAGTTTATTGCACTTTTTTGCAATTAATGTACTTACTATGGACTTAATGCATACATATTATTAAAATATGGGCTATAACAGTTGTATAGCAACTTGAAATGCTCCCATAAATGGCACTACAACATGTAAAAAAAAAATATAAGCTCTGGCGGACTTGGTTCTATAGTAGGTCTTAAAGGGTTAAATAAATATCGTCAAATAATCGAGATCTCAATTTCAGTGAAAATAATCGTGATTATCATTTTTGCCATAATCGAGCAGCCCTAAGATTACTGTTACTTTCCCGTAAGCACACTGCATTACAGTGTTACTAAACCGTCGTGATTTTGTTTGTGGGTGTCTCATGACAATGACGTACGAGTGTGCGACGCCCGTGGAGGCAACAGATGTGTGCAGATCAACAATGGATAAAACGAACTGTGGGAGCGAGTACGACCATGCAGCATTTAAAGCATGGACGTACTGACATTACTGAGTTTGATTACATAAAAAGTGACAAAAACATTAGCGTTCACTTTACACTCTGCGTGGGAAGAAAACTTCTTTGTACGACGAAAAATGAAACTTTAAATCTGAGCAAGCACCGAGCTCGCTGCCACAGGAATGTGAAATTCACAGAAAAAAAACCCCGGATCCTCCCACTGACATGACCGCTGTGGCACTGGGAAAACCTCTTGCTAAACAGGTGACAATAGATTTAAGAGCGGCAGGACTCAGTGCTGCTGAGTCTTTGATTGTGTGGATGCCTTAGACATCCACACTATTGAGTTCCTGTTTCTCTTTATTGTGTGGATGCTTTAAGCATCCACACTATTGAGTTCCTCTTGATACTTCCGTACACTTTTTGGCACTTAACTACTTCCACAATTTTCAGCCGATTTTCACCGTTCAAATTCTAAACTATTCTGCTATTTCTGCTAATGTGTGCTATGTCTTTTGGTATTTTTCACTATTATACTTTTTAAAATATTAAGCTTAATTTGTCACATTGAAATGAATGGGAAACTTCTGCAATTCTGCTAAAATTTTCTTGTTTTTGAAACTTAACTACTTCCTCATATTTTCACGTAGAACAACCATTCAAACTTTAAAATGTTCTCAAATTATTGGGCTATTCAGGTATAAATCAGCTTTTTCAAATCATTTACTGTTTTACTTTTATGCCTCTTAAAGTTTTCAGTTGCAAAATTGTGATTTTTCACAAAATACATGCGTTGTTATGGTTGCTATGCACTTGGCTTCCAGTGTGCCACTGAAGGTTTTGCAGTCTTCTCTTCATGTCTGAACAACTTCTTGCTACTTGCTCAATTTTCACTCAACTTCCACAAATTATACATCAAAACGTAGGTATTTTTGCTGGCCTTCCGAAAATGTCACTATCATTGTTGTGGGATTTATAGAATTTTGGCAAATCTCCTCAGACCAACACAAAGTCGCAAAACTCTCCATAGAAAGTCAATGGAGAGTTTGTTCAAAATCACCACTTGATTTCTGTAATGAGAGGCATATTCGAATCGTCATATCTCCTTAATGAAGCAAAGTTAAGACATAAGGCTTGTCCCAGTATATCTTCAGACACTCCTGACGCTCACAATTCAAGAATTATTTTCTCACCTATTACCGTTCTGAAATGAGTTAGACTTGTTTGAGGGTAGGAAATTCGTCCTTCGCTCAGATTTCTTCAGATTTCAAACTCTGGAAATGAGGCACTTTTTTCTCTCATCATATCTTTTTAATGGATTTCCACAGAGACCTGAAAATTTCCATGATTGTTCACCAAAGCCTGCTGTCTCTTACGGTGAAAGAATGATATTGATACTCCAAATAGATTTAGAATTACCAAAGGTTGTTTGAGAGCAAGTCAAGGCAGTTTTTGCTTCGCCTCTACTCAGTTACAGTGTATTACAAGTCATATATCTTTAATAATTTATATTTTATCTCTGAATTATGAAGACCTGAAGATTCCCCCATCTCTTCTGAATAAAACGATGCCTGAATGACCGTTCTAGCCCCTACGGTTAGGAAATTATGGCCATTTGTTCGAGGGGAATCCTGAATGTCAGAAATACACTGAAGAAAACTCACACCTCTCTCTGTGTCTGTGTGTGTAAGGGCTGACTACAGCAGGTGCAGCTAATTTAACTGACCTACATATACCAAGCCCAGACTCTCAACAGCTCCTGTTCCCTTTATTGTCTGTGTATGTGTGTCTGTGTATCAATATTTCTCCTATGTTTAAGTATTACTCCTCAATCATAGTATTTCTGCTAAAGCAAAGTACTTCTACTACATCTTAGTACTTCTGCTAAATCATAGTATTTCTGCTAAATCATAGTATTTTTGCAAAATCATGGTATTTGTGCAAAATCATGGTTTTGGGGCTAAATCATAATATTTCTGTTATTTTATAATATATGTGCTGAATATATTATATGTGCCAAATCATAGTATTTATCCCAAATTATAGTATTTATGCCAAATTATAGTATTTGTACTGAAACATAGTACTTCTGCCCAATCATAGTATTTGTACCCAATCATAGTATTTCTGCTAAATCATAGCATGTGTGCCAAATCATGGTATTTATGTAAAAACATAGTATGTCTGCAAAACCATAGTATATCTCTTATGTTATAGTATTACTACTAAGGCATAGTATTTCTGCCAAATCATAGTATTTGTACTAAATCATAGTACTTGTGCCAAATCATAGTATTTGTTGCACATCAGTATTGGAACCAAAACAGTATTTGTCCGAAAGCATCGTATTTGTATGGAGTCATAGTTTTTCTTCTAAATCATAGTATCTCAATCAAATCTCAGTAGTTGTGTTAAAACGCAGTATTATTGCCAAATCACAGTATTTCTGCCAAGTCATAGTATTTGTACCCAATCATAGTATTTGTGCCATGTCATCGTATTTGTGCCGAATCATGGTATTTTTGCCAAATCGTGGTATTTGTGCCCAATTAATAATTCTGTTATATTATAGTATTACTACTAAGTCGTAGAATATCTGTTATGTTATAGTGTATCTGCGGAATATAGTATGTGTGCCAAATCATAGTATTTATACCAAATCATAGTATTTGTGCTAAAACATAGTATTTCTGCCATATTGTGGTATTTGTGCAAGAACATTGAACTGTTATGTTATAGTATTACTACTAAGTCATAGTATTTCTGCGTTGTTATAGTATTTGTGCTAAAACGTAGTATCTCTGCCAAGTCATAGAATTACTGCAATTTCATAGTTTTTTTTAGGAAATCTGTTATGTTATAGTATTACTACTAAGTCATAGTATTTCTGCCAAATCATAGTATTTGTGTGAATTTGTATACTGTAATATCACTGTATTATGTAGTAGCTAAGTAGGGGGCTGACTGTTTACTAAGTGCATCAGTGTAAATAGGTCATCTCTTGTGTTGGAGTGCCCTCTTGTGGCGCCTTTTGGGTAGTGCCTTAGTAAACGTGAACCCTGTAAGAAGTGGTATCATATGAGAACCGGTTTGGCGCAGTGAGATGAGTATGAGATGAAATTCTGCTGATTTACCTCTTTTCTGCCCAAATTCTGCTGATTCACCTCTTTTCTGCAACATTTTCAGCCTTTCCACCTCTTATCAGCACAATTCTCAGCAGCTTCCGCTCATTTCAGCACAATTGTCAGTCTCTCCACCTCTTCTTTGTGAGAAAATGTTTGGCTCAGTGAGCTAAATAACCGCCCTTAGACCAGAAGGGCCAGGTTTGAATCTTGCTCAGGGCAATGTTTTTTTTTTTGTTTTTTTGTTTCAACTTTTTCAGCTTTTTTCTGCAGACATCTTCAGCGTTAAGGCATCCACACAGCATTTTCGCAGGAAATGCAAATTCTTCTAGTTCTTTATTATTCTAGTTGCTTCCGTACGTTTTTTGGACCGCTACTCCCACAGCTTTTGTGCTATTTTCACCGTTCAAATCTTAAAAAATTCTGCTCTTTCTGCTAATGGGTGCTATATCTTTTGGTGCTCATAACTTCTATACTTTTTGAGATATTGATTTTTCTTTTCAATATTTTTTGCCCTTTTTTGCATATTATCAGTGGCCTCACTGATTTTCCTTGCCGGCTTGACCTGTGTTTTAGCTCAGTGAGATGAGCGTCCGTTCTCAGACTGGGAGGCCCGGGTTCAAATCCCGCTTATGGCAACATTTCTTTCAGTCAACAGTTAAACTTTTTTTTAGCTCTTTTCACCACAAATTTAAGCTTTTTCAGCCCTTTTCAGCACAATTTTCAGTTTTTTCACCACTTTTCAGCACAAATACCAGCTTTTTCAGCTGTTTTCAGCAAAAACCTCTTTTCAGCAGAATACTGCTCATTCAACTCTTTTCAGCAGAAATTCTGCTGATTGAACTCTTTTCAGCAGAATTTTCACCTCTTTTATGCCCAAATTCTGCTTATTCATCTCTTCTGAAAAACTTTCAGCCTTTTCACCTCTTATTAGCACAAATCTCAGCTGTTTTCAGAAAAAACTCTTTTGAGCAGAAATTCTGCTGATTCATCTCTTTGCAGCTCATCTTTTTGCTTCCTTACCTCTTTTCTGCAAAGTTTTTAGCCTTTTCACCTCTTATCAGCACAATTCTAAGCAGCTTCTGCTAATTTCACCAGAATTGTCAGTCTATCCACCTCTATTTATTAGAAGGAGATTGGCGCACTGAGGTGAGACGCTACCTTTAGATCAGAAGGGCCAGGTTCGAATCCTGCTCAGGGCAATGTTTTTTTGTTTTTGTTTTTTCAACTTTTTCAGCTTTTTTCAGCCGACATCTTCAGCGTTAAGGCATCCACACAGCATTTTCGCAGGAAATGCAAATTTTTCTAGTTTGATTTAGTTTTTGCTGTTTTACTTGCATCTGTTTGAAAGAGTGAGTGTAAACACACAAAGCTTTGTTTTATTTTATATGCTGGAATATACAGAAAATAGGTTTAAATGTTAAACAAATTTCTTCCAGTCAGACACTGTTGCATATAATTATATTTTTGCTTAATTCAATGTGCATAAAGTTAAAAGATTAAAACTAATAAAACACGTTTTTTTAAAAGAGACTTTTTCATTTGATTCAATTTTATATGATGGATTATGCAGAAAAAATTGAATTGGGCTTAAAGGTCTGTTGCTTTGTTCAGGTTGTATATCATGTTTTTAAAAAGTAACTAATTGCTTTTGAAAATAAGTAATTAGTAAAGTGAAAGGATTACCTTCTTGGAGGAGTAATTAGTAAATAATTACTATTTTCAAGTAACTTGACCAACACTGCATACCACAACTACAAAGATACAAATGGTCACCAAACAACTATAAAAACATACAAATCAAATACAATAAATAAATAAACAAATAACAACAACAACAAAAGAAACAGCCTAAAAGGGTAAATTACTACAGAGATACCAAAATAGCGCAAACAGAAAAAATGACAACTACAGAAAATAGCAAAATGCTACAAAACCTGTTTAAAGAGACTCAAAACAGCTACAAGAAAATGCAAAATTACTTTAAAAAAACAAAACAAGGCCCCAAAAATCCAGAGAACATTTCAACTATGGGTAAAGTATCGCAAGAGAAGAGTAAGAGCCTTTGTCTGTTCTCAGAGTTCTCCAAATCCTCTGTGGATCGGATGTTACCTATCAGCACACGACTATTCGCTGTTTTAATTTAAAGTGTGTATTTTTGTGCGGTTGTGCTCAGGCGCACACATCATGGAGGTCAAAGGTCAGAGAGAGAAGCAGCAGGCCTCTACATCATTCCTTTTCCACAGTTTGGAATAGAGCTTCAGGTGATGGATAGCATTCTTCAGGCAATGTGTGTGTGTGCACGTCACAGTCACAAATTACGTCTTAATGACTCTCTTTACAGATCATCACCCTGCCCGGGAGAAGGGAAGCAGGCGGGGATATGAGTCGCCCCCCCCCCCCCCTGCTGCTCTGCCTAAATGCAGTAGTGCATGGGTATTAGCAAGCTGTGATGGAAGAGCCTTGTAGGAGAAATTGGGGGCAGCAGACCAGGAAAATGGTTTGTGTGTTATCCGTGGAGAAAAGGACAAATGGTGTTTAATTGGTCTGACAACATATGACCCACAATGTAAGCATAGTGAATCACCGTGGAATTTTGCAGTTGGTACGCAAGTGTGACTGACAGTCAATGTTTAACATGCATCTCCTCCATTGCATTCATTATGGTGTTATTAACCGTCTCGTATATCTTTATTTCAGTTATTTACTTCTTTTCAATATTTGGGAGCCATACTTTAAGAATAAAAATATTAACATCACTTTCAAAGAGTAAGAAGTTGATAGCATTAGGACTATCACTACATCACATTTGTACTACACATAGAGCCCAAAAGAATTCACAGACATTTCAAATATCATTGCAGGATTGAAACAGAAGTTGGAAACAATAACACCACCAGTCTTTTTTTATATTTATTGTGTGTTCTCTTTTTCCTTTTTGGCAAATAAATTATACTCACACGTGTGCAGGGAGTTCAAGAATGAATCTAACCAACCGCTTTTTGTAGTTTTGCCTCTGTACAGCACTACACTAAATTTTAAATCAGACAACCAAGAGGAGATTAAAGTATGAATTGCTGGAATCGACTGTAGGGGTCTTTAGAGGAAAAACTACAAAACATGTGCAATTGTCCAAATTCCTGTCTGTTGCTAATTATGTCATTTTTTCTTTTCATTTTATGGCAAGTAACAACAAGCCTAAATATGCTAAATCCTACTTTATTGGACTTTACTTTCTTAACATTATTCTAAAGAGATGTAGAAATTACTTTTATGTTCATTACACAAAAGCATAAGAGCGCTTTGGTGATATGCAGACTGTGTCCAGGACACAAGCAACTGCATTATGTTGCTAACACAACTTTGACTCTTTGCAAACATCTGAATAGATGTTAGGGCAAAGCTAGCCAAGGACCCAGAGTCACATTAAAGCTGAGTCTATCCTGACCCCAGCCCAGCAGCCAGACCCTGATGTTCATCAGGTAACAAAGGCAGCCTCCATTTCTACCTGTACATGATGATCTCCGATCCTTGAGCTAATTTTCACCGTTATTTTGTGTTGTCGGCTTTATGTTCATACACTGAAGCTTGTGTCAAATGTTAAGTTTAAGATCTAATGTGTATCTAGAGCCATAATGGCTGTGACTCCTGCTTCCATTCTTGACGCTAAGCTAATGATTGTTCGAACAGTAATTAACACTCAGACACGAGCATTGTACCAGTCTTCTCAGCTAACTGTCAGCAAGAAAGTTCATGTTGCAAACTAGAAAAATATAAATAACCTTATCTGAAAATATGTCATATGTGTTAGTTTCCAGGGTTCATCACTAAACTTTCATGTTCTGTGTTTTCAAGGTGCTGACTCCCTGTAGTCACAATAATCCTGTTGGATGCTGCCGTCACTAAAAAACAGAAACAAAAAAAAACTACTCAGAATTCGAAACATTCACCATATTTTCTGGACTTACTGAAAACTGTGAGCAAATCAGTTTTCAGGTCACTTGGGTGCCTTAGGCCAGACACCCTCAGAGGAGACTGATCTTTTCATACACCGATGATTTCATTATACTTTAGCATAATTCAGTTTCATTCAGTCTGTGTCTGAGTCATTAAGAACACAGTCATTCATTGTTTTTCCATAAAAACTAGCGTCCATGCCTCACCCCTGTGTTAAACTTACTAAAAATGAACTAAAACAGAAAACCTGGTATTAACTGAGCATCACACACCACTACCTTGTCTAAAGTATTACTTGATGCGACTTCTTAAACCTGAACCTTTCAGACACTTTACTTTCAGTTTTACTTCTAAATATTACTGATTTATTTGCAACATGTCCAACCATAGCTGTTATGGCAATTTTGCTGTTTATTTTCACCACTTTCTTTTAGCACCGTGTTACAAACCTGTGAAAATCAGACTGTTGCACTAAATCAGAATTGTCCTCTGACTACAACACATCATCTGCTCTGTCTTCTTCCTTCCTCACATCTCGACTCCCCAGCTGTTCGCCCTCACTTACGAGCCGATCCAGGAAGAGTGAGTGTAATTATCAGCCTCTCCTCTGACCATTTCAAAAGCTCGCAGTTAGTCGGGTGTGAAGAAGAAATGTGATTGCCTGTTAAATTTTGACACCGCAGGCTGCAAACGCTCAACACACGGATGCCACATGTGGACCTTTCTCAATTTAGAATGACAACTTTTCACTTATTCGAAGATGGAGGACAATCGAGGCTGAAGCTGACATGTCTTTGGCAGGTCCGTCAAAGAAATGCAAAAATGAATAAAAGCTGCTCTGTAAATGTTTTATTTCATGCCCTGCTTTGATGGTGATTAGATAGAATTAACTGTCAGGTGAAATTTAGTATGAGCTGTTTATTTTTCTCCTGTATTCCGATGAGTTAACCTTTGTCTCCTTTCCAAGATGGCAATACTCAGTTCATTCAAAGAAACTTGACCAAAAGCAGGCAATAATAGCTTTTTTGTATAATTCATGCTGGAGTGTAAACATTTTTTTTTTTTATTACAAATGAGATTTTTAGTTCCCAAACATCACTTTTTAGCTACACAGAGACCAAGACCTTTGATATTTTGAAAAAGTATTTTTGTCCTCAGGATTATTATTTTTTATTCATTTATTTATTTCTTTTAAAAACAGACTTGACAGTACTTGAATAGGAGGGTTATTAGTTTTTAGTTAATGCTAGCAAATGTGGTTAGCAAGTTGCATCAATATGCAAAACAAAGACTTAATTACTTAATCCTACATAACAGGCTAATAAAATACTCAGAAAATTCTTGAATGGCCAAATTAGCCTACTTTCTACTCAAATCTTTTATATACCAGGGTATAAACATGCTAGTTTCAAAGCTAAAGTTAGTCATTTTAGCATGGGAGTCTGTGGGGTTGACCTGCTTTTGGAGAGAGCCTCGTGTGGCCAATGGAGGAACTGCAGTTTTCGGCACTTTTTCATGTTGGGTTCGTTTTTTTGATTTTACATCCCCAAAGGTTGTGGCTGGGTCCTAACCACCTGAATTTTATTTGAATAGAACTTTAATGAGCTTACCTAGCAAGTTACCAATTTATCTTTTACATAATTCTTTGTTAAATGACACGATGTAAAAATACTTGTTAGTTGGAAACTCAGCAAAGCTGCCAAGTCACCAAAATGAATTTGACATTTTAAAACAGACAACATGTTAGTTTGTCTCTTTGGAGACAGAAATCATATTCTGATCATATAATGATTGTGAAGAAAACTGGCCCATTTAATGGGTTAAACAGTTCACTTTCTGCAGTCATCATCTGCAGCTGCTCCAAAATGATTGCTTGTGCTACCATGTGGGAGATCTCAGTTAGATGCCTCATCTCTCAGCTCCATTAACAGACAAAAGGTACCAGGCATCAGAGGGAAGCGTATTTCTCAGGTGGCACAACGTGGCATCGTGTGATTTGTGGGTCTATAGATTAGTGGGGGCACTCTGTCTTGTTTTAAAGTGTATGTGGCTGTGCCCCGGAGGTCACGATTTTTCAGAAACAGGTCTGATAGTTCACATTTATGTGAAAGCCCCTGTATGGTTTAATGGCCTGGACATTTTTAAAATTGATCCCACCACAGAAAAGGCATCAGTTAGGTCCAACCCTTCCAATACAGATGCTGCACAGACCATGATAGGCTCCAACGGTGGTAATAAAATTTGTGGCATTGTGAAGAGCCAGACCGTGTAATCGCTTTTAATTACAGTGTAGAAAGAACTGCAATGAACTGGACCCCAAAAATGAGAACATTTCACTGTCTATGCCACCCGAAATGAAAATCCAAGAGGTCTCCTTTGATAATTTAAAGATTTACATAACTATACAGACAGCAGATTATGTAAAATGAATCCATGTATAATTAATTAATGTCCATTGCCCTGATTCTTTCTACCCACACCAGAGCTATCAAACAGTTTTGGGTACCTCTGTATTAGAAAGACAATGAATAAATGGATAAGAGAGAGGTGACACCTTATGAGAAAAGGCTGTGGATACATCAGGAGCCTGAAGCAGTAGGAGATGTCAGCATGGGCGTGTTTGCTCCCGCAGGTGTGTGCGAGACAGAGAGAGATGAGAGCATTTGTATTCAGCAGGCATCAGAGATCAGTGGGGAAGATATATGGCACTTGCACATGCGAAATGTAAAGCTTAGACAAAGGACCAAGATTTATCGAAAGTCCACCTCAAGAGAAAACAAATCAGATAAACTAATATGACAGTGAGGTGAAATGTGGTCATAACAACAGGAGAGATGACAGCTAAATATACCAAGATATAAGCTTTTTATATTATTTGATCCCAAAATTCATGGCTTTTTAAAAAAAAAATCACCATCACAATAATAATTTTGCAGGAGTTTTCTTACTTGTAATGAAAGCCAATGATTCCCACAGTTAATTGGTTGTGTATTTTACACTAATATTGTCTATCAATCAAATTCAGTTCAATTCAGTTTTATTTCTACAGCACCAAATCACGACAATCGTCATCTCAAGACCCAACAATAATAGAGAGATGACCCCAACAATTAGACAACCACTATGTGCAAGCACTGGAGACAGTGGGAAGGAAAAACTACTGTTTAACAGGAAGAAACCAGCAGCAGAGCCAGGGTCAGGGAGCCACCATTTGCAGTGAATGGTAGGGGGTGAGGGGAGGGAGATAGGAGAAAAAACAGTCTGTGGAAGAGAAACAGAGATTAATAATAACTAATGATTAAATGCAGACTGGTATGTAAACGCAAACAAAAAAACTAAACAAAATGTCAAGAAGAACGCTGCAAAGCATTATGGGAAGCTCCCAGCAGCCTAGGTCTTTTGCAGCCTAACTAAACGAGCGTTCAGGGTCACCAGATCCAGCCCTAACTTTATAAATAGGAACATTTTAAACCTAATCTTAAAAGTAAAGAGTAGGTCTGTCTCCTGAATCCAAACTGGGAGCTGGTTCCTACAAAGAGGGGCACGAAAGCTGAAGGCTCTGCTTTAAAATATCCAAAGAGCCGCAAATAAATGTGGTTTACTTGTGATACGGTGCTACGGGGTCTTTAAAATAAAATGAGGCTGATTATTCAAGATCTTGTTTGTGAGGGGAAGACTTTTAAATTCAATTCTGGATTTAACAGTAAGCCAGTATGTGAGAAATATGGTCTCAGTACTCTGACAAGAGCATTTTGGAACAACTGAATGTTTTCGGGGAGTTTTGTTATCTATCATGCACAAAAACTGGTTTCTCATTATCATTAAACTCAGGTACTTCATCATTATTTGCAGAGCTGCCATCATCTAAAGCTTCCAATATCAAGAGAAATGCTGTTCTACACGAAAACTGACAGCCAGCTGCTGCACCATCATGTTACTGTGACAATACCTTAATTAAAAACAAGACTTCAGTATTATGCCTAAAATCAAATGGCAAAACCCCCCAGCATAACCCACTGGCATCTAGCATTCTGCTGTACAGTATACCTTTTTCAGATCGCACTTGGACTCCAATGTATATAAAAAATATTCCAACTCCTAAGAAGCTGACCCCGTCCACGCTGCCTAACCTCAAAAGGGGAGAAAGCACACTGGTTTGATTAGCCTCACTCAAGTCTTTAAAGTCCCCTGGAAATGTCAGCAAAATTATCAAAAGCTCTCGTCTCCTTCATAAAGCCTTGATCAAAGGCATTCTCGACATACTGCGCCCTCTATGTTGTTAGCTCACGGGCAAAATGTCTACATCTGCACAACATTATTGGTTTTATGGGAGTTTTATAAGTGGAGACAAACCAAAACCAGGAGAGACAAGTGACATTTCCCCCTCTTAGCTGCACCCTCAGCCCACCAACTCTCTGCTGCATTCACAGATTTGTCACATGTACTCTGTGTGATATCACCCTTGTTTTACAAGGAATTCCACTCTTAGCTCCAGTTGCCTCCCACATATTACATTACATTACTTGTTGAGCATTTTGGCTTGTAGGGTTGTGTATCCCCCCCCCCCCCCCCCCCCCCTTCCTGATTTCTTAGGGTTTCTTTTGCATATTTGTCACATATGTTTCAGATCATTGAACAAATTGTAATATTAGCCTAAAGTAAGTAGAATTGATTAAAAATACAGTTTTTAAAGGATAATTATATTTATTAAGGGAAAAAAGTTATTCACACCTACCTAATAACTGCAATCAAGTGTTTGCATTGACTGGCAATGAGACTTTTACGTCGCTGATGGGCAGACATTCTCTGTCATGATTTAATGGTAGAGAGCAGAATTCATGGTGCCATAAATTACAGTGTGTCGTCCAGGTCCTGACGCAGGAAAGCAGCCCAGACCATCACGCTACCACCACCATGTTTGACTGTTGGTATGATGCTCTTTTTATTACATGCTGTTTAGCTTTATGTCAGATGTAACGGGACTCAAACCTTCCAAAAAGTCCAAACAATATTTTCCCAAAAGTCTTGGGGATGATCAAGACCTTTTTTGGTAAATGTGAAACAAGTCTTCGTTTGTGTTGGTCAGTGGTTTTCACCTTGGAACTCTTTCACGGATGCCATTTTTGCCTAGTCTCTTTCTTATTGTTGACAACTGAGCTTAAGTGAGGCAAGTGAGGTCTGCAGTTCTTTAGATGTTGCTCTGGGTTCTTTTGTGACCTCCTGGATGAGTCGTCGATGCTCTCTTGGAGGGATTTTAGTAGGCTGGCCACTCCTTTGGAGGTTCATCCTTGTTCCAAGTTTTCTCCATCTATGGATCATGGTTCTAACCATAGTTCACTGAAGACCCAAAGCCTTAGGAATGTTTTTGTAACCCTTTCCAGACTGACAGGCATCAAATACTTCGTTAACTTTAGTGGCTTCTTTAGATATGCTGTGTGAAATCTTTTAGTCTTTTAGGTCTGTCAGTAATAATAATAAGGTCCCCCCCCCCCCCCCACACACACACACACAAAAAGCACTGGGGTTAACACAGTTAATTCATGATTTCACAAGGGGGCAATTACCTTTATACAAAGGGCCAGGTATGTTTGGAAAGCTTTCTCCCTTAATAAATGAAATCATCATTTACAAACTGCAGTTTGTATTTACTAATTTGGTTGCTGATCTGCAACATGTAAGGCATGTGAAGACTAAGAAATCAAGTAAGGAGGCAGATACTTTTTTCATAACGCCATAGATGACCAAAACACTTAGTCTAACATGAATGATGTGCAGTAATTGTAGGGAATTATGTAGGGAATCCAGTGCATGAATCAAAATGAATACATACCTGCACATCATACACAAACCATTATCATAATGCATGTATGCAAATCAATGACGGATTTCTCTTGTATTTGGGTTTTTCAAAATATTTTATTTATACCAAGCTTGACTTTTTTCCCCAAATCAAACTGCATTTCTTTATAATTAAACTTCATTCATCCTACATTTTCGTGCTGCTTCACACACATGCAAAAACTGTTACCGGTATTCTTTCTTATGGGCATACTTGCATCACAACCTTTTCTTATAATTCTTGTCACATGATGCCAACCTTCGGCCTCACATGTGATGGTCTGTGTCAGGCGGTGTTGGTGAGAATAAGACAAAAGTGTGATTTATGAATTAAATTACCTCCCATACACACAATCTCATTGAAGTGACATAATGCCGTGTGCTTTGGTGTCTTCACGTGTAACCTCAGTTTTATATTTTGACTGACACACAGACACACACTTCAACCCCACGTGCTTACCCCTCAGCTCCACCCACCCCGCTCATGGCAGCCTGCACACACCTCAGGCCATCACCAAATCAAAGAAATGTTGCTGTCAACACCCGCTTCCTCAAAATCCCACCAACAGCACCACGGTAACACAAAATAACCCCAAAATAAAGTTCTTTTTAACTCTATATCAGCAAGCCTCTCCCCAGCATGCATGAAGACTTTTCAATATTTGTGCAGATAAATGCACACTCACAGATGCTGACACAATCACACCTCCTCCTTCTGTACCCATCCCCCTCATGGGCCCACCTCTCATAGATGTGGGCAGTGTTACCATTTGGCTCACCATGCTGCAGCCTCATCATGTCTGCTGCTGTTTTCCAAACCACAGCACAGAGGAATAACAGTAGGGAGGTAAGCTGTGGAGGAGCTCCAGAGATCACATAAAGATTCCCCACAGTGATGCCAACAAAGAGAAAGAAAACTCCGACCTGTAATGCTCTTATCACTGTGCGGCACACTGCAGTAAGATAAGAGCATTTTCAGACGCTGTAGTGGAAAATCGATTGTCATCAGGGTGCTTGAGTGAAATTTGAAAGCATTTATTTCCGATATGCTTTGACTCTGATCATACTATTTACCCATTACATCACATCCCAAAACCACACCTAAGCAGATGCGAGAAGAAGCAGAGAGTGGTGGTCGGTTTTTTGGTCAAGCTTAAAAATGAAAGAATCAAACAGTAGGTTCCAGATTATTGTGATGTTAATGAAAATTAATGAGAATAATACAGATGAGGAAAGAATAATTAGATCTGCTATGAATTTTAAAAATAAATTTCCAGGGGCTTTTCCTATTGTCCTAGTTTTATTTTGGAGGCTTACATTATTTTACTTTGTATGCAAAAATAAAATAATTTCTCAAAAAACAAAAGTACCAGGTCAAAATGATTAGCCCCCAGATGCTTAAAGTCAGCTGGGTACCCTTTTGCTGGATATCAGCCTGCAGTGTCCCGAGAAATCCCAGTCCATTCTTCTAGGACGAATCTTTCAAGCTCCCACAGATTCGATGGTTTTCTGACATGAACCTTGTCAGTGAGATTGAGGTCTGTGCTCTGTGCAGACCGGTCAATAGCAACGTAAGTTTCGGGTTGTTGTCATACTGGAAGCATTACCAGTTTGGTGGTGGGTCAGTGATGGTGATGGTGCCTAAATGATAGGCAATGGCACTCTAACTTGCACTACATGCTGGTGCTGTGGGTCTTGGGTTTGTCCTAGTGCACAACAATGGTTGGCCTGATACAGCGAGAGTATGTAGGCAGTTCATAAAAGATGAAGATCGATACCTTTCACTGACTGACTGCCTTAAATCCAACAGAACACCTCTAGGACATTGTGTTTTGTTCCATCCAATGCCGGCAGGTTACACCACAGATGGTCCAGGAGTTTGGTGATGCTCTGGTCCAGATCTGGGAGGAGACACCATCCGCTGGCTCAGGTCAGTTGTCAGGCATGCATACAAACACGTGGGAACCTCACAAATTACTGAGTACCATTTTCAGTTTGTGCAATGAAATTCTGGCAAAATATTCTTTTCACTTTTGGTTTTTTGGGTGTCTTGGAATTCATCTCTCTGTAGGCTCTTCATTTCCATTAAACAATATGGCATCCTTTTATTCCTACACATTCTAAATCAGCAGAGATATCCATCATGATTTTTCCCCACTGAGATATGTGACACAGTGTATTTAGACCTGTTTCTTTATGCTGTATGTTAAAGACAAACATTTTCACAGTTTTCTAGGGCAAATAATTATTTATAATCACTTCATGAAATGCATAAAAATGGCCACTAAAAGTATAAAATAATTATGTCGAGCGATAGCTCAAAAGAGTTCAGCATTCTCTAATTTTATCATTTACACTATTTTATTTTATTTGCAGTACCTGCTTTTAAACAAATAGGGCAAAACAATGAGTATACACTGTGTAGGTAAATAGATCTTCCCATATTCAAAGTGTGTCTAGTGTGGTTTTGACATTAAGTAGAGAGTTTACTTTAGAATATCGCTGCCCTGTGGAGGCTCTCAAACCAGCTGGCAGCATGTTTGGCATTTTCATATAGGACTGCTGGAGAGTTAGAACATATATGGGCCAGAGAGATGGCCTGGTTGTTAGCTATATATAGCCAGTTGAAAAAAATGACGTGAAGGCCTTTTGTGGAGTTGCAGGCAAATTTTCATTCAAAGATGCTGCCCAATTTGTCACTGTTACATTGTGTTAACTCTCTAAATCAAATGCGTCAGAAAAAAGGATGATCTTACAAGCTAACTAAAGGTTAAAGAGACAGAAAGCACAGTAAAGAAATATCTGCTTCCCCTACACACCTTAGTAAGAAGTCATTCAGGATCAGATTTCATGCATCTTTTTTCAGCTGGGGCATTGCATACAAACTAAGTTTATCAAACCTTTGTGCAGTTAAACTTTAGCTAGCTGCATCCACACACAGTTTCAGGTTGGAGTTGTGACTAAGCAATATATTTACAGTACAACCAAACTACACGCATTTCAATAAAAATACGCATATATAGATATTAAAAAGAGTCAAGGAAATTTAATTGAAGCCTTAATAAAATAGAAAAGTAATCGCACTTTAGCATGTCAACAATTTTATTATTGATAGCTATACCACTTTAATGCTAACTTAAAACTAGCTTTAAAAACCTAAGCAAGTAGACTTTTTGTAACTGATTCAAATACAGCATATTCTTCTGAACATCCAGATAGCTGTAGCAAAGTCACTAGACAGGGTCACAGAGGTCAGATGATTATAGACAAAATTAAAACCTTATTTTATTCGTTAGTTAGTATTTTGCTAGTTGTAGTAAAGACTTCTAAAACCATTCAGAGAAAACAATAGTTCAATAAGTCAGACAGAATAAAATTATATATTATGTGGGACCTCTAAATAGTAAAATCCTAATATATTTAAATTGACTGTCTTTGTGCTGAGATTTCAATCTGTGCTGCTTTGGAATATAAGATGATGCCTCGGGTCATACATTTGAAATTGCAATCAACTGCTGTCTGTACTTAACAGCTGAGGACCTCCCAAACAGCAGCCCGAGGGCACAGTATGTTACCTCAAAGCCTTGTAAAAGCATATCAAAAACCCCACTCATCATTAAATCAATGGTGGTTATTTAACATTTAATGTGACAATTATCTTTGTCATATTATCTTTCTCATGTATTTGAAAGAGGAAATTGAAATCCTGACATTAAAGTTATTGCCGCACATATGGAGCTTCTCATTTATCATTCCCGTTAAAGCTGGATGACACCGGCGGCTGTTTCCTAGCTGTCGCCCTCATCTTCACCTCACACATCATACGCACACGCACCCAAACACATGCCACCTCAGCTCTGTATTGGGCCTGTGATGTGATTTGAGTCATCAGAGTGGCTGCGGTGGGTCTTGCCTGATTAAAATAAAAAAAAGCCACATCCGTGCAGAGCAGCCACACATTTCCAGGGATCATGAGGAATTACAGCAGGCGCTGGTTTGGAAGCCCTACTGGCTGCAACATACAGTGAGAACTTGTCATTGGTGAAAACAGTTTGTTACTGTTACTGTTTTTCAAAGACTAGAACTAAATAGAGAAAAAATGACATCAAAAATACTGGATTTTGGAGTCACTCCCCCAGTTTTTGTTAAAATTGACAATGATAATTGATTAAAAATGTAAGAAAATGGACAATGACAATGACTCAGTTGTAGTTGAGTGCCCTACATGGGCTGCAGACAGTACTGAGGATTGTAAACAATGAAGTCTTTCTCCCAGAAAAAGTTCTCCATTAACTCATCAGCTCACAGTATTTAAGAACCAGCTTGAGCTGCCCCTCTCCACCAGACAGTTGCCATTGTTATGGTGGTAATTAGGCCTCCCATGTCTCTAACTAGTTCCTATGTTTTCCACTCAATCACTCTGCAGTTACCTGCCTGAAGTTTGAGTGACTGCCTTTTTCCCTTGAATTCCTGTCGCCTTGAGGAGTTTAACAGACACTTAGACACAGACACATAGTTTCTTCCACTTCCACTACCACCTAAACCTTCCAGTCAGTCGCTGAACCTGTGTAGGAAAATACTTGCCTTTTACCCGCCTGCCTGCCCACTCTCTCTGAAATCCCGTCTGCCTGCCAGCTGCCTATCTGAATCACCTCTTCAAGATACAAACAAGTAAGATGAGTAAATTCTCAGAATCAAATCATAAGTACTGCAAGATCTTGTGAAACTCACCCTGATCACTTTGAGTTTTATGTGGTTAAGCATGATGACACCTATCATATCTCTGCACAGTGTGATGTGTTCTCAAAACACTGGACAAGTTGAGGCCAAAAAAGACGTGACAGGTGTATCTACAGTGGACGAACAGTATCCAAGAAATAGGATAGAATCCAGCAAAGAGCTGGCACAGGACCTGAGGGATGCATCTGGACCTTCAGCTGATCCATCGACTGATGAAAGAATGACTATCAAGAAGCCATTCTTAAGGAAGGGAGAAAGGAGAACAGTCTAAAGTTTGCCAGAATACACAAGAACTGGACTAAACATCAGTAGTAGCATGTAGGGAGGAGGTTTAGGAGATGGGGTGGATGTGTTAGACAGATAACAACCCTTTAAATTCAATGGTTATTATAAATTCCATGTACAAATTTACAGTCCGTACAGTCAATTCAATTCAATTTTATTTATACAGCGCCAAATCACAACAACAGTCACCTCAAGGAGCTTTATATTGTAAGGTAGATCCTACAATAATACATACAGGGAAAAACCCAACAATCATATGACCCCCTGTGAGCAAGCACTTTGGCGACAGTGGGAAGGAAAAACTCCCTTTTAACAGGAAGAAACCTCTGACAAAACCAGGCTCAGGGAGGGGCGGCCATCTGCTGCGACCGGTTGGAGTGAGAGAAGGAAGACAGGATAAAGACATGCTGTGGAAGAGAGACAGAGGTTAATAACAGATATGATTTGATGCAGAGAGTCTATTATCACATGTTGAGTGAGGGTTTGAAAAGGTTTGTTGGCTTTTCCCCAGTATGACCTTATTTCTTCTACCATCTTTATTAGTGTTTAATTCTTGCATACATTTCATTTATGGTTTCTGAGTTATCTCTTTGTCTCTTATAACATCTCTGCTCAAACACAAATCTTCTTCTTTGTGGCTACTAAAATAGAGTTAACAAATGTGCATTGGGTAAGCATATTAATCATAAAAGTTCACTTTAAATCAGGTAACGTGCACTGAAAAAAATGCAATAGGGTGGTTGTTGAATCTGCATAGAATTACTTCATATATCCAGCATGACTAATTTAAATTTCACATCTAAACATATTTTTGTCTTTTAATTTTCACATATTCTTTAAGAATATTCATTCTTTAAGAACAAATCATGTTGAAAAGAAACAAGTTAGTCGTGTTTTACCCTCAAGCTCCGCCCCCTGGAAAGGAAAAATCGGCTGCACTGTCCGCCATTTTTGTCTCTCGCTTTGGAAAATCTACCATCTGGAGTTTTACACTTGAAGGTAAATAAGATTTTAAAGCTAACACACCAGTGAGAAAGAGTGTAGACCCTTTATATATGTGGACTTTTACTGGGGTATTGTTATTTTACAGGTATGTGGGCTATTTATCGAAAACCATGAAAGGCCAATGTTAGGCTCCAGTTAGCTAATGGTAACCGAAATTATGCGATAAGCAAATTAGTAATTAACATATATAATGTGAGTTAATATTGTTTGTATATTCTTTCATTCTAAATTAACAGACTATTACAAACTTGCATCGGTGTCTGTAGTAAGTGGTGGTACCTGCAGTGTCTTAACCATTAAACAAGCTAATGTAGGGCCGGGATATGACTAGTTTGTTGAAACATGTCTGCTGCCAATGTGACTGCTCACACACGGTAACATTACCAGCACATAGCCACAGCCGCTATAAACATGCTGAAAGGTCAATCTAGCTTCTGTAGTCAGCAGCTGGAAGACTCAACACAGACCCAAGATTCAGTGTAACGGTTATCTAAATGTTGTGTGTCCTGTTTGTAAGCCCAGAAAAAGAAATTAAATAAAATGACGACCTTGAGCTTCAAGCTAATGTAAGCGTAATGCTATAGCATAAAGCGACTAATGCAATGATGAGGTTGTTAAATTAGTAAAAATACAGTAAATATATCCAACATGAATCATTTATATTTTTGGTCTAAACATAATTAAGTCTCACGCCTTTCACTTGTTTTAGAAGGATGTTCAGTCTTTTTAAACCAGTCATATCAAAATAACAGAAAATACTTATGTTTTCTGTTGAAACCCCCCGGTGTGTTCTGCGAGGGAAAATTCACTGTGGCAGTCCGCCATTTTTTGTCTTTGCTTCGTTTACGTTTGGTGCTGAGCTTTACTTTGTCGAGGTAAACTGAAAACTACATGTTTGAGAGGAAACGAAGAGAACATCCATTAGATGGGGAAGTTTTTCTCATGAATTGCTGTTGAGCAACATAATGGAAAAAAACAAGTAATTCCTTAAGTTAACTAACGATAATGCTAGCTTAAGCTGCAGGACAATATTATGTGCATTAGCTTTTTTTCAGTGTGTCCCCAGTCACATTCGCTTGTTTTTTCTCAGTGAATACAGACTAACAAACTTGTGTCCATTTAGTTAACTGGTTGTACCTAAAATGTTTTAGTTAAACAGTTAAATAAGCTAGTTTGCCATGGAGTGGGCTCTGTGTGTGTGTTTGGGGGTGGGGGTGGGGGGGTGAAGATTTGCATATGTTATGTCACATTCTGTAAGGTAAATTTTCTGGAAAGGTCAAATTAACAAATTTAACTAAGTATTAATGAAAGACCTTGATGTGTATATGACAATAATAGATGTAGTTTCTGGGTCATTTGGCAGAACTGCAAAATGGCCAGAAGGAGGCAACTGCTGTGGTTGCAAACAGGCTTTGGGTGGTATGGAAGTAAGGGCAACTATGGAGCTGCTCAGCAACATGGGACCCATAGCTAATAAATAGTAATATGACAAAAAATAACAACTTTGTGTGGATGTAACCTTGTGAGATTTGAGATTTTGACAGCATTTTTATGTGACAACTTCTCTTTTTAGATAAATGCAGAGTTTAAGCGCATTACCACCATGCCACTGCAGTCCAGATTACTCTCGCAGATAGATGTGCTATCTGACAAACTAATAAAGGTCTTCAAAAGGCGAGGAGGACAAATAGAAGGAAGACTGCAGAACATTCTGGAGCCCACGGCCCAGGTAAGAAAAAAAATTAATTTGTGTATACACTTTAGGGAAAATAATAATTTTAACAAAATGCTGCTTGTCAATCTATGCCAGGAGTATGTTGAAAATCACCTGGGATTTTCACAATTTAGCATGGGTGCGTTTTTGTTTTGTTTTTTCTTTTACCTGCATTAGAACTATGTGTGGAGTTCATAGTTGAACACCTCTCTATGCTCTGACAGTATTCTGCTTCTTTGCATGGAGATTTCACTTCATGCATTACCTTTTTAAGCATTCTGAGGACTCAAATCACATGCTGTAATGAATCCATTTTTGTTCACCTAATGTGTTAATGTTAACATTTTTTGGAATAGTGACACAGATTAAAATAAGATTTGGTATAATGTTCTTTGACCAGTGTTCTGTTTAATTAAATTTTGGAATTCTGCATTTTCTAGGCCACAGATGAAGCCATTATCCAACGATCTAATAAGGAAACAACCATGAGAATTTACATCATAAAGTCAAGAGATGCCAATGGCAGCCCTGAGGACATCGGGATAGTCCTTGAAGGCCAGAGAGTCTGGCAGGATTTGGATAACTATACCCTAGCAGCTACAATGCTGTTTGGACTAATGTACACTTTGAACCTCACCTACCCACTGGAAAAGTATACCTTCGAGGTATTATAGAAACTGGTTATGGAGCTCAAAAGGAACAGCCTTTCAAAGAAGGCCCAGGTTTTCAGGACCAGACTGTACGATTGAACAGTTTTCCAGTTATGATGTGGGAACAACATGTTTACCTCTTCGAATATGTACCATCCTTTCTTTTAAGCCAGCACTGGTAAAGTTGCAGTACATAGTGAAACTTATTTTTCTGGCACTTTTCAACTTGGGGCCTTTATTACTGCAGTTTTCACTTTTCAAGCCATGGCTCTTTTAAAAAAAAAATTCTAACTTTGAATTTCCATTTTTCTCAATGGAAATGGTGCCTTGCACCAATTTCACCAGTTTGCAATTTTTTTCCCAAGGTGCACCACTACAAACAGATTGCATCGTCTAGTATTAGTGATTGTGATGTTTAGTGATAGAAGCAAGCCAATACTAATCAGTTTAGGTCTCTTGGTTTTGTGCTTGTGGGTTATAATGTTATTTTAAGTCTCTTCTTTGTGTCTTTTTAATAATTACACCCCTGTTGCTATATTACCTTATGGCTCTTACATTTAAAAAACTATTTTTTACATAAGCGCGATGTCATAAGGCCCCACAATGTTGAATTCAGGTTACAGCAGATAACTTTGTGGAATGTTTTTCAAGAGATGCATTGTACAAATATGACTCATGTATATTTTGGAAGCCTGAATTGAAAGTCCATTGTTACAACTGTCATTGTTCAAAAATGTTTTGCTTATTTCTTTGATTGAGAGAAAGTGTACAGTACATACAGTAAGATCAGCCTTAATTTAGTTTTATTTATTGAACACTCAATTATATATTAGATTATATATTATATATTAGAAATTTGTTATAAAATAAAATAAGTTTACCATAAAATAATCTTGTCAATATAACACATAGTAGTCCAATACAATTAACACAAAAAGTTTATGTCTGATAAACAAGTGGTTTCTATAAATATTTGACCGGAATGAAAAACATAACAACAACATAAAAAAGTCATGTTCGTGTTACCAGAAAAATGTGTGCAGGTATAACATAAAAAAACTATGGTTAACCAAACATAACTTAATTTCGTGCAACCGCTTACAATAATTTTTTCATGTTTATCCCACTGATTATTTTTTTCAGTGTGGGATTAAAAAAGTAAATGTAGCATTTTAATGACTTTTTACTGTCATCATAATGAGTACTCGCAGACTTCCTTTGTTCTTGTCATGTAGCTGACAGATATGATTATTTTTCCATCATGAGCTTTATGCTAATAAAGACATCATTTTATGCGCCATTAACCTCCACACACGCATATATTCAGCCACACACATGCTCAAACTTCCCTGAAAAACCAGGTCATCCTAGAAACAATTCATCCTTCTGTCAGTTAAACACACACACAGACACAGAGAGTGCACACGCTGCCTCGTGGCAAGTGTGCGTATCCATGCCTGAACAGACCTAATGACTGATGGGAGACAGTTGACAGAGTTCCTGTACTCGGTCTAACATATTACTGCCATAGTGTGTATGCCGTGCCCTCTTTGCCCTACAGTACATTCATCAGAAGATATTAAGCTAATGGTTTACTAACAGAAAATGTCATGTGTTAGTAAGCCAAGCAGGGAGGAAAGGGAGACGACGCTTGTTAGGATTCATTAGGGGTTCCAAGTTACCACCGTTTCATGCACCAGAAACCCCAGAATGTAAGGCTGGCTCTATTTTTTGTCATTTGTTGGATTTTGCATGTAGTGTTAGTCTGGCCTGCTGGCAGTTTACCTTTAGCTCTAGGTCCTCCTTACTAATGTTTTATAACAGTAAGAGATGGCAGGTGACTCACAGTATGTGGTAAAACTGTACACTCCCATCAAAGGCTTAAAAACAGACTGAGCCCACATAAGTTACAACTACTGGTACAGGAGATTAAAGGATCTCCAACAGTAGAGTAACAGGTAAAACAACTTGTTCATTCCTCCTTAATGGACAGAGTGAACTCTGAAGGTTCCTGGAAACAGGAGGGGAAAATTTCTCAAGAGATTTTTTATACTAAAAGGAATTTTGGAAATCTTCCCAGAAGTGTTCGGTGAATGTCTCCATTCTTCTAAGCAATACATGAAGTAATGTAGAGTACAGTGATATCATCAATGTTCTTGATACAGCAATATACATATTTGACTGATGAATTAGAAGTGGCACTGACGTCACAGAAACAACAGCAACATTATGGAAAACCCGCAGCTAGAAAGAGTCACGAGAGTGGTTCTCAAACTCCATGAATCCATACATTCAATCACATTGATCCCTCTTTTGCTACTTGCTACATAAATAATATTCATGTTGGTTTCACTCCATTTTATGTTCACTACTTTTCTAGCTAGCTAGCTGACAGAACTGGTCTCTCTCAGAATACACATGAGGAACCTGCGCTGTGGTTTTTAATATGAAATTATCTCTGTTATTACTGTAAACTACAATGTTGTAAGTTGACACCCAAAGCAACAGTATGTAAACTTCAGCTTAGTGAAAGATAAAGGTAAATAATGACACCACTAAGGCGGAATTACAGTAACTCCAGTGATTACAAGGGATGATTATTGCTTTAAGCATTTGCTTTTTTCACAGGATTTGCAAAAAAGAAAAGAAATCTGTGTTCACACAAACACATAGACACACGTCGCATGTTGGGTCACTCACAAGCTCGGCTAGTGTGAAATAACATCTGTCCTGGTCCTAAAAATGGAGCCCTTTTAGGCTGTGACCGCCTGCTGTGAGCCTGAGATCAAGGCTGAGAATCTATCGTCTCGTGTTCAACAAATTGTATTTTATCTTTTCCGAGACCCTTTGAAGCAGGTGATTTAAAGGTTATGTCAAATTTATGTTCGTTTTTGTCTAAGAATGTATGTGATTAAACCTCTGACTGCTAGCAGTAAGAATGTCCTCTTTATGGATACCGTGACCCACGATGCATGCACGTTTTTTTTTCCAATAAAGGAGAAATAAAGTCTATCGCTATTTCTCCCTGAGTTGTTCTGAATCTGCCCTTAATTCCCCAGTCACAATGACTAACCATCGAGGAAACCCCTCTCAAGCTGAAACAACCAAGCGTACGCTGCCGCTGCCCTAGCAGTAAATGTCAGCGGCCCCGCTGATTGAATGCACGTCGACAGAGATAACTGTGGGGCAGTCGGGGCAGAGGGGGAAGAGACCCAGTGACCTAGACTACTCACACACCTCTAGCACTGCTGGCCTGCCAGCTAAAACCAAGTCATTTCAGACCTGGATCCAATTCTATTCTGTTACTCACTGTTGATCTGTTAATTTGCAACCTGTTTTTATCAAGCGGTTCCCTGCGATTGCTCAACATTTCTGGAAGTCATTGCAGCCTTTTGGGAAATTCCTCTTATTCAGGGTTCTGAGAAGTTTTTCCCAGCAGTGATATCCAGCACTGGTGTGTGACCCAGACCTAAACTGTGCTGGATATCACCAATAGTGATGGCTTCTTGGTGGAAATGGGTTTAATCAGTGGAAAATACAGTTTTGGTGCTCTGAGGTATTTTCTCTATGAAGGTAAACATGTTCTGACCTAGTTATGCAGTGAATGAAGGTCAGGTATCTAAAACATTAAGCACTCATGTGTATTAATTATAATAATTCTCATCATTATTTGCAATAAAAAACCCTATTTAGCCAGTATTCAGACGTAATACATCACAGCTACAGCTGCATTCACAGAAATCCGTTTTCTGTAAAACGTTTTATCCTAATGTTACAGCCAGTGCAGATACTTAAGTAGCACAGATATTCCCAAAGGAAAAACAGAAGGCAGTGTCTGAGCTTATTAATAAAGGTTGCCTCGACCTCATCACTGAGGCACATCATGCTCATCATGCTAAGCTACCAGTGTTGTTTAATTATGGATTTTCTTTTTTCTGTTATGATTAAAAATGTAAATGAAAGTTTAAACATGGAAAGGTTGTGGAAAATTAGCTGTGAGCAGCCCCTGTGGAAATACACGAGATCCGCTTGATGCTGACAGCACCATGTGACCAGAAACAGGTGGTACCCTCATTTCTATTCTGAGAAGCATGTACAGTATTTAGGCAACTGTACTTGTCTACCAGCCCAGTTTGCTGCACTGCGTGCATGCTTCGGGTCTGTATCGTCATTTACGTCCAGCCAGCCAGTGTCATGTTTAGTGTTATTCACAGAGAATGACTCGAAACGAAACATGTTGAGTTTCTCGACCATGGTATGACTCTTTCCATTACCTGGAAGCGCTCGGGCACTTTTATTCTCCATCTCTGCGGTGTGTTGTGGCACTACTGTACAGGAAATGTAGGACAATACAAAGAGATTTTAAAATGATCACAGCAGCCCCTGAAGGCATCCACTGTTACAGGCTGATGCTGTCTCGTATATCAGTTTACCTTTAAGATGTTTCTGCATGATGTCACCCTGCACGGCCTCACTTTAGCCCAAATGTGTGGCTGCACCCAAGTGAGACTGGCAAAGCTTCAGGCTGCAGCAGAGAGCAGCGCACACAAGCACAGACGAGACAGCCTCGCTAAAGCTGGAGAAGGGCACCAGGGCGCAGTGTGTAAACAACTCAGTTAATGTGGTTTTGCTCGCCATCTCCTCTGACGCGTCTCCACTGCAATCTCTAAAAGGCTGGGTTTATTTACTGATGTAGAGCTGATAAAGCTCAGATGAGGGGAAAGTGACGAGGTAGGGAGTCACCACAGAAACAACGGTGTTTTTTGCAACCTAGGCAGGTAAAGCCTCCATTATCTTCAAATTCTGACAGAATTTGAATGAGGTCAAATGCATATGGTACACAGATAGCAGCCAAGCAGCCCCCACCCTGCCAATCCCCCCACCCAGTCCATTCTCTCCTGGCAGTGTTGTGTCCTGGAGGCAGAGCTCCCACACAACAGACGGGACTCCCACTGCACAGCCTGCAGGGTGGAGCTGTCCCACTGTAAAAACGCTGCCAGCAACTCGCAGTCCAATCACTCTGTGGCAGAGGGGAGAGCTGCTGTAGAACGCCGCTGTTCCCCTCATTTTTGTGAAAATTAGCAGTGACACTGTGCTAGGGAACAAGTAGCCTGAAGGCACAGAGAGGAGGCCTTTAAACCAGAAGGGTTCCTGTTCTGAAAAAGACACAAGAAAATGTGGTTCTGACACATTATTGATCCCATCGGGAAATTGAGTTTCCACTTCTTCTAATAAATGTCTGGAAGACAGCTGATATATTTTGTGTGGCTGTGCATTTTACTGTAAATATATGTATTACTCACAGATAATGAGGGGAATCCTCCATGGAAACGACTAATGCTGTGCATTGGAAATAAGCTGCATGTGCTACTGGGTTCACTGGGTTTATTGTTTTGGTCATGTGGCAGAGAAATGAAAATCCTTCTGTGAAAGGGCTGAGTGAAATGTGTATGAAACAAAGGACCGTAATAAGTTGTGCTGCTGTGAGTAACAAAAGGCTCGATTAGAGTGCGCCGACCATTTGAAACTGAATCACACACTGTTTAAAATGTGAGGGGCGGTGAATTCATTATTTAATAAATCATTCCTAACACTTCATGATAAACAGCACGGAGTTTTAATGCTTAAAATGCAGCAGCAGTTTTACAGACGAATCAAAAAAGTTATTATTTTGGTGCTCATTGAGCGTAATTAGAAATTGTTTTCCAGCTCAGTTTATTGATTAATTTTAGCTAGATCTTTCTAAAGATGAAACTCGAGAACTGGCATAGTTTTGGAAAATGTGAAGAAAGGTATAAATTTTTGACTTTTTTTTTTTTTTTTACATTTTTTGACTTTTACCTGTATTTTGTAAAAACGTTTCTACTGATAAAAACCTCTGGGATCATTCATGAAGACAGAAATGACTTAATATCAGACTTTTTCTATTTACTACAGAAATGTTTACTTTATCGTGCAGAAAAACTGAGACATGCTGTTGAATTAGCACTTATTTTTTCTTTTATTAAGATAACTGAGGGATTCAGCGCGTGGTTAAACTTCTTTACACTGAAAGGCGAGTGTCACTGGTATGCCCCACTTAAGGCCAAAGTGGCCCACGTTGTACAATGAGCTTCACATCCCTGCTCTGCACCTTTAAACCTTTTTTATGTGGTTTCCTCCACACTGATCTTGTAGCAAACACTATAACAACAGGGTGTTTTAAGAAAACTCAACTAAAACAGCAATGCTGGGCTCAAATTGCACATTATATTTTGTCTGTTAGAATAGTCACTGTGTCATATTAGACAATTATAGAATCATAAATGTTTATTACCCTTTGCCTTTTAGTCACTCATGCTAAAGAAAGTAAACAGACAGTGTGTGTATGAAGCGCCTTGAGGCGACTTATGTTGTGATTTGGCGCTATATAAATAAAATTGAATTGAATTGAATTGAATTGTATATCATAGAATGACTGTGACGTGTTCCTTAACTGCAGGGTCAAAGGTTGTGTTTTATTACACAGATGTTATTGATATTAATCTGTCTTCTTCTTCTACTCTTGTTCTTTTCTTCTTTGTTGAAGCTTAAATGGAAGCCCAGCTGTTCATGACAGTAACTCCATTATCATTTGTGCTAGCGACAAAAAGCCTGTATGAGACTTGGATGATAAAGGGTTAATTCCACCTAGTTACAGCAGCAGCAAGGTTATTTTGATTTTTGCTTGCCCGTGTTTAGTTACAAGGATAACTGAGTGGTAACTCTAAGCACACCTATCTTCATGACTGCCCTACAAGCACTGATCATTTCTTGATTTGGGCTACATTTACTTGCTTGACTCCATAGTCACAGCTGAAGGACTTAACGGCTGAACTGTGGCTATAAAAATAATAAATATCTATATTTTATAGATGCATTGATGTGCTGGGTAAGTATCAGCACAGGCCTTGTTGACTTATATTTGGTATATTGGCAAATAAATAGCAAATAAAATGTTTGCATGTATCTGCTGTATTCCATCAATTTTAAAACTTTAATACAGTTTTATGCTGTTATGTTGCAGATTTCCTATTTCATAGTTTCAAGACAGGCCAGTCACTATTTTATAAAATCATGTTATAGTATATAAAGGAAAGGCAACATAAATAGTTTGAATTGCCTTATACTGGCGCTGTTCTTCTTGTAAGTCTAAATTTTGCGCACAATTCACTCTAAAAAACTGGCAAATGGAAACTATAATCTGATTTACTTTACTGATTAAAAAAATATCTTAGTTTGTGTTTTATTGTTTTGATGTTGAAGCTGAGGTTTGTGTGTAGTCCAAACGGGGGCGCCATCACGGTGCCTGGCCCGGCGTGCGTCTGTGTGGAGGCTCGCTGGACGAAGGGAGGGACGTGCCTCATCCCGACGGACGGAGAGCTGCTGCCATTGGCTCCTGCGACGTTATAAATGTAGGCAAATGGAATTTACCGGCTCAGAGCAGGCGGAGACACCGGGGGAGGAGAGCAGGCGCGCAGGCTTGGACGCACCGAGACCAGCTGCTTCTCGACGGTTCACACACACCCACCCACCCAGGATTGGACTCATTTTTAAAAACGATTCAAATCAATGAAGGAGAGACGCTCGTGTCAGAAGTTATCTCTGAAATCCAGCATGGATCCCAGTCAGAGTGTGAAGTGTAAGATAGTGGTGGTGGGGGACAGCCAGTGCGGGAAGACTGCGCTGCTTCACGTGTTCGCCAAAGACTGCTTCCCTGAGGTGAGACCCTGCAGCCTGCTGGACATGATGCATGTTAATAACACACACTGATACCACGACCAGCGCATCTCATTGTTCTTCTGAACCTGGCTGTGTCACGTGGATTGTTCCAGTAGTGATGAAGGACATTCATGTTGTAGTGCTTGATACGTGTTGGGATCTGAAACCTAAACGTAGTAGTACCAACACCTTTGTAGTACACGATCGTGGTAATAGGGTAATAAATCTAACGTTGCTCAGTTTCTTCAAAGTTTAAAACCTGGCAGGCTTCCTCCCTGACCTCCCCTCTTCTAAATGTTTCCTGCAGAGCTACGTCCCCACTGTGTTTGAAAACTACACAGCCAGCTTTGAAATCGACACGCAGAGGATCGAGCTCAGTTTGTGGGACACCTCAGGTAATCCTCACTTCCAACAACCTCTCTGTCTGACTCATGCTCCAAGTGTCACCTTGTGTCAGTTGTGGCGGTGGTGTGGACATGTTCTAACATGCATCTCTGTGATCAGTCACTCAGTTGCTGATTTGAATGATATGGAGCTAGTTTATTATTAACTCTGTGGGGTAGAATTCACCCATGTTTGACTGCGTCATAAATAAATAACAGGTTTTAGCCCAGAATGTCCAAATCAGGAGACAGGAGAGTCCCAGGGCAGCTTTGTTTTTTCTCAAATAATGAAATTAATCTCTGACCCATTTTAATCAATGTAGCACAGTTAATCCTTTCCCATAGTCTGGAGTCGCTGTTCCTCGAAACCGCACGTTTCCCCTCAGATTAGATCGGGGCTTACCTTTTACCTACATGGAAACGTTCAGCCTCGTAGCTCAGTTCGAGCGCAGGAACGCCTCAGTGGAATGGATCTGATTTATGAATTCCTCCCAGCTGAGCAAAGCTTAAGTGGAAACAGGAAAGGAAACATAATGATAGGCTGAACGAAGCTCATATTCATACATCTGGTGAACACACTTTGAAATTCATCCTGCTTCCTGTGCTTTTCGGGAAGGTTGAGCAACATTGGCTCAGCAGCTTTTTTTCTTTTTAATCTCCTGCGGGTTAGACTTTGTGTTTGGGCTCTGAAAACCAGCATCGTGCGTGTGCGTAAACAAATCCATTTTCCCATCGATCATTGCCTGAGCACTGAATAGCACAGCAGCGAGGTGTATGTTTCATGTGTGTGAGCATGTGGTGTTTGTGTGGGAATGAGAGGAAAATCCCTGGCCTGGAATTCCTGAGTGACGTTTGGGTAACTTGAAGACCGAGGTCAGCTTGAGATCTTTCTTTCTTTCTGAAACGTCAGACCGGAAAATCCAACAGCAGCTTCTTAAAATCCAGATTTCTGAGCTGTTTTATACTTCAGAGCAAATGAAAGTAAAAGCATCTGCAGAGTGGCGCTCCTTTGCCGCCTCAGTAACTCTACAAGAAAGTGAAACAAGGACATCAAATTGAAAATTCCTTCATCCCTCCAGTTTTGTGTGTAAATGTGGAAAGGCGAAGAAATGAAAACTGGCCCGAGTGAGAATTTTCTTTTATTGAATTGTGTTGGCTGCCTGCCTGGAGCCATTTTTCTTTTTCTCTCTGTTTCATAAAAGGAGGGTTGGGGGTGGTTTCCTATTAGATCATTGGATTTTAGAAGGTGCCAGATACCCCTATACCAACCCACCCCTACCTTCACTCCAAACCCACACCCAGCACACGAACACACACACACAGTGACCAATTGATGCAGCTTTCAGCTTGACTGGTCCCTTTTTTTTTTCTCCTTTTTTTTTTTTTGAAACCCCCATCTGCCACAGCCAATCCAATTGATCCCTTATTTCCTGAGGTGTGTGTGTGTGTGTGTGTGTGTGAGACCCAGGCCTGCACTCTGACAAAGACCAACACGGAGGGAGGAAGACAAACATTGTGGACTGCCACCCGCTCTTCCCCTCCCTCCCTCTCAAACACACACCTCCACACACACACCGAGGTGGTCTTTGTTCTGCAGTGATGAGTGGCCTAATGAGCAGCCTGCTGTTTATGTGTTTGTGTTTAAAGGGGATGGTGAAGGGAGTAATTCGGCCCATTAAGGTAAATTCCTGCCAGTTATACAGCCTTCCATTTGCCCCCCTCTCCCCAACCTACTTGTCTGCTCTAGCATTGCCACCCCAGTCTCAGGGTGAGGTCCGCCGGGGCCAAGGCGCGAGCCTTTGATGCTTCTTTCACCAACAGGGGAAGTGGTTTACGTTGTCTGCCTGTCTGCCTCCGTGTCTGAATGAGCAGGAAAAGTGCTTGTTTGAGAGTCAAACAGGAGGATAGGAAAACCGTGTGGGTAAACAGAGCAACCCCCGTGGCTCAGCACCTGCATGCCTTAGGTCTTTTCTCGTTTTACAGAGTGGAAATGAGCATGGATTATTTTTTTCAAATCAGAAAATCCACCAACCCCACAAAACATTAAAAAAAAACCCCAATTCAAGCATCAAATTCTTAGATTTGGAAAGCAACCACCAAGTAGGAGTTACCCTTTTTACAAATGATGGCTCCGACTTTTTTCCCTTATTCAGTGGGTTTCATTTTTAACTCCTTGGTGTTGGAACAACAAGCAAAAAAACGAAACATTCACAGAGCTTTGGTTTAGGTGACCCATTTCTACATACATTATATTCGCTCTCTGTTTTGGTCTCCATCAGCTCCTGCTGTGACCACCAGCTGCTAGCCAATCTGCTCTGCTGTGGCATTTGTTGTTTTTAAAAATGTATCCTTTCTCTGAAAACAGCTGCTCGTTGCACCTGGAAACAGTCATTAAGAAAGACCAAGACTGTAAAGCTATGAGCAGTTAGACCAAAACAACAAGCTGAAAGATGCTAAAAGGCCAAGTAGTAGAGCTAAAGGAGACCGGAGACTTTCTTTGGTCATATGACCTCTTTGTTTATATTAAAATGTCGATGAAAGCAACTTCAAAACTGCTGTCGTTTCTAATCGTTTCTGTACTAATCCGAGGCTCACAGAAGATTGCTTTAAACTGATTTTGCACTTTTCACAGTTGAAATATTCATAATATACTTACGCTGGAACTGAACTGCAGGAAACGGCTTAGTATTTTCATACTTCCGAAATTGGTCTTGCACAGTTGTTCCAACTGTTAGGCAATTTCCCAAAGCTACAACAAATACGTTTTCGAGCTTAACAGGAAAAATAAAAGAACTAGAGGAGTTCAGACTTTTCCAGTTCTAGAAATCCCAATGGGAAACATCAGACCCAGTGGATCTCATTTGACAATATTTATCACAGGGAATATATATATATGGGGAAAATTAGTTGTTTTTTTTTTTTGTTTACTGCGCACATTCAAAGTTGACCCACTTTGCAAAATGGGAAGAAAGACAGATAAAGGAGTTGTAATGGAAGATGCATAAAGCAGAGCTTGGTCAGAGCAGACAGATCATCTTGCCCTTCTATAGTTACTAGAGCATATCACATGTCCTGTTTCCCATGTAGTGCAGGACAGCTTAACTATGGGACTTTTGCATGCACTCAGTAAGCTCCTCTGCTACTCTCTCTGTGACACACACACACACACACACACTCCCCCCCCCGATTCTTCAGTCTGTAACCATTGTTGGATTGGATCACATTTCTGGGTTCAGCGAATTGGAGCCGCATGTCTGGCATTCCTCAGACTAAAGGTTTCTACTTCCTCCACTACAAAGACCCCCTTTGTACCCAGCAGGCCCAGATCCTCAGCCAGTGAAAGAGAAGTGGTGTGGATCACTAAAGCCTTACCTCGTTTCCAGAGGGGAGAAATCGAATCACGGTAGAATTTGCTGACCGACAATGGGATGGTGATGGTGAAGCAGTGTATGAACTGAAGGGCAGTGGGATCCTGGTAGAGATTAATGGACTTCCTGTCTGCTAATGTCATGGAAGGACTTTTTTTTTTTTTTTTTTTAAACACCTGACATTAAAATCCATGTCCGGCCTTCACACTGAGCACTTTGCATTCTTGGCTCCCCGTGCATGTGTCCTGCCAGCCCATCACTGAGAAACATCTGACTGTCCTAAATGCTTCACCAGCATCCTGTTTGGCCCAACTCTTGACTCTTACCCAATTTGTACTTTGTTATTGTGGCCAAAGTAACCTCTCGAAAGCTTGTATAAGTAAAGTTTATCATATCTCAATGTCTTTTCAGGAAGTTTCTTTCAGCTGGATTACACAATTTGAGAAGGGAAATAGATTTCCTGTTTTCAGCCCTTCTGGTGGACTTTCTTCAGTTACTGATTTCGAGACTTTATCATGGCTCATGGAGTGCCATAAGATAGTATTGTATCTTAAACAAATTTAGCTACACTGCAATCGATCCTAGTGTAACGTAATGTGCCGTGATGTACTGAAACGGTACAGTATAGTGTAAAGTACCAAGCAGTAATCTTGAGCCACCTCTAGCTTCTTTATATTTATTGAAACATGAAGAAATATAAATCCAATATACGGAAGAAAACAATCAGTTTTTACAATTTCATTGGAAATTGGCAACATTTGCTGAAGTATTTGGGAAGTTTTTTTTGTCTTTCAATTAAGTAGTCTTCAGGAATAGTTCTCCAGGCTTCTTGAAGTATTATGTATGTATTATGACACATGACACACATTTATAATGCTAAATCTTAATGGTTGCTCACCTATTATATGTTGCATAACTTTCAATAATATACTTTTTAAGGTATTAGAGCATGTTGTAGTGCATCATAGTGAACTTTAACATAACACACATGCACAACAGGGGCGACAGTGGCTCAGGTTGCCCCCTACACATCCAGTGTGAGTGTGATAAAAGTGCTAGGCTATGGGACTCGTAGTAGAAAGTGCTTTGAGTGCTCAAACTGAGTATAAATGTGCTCCATAAGTACCAGTACATCCAGTTACCACTTACATGTGTTAACACAACATGTTACAATGGTATTGCTATATTAGATTTGGCTATTTAACACAGTACACACTGAATTATTAAATTGCGTCCAAAGATATCTTTTGTTAACCTGCTATATTTGAGCATATTTTGTGATACCAAAGGTTACTTTATTAATCCTTCATGTCCAGATTTTAGATTTACACAAACAAATATCATGGTAACCACAGCAACTACAGCAGATAGTCATAAGTGTATAAGTGCAAATTGTAGTGCGTGTGCTTGGCAGGCGAGCCGTATAAACTTGATAGTGCTGTATTTCTAGACGTGCCTGTCAACATCTGTTGTTTCCACAGGTGTCCCCCAAAGGCCTAATGCCTCTTTTTATGTATTTATGCACACACAAGCTCACCGCCCAGCAGCTCCGTTCTGCTCAGCTATGTTAGCTATGCAGTAAACCAGCAGGCCTGCAGATCTGTTGCTATACATCCAGACTGTAGACTGTCAGCCACAGCTGGCTTACCTCAGGTCTGCATGTGCTTGTGTGAGATAAAGCAAAAGCTGTTATTGTGTGAAGTTGTATGTGTTTAACATTATGGAATATTTTGAGATTGCATGAATAGACCAGAATGTGTTTTCCACATTATTTCATGTAGATTCATTGCATTAATTGCATTGCATTTATTTATTTCTTGATCACAACAACAGTGAGCATTTAGTGGCATTCTACAGTTTCCGCTTATGTCATTGTGCCCAACAGCAAGACACAAGACAGGCTATGGTTAATAGGAGGCGAGAGAGGATGGAGGACATATCGAAAGGACAGAATAAGGGAGGACAGGGTGTGTGTCTTTCTTCCAGATTTAGAGATCCTGTGGGAGAACAATGACAGGAGCTAATTAGATGACAGTTACCAGGTCTTTGTGTGTGTGTTAGCTGTGGGATTTCCTCTTATCTTTCCATTTGGCAGGAAGATGACCTTAAAGCAGAGGCTGGTCTCAGATGCAGAGCTAACGCAGTAACGACTCTAAACAGCTAACAAAGAAGGAAACATCTGCTATTAAAAGTTATTAGCAAAACGCTTCCATAGAGGGTCGAATTTTAAATGCACCATGTTGAAATTGCAGTGGATTTACGTTGGATTTATTGCTATAAATGCACTAACGTGCAGGTAAATTCACAGAAATATGTGCAGACATAATAACACAGCAACTTCACACTGCAGCTCAGATACGCATTTCCTCTCATTAGGTTAATAAAAACAGTCTATTCATTGTGAAATGTCAACCGATTCTACAGCATGCCCTTTTAGTCGCAAGGTTTTATTTTTCCACTGATTTGTTCCAGGCTACGAGCTCTGGAATAAAAACAATCGAACAGCCCATTGTGGTCATGATCGATTGCGAGACGGTCATGAAAGAAATAAATTCTTGTGGTCTTGTGGGGGATACCACCTTCCTCCTCGCCTTGTATTTGCTGTGCTCCCTTGATAACAGTTCAGCATCTGGCCTTTTGTTTAGGCGGTATCACCTATCGGGCTGCTTTCCAAAACACTCAGAGTTCCCATCCAAACTACACTGTTTAGATCAAGACATCAAAATAATTTATTCAGTTCATTCCAACACTAGATTTTAGGAGCAGGTACAGATTAATAGGGAGCAAAAAAATTCAGGTTATATGCATCAATGCAGACACGTCTTTGATAGGCCAAGATCATAATCATAATCCTTTTTGAGCCAATATATCAGACTGTATAAGTTAGCTCGTGAAGTTGAACTTTTGTAATGGTGATACTGTGGATTTTACTGTTAAGACTGGAAATACTTCGTTTGTCCCATGTTTGGGAAAGGCGACCGCCTTCTTGGGAAGTCCACCACAACTGTTAAGGAGTTGAACGGATACACACAATATACCGATGAGGGTGATAAATCTACTGCAAAAAAAACCTATCCTGAAAACACATGTGGCTACCTCGACATGACACTGGATGCGACAAGAAAGGTGGCTCTGACTGAGAAACCACATGCTTATTGGCTAACGACTTGTGATTGACAACTACCAATTGACCCAAAACAAGCCATGATCTCACCGGGAGTGTCCACAAAGGTCAAGACAGGTCCCAGACTTGTTAACCCTCTACTGCATAGCGTTGCCCTGAGGCAACAAACCACATTTTCATGCCTTACACTGGCCCTTCAAAAAAGAAAAACGTTTTTTTTTCGGAAATAATGCTACCAGGCACATCTCTTTCCAATAAAACGATGAGTTGAAGGTGGTGTGACTTTCATTTGGGGGGGGCAGGACCCCTTTCTGCAAGCTGCAGTACATGAGAGACCTCTCCATTAGGAGGCAAGATAAAGATCACTATTTTACATGTTTATAGTGAAATAAATGTATATTAAAAATACTTGTATGTGCATGAATATGTTAAGAAGCATATTTGTTTGTTCTACTTTTTTCAATTTATTTATACAGTAAAACTTAATTTTCATTCGTTGCCTCAAGGCAACACTGCGCAGTAAGCCTGATATTTTTTCTTTTTTGTTTCAGGCAATATAATGCATTTGCATATGTGTGTAGAGATGTGTTTGTGTGCATTTATATATGATAATAGTCAATGTTTTTTTTTTTACTTTACAATCTACTCATAGTTAGAGGACATGGATGTAAATACCTTTTATGGAAGGAAACCAAGGGAATGTGCACTTTCTGTCCTCAGAAATGAGGAGTGGATCCCTGAATGAGGTTTGAGGGACACTTAGGAGCTCAGGGGTCAGTTGGTAAAGTAACTGTGTCTGTGTGTGTGTTAGTGCCCACACATCAAGCAGGTCTGGCCAGGATCTGGTATCAAGTCGGCACTGCTGGCTGACTTCTGACATGATAAGACGTATGTCATCCAGGCCTGGCATAGATGGCACTGTCTATGTGATGGCATGCCATTTCTGGCTTGATTGTGGCTTGGTTTATGTGGCCCAGGCCTACAGAAAACAGGTCTGGCCCAGATCTAGAATCAAGCTGGCACTTCGGACTGACTGGTGTTTTGGCAGAGTGTATATCAACCAGATGTGTGCCAGGTCTGGCAATGACGCCACTGTTTATGCAATGGCATGCCATATCTCAGGTGGTAGAGCAGGTTACAAACTGATCGGAAGGTTAGTGGTTCGATCCCTGGCTCCTCCAGTCTGCATGTCAAGAGTGAGAATGTGTATGAATGATTTGAAGCGTTCAGTTAAGCGAAAGTGGGTGAATGTGGCATGTTGTATAGAGCACTTTGAGTAAACTGGGAGAGTAGAAAAGCGCTATATAAAAATCAGTCCATTCACTGTCTGAACAGAGTTTCGGCATGTTACTTTTGCACTGTTTTGCATGTTCTGGCACATGTTGTCATTGCATGGCTTGATTAAGGTACACATTAGGCTGACATCTGGGGCCAGAGCTGAAACTGTTCTGGGCCAGCAGTGTGTCTACAACTGGCCTGTGGCTGCACATCACCTACAGATGGCCCACATACTGCAATGAATGACGGCCCTTTGGTGGCCCAGATAACTTGCTTATGAATATTTCAACTGTGAAAACTTGCTATTCATAAAGCAAATTAGCAAGAACTGCTAGCAATTCTTGCTAACAATTGAAAGGAATTAAAACATTTAGCAGTTGTTAATGACTGACAGCTAATGACAGAAAATGCAAAATAATGAAGTGCAATGTCTCAGCAGCTTTTCTCCTCAGTCTGTAAAATTATTGTGTTAGTTTACACTTTAATGTAATTTTTAGTGTAATAAAATGTGTATATGTTGGCTAAGATCATTTTTTTGTAAACATTGCTAAATGAAAAGCAGTTCTGCCATTAGCAAAGCTTAATGTGCAATTTTTCATGCCAAGTGTTGAATTACATGCAATATTAATTCTTGTGTAATTCTATATAATAACTGGGATCTCCTGCATATACATGGAGTGGAACATTGTGGACATGGATATTTGAGATGTCTGTACACACACTTTAGTCGTGCTTTGTTGTGTGGGGCCCAGGCCTGGAAGCATTGTTTAAAACGATGTCATCTCCCATCCAGACTGTTTAGATTAGGAACACCAGCACTGTGTGTGTGTGTGTGTGTGTGTGTGTGTGTGTGTGTGTGTGTGTGTGTGTGTGTGTGTGTGTGTGTGTGTGTGTGTGTGTGTGTGTGAACCAGTGCATTCCAGAATTTTCTCTGCAGCCGTGTTTATAAAAGACTTCCCAAGGGAACCTAAAGTTACCAAAAACAAAATTCCCCAGATTCTTGGCAGCTGCTTGTGTGTGTGGTCACTTCTTGCTTGCCATGTGATCTTGACTCACCTTGACATGACGGCAAGCTCCCCTCCCCCCATGTGCAAGGGCGTCGCCCTTGCACATGGTTTCAATTTGAGGAGGGAGTCATTTCCTCGCTCTGAAGTTCTATTCCTTCAGAGAGATTTTCTGTTTCAGTAAACGATCTTGTTGTAGTCAGCACATTTTTTCTACTGATGCGGCACTATTTGTTTTTCTCGCCTAGTTGCCATGGATTATGGCTGAGCTGCAATCATGACGTATGAGAATAACTATCTGTAGTGCTCAAGTGATAATTTGGTCTTCCTTGTGCTTTCTTGAAACAGACTTTGATCCTGCCCCTCACTCGAATACTGTTATTTCATTTGTTTAAGCAAAAGCCTTCAATGCTAGACATATTTCAGGTCTTCCAATAAAAAATGAAATCTATAAAGTTTTAAATAAGAACACCTCAAGTTTCTTCTGATGTCCCTTGAGCTGGATCCCTGCGAAGATTATCCAATAATAGCAAAACTGCAAATTAAATCAGGAACATTTCTTAGCCTGAGCTGGCCACGTGTTTCTTTGCTGTCTGTTGGAACAAAAGAGGGTGCTCGCACAGTTATGCATACAGCAGTTTTGTCCTTGCGCAACAGTGTGTGAATACAGTTCAAGTTTCTTGTTTTCCTTTGTTTTAGGATCTCCATACTATGACAACGTGAGGCCCCTGTCCTATCCCGACTCCGATGCTGTGCTCATCTGTTTCGACATCAGCCGCCCAGAAACGCTCGACAGCGTAATGAAAAAGGTTTGTTGCTCCTCTCGGGCAAATCCATGCAGGAAACACGTCTTTAAGCTCTATTTTTAAACATTCCACTCAAGTACTTTGATTTTTGTCTGAACTGGTGACAGAGGCCTGGATCAAAGGTCTGCAGTCATTTCTTTTTTCTGTGATCTCAGTCATGTGAAGTCGTATAGCTGTAATGTGACTTCAGTGTCAGGTCAAAACCCTGCAGTGGCTGGACGTGTCACTGGCTGATTCTCACATGTCCAAACGTGTGCTGTACATCAAGCAACACAGGTGGTGTCAGTCATCTGACTGGTGGAGAAACTACAAAATGTAAAAGTCATTATCTTCCCACATTAAAACCCACCTGGCATGTGCTCCTATTTTTGCAAGGCATTTCCTGTTTTTGCGCTGCTTTCTGCCGACCTGGAATGTTTTTTCAAAGCAACTCACGTTTACCAGAATTAGCGGTCGAGACAGAAACAGTTTTGTCTTGCTCATTAGGAACAGAGATGACCTCAGATGCACTGAGATTTTTTGTCCCTTTCAGTCTGCCGCTTTGATGGGTAACATTAGTTATCTAACCATTTGTTGTCTTGTGTTGCACACTGTAATTGAACCTGTCGTGAGTAATTGGGAACACGTCATATACAGCTAATTGCTAAGCTTGAACTGAAGTTTAAAGTGCTTAAAGCTGTGCTAGTCGAAGAATGCATTTCAGACGATGAACGTCTACATGAGACTTAACCTCGGTTTAGGCTTTTAGGTTGTTCAGACACATTTTACAAACAAACTTCCTCCTCAGATGTCAATGAACTTGATCCCCTGACCAGCCAGACAGCCAGCCCTGAGGCACATTAGCCTCAGATTAAAGCCCCAAGAGAAATGCCATTGATCACAGAGCGTTTATTGTTGTCAGGGAGGAAACATGGAGATTACTTCTAGTTCCTTTCTAGGGTTCAAAGAAATGAGGGGCTTCAGGAAGTGGCAGCTTTAACCTTTGTACTTAAAGGGCAGGTGAGGGGGGGATTTCATCAAATTCTTTATTACAGCAACAAACATTTGAACACACTCACAAGAAAAACATTGTTTTAAAACACAAAATTTACTTTATTTTTATGTCAGAACTCCTGAATGATTGAGGCTATTTTGTCTTTCTTCACAGTGGAAAGGTGAGATCCAGGAGTTTTGTCCCAACACCAAGATGCTGTTAGTCGGCTGCAAGTCGGACCTGCGCACCGATCTGAGCACACTTGTGGAGCTTTCCAACCATCGACAAGCGCCAGTTTCTTACGACCAGGTTTGTAGATTAAAAGAACATTTTGAAATGGTAGATGGTTCCAATTTCCTGACTCTAATCAGGTCATTGCCATGTTTAATTGACCCCTGTGAAAGTGTGCAAATCCTTTCGTTATTGACGCAAGCTCTTTACAAAAAACAGAATCTCAGTAAGCCTGAACGTTTTCCTTCTTAGGGTTCCAGCATGGCCAAGCAGATCTCGGCGCCCTACATCGAGTGCTCGGCCCAGCAGTCAGAAAACAGCGTCAGAGACATTTTCCATGTGGCCACGCTGGCCTGCATCAACAAAAACAACAAAAACGTCAAACGCAGCAAGACCGCCCGTGCTAGCAAGAGGATTTCACACATGCCTGGTAGACCTGACCTGGCGGCCGTGGCCTCGGACCTCCGGAAGGACAAAGCCAAAAGTTGCTCGGTCATGTGATTGCACCGACCAAATCAGATCAGACTGAGGAGAATGAGGACAGAGCACAGTGCAAGCAGGAAGTTATGGGGCAATGCTCCCTCCTGCATGCTAAAGACCCCTTATTTGTCTGGAAAGGGGTTCTATAAGCTTAATTCATGTACATGTTACTGGAATACTCTGCACCAATGAAAACTCAATGCATAGTAAGCATCCCACTCAACGCGGCCCCCACCCCTGCCCCACCAAAAGAGGAAGCTATCTATCACCTGCCTGGGGATGTGACCTGCTTCCTCTGGGAGGACAAAGCGGATGCAGTCAAGGCTTTCCATGCTAACAGGAAATGAGCAGGGGGAATGATGTCATTAGGAAATGCTCATTTATAAAAAGATGCGTAGGAACATGTGGTCTCCTGAATAAGAGCGAGAGCCGGCAATGGGGTGGTAGGTAGGGGGGTGCTGCCTCAGGGGGAGGAAATAAAGAGGAACTGCTGTTGTTTGTGCTGGATCAAAGACTTCTTCCTCGGAGGGCTTATACAAGAACTCGTCACTGTGGTTTGAAACTGATTCACTCCCACCTCTACTCCTGTAACTGTTAGTCTGTGTGCAGAACAGATTAGAAGAATTTCTTAATTTCTTTCAATGGAAACATGAAGCTGAGTGTCCCCTGTCTCTGATATGTTGTCGGTGTAATGTGAAGTCATTGGTGTATAACTGTGTCATTGCTTTATTTTCATCCTGATGAGATTGAACCAATACTACATTCTCTTACATCAGCAACTATGGATAGACTCATGAAAACAAATGCACACTGCAACAGTGCAGGTTAGCCTTTTATTTTCTCCAAAAACAGAAATGGTGTACTTTAACCCTTTTGTTGGGCCCTAAATGGGTCCAGTGAGCTTTAGCTTAACAAAAATTAGCAACCAAAAATAGAACACTGTATATGAAATATGGACATAGCCACTGTGACTTATCCACAACCCTAATGCTAGCCACAACCATGTTGGGTTTTTTTGAACGAAAAGTTACATTTTGGACAAGAAGATGAAGTTGTGACTTAATGCTAACGAGCTTTGTTAGCTAGCTCCATTTGAATATAATACACAAATGTCAATTGACTGATAAAATACTAGAATTTTGCTCCCAGATCTGAGCTGGATGAAGATATATTCGCATCCAGATACGTAACTTGGATTAACAGAAGCAAACCACAGATAAAAGATAGATGTAGCAAGTGTGATTTCACCTACTGATTAGTAAGCTAGTCGGCTGCCATCTTGGTGATTTGAAATTAGATTTGAAGCGCAAGAGGCAGATATGACTGAGATACCAATGGAGACCATGGAGACTGTATATTTACAGGTTGTTAGCTAGTGAACTAGCTAACAGTTGTAGTTAGCTATATCCTTCATTCTATAATGAGGATCATTACAATTCTTTCTCATTATGAACCAATTCTAGCAATTGAGCATATAAAATCAGAAGGTCGTCACAGAACAAAGGAGCTGAGAGCCGTTTCACCTTAGACCTACAACCAGTGTGTTTTTGCAGCCAGAGAAGTTTTTCCTTTGCTGGCTACTAAGAAGAATGCAGGTGGACGAGTTATAAAAACTGTTAAGAGGTGTCATCAAGGTTCAAACTGTTTCCTGTACCAGCCTGCAGATATTATTATTTTTTTGTTTAATAAATGCTGTAAATATAGGCATTTTAATATAGGAGTCTCTGGGGATGGACTTGCTTTTGGAGCTAGCCCCAAGTGACATTAGAAAAACTGGAGTTTTTGGTATTTGGCTTACTTTCTCATCTTCTGGAGGATCCCCTCGATTTTAACAGGCTGGAATCTTTGCGTCACGAATCACAGCACATTAAAAGAGGATTCAAACAGAAGAAGATCAACAATAACTTACCCTAAATGTCCAAATTGGAGGAAGCTGTGGTCGATTAGCTAGACTACGAAAACCTCTGCAGGAATGAACCATCCCATGACAGGAACAGTTTTTGTCTCATACGGTAAATATCTGCAAACTGGATTACTGTATTGGTCACTGAATAAACGAGCAAGACAACCAAAGGATGAAGAACTTTGCTGATATGTGGTAAACTTGCTAAAGCTCAATTTAGACTTACATGCTGAGTCTACCATGTAGCCTATGCTAGTGACAGATGGTATTGCCACCATTTGTACCTGTGTGGGCTATGTTGACTCAATGTGTAGGTTACATTTTTAGTACATTTCTGCACTTCAGTTTATCACGTAGGGCTTTAGAAGAGTTACATCATACTTATGGCGCAGATTTAATGCAGAAACATACATTCACTGTAATTAGAAGGACTTTGCCCTCTTCAGTATTAAAAGAAGAGATTATCAGATATTTGGAATACCATAAATGCCACAATACAGATTACATGTTTTTTTTTTTTTTTTTTTTTTTAACTAGTCCACTTAGCAGTTAGCTTGCTAGCCCTCACTGCACTGCACGTTTCGCAAACCTCTGGAGATGAATTTTGCTGTTCGACTTTAAGCTGTGACCAGACCTTAACTCGGAAAGGATGATTGTATTTTTTTTTCTTCCTTGGGTCATTTCAGTGTTTGAGTATCATGACCTCCGCAGTAATGTCACATAATGTAAGAGATTTGTGTCAATTTCAAAATTAGTCTTGAGAAACAAGTGTTTTTGAACTAGTGTTTTTTCCTTCCTCTCAAACAACAGTGCAATGACGCAGCTGTTTAAATATCAACGGTATTGATGCACTTTTAATGTGACCATCAGTTTCTCAATTAGCTTGTTCAAATGCCAGTGCTGTCACATTTGTCAGCTCAGCGCCCGTGTCCCTATTTTCTTTTCCCAATCCTTTCTTTCCGGTGTATACACACGTTTTCTTGAATGTTGATGTCACCTTCAAAATGTCTTTGTCAATGTTGTTGCCATAATATTTATTGAATTCTATATTTTTCCCTTTAGAATAAATGCCAATAAAACTGAAGAGAAGTGTGTTTGTGTTCATTAAGGGAAGAAAGAGATCTCAGTTCATAAGTTCAGTATGTAGTTTGATTATCCTTCATGGATGGTCACGTACTGTTAAATTATGCCATGCAGACATTATAAGATTTATTGTGCTTTGAGTTCACAAAGGGAAGCTCTGATTTAGATCCTCTTTTGCTTTAGATTTCCAGCAGACTAGATGCCTCATGGCTACACTGACAATTCCAATAGAAACAACATCTACAAACTCCAATGCATCTATGGGACAACCTCATTTATGCTTCTGTAAGAGAGCAATGTGCTTCGAGGCATGAAGTGTGCTAGAAATCCATTCAAAGAACCTAAAAAGGTGGCTTCAGCTATTGTGCTTGTTAAGAGAGATTCTGTACAGTCATTTATTTACTCTCCCATCAAAAATCCAAATCTCATACATTAAACTGGCAGAAGAAATAAAGGTTGATGGAATAGAAAGGGACACTGGTGAAAATATTGAAAGGAATAGTAGCTCAATGTTTTTAAGAGCAGTGGAAGAGAAAGAGATTTATGACATGGTTAGAGGACTTAAGAACAAAACCAGTACAGACTGGAATGATATTGATATGGTAACGGTAAAGACAGTTATTGATGGTATCGTAAAACCATTAAAATATATATTCAACTTGTCGTTTCAAAAAGGAGTTTTTCCACAAAAAATGAAAGTTGCTAAAGTTATTCCCATTTACAAAACCGGTGAAAGACATCATTTTACAAACTATAGACCAGTGTCAATACTCTCCCAGTTCTCTAAGATACTGGAAAAACTCTTCATAAAAAGATTTGACAGTTTTGTGGAAAAATATGAATTAATGACAGATAGTCAGTATGGGTTCAGAAACAACAGATCAACAGCTTTGGCACTGATAGATCTAATGGAAAAGATAACGGAATGTATGGATAATAAGAGGTATGCGCTCGGAGTTTTCTTAGATCTAAAGAAGGCGTTTGATACTGTTAATCATGAAATTCTATTAAAAAAACTGGAAAAGTACGGGTTTAGGGGAGTGGTTTTGGAATGGTTAAAAAGCTATGTAGGGAATAGGCAACAATATGTACAAATAAATGAATATAAATCTAATTTGATGGATATAGCTTGTGGAGTACCTCAAGGTTCAGTACTGGGTCCAAAAATGTTTATTATGTACTTAAATGATATCTGCAGAGTATCGGAGATTTTAAAGTTTGTAATATTTGCAGATGACACAAATATACTGTGTGCAGGTGGGGAATTGCCACAGGTTTTGGAAATGATCACACAGGAATTAACGATATTAAAGAAGTGGTTTGATATAAATAAATTATCATTGAATCTCGATAAAACCAAATTTATGTTGTTTGGAAACCAAAAGAAAAACATCGAAGTAGAAATATGTGTTGACAATGTATATTTAGAAAGAGTAAATGAAATAAAATTTCTTGGGGTGATCATTGACCACAAGCTCTGTTGGAAGCCACACATTACTTATGTTCGGGGGAAATTGGCACGGGGCATTGCCGTCCTGGGAAAAGCAAAGCATATGTTGGATCAGAAAGCACTGCACATTTTATACTGTGCTTTACTACTGCCATATATGAGCTACTGTGTAGAGGTCTGGGGAAACACATACAAAAGTAACACACAAACAATAACTATAATACAGAAAAGGGCCATTAGATTAATAAATAATGTAGGGTACAGGGACCATACAAATGCACTCTTTGTCAAAATGCAAGCTATTAAATTCCAAGACTTGGTGAAGCTTAAAACAGCGCAAATAATGTATAAAGTCAGAAATAAATTGCTTCCCAAAGAAATCTGTAAATTGTTCATAGAAAGAGAAGGTGGGTATAACTTAAGAGGGAAATGGAATTTAAAAATACAAAGTGCTAGAACAACTTTAAGAACTATGTCAATCTCAATTTCAGGAGTTAAATTATGGAACAGTCTAACAGAAGAAATAAAAGACAGTCAAAACATAAAACAGTTTAAAGTAAAATATAAAAACCTAATTTTAAATAAGTATAAGAATGAAGAAAATGGGGTTAACCCAGGATGGTAATGTTGCTGGTAATGGTGTTGCGGTTCTTTTTTGGTTGTTTTTTTGTTTTTTTGTTTTGTTTTGTTTTTTTGTTTTTCCATAACTTGTGTATCTGCAAATATACACATTCTGTATTTTTCATATGAAAGAAACTATACTGTGGTGGGGCTTGCTAATTTCTTGTTTTTGATTTATGTATGTTATGTTTTGTTTTACTTCATATGTTTATATGTTTCATATGTTGTTTGTTTAATTTAAGACAAAAAAAAAATTAAATGAATGAGAGGTAAAACTTGAGGGGGTAGGGACAAATAAGTAAATACTTCAGCCTACTCCTTTTCAAACAAATAATGGAATGATATTTTGTAATGATTGTGAAGGCACATGTTTGAAATGTTTGAAATAAAAATGAACTGAACTGAACTGAACTGAAAGATAACCAGCTTATTGTTCTGCAACCAGACTGTTACGATCCCCCCATACTCCAACCCTTCCCAAAATGCATGTGAAAGTATGACCAATGTGGCAGAAACTTGACCCCATTTCAAGGGATTAGTCAGCAGGGGACAAATTCTAATCAGAATCAGGTTTTCTGTAAATAGTTTTAGAGTTTTCTGGTACACAGTTGCTTGATTGCTGTTTCTTAAACATTTATTCCTAGATACAGCAGCTTCACTGTGATGCCCATGCAATCATTCTCATTTTCACATACTCAGACACACTGTTTTGACAGTAAACCAAAGATGTTATGCAAGCAGAGGGGAATCTGGCATAGTAAAAACACACTTTATACCAAAATCAGATGCGGACACCTATGGAGGCCCCCCTCCATAGGTGTCCCTTCATTCCAGCTCCATCTGAGTGTTTATATGTAAACAGATACCACAGCTATCTGAAGGAGCATGAAATGACTGTACCTGTTCACAAATCATATGTTTATCTCTTCTATTGATATATTCAATCATTTTGTACTTTAAAAAGTCAATAAATCTCAAAATTTGGAATTGAATCTATAATAATTTTAATTATTAAGCTATTAGACATTGTAATGTATGCGACTTTACAAAGTTTACATTTGTGGTTGGTAGCATTTGTTTTTGGGTTTGTTTTCCTTTTTCTATGTGATGACCCACATTTAAATTTACTCACCTGGGGCATTTTCATCCTGAAAATGGTGCGCACTTTTTCCTGCTGTCTGGGTTGATTGGCAATCTTCCTTGAGAACAAAACAGCAACAGGCTTTTTACTTTTGTCTCTTTCGGTAGGTGCGTCGGGAGTGGCGTGTAAATATTTGACAAGGCACTGCACACAGACGACAAGCTTCCATATCTTGTGTATTATAAGAGTGGTCTTTAATGTACCGCCATTTCCGTACAAATAAATGTTTTGCTACATTATTTCAGGCCTGGACAAAAGGCACACCTGTGATCGGTTGTCTTGTTTGTACAGGTGCAGCTTGTGTAAGGCCTGCTCATTTCCTCCACTCGGAGCGTTGCAGCTGAAATGTGAAGGTGGCTTTAAGCTTTTGTTTGCTGTCTCTCATATGTGAAACGTACAGAAAGACTGGGATTCAAATCTCTTGGAAAGTATAAATATACATCCTTTCTTCTGGGGATTTATGAGTGCTTACTGTTAAACTTTACTCTGCCCTCTATTCAGGTTGTTTAGGGAGAAGAGTAATCTTTAATCAAAAGGAAATTAAATGACAGAGAGGTCTGAGGTAACTTTGGGTGGAGAACCTGCACCACCTCAATCCTTTTCTTTCTACAGAGAAAACTGATGCAGCTCAATTTGAATATTTAGACAGAGCTGTTGAAATTATCAAAAAGTCCACGAACCTGGCCGTAGTCTCAGCATGTAATGGATTATTTATATCTTATATACAAATAAAGTAAGGAAATCCCTGTAGACCTCCAACCCTGCCCCCTAAAAAAAATAAAAAAATCATTTGGTCAGATAAACGGGGGATGTGTAGATTTTCATTCAAATAAGTCACTTGTCCTATAGTCTAGCCCTCATTCACATGGATGCATTGGGTGCAGCACAGGACTCAGTATCTTGTCCAAGGACACTTCGAGATGGGATAGAGCCACCGACCACTTGAGCCGCCATCTTTGCTTTACAGCAAGCTCACAAGGAAACACTTGATACATTTTGTGCTGCTGCTGCAATATTGCGCTCTGGCTTTTGTACTTATCTTTGTTACATAGACAAACAGCAAAACGTTAGCGCCACCTTTAAGTTCATAGATACAACAAATTGCCATTTTGGAAACCTTTTCTTCTGACACCTCTTTGTCAAACATCTATGAGGTATTATGCTCACCAGGCAAGAAAAGCACATTGGCTCTTTTTCTCTCTGATTAAGCAGGTCACGAGACATGATGCCCTGTGCATGTAGCTAACAGCTTCTCTACACTACATTGTAGCGTGTTATATTTACTGATGACATTCCAAACAGGACTAAAAAAAGAATAATGGATCATTTCTATACAGCCTGTGTTGATTGAGTAATTCACTCTTCTGAAAATTTGTTGTGTTTTGTAATCTCATCTAATTTTTGGAATTTCTGTTAAAATTCCTTAGGTGCACAATGATGTAGCATTACAATGCTTTCTTTTTATCCATGATAGACTGTTATATGATTGCCAACTATAATTTAATCTCAGTATCCACTGGTATTCGAGACAACTTGATGCAATATGAGATAATCGGGGGAGTTAAAGGGGGCGATCGTGGCTCAAGAGTTGGCAGTTCGTCTTGTAATTGGAAGGTTGCCAGTTTGAGCCCCGGCTCCGACAGTCTCGGTCGTTGTGTCCTTGGGCAAGACACTTCATCCGTTGCCTACTGGTGGTGGTCAGAGGGCCCGGTGGAGCCAGTGTCCGGCAGCCTCGCCTCTGTCAGTGCGCCCTGGCCCTGGGGCGGCTGTCACCATTCACACACTGCCATCACCAGTGTGTGAATGGGTGGATGACTGAATGTAGTGTAAAGCGCTTTGGGGTCCTTAGGAACTAAGTAAAGCGCTATACAAATACAGGCCTTTTACCATTTAATCAAATACCCTAGCTACTAATCTACACTCAGAAAGGCCCCTCCTTTGTGACAAAGCTCTCAACATGAGGCTTTATAATATGACATTCCTAACCAGTGGATGATGTTGTGGTTATGTCCATCTTTTTACTGTCTGTGTTGTTTAATTCAACTCAATTACATTTTATTTGTATACCACCCAGGTAAGATAAAGAACCTGCAAGACCCTACTCTACTCCTAGAGAGAAGGCTTAGGGGTTAACCTGCTCTGGCTCTCATTCTACCTTTGAAAACTCTTGGAACCACAAGTAAGCTTGCAGACTAAGAGCAAAGTGGTCCAGTCTATAAGTTATAAATGAATAAAAAACTCGTTTTTCAGCATGACTCTTATACAGGATATTTCCAATTTTAGAAATAGTGTTTTATGTATCATCTGACTTCATGGATAAATAAAGCTGCGTGTCATCTGCATAGAAATTAAAATGCATGCAGTGTTTTCTAATAATATTACTCAATTTACCAGTCGATCTACGTCCCTACCCTCACCTATGGTCACGAGCTGTGGGTAGTGTAAGCCATACAGCTAGTTATACAATAAGGGAATACTAAGAACACTAAGAATATCATCTGCAGCCAATTCAAGAGAAAGTGTACATGATAAAGCATGTGCTTGTTACAGCATAAAATAAGTCGTATGTAAACGGTTGGAACTGAACTGCACAGTTTAAGCTACAACACCAAGTTAGCTTGGTGGTGGCAGTTAGCACTGTTGCCTCACAGGAAGAAAGTCCTGAGTTTATCCCCACCATCTGGCCGGGGCATTTCTGTGTGGAGTTTGCATGTTGTCCCTGTGTTTGTGTGGGTTCACACATAAACAAGTCAGTTCTCCATCAGCATATAAAATAAGTAAAAAGACAAAAACAATTTAGAATAGTTCAGTATTTACTCATAAGTGTTAACATAAATCTCTTTCAATTTGACAACAGTCTTGGTTCAGAAAAATAACTTTGACTTGAGTCCTTGACTGTCTTGACACTCCTGTGAAAGCGGGTTTTTGTAACAGTAAGAAACAAAAACGTCTCTGTGAGTCAGACTGCACTGACTCGTCTGCTTGAAAAGCTAATGTATTACTGGAAGCAGGCAGCCATGTAGGGCCCGTGGTAAATTCCCAGAGACCGTCAAGCATGCAAACTGCTTTTCCTCACATAGCAAGCCTATATATCATGCAGTGACTTCATCATATGCATGAGGACTAAGATGTATTAGTTTGTCAGTGACAGGAAAACGGGCTTGTCAGGTGAGAAATAAATGCCAGAGATGAAAGACACACAACTGTGCTCCTGATGGCTGCTTTGATGAAAGATCTTTCCAAGTAAGATGCATTGATGTGAGATTTAAACCTTCTTGGCAACGTTTTAAGAGGGGACCGACGTACTGCTAAGGTTATAAAAAATGTTGATTTGACCTCTGTGTTAACATTCATTCTGTTTGATGATACATTACAGGAAATTAATTTATCTGATGTTTTTTGCTGACAAATAAAATCTAAATGAAGTCTGTACAGTGAATAAAAAGCAGGAAGATGAGCTTAGCTCTGTTCCCAAATCTCATTGTTAAATGGTCTTAACTGGTGAGCTTGACAGATGTAGGTGGGCAGATTTTAAAAACAGCAAAGCTTTTTATTCCTGTGTAGTCATTATGCCAAATTTATAATGCTAACTGATAGTTTATTTATCCTGTTTGTTCTATTTATCTCTAATGGAAATGAGAACAGGAGTCTTTCCAAAAATTATTCATCTTTAGTGATGATTATTACTATTAGCATTATTTCACTGAGCTATGGTGTTTCTGATTATCCATCAAAAATGTAATATGCTACCCACTGGTGTGGAATACTCTACTGAAGCCTCGGTTTGAGGAGGTGGAGAGAGTTTGTATACACAGAGAAAACAAACAAACAAACAAATACAATTATTAAAAAAACACAATTATTTCTGATGTTATGTATTATATTAATAACATAGTAAAATAATTAATAAGAACATGATATTATCCTTTCCTAGTGCTGTAACATTGCAGTGCCCCTCTGCATCTGCAAATCTCTCTGTGCTTTCAATGGGCCGTCCACTGCGCTCTGTAATCATCATTATTTCTGCTGTAATGAACTTTAGAAACTACAAACTGGTTACGTGATGCCAACATTTCTTCTGCTTATAATTTGATAAACTGCAACATTATAAATTGGTGACATGACAGCCTTGCCCCAGGGTTAAAATAACAAGATAACCATGCAGAGACTTTTCTTCAGCCCTGCAGTAATGTTAAATAACTGCATAGATACAATGTATTTTACTAAAGTAACCATAAAGTTATATCAAAGTCAGTGTAATGGTATTATATTACACTATCTGGCGTAATGTTTTTAGAATTTAAATGTCATTTGTTTTTATATGTTGCTATCCGGTCTTTAAGTCCGACGTCAGTAGCTGTGTCTGGACCCAAACTCCGCTTCAGGTCCCAAAATCAAACGATGGCTGCGGCATCATTGAGAGTTGAAAAACTGTCCATATTATTTTATCTTTAGTAAAACAATCAGTGTGGCTGCTCTACCAGGTGCAACAATTAAGTTTAACATCCAGGCATCCATGAAAACAGAATGAAATGAAATTCATTGACCTCATAAGGGAGTAGTCTATAGAGTCCAGTCTAAATAAATGAGAATGCAGTGCATGTAGAGCAAGGGCGTAGGTTTGGTTGCAACTTGGCAGAGACACATAGAAACCTTTACATGGTCTCCATGCATGTTTTATGTGATTGAAATAAATGTAATAATAATAAAGATCTTACTGTAAATGTTGTAAATACTTTGACCTCACAGGTTTTCCCCCCTTTTTAACATTGCATGAGACACAAGAGAAGTGCTCTACTTGGGACCTAACAAATGCCAGGAATGCACTGTGGGTAGAGGGAGGCAGGGTGGGAGAAAAAGCAAACCGCAAACTGAATTTCAACACTTTATCACCAAAGTAACTCCTGCAACATATTGCATTAAGAATGGGTGTGTTTCCCTCTAAATGCAAAGTACAGAGACAGCTACAGGCAGAGCATTCCTCACGCTAACATGTCCGACGTGCAGCTGTTTAAACCACGAAACACTATAATAGAAACACAGACTGACACAGACCCTTACAACGAATACATTTAACCTTAATTCTGCAGCTGGGTCCTGATGATAATTCTGTTTAGCCTCACCCAGACTGTGTAATAAGAAAGGAATCCCACTAAAGCAGAGCGCCTGGGCGGAGCTCTGGTTAGACAACACTATGTGGAATTAGCTGGCAGAAAATCAGGCTCTGCAGTCCACCCTGTCCTGCACTGTATGCTTTCCTCAACGCTTCATTTTACACAGGCATGTCCCAGACATATGGAAGGTAAAGTGAACTAATCCACTCATTGCACACGTTATGCAAGTGATTTCCACTCTTATCCCAAGGTTGTGCTCTTATGATTTGCAGCTGGTTTTGTATGTTTTTTTTGTGCCCATCACTTTGGTCCAGAATTTTAAAAATAAACATTAAATTCCAAGTTTTTATATGAGCTGTGATGAAATTTCATACCTATATTTTTGGTCCTCATTGAGTAATTGGTTCTGATGATAGACTGATTGTACTCGTGGTTTCCAGAGGATAGCTCCTTACAACTTTGTCATCGCCTGAATTTTAATCTTTGTATCAGCTTTCATTGTTGATGATCATGGTTCCCATGTGATGAGTTGCACTAACGAGTTACCGTTTAGTCGTCCTTGGACTTTTCCTTTCCTCCCACCCTACTGTAGCATTAAAATGTTTAGCTAGTCTGTCGTCATGTCTTAATCCAGACTTTTAATCAAAAGTCACCACCAACTCAAAGTTCACTTGTCCATAAAAATCAATAAAAATTCATGATCAGAACATTTCCTGCAGAGATGCATGCTTTCGGATGATGAACCATATCATTATTTTGGTTATCCATAAACTTCTCCTCTGGTGCCACCCTGGGGTTAACATTTTTAACTTTTAATGAAATGTCCCAACAACCTTGAGACTGCACAGTCAGGTCAAAGTTCACTTGGTTAATTAATATATGAATGCATCTTATTATAGGGTCTGTAGCTTATAAGATAAAGCTCCTTGAGGCAACTGTTGTAATATAAATAAAATAAAATTGAATTCAAATGTCTTGTCATTTAATCTGTTCACACCCATTTATTTTTCAGCCACCGTTTCTCTTTAGAGCTGATGATTCTTCCTGGCCTTGTGAATCAGCTGACTTTCTCTCTGGCACAGACACAACTCACATATACATTCAGCAGCTGTATGAGAAATGTGACAACGCTTCTCCTGTTTGGCACGTGAAAAAGAGGAGCTGCATTGTAGCCTTTAGCAAGCCAGCCCCGAAAGGCAGAAGAAAAGAGATTAGTGAATCTTGTCTGAATTTTCCTTTGTTTACACCTGCCTCCCCCTCCATTACGCTGACAGCTGACAAACTGGGTGCTTGGAAACATCGCTGGAAGGGGTTAGACTTTTCACACAAAGCCACTCTTCGGACATTTTTCTTACTTTCACAGCACAAAAGCTCGAGTTTTAGTCATTTTTATTGCTTATTTGATTTTGAACTGAAGAGCCTTTTAAACCATCACTCTAGGTTTCCCGTATATATGGTTTTGATATATTGTTTTAATATTAAGCCAAAGAACCTTTTCCCACTCTCCAGTGCAAAACAGAATAAATTACGTAATCCGTCAGCAGTAACAGGCTTAGCAAGAGAAGGACACTATTTATCACCATCTTTGTAGGGCTCAAGAAGCTCCTTTTTTCATCTTGATTAGGAGATGAAATTGCCTAGACGAACTGTTCTGGTGAAGCAACAGCTTTATTGAGCACGAGTAATAATCGATCAGCCACATATTGGTTTTTCGCCACTGTCTTGTCTAGTATGGAACCCATATGGAAGCTCAGCCGAAAGTAAGCTGTTACGTTTCATATGTTTGAATTTTCTCACACTCTCTGAGTTCACTGAATTTAAATCTGCTGGCTTCCTCAAGTTTTTCATGTAGGCCATATGTGAGGACCCCTACCAACCCCCACTCCACACAGTTTCCCTATTTTCCTGCAGTACCAGCTGGGACGGACACAGACTGGAAGCGTGTAGATCAATAGATCTAAACTGGTGGTGCATTGTTTCCCCCCAGTCCTCCTGCCTGAGACAATCAGTCATGCACAGCTGTAATGTTGAGAAAGGCTGAAAGCAAAACAATAAGGGGATTTTTTTTTTTCAGAAAAATGCTGGACCCAGGCTGAAGGTCTTGAGAAAAGAGGATGAAGAGAAGAACGTGTTCCCTGTGGCTCTGAGGCGTGCAGACGGCTTGGGCTTAATGACAAGCCTTTAGTTCATTATGAATGAACTGGTGGCAAACATGGGGCTTAATCTAAAATGCTGACACAACTAGGCAAAGTAGCAGCGCTGAAGCAACGCGTGAGTGGTTATACTCAGATATTGCTTCAGCTAAATTTTATGAAGAAATAATCACAGTAAGGCCTGAAATGTGCTCAGTGTTAAAAATGTGTGCAAGCTCAAATGAGAGCTGTAGATCAAAAAACACCTTATGTAGCACTCCTTTTCTGGGACAATTTAAATTTAAGAGTTCTTGAGAAACAGCTTCATTCCAGAAGCTGTGAGACTTCTCAATGCATAAATGGACAAGAAGTGATATTGTAGCACCTTAATCACTACTGACACTCACTGACACCGTCACTTTATCAATGCTGGTCGTCGTGCCCTTTTGCTGCTAAAGTATTTATACCTGCATTCTATATCCATACTTCATACTGGTACTCAGGTTGTTGCACTCAATTTACTGTATTATTCCATTACTTGTTATTCTGTTTTGTTTTAAAAAAAATAAAACCCAAAATTATTTATTTATTACTTTTTAAAAATTCCGTTTCTTCGTCCTTCAGTTTCTTTTCGCTCCGGGACCGTGTGTACATGTAAATATGTGGTGCGAATGACAATAAAGCTCCTTGAATCCTTTAAATTCAATGATGCAATGATTTAGGTGCATCCAGGAGGAGGATTGGTAGTCTATCTCAGTTAATGATCTAATGACACTGTTTTTATCTCCAGTTTTTTAGATAATAATTAAGCAAAATTTGGATGTCAATGGACAGATGCACTATTCCCCATAAACTGTAAATAAATGATGGACACAGCCATGTGACCTTTTGGTTTGTGAACTCATTTGAAGCATTAGCGTTAGCATTTTGGCTCGAAAATTTGATCCCTACAATAAACAGACTCGAGTACATGCTAACTGCCGTTAAGTAACTGATGAACGAAATCCTAGTTTCACTTACCAAAGTTGAAACACACCCCTCTAGTACGGCCTGTACCTCTCAGCAGGTACACATTATTTTTTTAATAATTCCAAAATCAACTTTAAATCCTCACAAGAGAAGCTAAAATTAAACACACCAGACTGTAAACATCTTAATTTAATGTGGCCTTTCCCCAAGTGGCCAGTGGGGGTACTACGCCCCCCTTTTTTTGTTTTGTTTTATTTTTTTACACATTGGCTTCATTGTTCAGGCCTAGATGGTACCATTTGTTATTACTGTTTCATTTGAGGAGGTTCTCACATCTGTCGTTTTCGTTTTTTTGTTTGGTTGGTTTTTTGAGTTACAGTACATGTAATCACTGTAGATGTAGTCAGTGAAAATATATGATTTAAGTTCCTCAGTGAGTACCATTAAGTTTGAGTCATCTGTCAATCCTTGTTCTTATAGTTACTATTTTTTGAGTGGACTGGTGCATTCTTACAAATACACGTCTTCCTGTTTGTGTTGATTTTCATTATTGTAGAGAACCGAAAGCCATATCCGTCATGACAAATGAAGCCCTGAACATTAAACAGGGGACTTTTCTGCTAATTTACTCTGTCTTTCCACTCCAGCATTCATGAAATCAGCTCATATTTCAATGAAACTGGAAACTTGCTGGCTCACCGCTGCTCTCCGTGGGGGAGGAGGACTGTGGGAATAACAGAAAAGATCTTTGCACGCTCCTCGTGGGGATTTTTCTGTGGGGAAAGTTCCTCACTCCTGTTTTACTGGGGTGCAGAGTTTGCCAGCACTGGCGCTACAGCCAGGTTTTTCAATGGATTTTGACAAGAAGTGAGGTTAGACAAGAAAGCTTAAAGTTGTTTGGACTTAAACATTTTAAATGTTTGATTTTTGATGCAACAGATTTTCTTTATGTTCCAGCAACCTGGATTCCCATCCTTTCCTCTCCTTCCCAGTCTGCTTTGCCATATGCGCGATCCTCACTGTGGGCTATATCCAAACCACTGACCTCCTGCCTCTCTGCTCTCCTTGCCATCTGCTCCCCCGCCTTGGCCTTTTTGGTCGGGGGCCAAACATCGACTGACTCAACACATGTCTGAGCATGTTGTCAGAAGAGTCTCTGTTGCCTGTTTAAGCTCTAAAAGTATCTGTGTCATAGCAATTATATCATCTAATGGTCTACTGGGGTCACATGGATGATTCAGTTATTGCAGCGGATGCTTTGCTTCTAATTCTAGTTTAGGATGTAAACTTGTTGACCTCATGAAAGGGAAGCAGAATATAACACAAAAGTACCCCATTTATTTTAGTCATGCTAGAATGAGTTGGCAATCTCTCAAACTATTCAATGGACTGCCATTGCATTTCATATAAACACTCCTTGTCCCGAGCAGTTGTACCTTAACTTTGATTAATGTTTTAATCAAAGTAAGATAACCACCATGAGGTGATGATGTTGCATTTTAAAGTGAAATGTTTCAGAAAATGCAGGAAGGATTGCTGTGAAGCTGCAAAGCCCCTCGGCCTCATTGTTTACTGATGTTTTGGATCTCACCCCAGAACTTTTCCTACTAGATTTCCCACTACTGCTACTCCAGCAGTTGTTCTCTTCTCATCTGTTCTAGTGTCATCTCAGCAAAACCCAGAAGTTCACCTTCCAGACAAGCAGCCCTAAGGCTCTGGTCTGTGAGAGGGCTTGCTATTGAGTTTCCTACAGAACATATTGCTTCCTCTGCCACAAGACAGAGCTTCACAGGCCCCTTATGGTCACCTAGCACTAGTCTTATTGCCGGAGCCCATGTCTGGCCATTGAACAATCCCAAAATCCCCCCTGGAAAAAGGAGCAGCCTGTCCAGATCCACCTCCATCCTCCGTTCTGTCTTGGGTATCTGAAGTTTTGATGTTGGATTGTTGGATTGTAGTATAAAACCTCCTATGTTTTTTCAGACAACTGTGGTACTCCATGCGTCCACACGATTTTATGATAGGCTTAATAATGTGATGAAGGACATTACTGACGTCTGCCGTGTTGAAATGTCTGTAAAATGAACAAAAAAAAAGTCACTTTCAACACTTCAACCCAGGTTGTTTCAGCTTTTACTTTCCTTAAAAATTCCATTACTACGAGCACTGAAAACCATATCTGTCACGTCACTTGTCACTGTCAAGGTCCTCTTCACAAAAATGCCTTCAGCGCACAGCGTATTTTCCTGCTGTGCTCACGGTCCGCTTTGTTTAAAATCATTAGCCTTTCAGTGCGACTGCAAGACTAAAAAATCAGCTCGGTAAATAGTGGAAGACAAAACTTTGAAGAAGATGGTTTTGGAAACCTAGCAACTGTAAATTACTGTCTGGCTCGCTTCCACAGGTGCTTCTTTTGTCCTTTCTCTCTCCTCTCACCTCCCCCCAAACCACTCCCGGCAGATGGCTGCCCCTGTTGGAGGTTTCTTCCTGATAAAAGGGAGTTTTTCCTTCCCACTGTTACCAAGTACTTGCTTTCTGGAGGTTGACTCTTGGAGAAGCCCTTCTAAGATATAAAATCTCTTGAAGCAATTGTTGTTTTGTGAAGTATTGACCACTGCCCCCACCCCCCAAACAAACAAATAACATTTTTTAGTAAACAGTCTGAATGCAGGTTGGAACTGTGGGATGTCAGCATTTACAGAATTTGACCAGCTTATGTTGCAGCTGTCACACAGATAGTTCCAGGTTACACTTGGATATTTCAGAAAAATGACAACAATTTCCTTTTTTGCCTTCATACTAAGTCTGAACCATGGGCTGGGTTCCCTTATCTAAGGCATGTCCACTCTAACTGCTTCCTGCCTCCTCCTCCACATCTTCTTGCCAACTTCTACACCTGATCTTCAACCCGTCCATTCACTTGCTGTTGCCATGTGCGCCCATCAATCTGACCTCATCATTATTAAATAATTAAGGCTGTTATGTTCTCATTTCATAAATAGTGGACGTGCTATTCTGTGACAGAATTTTCTTTGAAATAAAAGTGGTGCAAAATCTAAAAATACACTCTCCCTGCTCTCTGAAACACTAATAAAACATTAATGAGCCATTTTTAATGCTTTTTAGACATTTTAGATAGATAAATGGTTCAAAAGTTAGAACAGACACTCATTACAAGGAGGTCTTTGGGTCATAGTGTAAAGTCAGGAAAAAGACAAGCATGTATGAGTTACTAGCAATAGCACCTTTATAACCTCAGCTATGACTTCCTCCAGTCTGGCAGTAACAGACAGGGAATTTGGCACACACACACACACACACACACACACACACACACACACACACACACACACACACACACACACACACACACACACACTTGGATCACAGTTAATCCAAATTCCACCCATCCACTAACAGTGGGTTTGTTTATGTGTTAGTTAATTTGCAGTGTCCCCATGAGTCGAGGACCCCCGAAAGATTAGAGAAACAAGAGTATCATTTTGTGTGTGTGTGTGTGTGTGTGTGAGAGAGAGAGAGTTTCTCTCCCTTCTGCTGAGTGTGTTTACTTCACTGGTGAAGAAAAGAAGCATGCAGGACTCCCACCTGACCTGATTAGCATTAATCATGCCCACCACCCATCAACACCCATACACACGCACTCATACCTCCCCACCAAAAACCCCTGCTGCGCCACTGATGCTACATCAAGCCAAAGACGCTTATCAGTTGTCAGCCACTCCTGGTGTGCTGCTGAAACCCTGCGGTGTGTTTGTTTGCTGAGCTGTAACTCAATCTGCTTAAAAATCTCATCCTTTGTTGTGTCTCCTGTCTCAGGCTATTAAATCACAATTACAGCCCTGCTGCGGCTGTTTGTTAATGGACTGTAATGTATTCAGCTGCATTAGCTCAGCAGAGAGCCTCTGAAATAGTTTCTGTGTAAAGTGGGGACAAAAAGACTCTGACGATGGGGAGATGGAAGATAGCAACAAAAGGGAATATCATCACGTGGAGTTTGAATTCAGGCAGAAATTACTGGTGAAAAATTAAGATGTACAAGTATAGCAGCTTCACCTGGGGACAATTCCTGGTTCAGATTGTCTGGGTTCCCTACTGATGGAGCAGAAGATGGAATTGCAGTATCATTAACATAACTGTTTACAGAGCTAATCAACTTAATATGGACTAATCAGGTGGCTCAATAATTATATTTAAGCTCCATTGTAACTCTTTTTTTCCTTTCTTATTAGCTTCACACTTGGCCAGTGTGGCTGAAACTCGCAAAAAGAAGGCACTGGGTAGACTTACAGACTGTAAATAAAAGACAGAAATAGCCAGCTGCCAGCAATAACAGTTGCTTTGAGCTGGAATCAAATCTGTTTGGGGAGCAAGCTTGGCTAACAAACTGCAGCAGTAAGCTAGAGCTACCTCTATCAACATCTACCTGTCAATCACAGTGGCCACACCCATAACATTAAACCATGAAGTTTAAAAGGAAGAATTATGAAAAATATTTATCTTTTTAAATATTTGTCTTTTTTTTTTAAATATTTGTTTTTTTTAAATATCTATCTTTTCTTAAATAACACAAAAATATTTAAGAAATAATGAATATGTCAAGCTTTGTTATTTGACATAGAATAATTTTTTTGTTAAAAAGGTCACTTTTTTTGATCACTGTGGGGTTAAAAAAATAGAAAGCTGAATTTTTAAAGTCTTTTTGTGATGCAACAAAGACTTCAGTTTTTGGCACGTCCACACTTTCTTCATTTTTTTAGCATAGGACATTGTTCACAACATGACAGCTTCCACAAAATACAGCCACTATTCCATATTAATAGTGTAAGTGGAGTCCATTTACCCCTTTTGTTTGGTTTCTGTTTGTTTAGGTATCAGTAGCCAACAATAATTGTTTACTATGTCATCATTCCTGACAGCTTTCTCTTTCCTTTTGTGTTTCTCCAGTGAGATGATGCTGCATGCAGTTGGAGTTAAACTGCTACCAAACAAACGCATTTTACATTTAGTTCGAGGCACCTGGGGTTAAACGCTGCCTCACAAAGATATTGTGAAAGTGCAACCACAGTAGGAAGCAGTGCCCTAAAAGCACCATTAGCATTCAGTGTCTGCTGCAATTGTAATCATGTTAACCTCACACTGAAACCCCAGAAAACACAACTGAAGTCCACTTTTTTAACTTCTATTTTGCACGAGGCACAACAGTTGTTGTTCTTGTTTTTCAGCTGTTGCTATTCTTTCAATCATCACGTTAACAGCGACTTAAAAGTCAGCAACAGTGAGTGAAATGTAGTTCTTCCGTAAGCTAACTATTGGTTAACCGCTTCTATGTATGACCATATTCAGTGAGCACTGAAGTAAACCTCTGTCTTTATCAGATGGAAGAATTTGCATTTTTATTTTTAACAGCAGGCTGGAGTCATCAGCAGTAATCTGTAATGTTAGCAAACAGCTATGAAGGTTACCTGTGTACCTTTGCTACCAGATGGGTGAGCCTTATTCTGTGTTCATCCAGCTGCTGAACACAGCTGCTCAGCTGGAGTAGATGTCCGCAAATTCTGTTACACAAGCTTCATCAGGCCATGCATACATACATTCTCAAATTAAGGGAACATTACCAGCATTAACAGCTGCATAAAGCTAGCTAAACCGAACAGGTACTCTGAAATTTAAATAACTTTATTTCTCAGTCAGCATCAACACTAGGGATGGGTACCGGTGTCCGGTGCCATGATGGCACCGGTTCTGACATAAACGGTAGTAACCAGACCGAAAAGCAGCGCACATTTCGGTGCTTTATTTCGGTGCTTTTTTTTCCTGAGCTGTGATACACTTCTAGCCAATCATTTTACGTTTCCGAGGATAGTAGGCGGGGCCAGGTACGTACGTTCTTTTAGAGCAGCGCTACAGATTAAAAATGTCCAAGGCGAAGCGGTCAAAAGTCTGGCTGTACTTCACAGCAAAATATGCAAACTCAGCAGCCTGCAACAAGTGCTTTAAGCTGCTACTGTGATACTGTCAAAGGAGGTAACACCTCGAATCCGATTAAACAGCTGGCGACGCATAGCGTTTTTTTTAAAAGCCGAGAAATGCGCCGTATTTGATAGCTTGCTGCGAGACCTCACACCGTGCACGTCGGGTGGGTTGCCAGTTATCGGACCCGGAGCAAAATCCCCCAAAAACCCGAAGAATAGAGTCCTGGCCCCTAGCCCTGCCAGTGTAGCAGAAATGATGAGGATGATGATGCAGCAGCAGCCGTTCTTCTCTGCGTGAGTAGCTTCATGTTGTTCGTGTGTAATTTACGTTGAGTAGGCTAACCACGTTATTACATTAATGCATGTAAGGTGAACTAGCAAACATCATCATAGCTACATGCGGCTGTCTTCTTGTTTGATGGCAGATACTCCCTTCACCCTGGCCAAAAAGGCTAAAATGACCAAAGAAAAAGTGGGAAACAGTTAAACATGAGAGGGTTTAAGTTTGTGTTTTTTCCATTGTTTAAGCACTGCTTCCAGCCAAGAGTGATGCCATATATGCCCCATAGCTGCAGAAAAGGCTAACATTGTTATCTTTTTACAAAAAAAAACAGCTGAACATGAGAGGTTTTTGGACAAAGTTTGTTCTCCATTCTTTAAGCACCGGTTCGAGCACCGTTTAAGCACCGGCACCGTTTCAAAAGTACCGATTTGGCACCGGTATCGGATAAAACCTAAACGATACCCATCCCTAATCAACACAGCTCTAATTTTAAAATTCAAGCAGCTCCCAGCAGTCAGTAAATACACCTGCAACCCAATCTGCTGATTGAACTCTGGGGACAATGGACAATATTTAAGGCTTCTGGTGCAGACATGGTGTCCACATAGCAACAAACAACTATAAGACATCCTGTTCGGCACCATTGCTACAACTTGACTGGTCAATACCATCAGACTACAAGCAGATGACACATTGAACCCAGAAAGTTTACAGTAACAAAAATATTGTTCACACTGAGGAATCTGTTTATTGCGAAGACTATAACACCCTCATGAAACAGCCACATGCTCTGCTTAGTGGAGAACTCTACTGTCTAACCACAAAGACCTTCAAAGCTTTGTGTGACATCAAAGTGGCTGCTGTCATCTTTTATATACAGTCTGTATTTCTGACAACATTAATCAACATTAAATACCCTAAACTATTTGTAGCACAGTATCTAACTAATAATGAGCCTTATGACCTGTTGTAGGATTCAGTAGGATCACTGCATGCTTGAACATGTTATAGTTTCAAGGGTCAACACAGTAACTCTGTCTTTGCTCTTCCAATGCACTAGAAAGATAGTATCTCTGTAGAGTGGCAAAAAATGTCAAGGTTAGGTGGCCTAGGACACACACAGACAAATACACACAGAAACCTCTGGAATCAAACTGACTGTGGAAATTAGAGGAGAGTCCACGGGGTTGTGCAGACTTGGCTTATCAGCTATGTGCAGCCTACTGACTCTTAACCTATCAGTCATCTGTGAGCAAAGCCGCAGATTGACTATGGATTGCAGATGGAAGAAGCCACAGCCACTCTATTATTAGAAACCTTCTTAGCAACATTCACATACATGCTACTGCACCAGAGAGGCCGGCAGCTTACTGAGCGGAGAGTGCATCGTTGACTTTGGTTCAGTCAGACATGTTAAAGTCTGTTGGCAATGAGCATGCTCATTCTACCCAAGGTGAAATAAGAAATCTGCAGTGCTCCTTTCTGTACATGAGGAGATACCTCAGGCGTGAGAACAAAAACCACTGGAGGAATATCAAGGCTGTCTTTCAACACTAGAACACAAAGAAGTGAAGCTTCTCGTTTTTCTTTTCAAGCAGCATTCGAATAGAAGAAAAGGTGAATTTGTGGGCAGGGAAGCAATCGTGCTAACAAGCTAACAAGCCATTTAAACAGTTTTCTGCTATGTAATCATTATAAATTATGGGAGCTGCAAATGTAGCATAATTGCCTCGTTAAGTTGAACTCGCAAACAATATAGCACAAAGGCAGAGGCAAGGTTTGAGTACACTCTCAAAAATGATGAAAATTAACACATTTGACACTCTATTAGCACTGCCACAAATTAGAATTGGTGTATCCGTGGCACACTTTGTTTAGAAATCCACTTAGTGTGTGCATGATGAGTGAAATGAAGCCTTTTAGCACAGTGAAAGTGTGTCTGAGTACCTCCTAACGCAGGAATTCTGTCCAGCTGCCAGTTTTCCCCCCGAGGTGCTCCACAGCCAGAAGCAATTAAAACTCAGTGAGGTTATGGATGACTCAAAGTCCCTGTGAGGTGTGGGCCCCAAAAAGTGAAACTCGATTAAACAAGGGGGGAGGCTGTACCTCCACTGTCATTCTGCATATTTCACGGCGAATGCTCGGGATTTCCCAAGCCATCTGGAAAATTAAGAAGTAACCTGACGAATGTTCCCAGAGGTGTTTTACAACATGCCGCATCATTTAATCACAGGTTCTTCAAAACACCAGAAACAGCACGTGTAGGTCATTCAGAACCCCCCCCCCCCAAAAAAAAAAAAACAACAGATGGAAAGTAAGTGATGGATACGGACGCTGATGGGAGGATTTCCCATATAGCAAAAATCAAACCTGTTGTAAAATTTTCACTCTGTACAAAAACCAGACAGCTGCAGCTGCGAAATAATTCACCTCCTCTGCTCCCTCGGGCCACAGAGAGGAAATCTGGGCATTTAATATGATATTTTAATATTGCATGAATGCTGGGTGATGAAGATTTTGATGCAAATGTGGTGTTTTACGGCAGGCAAGTCCCAATCTGTTGTCTCAGCGATCTACGAAGATACAATCATTTCCAGTTTGATCAAAGACTGCAGGAAGTGACAGCTCTCCATTCTGAAATCGTCTGACCTTTTGTCTGGATTGTTCCCGTGGTGTCCTTTGCTATTGTACTGCTTAAGCACACCAAGTGCAATTTACTGAAGTCACTTTGTTGTATTTCTGGTGACTAAACTCATTACATTTCAAGCACTTATCTCTCAGCTCCATTTGTGGCTGCCAGCATGTGAAATTGCCTTGTGTTGCTTTAATGTTAGACATTCAAAAAGGTCCCTTAAGAGATCTGTTAATAGTCCCATTAAATGAAAAATGTTTTTCTGTGTTGTTACCTTGCGTCTCTGGGTGAAGGGTTGTACTATCAATGACTGCATTCTAATAGCATCCTGAGAAAAACACAGATCCTGTTTTTTGGTGTTGTTTTATAAATTTCCACCTTAACTCTGTGAAAGATTCAGGTTCACCACCAGTGCTAGGATTTTTACCTGGTTGGAAGATTTGTAATCTAAAACTACTATAGGATTAGATAGCTGCCAGAAAAACTAAATTCTTTCAGTTTTTTGTCCTGAGAAATGCCAATTTGGCGCATTGTACATACGGGAATTCAAAACACACATTAATCAAATACAGCTTAGTTACATCAGTACAAATGTTACCTCTTCTGCAGAATTGCTTTTAGCCATCTGCCATGACGGGTTTGGGGTGAGGGCAAAGAGGAAAAAGCAGAAAGAGACAAAGACAAAGGCAAACTGTAGGGGAAAGAGTCTGGGTTTATGATTAAATACCGCAGTGGTGTATAAACATGCAGAAAATCAAAAGCTGCCTCCCGTTCTACTTTTAAACTCTAGGAACCGGAGTCTGGGAGTGAAGCGCTCTATTGGGGTACTATAGTACTATGGTACTACAATGTCTTTAAAATAAGATGGGGCCTGATTAGTCAATATTTTGAGGAGAAGGATTTCAAACTCAATGCTGAATTTAGCCGGGAGCCAATGAGGAAAACACAGTATTTGAGAAATATGCTCTTTATTTCTAGTCCCAGTTAACACTCTCTCTGCAGCAGTCTGGGGCTACGTCCACACATACCCGGGTATTTTTGAAAACGCAGATTTTTCTATGCGTTTGCACCTTTCGTCCACACGTAAACGGCGTTTTCGGTCACTGAAAACAGATTTTTAAAAACTCCTGCCAGGGTGGATATTTTCAAAAACTCGGTTTTTGCGTTTACGTGTGGACAAGGTAAACGGAGAAAACGCAGTGTCAAAGGTGTGCGCATTTTTTGACGTCACACTGTGTGCCACGTTATTGTTTCGGTGAAATAAATTTCTACAATGGCGGACGTAGACAAAATACTGTTACTGTTAATTGTACTCTCTGCAGCGTTTAAATGCTTACATACACACACACAGTTACTGTCCCTCCACACATAGAACTCAGTTCTGCTTCTATGCGCCATCTTTGTTTACTCTTTCCCACCCAGGCTTATTGACTTCTGATTGGCCAACATTTCTACTAGGAATATATCGCCACCTGCTGCTTTGGCATGTTCCTAGCAGCGTTTTCCTTCGTTTTTAGTTTTTATGTGTGGACGGGATTTTTTTTATAAACAAAAACGGAAAATCTTCATTTTCAAAAATACCCGTGTACGTGTGGAGGTAGCCTGGATCAACTGAAGGCTTTTCAAGACGTTTTAGGCCAGGGTGATGATAATGATTTACAAAAGTCTGGCCTAGAAGTAATAAATGCATGAACTAAACACTCTGATACAGCAACCTAACCAAACCTTATTAAGCTTGAAGAGTACGTCTACCACTGTTGTAAACTGTGAAGTGTTGTGTTCTCCTCTTGTACCTGGTCACAAATGCCTGACTCAAGTGTCTTCAGGTAGACAGATAATCCTAGAATGTCGATTCCCGGGGTTGTTTTACGGGCTTCAGTGACAGCGATGAACTGGTCAAGGTTTCATTTTTCTTACCAGTGATGTTTTTCATCATCTGTCTGTGGGAAAAACATAAAATCTTTTTCTTGTTGTTGACGTTGTAGATTTGGTTATTAGCAACTTCTCCAAGATTTCACTTGATAGACATATCAAGGTTTTTATTTTAAAGGACTAGCAGGGTTGACATTATGTAGTTCATAGTGGTTTTAAAGAGAAGAGAGTGCAAACACTGCAGTAGTGATGACAGAAAAATTACAAAAAAAAAATTCAATTCCATAGAAGCATGATAATGATATTGATCTTTCTAATACCTGTAACATTATTCACCCCCATAACACAAGCCAAAATCATCACTCTTAAAACTTTTTCTAGGCTACTTGCCAAGGACAGTTTCTCTCATAGCTACTGCCAGTAATATATGCTGTGTGCACAAAAAAATCCTCAGAGGAACCTGTTTCCATCTCCTGCACACACACAACATGCCAGAAATCAGTACTTCGACATCATTAATAATGGATCAAAGACGGGCCATGAAACCAGGCAATCATCCATGTTGTTTTTCCATTGATCCATATAAAATACCTCCTACATGAGGAGCATCGATACATGACCTTGGGCTCAGCCTCAGTCTGTCCACTTTTATGTGATACATGACATATGACATGTTCTCAGATACATTAGTTAAGAAAAAAAGCTAGAGTTGGTTACCACAGTTGGTTTTCATACTTAGTTGCTGCTAAAAATAATGTTTCCCACAGACTGATATGTAAAACCGGATTCATGATGGAATATTTATAGACCACTTAGACTTTCAGATTCATTCACGGAAAACTGCTGTTTGGTACTGGTGTTGAGCCAGACCCCAGGCTTTATTATCAGTGATGACACTTGACAATCAGAGTTGGATTAGGTTAACTAAGCAGTTATTCTTGCTTCCTTTGGAAAGTTTAATGTCTAAATTGCAGATGGAAACATGCAAGTGGACTTCCGTAGAGCTGTTCTAAAGTTCCAGCTGTAGTGAAAGAGGTCTAGAGGTTGTATAGAGGTAATATAATAATTTTACCCCCTCAAGGCTTAGTGTATCATAATTGATACATACAGGCTCCAGTGTGTCAATTTGTCTTTCAAGTCTGTTTTTACTAGCCAAAAATTGCTACCCATCAAATGCCACAGTAACTAACTAACTAAGCACTAGCCCATGCTAGGCTTAAAAATAAATGTTAAAGCAAAAATTCCATTGTTGAGGTTTCACAGGGAGACATCACGGCTGCTATAGCTGCTCCATTAATGATAGTTTCAACATCTGAAAGAGGAAACGCTAAGGTTATACCTGAAAACAAGTTTGTCTGGCTAATTAGCCCCCAACTTTATAATCAATCAGAATAACAATAAGAATGGGAAACTGAGAACCGGTACCAATCATTTTTAGTGCACAAAAGAACAAGAGAGCAAAGGCAAACTGGAAACAGCTTCATTATACTGGTAACACAACTTCAGCTCTTTCTAAACAAATGCATAGGCATCATGCTAAGCTAACCAAGTACCTAGAGTGATAAAGCTGAGTGAATGCTGACCCCAGCTCAGCAGCCACACTTTGACGTCTCTGTGGTTTGGTTTACATCTTTGCTTTGTGCTATCGGAGAAAGATCATATGTGTGTCCTCATTAGGACAGGGATTTGTGTTAGTGTGTGGGACTGTAGCCTGCAGGTTTTTATTCCTTAAGACGGTGTGTTTCAGGTCATTTTACAAATAGAATGTAAATGTAAGTGTGCAATATGTGCATTACTTTTTTTTAAGTAATGAGCCCAACACTGATCACAACAAAGAAATACCTCCAACATGCACAAACATTTGACCACACAGCATGCAGTTAATTAGCATGAATGTAATGTATTTGCTATGCTGCTTAGAGTTAGTCCAGCTCTCAAAGCGGAGTCAATGAGAACCGATAAGAAGTCAAATCGATATGTGACATTGATAATGGAATTGGAATCGTTAAATTCTTATCAGTTTCCATCCGTAATGATTGGTCTGCCAAAATACTGGATTTTGTAAAAAGAAAGATATTTCATCATGAATGGTTTATATGTAAACTTTCTTGGAAAAAAGAACACACTGTGTTTGTGTGTACATAAATTTCCCAACCTTTAAATGACTGTCAGACTGTAACAAATTATGAAGCTGCTTTTCTATGTTTTTTTAAATACGCTGGTTCTTGGATCTGCATGAAAGGTTAAACCAAGCTTTTATCTTAATGGATTTTTGTATTATATTAAGTATTTTATCACTCATCGATTCTGTGTAAAGTTGTTCGGTGTTTTCTTCTGGGAAGCTCCCAAAGAGAGTTAAGGAATACCATTTGGAGAAACAGATACACACTCACAGGAATCAATAATGCTACTTCCTCCATTCAAATCCTCCTGAATCTCCTGTATTAGATGACAGTAGTTCACCACACCCTGCTCGGATTCATTTCATCTTCTGGAAAAGAAGATGAAAAAACAGGAAGGAAGAAAAAAACTGGAAAACTTTTGTTCTAATTTGATCATCTGTAATAAAATATTGATTCATTTTTACTTTTTGCATAATTGTTTTTAAATGTCCTTTGAACTTACTTGGTAATCCTCATAAAAAAGACTGTAAAAGGAAAACTCCAGGTAACATCAAGAGAACGGGGTCCAACACATCTAGCCGTTGTGGTGGCCCTTTGATAACAATTGATCTTTGCAGCAGTGTGTGTGTGCACGTGTGTGTTTATGAACTGAGCTCATCTTCCAGATCCGAAACTCCTGGAGGTTTCACAGGAAGTGCATCCCCCTCCACCACCTCCCATCCACTGCCCCTCCTCCGCTCTACTCTTTCCTCTTCTTTCTCTTCGTCTTTCCTTCCTCTCAGCTGGGACCGATGCTGACTCAGTTCAAAGAGGAAACAGAAAAAGATTGAGAATCAGGCAAAGAGAGATGCAGGGAGGAGAAGGAAGGCTAAGCTCTCTAAACATCCTAGTAGCTAACTTCCCTTCAGAATACAGTTGATGACATCTCCGGTGTATGTTTCCCAGTGTGAATCCACCCAGCAATGTCCTGAAACACAACTCTCTGCATTGCTGCGGCTTTGTTTCATGAATACAATAGTTTATCTCAAATATTGTTATTGTTACTTCAATACTGTCTGTACCTCTGTTATAATTTGCACTTTGAATATATATATATATATATATATATATATATATATATATATATATATATATATATATATATATATATAAGGCTAGACCCCCTATGCTAAGCAAGCCTACCGCAGACATGAGCGAGACAGATAAATATGAAGGCATGCCGGCTCGGACGTCGCCCGGATCAACAAGGTCCGCGTCAGGTGTTGAGGAACCAGGGCACCCTGGCGAAAAGTGGGCTACTGGAACAAGAAGGCATCGGTGGGCAAGAGACGAAAACAGGGCGTTGTTGGAATGCTACTACGCAAGTAACCCCGGCGGAAGGGGCTACATGAATAGGATGACGGACCTATGGATTCTTCGATACCCAACATCCACAATGACGGCGAAACAACTAGTAGCTCAGTGTTCCAACATTCGAAAGAAGGGACTGCTCTCACAGCTAGAGATTGACGAGGTACAACACAAATGCTACGGCAAGGAGGAGTCAGGACGCCAGGTCAGGGGGGAGATATCATCACCCCCACCCGAGATTGGGTACATAGCCCCAAGTGCGATAGGAGAAGGATCGTTGAGTGCGAGAGGAACTGACCTGAAAAATAGGATAATGGCCAAGCTTGAAACCTGGATACCCCGTAGCCGGTTACCAAGATTACGTGAAGTACCCTCAGAAGGTCTGCTAGATGATGTTAATGCAGCACTACGGGCAATACCTACAACCACGATTACCGACACTAACAAGCTGATCTACAATACGGCAGCAGTGATCAGTGAGATGCTTGGCTACAAGTTGAACAGCCACAAGGGGCAGTACCCTCCATGGAGAAGGAGGCTAGAGGCCAAGATCAAAGTAGCACGGAGGGAGGTTAGCCAACTAACGGAGTTGCAGAAAGGTGCGACAAAGAAGGTGCATAAGAAATACAGCAAGCTGTCCATACCTGAGGCCTTGGAAACTGCCAAGCAAAGACTCACAGCCTTGGCCAGCCGCTTGAGGAGGTACACCAGAGAGATAGAAGGCAGGAGAATAAACCAGCTGTTCTCCACAGAACCAGCAAAGGTGTACTCTCAGTGGCAAGGGAACAATAAGAGAACAGCACCACCAAGGCTGGAGACGGAGCAATACTGGAAGAGCATATGGGAGAAGGACGCAACCCATAACGGCAATGCTCAGTGGCTAGTGGATCTGAGGGCAGACCACAGCGACCTCCCTGAACAGGGTCCAGTAACCATCACAGTGGCAGATATCCAAGAAAGGGTCTCCAGTATGAAGAGTTGGACAGCACCAGGGCCTGACATGGTTCACGCCTACTGGCTAAAGAAGCTGACTGCACTCCACGAGCGTCTGGCAGCACAAATGAACCAGCTGCTAGTTAACGAGAGACACCCGGAATGGCTAACCGAAGGTCGGACGGTCCTGATCCCCAAGGACCCCAAGAAGGGACCGGTCCCCTCCAACTACCGACCAATAACCTGCCTCAGTACTACATGGAAGCTCCTGTCAGGCATCATATCGGCTAAGATGAACAGGCACATGGGTCAATACATGAGTGGGACACAGAAAGGAATTGGCAAGAATACCAGAGGCGCAAAACACCAGCTACTGGTAGACAGAACAGTCAGCCGAGACTGCAAGACCAGACTGACCAACCTGTGCACTGCCTGGATTGATTACAAGAAGGCCTATGACTCAATGCCCCACAGCTGGATACTGGAATGCCTAGAATTGTACAAGATCAATGGGACCCTAAGAGCCTTCATCAGGAACTCAATGGGGATGTGGCGTACAACACTAGAGGCCAACTCCAAGCCCATAGCACAAGTCACCATCAAGTGCGGGATCTACCAAGGAGATGCTCTGTCCCCACTGCTGTTCTGCATAGGCCTGAACCCCCTCAGTGAGATCATTAACAAGACTGGCTACGGATACCGACTACGGAACGGAGCAGTTGTCAGCCACCTCCTGTACATGGATGACATCAAGCTGTATGCCAAGAGTGAACGAGACATCGATTCACTGATCCACACTACCAGGCTATACAGCAATGACATTGGAATGTCGTTCGGACTGGAGAAGTGTAGTCGGATGGTAACAAAGAGAGGGAAGGTAGTCAGAACTGAGGGGATTGAACTACCAGAAGGCAACATTGCAGACATAGAGGACAGTTACAAGTACCTGGGGATCCCGCAGGCAAATGGGAACCATGAAGAGGCCGCTAGAAAGGCTGCAACCACCAAGTACCTGCAGAGGGTCAGGCAAGTCCTGAGGAGTCAGCTGAATGGTAAGAACAAGATCCGGGCCATCAACACGTACGCCCTGCCCGTGATCAGGTACCCTGCTGGGGTAATAGGCTGGCCAAAGGAGGAGATAGAAGCCACTGACATAAAGACAAGAAAGCTCCTTACCATGCATGGAGGGTTTCACCCCAAGTCCAGCACCCGGAGGCTGTACGCTAAGCGGAAGGAAGGGGGCCGGGGACTGGTGAGTGTCAGCACCACAGTCCAGGATGAGACAACGAACATCCAAGAATACATTGGGAAGATGGCCCCAACTGACCGAGTGCTCAGTGAATACCTCAGGCAGCAGAAACCCAAGAAAGAGGAGGGAGACGAGGAACCATCATGGAAGGACAGGCCCCTGCACGGTATGTACCACCGGCAGATAGAGGAGGTGGCTGATATCCAGAAATCCTACCAGTGGCTGGACAAAGCTGGACTGAAAGACAGCACAGAGGCACTAATCATGGCAGCACAAGAACAAGCTCTGAGTACAAGATCCATAGAGGCTGGGGTCTATCACACCAGGCAAGACCCCAGGTGCAGGCTGTGTAAAGATGCCCCAGAGACAATCCAGCACATAACAGCAGGGTGCAAGATGCTAGCAGGCAAGGCATACATGGAACGCCATAACCAAGTGGCCGGCATAGTGTACAGGAACATCTGTGCCGAGTATAACCTGGAAGTCCCGAGGTCAAAATGGGAGATGCCCCCAAGGGTGGTGGAGAATGACCGAGCTAAGATCCTGTGGGACTTCCAGATACAGACGGACAAAATGGTGGTGGCTAACCAACCGGACATAGTGGTGGTAGACAAACAGAAGAAGACGGCCGTAGTGATCGATGTAGCGGTTCCGAATGACAGCAATATCAGGAAGAAGGAACACGAGAAGCTGGAGAAATACCAAGGGCTCAGAGAAGAGCTCGAGAGGATGTGGAGGGTGAAGGTAACGGTGGTCCCCGTGGTAATCGGAGCACTAGGTGCGGTGACTCCCAAGCTAGGCGAGTGGCTCCAGCAGATCCCGGGAATAACATTGGAGATCTCTGTCCAGAAGAGCGCAGTCCTGGGAACAGCTAAGATACTGCGCAGGACCCTCAAGCTCCCAGGCCTCTGGTAGAGGACCCGAGCTTGAAGGATAAACCGCCCACAGGGGCGTGCTGGGTGTTTTTATATATATATATATATATATATATATATATATATATATATATATATATATATATATATATATATATATATATATATATATATATATACAGGGAGTGCAGAATTATTAGGCAAGTTGTATTTTTGAGGAATAATTTTATTATTGAACAACAACCATGTTCTCAATGAACCCGAAAATCTCATTAATATCAAAGCTGAATGTTTGTGGAAGTAGTTTTTAGTTTGTTTTTAGTTTTAGCTATTTTAGGGTGATATCTGTGTGTGCAGGTGACTATTACTGTGCATAATTATTAGGCAACTTAACAAAAAACAAATATATACCCATTTCAATTATTTATTTTTACCAGTGAAACCAATATAACATCTCCACATTCACAAATATACATTTCTGACATTCAAAAACAAAGCAAAAACAAATCAGCGACCAATATAGCCACCTTTCCTTGCAAGGACACCCAAAAGCCTGCCATCCATGGATTCTGTCAGTGTTTTGATCTGTTCACCATCAACATTGCGTGCAGCAGCAACCACAGCCTCCCAGACACTGTTCAGAGAGGTGTACTGTTTTCCTTCCTGTAAATCTCACATTTGATGATGGACCACAGGTTCTCAATGGGGTTCAGATCAGGTGAACAAGGTGGCCATGTCATTAGTTTTACTTCTTTTATACCCTTTCTTGCCAGCCACGCTGTGGAGTACTTGGACGCGTGTGATGGAGCATTGTCCTGCATGAAAATCATGTTTTTCTTGAAGGATGCAGACTTCTTCCTGTACCACTGCTTGAAGAAGGTGTCTTCCAGAAACTGGCAGTAGGACTGGGAGTTGAGCTTGACTCCATCCTCAACCCGAAAAGGCCCCACAAGCTCATCTTTGATGATACCAGCCCAAACCAGTACTCCACCTCCACCTTGCTGGTGTCTGAGTCGGACTGGAGCTCTCTGCCCTTTACCAATCCAGCCACGGGCCCATCCATCTGGTCCATCAAGACTCACTCTCATTTCATCAGTCCATAAAACCTTAGAAAAATCAGTCTTGAGATATTTCTTGGCCCAGTCTTGACGTTTCAGCTTGTGTGTCTTGTTCAGTGGTGGTCGTCTTTCAGCCTTTCTTACCTTGTCCATGTCTCTGAGTATTGCACACCTTGTGCTTTTGGGCACTCCAGTGATGTTGCAGCTCTGAAATATGGCCAAACTGGTGGCAAGTGGCATCTTGGCAGCTGCACGCTTGACTTTTCTCAGTTCATGGGCAGTTATTTTGCGCCTTGGTTTTTCCACACGCTTCTTGCGACCCTGTTGACTATTTTGAATGAAACGCTTGATTGTTCAATGATCACGCTTCAGAAGCTTTGCAATTTTGAGACTGCTGCATCCCTCTGCAAGATATCTCACTATTTTTGACTTTTCTGAGCCTGTCAAGTCCTTCTTTTGACCCATTTTGCCAAAGGAAAGGACGTTGCCTAATAATTATGCACACCTGATATTGTCATGGTCCTGCGGCCATGACTCAGTGACTTTGTGTTTATGTTCTTTATTGTTATTATTCTCTTTATTATTCATGGCTGTTTTGGGATGGTTTGTGTTTTGGGATTTTAGGTACTGGGTTCTGAGTTTGTGCTCCCTCTATTGGTCCCTGGTGTTAGTGTTCCCCTGTCTCGTCAGGTTAATCAGGTCCAGCTGTGTCTCCCACCTGTGTGTGATTTCCCAGTGTCTCTCTGTGTACTTATAGTGTGTGATTTCCTCTGCTCCTCGTCGCGTCGTCTGTGTTCATACCTGGTGTAATCCCCTGCGTGCTCTCCCTGCTGTTCTCCCTTCATGCTCAGGTTTGCTATTTCTTTGTGTAGTTTCTCCCAGTTAGTTCATCCTTAGTTCTGTTTTACCATCCCCACTTTATATTGGATATTATCAATAAATCACCCTCACACCTGAATAAGTGCTGCGTTTTGAGTCCTCCTTCCGCTGTCCACACAGCCGCTGCCCCGGACCGTGACAGTACGACGCGACCACAACATGGACCCAGCAGCGCTTAACCCGTCCAGGGAGCTACGGGAAAATCTCATCGATGCCACACAGGAGCTCATCGACCGGTGGCTGGAAAACCCGGGTGGCACGTCCCAGCGCGCTATAGAGAGGCGGCTACAGCGTCTGGTGACCGGTCTCCCATGGCTTCTGGGCTCGCTTTGTTCGTGGGAGCGGGAGTTCCTCCTTTTGGACCTCGGACTTCACCCCCCGTCTGCTTTTACTTTCGAGCAGCCCGAGGCGGTGAGCGAGTGACATGTTCTGGCTTCCCCAGATTCCGGGACTCTGTTTTCTGGGGCTATTCAGAGCGGGATGAGAGACAGTGTAGATAGCTTACCTACCTTCGTGGTAATGGATCCTTCGCAAGTGGGCGTCTACAAACCCTCTGTAAAACCGAGAGACTGTTTCTCTGCCGCTCCTTCTGAGCCAGGACTTTATCACCATTCTCCGGCTCAGTTCTGTGTCCAGCCACAAGCTCCCAGGTCTGTGGCTCAACCGTTAGCCTCCCTAAGGGCTCAATTACCCGTTCTGCCGCCGCTCCAGTTAGCCACTCAGCCACCACCACTAGCATCGCTACAGCCCACAGTTCCGGTAACGGCTGAGCCACAATTTTCGCACTGTTTTTCCACCGCTGTTTCTGGGCAGGGAGACAAACTGTTTCGCTACGGACCTGTTCCTCAACAGCTGGCAACATTAGTGACTGTTACTCACTCCGGGGCTTCCCCAGAGGCGGGGTTACTGCCCTCAGCTTACTCTGGACCCCTGGTGGCCAAGATGCCAGCTGTGAACTGCACCGGGCTGTCACTGCCTGAGCAGGGTCAGTGCTCTGCGCAGCTGCAGCCCTCCTTATGTGTGCCAGAGGCCCACGTGCCTACTGGTTTTGCTTCATGTGTGCCAGAGGCCCACGTGCCTACTGGTTTTGTTTCATGTGTGCCAGAGGCCCACGTGCCTACTGGTTTTGTTTCATGTGTGCCAGAGGCCCACGTGCCTACTGGTTTTGTTTCATGCATGCCAGAGGCCCACGTGCCTACTGGTTTTGTTTCATGCGTGCCAGAGGCCCACGTGCCTACTGGTTTTGTTTCATGCGTGCCGGAGGCCCCGGTGCCCGCTGGTTCTGCGGCTGTTTTCGCTGGGGGGCCCAAGGAGCCCGTCCAGCCTCCTGTTTCGCCTGCTGGGGGGCCCGAGGAGCCCGTCCAGCCTCCTGCTTCGCCTGCTGGGGGGCCCGAGGAGCCCGTCCAGCCTCCTGTGGCTGCTTCTCCACCTGTGGCTGCAGCGCCGCCTCCTGCAGTACCACCACCGGCAGTGCTACCGCCTGCTATGGCCACACCTCAGCCTGAGGACGCATCCTCACCTGGCCCGGCTTCATCCTCGCCTGGTCCAGCTTCAGTTTCATCCTCGCCTGGCCCGGTTTCATCCACGCCTGGCCCGGCTTCATCCTCGCCTGGTCCAACTTCAGCTTCTGCTTCAGCCTCGCCTGGCCCAGCTTCAGCTACAGCTTTGTCCTCGCCCGGCCCGGCTTCAGCTACAGCTTCTTCATCGCCTGGTCCGGCTTCATCCTCGCCTGGTCCGGTTTCATCCTCGGCTTCATCCTCGCCTGATTCTGGTCCAGCTTCATCCTCACCTGGCCCAGCTTCAGCTACAGCGTCAGCTTCGCCTAGCCCAGCTTCAGCTACAGCTTCGTCCTCGCCCGGCTCAGCTTCAGCTACAGCTTCTTCATCGCCTGGTCCGGTTTCATCCACGCCTGGCCCGGTTTCATCCACGCCTGGCCCGGTTTCATCCACGCCTGGCCCGGTTTCATCTCCAGCTTCATCCACGCCTGGTCCGGCTTCGGCTTCTGCTTCAGCATCGCCTGGTCCAGCCTTCGTGTCTGCATCCTCGTCTGGTCCAGCCTTCGTGCCCGCATCCTCGGCCACAGCATCCTCATCTTCACCCACTGCGCCTGGTCCAGCCTCCGTGCCCGCATCCTCGGCCACAGCATCCTCATCTTCACCCACTGCGCCTGGTCCAGCCTCCGCTTCAGCGTCCTCATCAGCCTCGCCTGGTCCAGCCTTCGTGTCTGCATCATCGTCTGGTCCAGCCTTCGTGTCTGCATCATCGTCTGGTCCAGCCTTCGTGTCTGCATCCTCGTCTGGTCCAGCCTTCGTGTCTGCATCATCGTCTCCGCCTGCTGCGGTCCCGGCTTCCGTGCCCTCAGCCTCGCCTGGCCCAGCCTCGTTTGGGTCTGGAGCTAAACGGCCGTTTTCTGGACCACTGGCCGGGCTACTGGCCGGGCGCCGTTGCCTGACTGGCCGCCGTTGCCTTCCGCACGGCCGGCCCCCGGACCGCCATTGCCTGAGCGGCCGCCGTTGCCTTCCGCACGGCCGGCCCCCGGACCGCCATTGCCTGAGCGGCCGGCGTTGCCTTCCGCACGGCCGGCCCCCGGACCCTCATCGCCTGAGCGGCCGCCGTTGCCTTCTGCACGGCCGGCCCCCGGACCGCCATCGCCTGAGCGGCCGCCGTTGCCTTCCGCACGGTCGGCCCCCTGAACTTTTTGCGCGCCGTCACGGCCTTCTTCGTGGCCAGCCGCCTGAACTGTGCTTCGGACTCGGCTCCCCTATGAGTTTTGTGAACGTTTGTTTGGGACTCTGGGGCCTTCGTTTTGGTCATGGCCCGGTCCCTCCGTCCTGGGCCCCCTGCCACCCGCCCGGGTCTGGTGGTGTGTTTCTGTGGCTGTCTGGGGCCAGCCCTTGAGGGGGGGGTACTGTCATGGTCCTGCGGCCATGACTCAGTGACTTTGTGTTTATGTTCTTTATTGTTATTATTCTCTTTATTATTCATGGGCTGTTTTGGGATGGTTTGTGTTTTGGGATTTTAGGTACTGGGTTCTGAGTTTGTGCTCCCTCTATTGGTCCCTGGTGTTAGTGTTCCCCTGTCTCGTCAGGTTAATCAGGTCCAGCTGTGTCTCCCACCTGTGTGTGATTTCCCAGTGTCTCTCTGTGTACTTATAGTGTGTGATTTCCTCTGCTCCTCGTCGCGTCGTCTGTGTTCATACCTGGTGTAATCCCCTGCGTGCTCTCCCTGCTGTTCTCCCTTCATGCTCAGGTTTGCTATTTCTTTGTGTAGTTTCTCCCAGTTAGTTTATCCTTAGTTCTGTTTTACCATCCCCACTTTATATTGGATATTATCAATAAATCACCCTCACACCTGAATAAGTGCTGCGTTTTGAGTCCTCCTTCCGCTCTCCACACGGCCGCTGCCCCGGACCGTGACAGATATAGGGTGTTGATGTCATTAGACCACACCCCTTCTCATTACAGCGATGCACATCACCTAATATGCTTAATTGGTAGTAGGCTTTCGAGCCTATACAGCTTGGAGTAAGACAACATGCATGAAGAGGATGAAGTGGACAAAATACTCATTTGCCTAATAATTCTGCACTCCCTGTATATATATATATATATAAAAACACCCAGCACGCCCCTGCGGGCGGTTTATCCTTCAAGCTCGGGTCCTCTACCAGAGGCCTGGGAGCTTGAGGGTCCTGTGCAGTATCTTAGCTGTTCCCAGGACTGCGCTCTTCTGGACAGAGATCCCGGGATCTGCTGGAGCCACTCGCCTAGCTTGGGAGTCACCGCACCTAGTGCTCCGATTACCACGGGGACCACCGTTACCTTCACCCTCCACATCCTCTTGAGCTCTTCTCTGAGCCCTTGGTATTTCTCCAGCTTCTCGTGTTCCTTCTTCCTGATATTGCTGTCATTCGGAACCGCTACATCGATCACTACGGCCGTCTTCTTCTGTTTGTCTACCACCACTATGTCCGGTTGGTTAGCCACCACCATTTTGTCCGTCTGTATCTGGAAGTCCCACAGGATCTTAGCTCGGTCATTCTCCACCACCCTTGGGGGCATCTCCCATTTTGACCTCGGGACTTCCAGATTATACTTGGCAGATGTTCCTGTACACTATGCCGGCCACTTGGTTATGGCGTTCCATGTATGCCTTGCCTGCTAGCATCTTGCACCCTGCTGTTATGTGCTGGATTGTCTCTGGGGCATCTTTACACAGCCTGCACCTGGGGTCTTGCCTGGTGTGATAGACCCCAGCCTCTATGGATCTTGTGCTCAGAGCTTGTTCTTGTGCTGCCATGATTAGTGCCTCTGTGCTGTCTTTCAGTCCAGCTTTGTCCAGCCACTGGTAGGATTTCTGGATATCAGCCACCTCCTCTATCTGCCGGTGGTACATACCGTGCAGGGGCCTGTCCTTCCATGATGGTTCCTCGTCTCCCTCCTCTTTCTTGGGTTTCTGCTGCCTGAGGTATTCACTGAGCACTCGGTCAGTTGGGGCCATCTTCCCAATGTATTCTTGGATGTTCGTTGTCTCATCCTGGACTGTGGTGCTGACACTCACCAGTCCCCGGCCCCCTTCCTTCCGCTTAGCGTACAGCCTCAGGGTGCTGGACTTGGGGTGAAACCCTCCATGCATGGTAAGGAGCTTTCTTGTCTTTATGTCAGTGGCTTCTATCTCCTCCTTTGGCCAGCCTATTACCCCAGCAGGGTACCTGATCACAGGCAGGGCGTACGTGTTGATGGCCCAGATCTTATATATATATATATATATACTTGGTGGCCTCAGAATCTCACCTCTGATTTTTGCGGATGATGTGGTTCTGTTGGCTTCATCGGGTGAGGGCCTCCAGCTCGCACTGGAACGGTTTGCAGCCGAGTGTGAAGCAGCGGGAATGAGGATCAGCACCTCCAAATCCGAGGCCATGGTTCTCAGCCGGAAAAGGGTGGAGTGCCCACTCCGGGTTGGGGATGAGTTCCTGCCCCAAGTGGAGGAGTTCAAGTATCTCGGGGTCTTGTTCGCGAGTGATGGGAGAAGGGAGCCGGAGATCGACAGACGGATTGGGGCTGCAGTTGCAGTAATGCAGACGCTGCAGCGGTCCGTCGTGGTGAAGAGGGAGCTGAGTGTAAAAGCGAAGGTCTCAATTTACCGGTCGATCTACGTAGAACTACAGAGAGCACGTAAACCGACATTTTTAAAACCTATAGGAAGAATATAAAATGTGGTGGAAACACTGTGCAAATTAAATATGCACATAACAGATGGCTGGAAAGCTTTCTTATGCTGATTGCCTCGAGAGCTCTTATTTGAAATCTGTCTGTTATTGTTGCCATAAATGTCATTTAGCCATTTTTATTCTAATGAAGGCAGATTCATCTCCTAGGGAGTATTGTTTGCAGTGTCTGCAACATTAATACCTTTCTGAAATACGAATTTCAAGGTCAGTTTAGACAAATGAGAAAACTGAAGACTCTGTTTTGTCCCCTGGTATTTATGACTATTTAACTGACAAGTGAATTTTAAACTTAACATCAACCAATATTTTACATATAATTGAACTTAATAAAGAAATACATTAAAGACAAAAAAATGGCCCAAAAACATGAAAATGTGTCTTGCTCTTTTTCTGACTAAAACAAAGAGACTGCATGCATGTAACATAACCATAAATCAAAGAATATTGATTAGCTGACGTGAACATCGCAGGATCAAAGGAAAATGCTCCACCAGGGAAAACCTGATGGATGGTTCCTTTGCCTTGTGTGGCTTTGTTATTTTTCTTTTTGATATTGACCTTCAAGGGTCAAGCACTGTGCTGAAATTGCGTGCATATTATGACCGGTATTATCAAATAGCTTAAAAACAGAGAACGAAAGAAACTGAACACTGCAATAAACAGGCCTATATTTGTGATTCATTTAATACTGTAAATAAAGGATGGATATAGGTCCCATAGAAGCCTTGAGCTGAGCTCTGTGACCTTGACTGGACTAAGAAAATGTGATTATTCACAAGATAGCCATGCCCTTTAAGACAATAAGAACATTTTCAATAAAGCCATGAAGTAAATAAAGGGAACTGAAAAATCATTCTTCCATGGCAGGATGCTGTAAAAGGACCAAACTTCAGCCAGGAGAACAACTGAGATAATCCATCCACAATACGAGGTTAGTCATTCATATACTGCTGCATGGGCTGGGCTGCAGTTACATCCTAAGGTTCCTAAGCGGTAATAAAAGCCGAGGGAGGTCAACAGTGATCACTGACTGTTTTAGGAGCTTTTTGAGATCAAATAGAAGAAAATACATAACATTAAACATGTTAACAACACAAAAGGCATATTAAACGCAGACTACTTTAGGCCCGGAAGTAGGATTCATCACGTCATCACTTAAAGACCGGATACTTCGTGGCCCACCATATCCCAGAATTCATAGCGCGGCCCAGCCAATTCCAGTTTCCAACAATGGCGGCAGCTACTTAGTTTTAACATTACTCTTATTACTCCTTGTGGTTCACAAAATAAACTTTAAAGATATTTTCAGGCGAGAATGCAGCTCTGTAAACTTCAAATATCTGCTCGATTTATCAAGACATCACATATTTGCAAAAGTGCTCCGACGTTTTTGGAGACGTCTGTTACCAATAGCTCGATAGCTAGCCGGGGTTCAAGGCTCACTAGGGCCGGCGAGAACAGCGAACTCCCGCCACATCGTTTTCATACCCCCGCGGTCTTTCGCTACTCAGGTTTAACGTGATATATAAGTCACTTAGATAACTTAAAAATGTTAATGTTTGCCTTTTTTCGGTGTTTTAGTTGTTCATGAGTAAATCGGTTTGGCTGAGATTAAAGTTAGTTTTCACACAGCTGAATAAACGTCAAACAGAAAACTGATCAAACAGAAGTTTGAGATGGTCGAGAATTTACGCCAGTGTCCTGTTATATTTTAGATAGCAAGGAGCAGACGGCTGAGTTTATTAAACTCCACAGAGACAGCGGTGATGCAAATCTGAAGGCTAGACTGTCCGATTTCACAGCTGCTCACTTCCAGCCTACCCGGCCTTTGGAGGACCCGATGTTGCTCAAATGCTCACCTGTCGCCCATCTACTATAATCACACTCAGTGGAGCTTCTTTGCTGGATCGTTGTGCTAACTAGTGTCAGTGTAGCACCAGCTCGCCTAGTAATTCCTTGTAGTTTCATAGTCCTTGAACGACCTTCTCCTCTCCTTGTACAGACTTCCCTGGACCCCAGCCTGTTTCTGTGGATGTGAATGAGCGCGAGTCGACTTTCGTGGATTAGATTAGGAGTGCAAGTGAGTCACGGACTGTGTGAAGAGGAGTGTTAACGTTTCCCTGCCCTGGACCTTTCTCCCTTGGATTCCCTGGAGCCCATCTTCCCCTTTTTCACTGTGCATATGTATATATTTCACCTGGTGTGCAACTGTAAATAAACCCCTTCACTTTTCACCAGTTTTGGAGTCCTGCACCTAACGAATCGTGGCATGAGCATGTTTCCATATTAGTATTTTTAATGCTGCCTCAGACACGTGACCAATTAAAATGTGCTGCAGCTGCTTCCTATCCTCACACCTTGCACGCAATGATAACAATAACTCATCAGCTGCGGAGAACAAACTGAAAAGCATTTAATTGCTTTTAGAAATTGCTCAGCGCCACCATAAAAGATCAATTAACAACGAACTCTCTTCACGCCGCTCCAAGTGCCATTTGGATATAATATAACATAATAGAGTTGGCAGACATTTATGGGAATCAGCCTTTGTTTCTACATGGGGCTGAATTACCTCTGTGCAGGGATTTTAAGGTTGTCAGGTTCAATGTGAGGTAAATAGAAACGTTTCACTGAGCACCTCTGGGTGTGTTTGGAGCCTTATATGACAGCCACCACCATTGCGTAACATAACGTTCACCACCTACTTGCTTACTGCTGCTGTGATGTTAAGAAGGTTTCATGTCAGCCTGGCTGCTTTGATCTCGCTCCAGGTTTGGCACGTTAGTTATTATCTCCTCTGTGTTTTCCTCTGGCTTCCTACACACTGTGAAAGCCAGGGAAAGGCAGTGGGAGTCTATCCAGAGGCTTATATCAAGCAAAGTCATAGCCAGATGCTCCTTTTAAGTGGTTCTTGGTAGAGTGGTGAAGGGGAAACTTGCTGACATGTTGGAAAAGTGTTTTTTTTAAGCAAACGACACGTTAAACACACGATCTCTGTTTCTGGGTGTGGCTTGATTGTTATTGCACAACATATACCATCAATACATTGTAAGTTTTAGACCTTTTTATTGGTAATTGTAAAGACAGGAGGATAAAAGATGTCTGTAAATGAAACAGTCATTTTCAGACCATCCCTTAGGGCGGTGCTTGGAAATATTATTATGAGGTGATACTAAATACATGATTCGACACCACTGATGTTCTTGATCAAGACTGTTCTAGTAGCTGTTTTTCCTCCAGCATCTACATCGCAAAGGTCATTCAGTCATCATATACACGTATATATATATATATATATATATATATATATATATATATATATATATATATATATATATACTCTTTCTGAGTGTGTGTGTATTTTAGCTGGGTTTTTACTATGCAAAAGCCACACTTTATTTCTTTAACTGACCAACAAAACTACAGAACTGCATTTCCTAAAAACATTCCTAAAATAAAAAAGTAAATTGCTCCACATGTTGGATGCCTAATCAGAGAGAGAGACACCCTCCACACACTGTGACTGACTCAAAAGTGTGTGATGTCTAACTGAGGTTAAAATTGTCTTGTAAATCATGTTTCCAGCTCTGATTTTGAGCATAAATTCAAACCCCTGAATAACCCAAATATGTCTTTCTCAGAATATGCACGCACATGCTGGTGCAGCGATTCCAGTGGCACCAGTGCAGAGTGCATTTACGTAACAACGCACGCTTGTTTGTGATTGTACATGTGGGTGACTGTTTTAAAATTGGAGAATTTTTAAATGACGGTAAAAAGAGAAAGTCTTTGACATGTGAAGCAGATAGACTCAGGCACTGTATGTTGCTTAAAGTGAGACTGAACGCCTAGAAATAGTCCTAATGTGTGTTTGTGAAACCATCCAGCACAGCAGGAGCAGCTTGACTAATTTAAACCTGAAATCCTTGAACAGAAGTGACTCAACAACGCCGGCACGGAGCAGAAATACGACAGCGAGTTGTTGTGACTTCATTTGTACGAGCTTGAGACAATTTTTCCACGCTGGTGGAGACCCAGATATGTCATATCTGTGATGCATTTTATAGAAGACTTATCTTTTTGAATTCTGAGGCTTCAGACCTCTACTCCAGTGGCTGGGTGTTTTTTTTGTTGTTTTTTTTCCTCGGCCATAGATTTGCTTGTCAGATTGTGTAAACTTGACGCCCTCCTCTCTGCACGAGAGACACACAGCTGCATGCACACTAACAAGAATGCATGCACTGTAAATATGTGGACATGTATACAGACTTTGCCCTCTGCTTGTTGTTAACAATGTCGCTGTGTATGTGTAAGACCACATGACCTATAATAACAAAAACTCTGTTTAGAACCTCACCTCCAATCAAACTAGTGATGACCTGATCATTTTTAAATGCCATTCTTTTACTTTGTGTCTATTTTTTATGCTTATATTGATAATTTACATAAATAAAGCAACACAAAACAGTTGGACATTGCAGGCTGAACTACAGCTAAAGGAAAACAAGTTAAACTGGTACAAAATCTCTCACAGCTCTGGCTCTAGGGAAATATAAATTAATTGGTTCAAGACAGGCCAGAACACCACACGTGGGTTAATCCACAGCTGGAAATATTCCACAATAAATGTATAGCCTCCTGTTTAAGTCATGTTATGTTAGAAAAACAAGGTGCTAGAAACATTCCTCACACGTTTTGGTCCATGTTGATACGACAGCGTCGCACAGTTGCTGCAGATTTTCTGGCTGAACATCCATGATGTTAATTCCACTCTATTAGATTGAGATCTGGTGACTGTGGAGCCAATTTGAGCACAATGAACTCACTGTCCTGTTCAACAAGCCAATCTGTGCTTCATCCTGCCCGAAAGCAGCTATCTCATAAATGGTCAGCAACAATACTCAGGCAGGCTGCGATGTTTAAACAATGTTCAGTTGGTACAAAGGGGCTCAAAGGGTGCCAAGAAAATATCCCCCACATCATTACACCAGCAGCAGTAGCAGCTTGGATCAGTGATGCTATACAAGGCAGGATGGATCCATGCTTTCTTGTTCCCTTCTAAATTCTTCTTTTCTCTAAAGTCTGTGCTGTTCTCTGGCACCTGATGTGGTCTCCTGTTGCTGTAGGAGGCTCATGGTGTTGTGCGTTCAGAAATGCTCTTCTGCATACCTTGGTTATAATGAGTGGATATTTGAGTTACTGCTGCCTTCCTATCAGCTCAAAGCAGTCTGTCTGTGATCCTTCGACCTCTGGCCTGAACAAGGCATTTTCCCCACTGAACTGCTGCTCACTGGACGTTTTCTATTTTGCGGACCCTTCTTAGTAAACCCTAGAGATGGTTGTGCTGGAAAATTCCTGCAGCTCAGCAGTTTCTGACATACTCAGATCAATCCGTCTGATATCAACAACCATGCCACATTCAAAACCACATTTCTTCCCCATTGAGCTTCAGCACATCGTCTGACCATGTTTACACACCTAAATGCATGAGGTTCTTGCCATGTGATTGGCCGATTAAACATTTGTATTTATGAACCATTAAACAAAGCGGTTGTGACTATGATTTGATGTAATTCAAATCATAAAGCTGAAGTTGTCTAAATATATTTCAGTCTTTGTGTTACTTCACAGCAAGAATGTTCTGTTGGCTGTAGCTGTGGATCCAAGACACGTAACGGGTGTAAAAGCAACGGATAGGGTGCTGTATAAAAACTTGAATGTTGCCTATAGTGTTGCAGTCGAGAAGATGTGAAAAGTACATTTCAATTGTTTTGATTGTGTCTGTCTCTGCAGCAGATTGTTTTCTGCCTTTTTTCGACCTTTTCAGATGGGCTGAAAGTGTGGCGGCATGTTCACCGCGAGCTACGAGCTTTCTGCATGTTTACTGTGAATAAAGCCTTCAGACGACATCTCTCTGCAGTGATTCTGGCACTGTGGCCAAGCTGTTTAACAACAACTCCAAACACTGAAAAAAAATACTTGTGTTGTTATCCATTACTTAACTGTTCATCACAGCTGTGCTATAGTAAACAAAACAAAGCATCTATCTAGGTGTGAGGGGAGAGCACAGAATAAGATGATGTTATCAGATACAGCACAATCTGAGTTTGTATCATGACCTCCAAAATAAAGGTTTAGCAGCCAACAGGCTCTTTTAGCTTAGAGACATGTTTCCATTCATGGGTTTATGAAGATTTATTAAAACTTAAAGGTAAAGAGGTAGTTTATTTGTTATTTAGTCCTGCCAGAAATTGTAAAAACTGAACCTACTTTGTTATTTTCTCACCTAACTATAACTGTAAGCCATAAACTGTAACTAAAAGATGGAGATACTGAAGCCACTGTGATGTCATCTTTGGATTTCACATTTCGTAGCCTTAGCATTAGCACCATTGCCATGTCAGTGTTTTGGAGCCAGAAATGACAATATTTGGACAAGAATATTAAATAATGAGTTATCAGCACAGGCTAGCAAGCTTTGCTAACAGGCAGTCTTTATAAAATGTATACAAACACACACATATATATATATATGCTAATTATCGCTAAGCAAAAGATTTATGAAATAATGAAAGTCACAAAAACTGAAGCACAGACTTCTTGCACAGCTTTACCAAACAGTGAGTAATATTATTCGTGAGATAATTAAATGAAAAATGCTTCAAAAGGCGTTAGAAGGACCACCATGATGAAAAAGTCCAGTTCAGTGTGTTTAGTCCCTTTTCCATTCCATTTCCATTACAACCCAGTATGTGCTTGTCATCATAGCAATGCTTGTCCCGCAATGTAATTAATATGCGACACGAACGCTACAACAAAGGTGGACGTCGAGGCAAGAATATACCTGCTGCTCGTTCTGTGGCTTTTTGTCAGACTAAAAAAGTACCCGGTACCAGGTACTATGACCTAATGGTAAACCCTGAAATCAGTGGCAAACAGTAATATACTAATGGACAAGGAGGCTGTAGTGTCAGGATATGAAACAAATCATGCACCACACAGTTGTTATAAAGGTGTAAACTATCCACAGAGGCTAAAAACCTGTGTATCAGACTGTGAACATGATGTAAACTGATGAAAACTATGGGAACTGACTTGTTTTTGGAGCCAGCCTTAAATATACTGGTTCCTGAAAGTTATACAGCTATTGTGAAATATTCACAAAATATACTTAAATCTTTTTATTTGTGTACGTTAGCATGACTTTTCCCTTTTTTCCACTTTATGTAAACATTTAATTGATTTAAAGATCAAATATATTACAGGAGGGGTGGTGGAGAATTAAGACATTTTGCCAAATGAAATTGTTTTTTCAGTAATTCTGGAAACTAAAGATGACACAAAGTCATCTGGGAAATGAAGTCATTGAACAAGAGAGTCAAACTTAAATGGACGTGTCCTTAAGCTTTAACAGGACTGGACGGTGATATGAACCTTAAGCTATGAGCTTATTTTTTCTAATGTACCCACTTGACACTACATAATGGTTCGCGCCACTTGGTGATGGTTTTCAGCCTTTCCTGGCACAAGTAAAATTGATCTTCTGACTTATCGTAGCAACAAGCAAGGGCATAACACATGACCTGAAACAGATTCTGAATGACTTGATTACTTCAAGTTTTGCAGACAAAGACAATGATCGTTCTTGTACTCCACCGAAAACTGAAGACAAATTAGAAACAAATAAGTTGTTCTTTGGCAGTGTTGCCATCCATAATAATAAGTGTATCTGCAGTCTGTTTGCTGGAGTCCAGCAGCAGCCTTTTCATGATAAAAGCAGCCAGTCTGACGCTTTAGGCTCTTTGTGCTTTGTGCAGTTTGTATGTTTTGCTTTGTACTTTCAGGCAGTAAAGAATAAATCTGTTTTTTTTTCTCTTACAGCCAGAGGACAGCGCTCTAACAAAAGCAAGCTGCATATCGCTCATATGCAGAAGAAGACAGATGAATCAGGATTAAGTCAAAGAGAAGGTTTGCCACACTGTGTTGAACAGAATGAGGCAAACAGTGCGTGAGAGAGACAGAGAGGCATACACACCTTTACATCTCCTTACATAGATGATGTTTGTCGGAGGAACTGAGCTAGCAGATTGGCTGAGCCACAAAATAAACGCACAGGTGTTGTGTGGGCGTTAAGCATCTTACAGATTTAGATGTTTTGGTGGTGTTCACTCCCAGTGTTTGGACATCTGGAGTTCTTTATGATGTCTATATGCTGCATGTGTGGGAAAAAAACAAAAACACATGGATATAACATGCATGCAAATGCAAAAAGGAAAGAGGAAGACACAGCAGTAGTCAGCTAATCATACAAGACATTTAAGCCGCTTGCTCCTGAAATGTGATGACATTCTAGCTTTGTGGAACAGATTATTTTCTGTCGCTGTGTGAGACCAAGCTCTTACTCTCCTGCAGCTCCGCAGAGGCAGCAGGTCACTGTCGCTGGGCTCATGAATGTCCTGCTGTGCAGCAAGTCTGCACATAAAAAGGCAAGTGCTTTTCTCTCTCTCTCTTTTTTTAATAACAAACTGATTACTGACCAAGCCGGTGACACAGGAAGGAAAAGAAAAACTGATGTGGAGATCCACACAGGAAAGTCAGCGCCATTCCAGGTCTCTGCTTTCACTCCTCTTCTCATTTCAGATCAACAGCGAGCAGCTAGTTGATGCAGATTACAAACTGCTGGAAGCCTGTAGGGAGCTGTAGTGTTAATATGTCTCAGCAAAATATTTTAGTAATGACCTGAAGTAGTTTGTATGATTTTTACATTTTCCTTCATATTTCACATTCACACTATTTGAAATATAAAAGTCATATGCTGATATAACAAGCAGATCTGCACTTTGTAATAATACAACTGAGATTTTTTTTACAGAAAAGGACAAGACTGTGAACAAATCCATCCACCTATCTATGCATGTCCCTCAGCTTATCTGGGTCAGCAGCAGAAATGCACAAACCAAACCAGGCTTCTTCCCAGGCACCACATCCAGGGGGACACAAAGCGGTTCCCAAGACAGCTGAAACATAATTTCAGCTGGGTCTGCCCCGTGATCTCCTCCCAATAGGCCATGCATGAAACACCTCACCTAAGAGGAGGCATATTTCAATAAGGGAAGCATCTCCACCCTTTATTGATTGCAAAGGGCTTTATAATAAGAGGTTTTCATCCCTCCAATTTTTAAGAAATGAGTGGGCCTGTAAAAGAGGTTAGCAAGAATGAAATGAGAGTCCAGTGCGATGCGTTCCAAGTGGTTGCTGCAGTTTTAAGGGGACTGAAGAGGTCATAACAACAAGGAGAACAACCGATATCACAGAAGCACCCTCAGAGATGCGCTCATGTGCCCTTCAAGTCCACACAGCACATGCTTGGGCCAAATTCCCTCCAACAAATAGCTTGATCACTTATATAAACCTCCATCACTAAAGATGTTTTGCATCAAAATGCAATGCCTCATCATTTTAGGCCTCTGTTCTAATGTCATATAATCAAATGAGTTGTCATGGTCCATCAACTTCACGTGCAAAAACTGACAATTAAAGGAACTTTAATTGTACTGTGAATTTTAGCACAGACTTTTAAAATATCCACCTGCTGGTATCATAAGTCCAAATATTCAAATATACTTACAGTACCTAAAAGTAAAGGAATTCATTATCCAGAGATGTCATTTTCATATTTAAAGACCATTAAAGGTATATTATTTATTATTTCTTACATGCTGCTTCTGCTTTATTTCCTGTGGATTTATGCTTAAAGCTTTGGGAAAAACCCAAGTATGTATAGCTTTAAAATAAATGAAATATAGTGCATGGGGTATTTCTATTATCTCTTAGCTTTACTTTTTATGTGTTTTCCTAACTGGCTCCGTTGTAAACTATTTAATCTATCAAAGCATTCCACATTTAAAGTCATTTGTGGAACTCTAAGAGAAAATCGAATCTCCTAGTTTTCTATTTTTGGCATATGATTTGGCACCATATAATCTTTTCTTATTGTCAGCGAGATAAGAATGATGGAGGGTGTTAGATTAGGAAATGAGATTTCATGAATTTCTTTTTTTAAATTAGTAAAGTGTGAAATTGCAAAATCTGAAATCCCGACTTCCTCGGGAAGAAGCACAAAAGAATATAGTGTTAATTGAAATTTGTGTTGAACTACAACTGCCTTCTATATCTCAGCAATGAAGTAAAGAAAATCCAGGTAATCGTGTTTTCTTTATTATTATTGCTGTTTCGCTCTTTCTAAGCTGCTCTCTTGTGTCCCTGGAGCTCTTACTTGGTGTTTCTACTCCCATTTTGTAAATGGAAAAGTTTGGAATTTAATATACTGCAGGACATGTTTGCCTGGGAGTTCTGTGATTCAGGGGAAACATTGTTACTCACCTTTATTAGATCGCTTTGGTTGATTTCCAAATAATATTACCCAAGCAATGAAACTCTCACAGAACCTTTGACGTTGTTCTGCCAACTGCACCTTTTTCTTTGTACGTGCATTGGAAACTTTTACATATGAGAGCGTCGGTCCAAGTCGTACTTGCAGCAACCCAAAGGTGCTCTTGAAACGTAATCTCTGTGTGCTTGGATTAAAACTGATTTTCCCTGCCTGCGGTAAACACTGGAAGCATTTTATATGTAATAGTAACTCCTAAGACAGGGTGGGCGATATTATTTCCACACGATATTGAATCAAAATTCCACATGTGCCCCTACACAGTCAGTTTATTTGACTGGGCTCATGCACAAAACTGCAGTTAAAAGAAACCAGCTACCATTAAATCCACATAAGGGCACAGCTGAAAAGTGCAATACAAAAAAAACACAGACCATTCTCTTTGACAGTTTTTCCTGTTATTTCTTAGAGATTTAAACATTTAAACAGTAACAGAAAATCAAATCAGCTTTCAAAACGTCCCAGTTTATTACACAAATAAGTCGCTTCATTTTATGCTTTTTATCTCACAGCATCTGATTCTCAGCGTGTGTCAGACAGCACAGCACACTGATCTCTTCACAGTTAGATCAGTATTCCAGTTGATTTAATCTTGTGATGAATATGTGTCCCCAGCTGTGACAATGATAAAGATAACTGCTGTAATTTAATCACCATCGTGCGCTGCAGTCTTCACACAGAAACAAGGGGGTGGTGTGCTGTTGGCTCTGATGATCGATAATGTAAAAATATTAATAGCTGTTTTATAATCAGATGTTTTAGTATATGTTGTAGACATAAAAGCTGCATTGATTTCTTTGTTCTTCTTTTTGACCGCTTGGATTTGCATAGACTGTATATAAAAGACGGCCACAGCAGCAGACACTTAAATGTAAATAGATGTCAGGTGGATAGTGTCATGTCTGTTTTTTAAATTCATTATGCCTTTTGATTTTGAGAATGGTTCATGTTTGAGTTTTGTTTGTTTTGAAACTAAATCAGTATTTAGTATATAGAGCTATTTTTTCATTAAGTTTTGTATAGATTTTATTATGGTTTTGTCATGGTTCTGGGTCATTTTGACCCAGCGTTCTAAGGTCTCTTGTGTTTTTGTATTTTGTTCTCTATTTATGCTTTGGTTCCTACCTTGTTCAGTTTAGTTTATTAGAACTCCCCTCATGTCTTTACCCTGTGTCCTCCCCCATGCCTCGTGCCCCTCATGTTTTCTTCCATGTTTTCCCCAGCCCATTATGTCTGAGCTCTCCCTGTGTTCTCTCCTCCCTTCCTGTCTGCACCTCTGTGTACTTCCTGTTTTACTTTGACAGTCTCCCGTCAGTGTGCGTCAGTGTTGTGTTTTATCCTGCCATGTCTCGTTATAATTATCAGTGTCACCTGTGTTCCCCGTGTGCCCCCACTTCCCTCGTTTACCCCCTGTGTACTTATGTCCGAGTCTCCCTCAGCTCGGTGTCGCGTTCTCCCTCTTAGCTGTGTGACTTTCCCAGTGAGTTTAGTTTTCCCAGTTTAGCTTTGTACTGATTTCTGTATCGCCTCGTCCGTTCTGTTAATAAAGCTATGTTTTGAGTTAAGTCCCCGTTTTGGTGAATTGCGTTTGGGTCTAATTCCTGCCTGCACACAGCTGGATCATGACAGGTTTATTTTCTATTCCTCTTATTTGAGCCTTCTGTTAAGTTACTAATGATTCCTTTATCTTTCAACGCTCCCATGTTTAGTTATATCTCACTTCCCATTTTAATTTGGTGACTGTTATCTGTATCTTGTGTTGAGTTTCACGTTCGGTTTTGACCATGACCATGAAGCAGGACACATTTTGATTTACACTCTAAAAAATAAAACTGACATTTACTTAAGATTTTTGAGGCAACACTTTTACACTGAAAAATATTGAGTAGATTGGAAACCAGTCAAATCTGTTAAATATAATTGATCAATTGTATAACTAAAATAACTTAAACATATTAAGTTGAAATGAATAATTGTAGTTGTTACACAAACATGAAAAAATTGAGTAAATAACACTGACATGCTTGGTCTGTCACGGTCTGCGGAGGCAGACCGTGCGGAAATGTGTGTGGTGGACCCAGGAGCGAACACAAGCGAGGATGCAGGAGTGGAGTAAAACAAAAGCGAGCCTTTTATTCTGGCTGATGAAAGGAACAAAACAGAGTGAGGGCAGCATAAGAGTAATAGTTCAAACAGAAACCTAAACTGGACATAAACTAAGGAAAAGCTATGGCTGGCGATCCGGAACACAGGGGGTGGTAACACAGACGACGCGACACAGACTACATGAAACACAGAGACTAAATACACAAGAGGGATGATCAGGGGAAGTGGCCACATATGGGAACACAGCTGACACAGATGAACATAACAAGACATGGCAGGAGTAAACAACACTGACGGGAGACTGTCAAAGTAAAACAGGAAGTACAGAGGTTCAAACAGGAGGAGAGAGAGCACGGGGAGAACACAGACATAACGGGCTGGGAAAACATAGAAATAAACACAAGGAGAGACGAGGGCTCACAGATACACAGGGGCACACAGAAGGTAATCAAATAAGGACCATCTTAACTAAATAATCCAAGGCATGACTAGGGAATGAAATACAAAACACACAAAACTGCGAATACTGGGCCCACATGGCCCAGGACCATGACACTTGGTCAATGTAACTGAAATATAGATGGTCAGTTAATCCAAAATTTTGTTCCATTTACTTAATATTGTAAACTGAACGTAATCAAAATTGTACTTAATATTAAATATGGTAAATGGCCTGTATTTAGTCCCTATGTGTCATGGTCTCCGTGCCTGCCCGGTCGGCCCCACAAGGCTACAATTGCTGTTTCTGTTCTCTCCCTCTCTGCCTGGGCGGAGCTCACTGTGGGCTCCTGCCCTTGGCCCACACACACACCTGACAACACTCACCCATCATCACCGGGAGCACTATTTGAGGCTGGAACACAGATCCTCTCGTCGCTGGATGATTGTACCCCTAACGTTAGTGTTCTCACAGCTCTTGTGCTTCATATTCGTGATTTGTGATTAGTTGGTGACCTGCCTTCTCGTCTGCCTCAGATCTCCCCCCCCCCCCGGGACCTGCGACCTCCCTGCTGCGGGAACGTGTGTGAGTGTGAGCGAAGAAGACGTGAGCGAGTTACCCTGTGATTCCCCCGGAGTTTTGGATCCCTTCACTGTACATATATTGCACTGGCACTGTAAATAAACTACACCTTGGAGATACCTTACCGCTCTGCGTTTGAATCCCTGTACCAGATCGTGACAGAATCATCCAGCCACGGAAATGGATTCAGCAGATCCAGCGGTCTCGACTCCCACCCTCGCCACTTTGGCCGCGATGCTGGCACGCCACGAGCAGATGTTCATTCACCTTCGAGCAGAGCTCGCGAACCTCACACAGGCCGTGGCCCGGCTAACACCGCTACCGGCCGCTCCACTGGTCGCCGCTCCTCCGTCGGAGGCGCCAGCTCCAGCAGTAAGTGTCGCGCCACCTGCTCCCTCACCTGTTCACGTTGACAGATTCCTCCCCACTCCCAGGGCTTTCACGGGAGAGACTGATAAATGTGCTGGTTTCCTCACTCAGTGTGCCCTTCAGTTTCGCCAGCAACCGCAAGCCTTTTCTACTGATGGTGCGAAAATCGCTTATATCGTCCAGTTACTCCAGGACCATGCTCTAACCTGGGCTCAAGCTGCGCTTCAGGCGGAGCCGGACATCACCTTTTCTGACTTTCTTACTAAGTTTAAAGGTGTGTTTGACAGGAAAGTCACAACTGCCACCGCCGGCCAGCGCTTGCTTGCGCTTAAACAAGGTAAACGCAGCATGGCTGATTTTTCTATTGACTTTTCTACCTTGGCTGAACAGGCGAAATGGGGGGAAGAGGCCCTTAAAAGTGCATTGCTCACTAATATTAATGAGGAAATAAAGAATGAACTAATGCTCCGTGAACTGCCTTCCTCCCTGGATGCGCTTCTGGTTTTGTGTATGCGGGTGGACGATCAGGTGCGCGCACATCGGAGCGCACGCGCGCGTTCGGGGCATGCCCCGCTGGACTTTTGTGGGACCCCTACTGCAGCCCATGGGTCGTGTGACGCCAACACCGGGGATGGGGAAGAGCCCATGCAGCTTGGGCGCTCACGGCTGTCGCCCGCGGAGCGCCAGCGCCGTCTTGCCTCCGGTGAGTGCGTTTATTGCAGCCGTAAAGGCCACTCTGTCTCCTCCTGCCCAACGCTGGCAAAAGGGCGCGCTCACCAGTGATCGTGAGGGTGCTGGTGGGCGATCTGTCGAGTGAAAGCCCTCTCCCCAGACTTCTTTTGCCGGCTACTCTGCGTGTTCGGACTGTTTCTCATTCTCTCTCCGTTCTCATTGACTCTGGGGCTGAGCAGAACTTTATTGACACCTCACTCGCCGCCAAACTGAACATCGCCTTGGAGCCTCTGTCACGCCCCCTCCGCGTTCACGCACTGTCGGGCCAGCGCCTGCCTGACATCACTCATGTTTCTGAATTCCTTTCATTATCTCTCTCGGGCAATCACGCAGAAAGGATTTGTTTTTTTTCGTTTAAGGCTCCTCTCACTCCGCTGGTTCTGGGTCACCCCTGGCTTGTGTAACACAGTAAGGGGAATTGTTGAAAAGAATATATCAATGGGCCAATAGGCTCGACTATAGGAGCACAGGGGTGTGTTCAAATGAGACACAGAGACAAGAATGTAACTCAAAAGAACCAGCCAACTTTAGTGACATAAACCATAAGGTTGACAAGCACAGGTTAAAGACACTTTACAATGGTAGAAAGGAAACTTACAAAAATTAAAAGAAAAGTAAAACACAAACTACTAAAGCAATGACTTGGCCAAGTGTTATTTTTGGTTTTCAGTGCTCGGGTTTCAATGCTCGGGTTTCAATGCTCGGGTTTCAATGCTCGGGTTTCAATGCTCGGGTGCACCCTAGTAACCTGACTCCTTAACTCTTATAGAAACAGATTACACAAATCCAATGCACATTCAAATGAAAATTTCACACTCTTTTCACATGTGGAGAATGCTCTACACAACAGCTCATTATTTAAAGTCCCAAATAAAAAATGTCCAAGGGGTAAAGTCCAAAAAATTCCCAGGGTGTGAAAGAAAATAGGGATGAAAGAATGTCAGTCAGTGGTCTTATGTATAACCAGCTGTGCGTGAAAGTGTGAGTGATACAGTCCTACCACACCGCAAGGTGCAGCAGATCATCAAGTGGAAAAGAAGCGAATCTCAGTCTCTCTAAGTCCAGGTGGGAAGGCTCGCCATCTATTTCACCGGAGGAATCCACCTCAGGAACAATTCAGCATACAAAAAAAACCTGACCTGTCAACAGACAGGGTCAGAAGAGCAATTCAAATATTAATTATGCTGTTCTAGCTATAATTCACAACTTAGGATTTTGTTTAAATCACATTCAACATAAATTTGCAATAAAAATACTCAATTTTGCAAAAATAAAACATCTCTCTTACATAAACTATGCATTAAACCAAGTAAAGTCAGTGCATATGCATATATGTCGCATATGCGGCAATTATTGATCAAACAATTGAGATTAATTCAGTTTCTCAACGATAAAATGTGAAACAGACATGAACTAACTGAGACATACAACATGTGCTCACCGATCTCAGCGCATCACGGCCGAAGACAATGGCATAGTGTCTCTCGGTCGGAAAATGCAGGGCTCTAAATAACGTAACAGGACATGTTTTCTCTTTAATAACCGTAATACGACATGAAGGAAAAATAAACATAAGTTGCGCTTCAAGTGTTACCTTACTTCTGGAAGCAGATTGAGATGAACTTCCAGGCAGTTGATAGCAACCAGAGCTAACAAAGGCTAACAGTTTAGCTCCACGCGGTACTTTTTAAAGTCACCAGAAAAATGCAGCATTTGCCTGCTTACTCACTGTGGCTACTTTTAACATGAAAGGTAGCTGATAACCAGTGAACTTATGTGCAACACAGTTGGTTGCAACTTATATCTAATACTTTTTTCCAGCTCAAAAGCTTCAGTCTCTCTTTTCTCCTGCCAGCATGCGACTACCTCCACACATAGCAGCGAACACAGAGCACGTAGGTGGGACATACAGCGGCAGGCTGCTCTCCCATTGGTCAAAACATACTGGGACCTGTGCATTTCGATTGGTTGGGCAGGCTGTCCATCTCTCCTCATATCAGTCCTTAAAGTGGTACCCCCATTTTATGTGGGTTACACTTGTCCTCCACAACCCGCATATCGACTGGGAGAAGGGTGCCGTACTAGGTTGGAGTGTGGCCTGCCATATGAACTGCCTCCGGGCTGCGGCTTCCCCCGTTTCGCTCCCACCCACGGCCTCGCCGTCAGACGCCCCGGACCTCTCGATGGTTCCGCGGGTTTATCATGATCTGCGGGATGTTTTTTGTAAGGATCGGGCGCGGTCCCTTCCCCCGCACCGCCCGTACGATTGTGCCGTCGATCTTCTTCCTGGAGCTCCGCTGCCGTCTAGCCGCCTGTACAGCCTCTCCCGGCCTGAGAGGGATGCTATGGAGCGTTACATCTCGGAGTCGCTGGCGGCAGGGTTGATTCGCCCCTCCTCTTCCCCTGTCGCGGCTGGGGTTTTTTTTCGTGGATAAGAAGGATGGTTCGCTGCGGCCGTGTATTGACTTTCGGGGCCTTAATCAGATCACTGTTAAGAACAAATACCCTTTGCCGTTGCTTTCCTCCGCCTTTGAACTGCTTCAAGGCATGACCGTCTTTACCAAGCTGGATCTGCGCAACACTTACCACCTGGTGCGCATCAGAGAGGGGGATGAGTGGAAGACCGCGTTCAATACGCATCGGGGCCACTTTGAGTATCTCGTGATGCCGTTTGGGCTGACTAACGCCCCCGCAGTGTTTCAGGCGATGGTTAATGATGTCCTTCGTGATTTTGTTAACCGTTGTGTATTTGTGTACTTGGATGACATCTTGATCTTTTCTAAGACACTCGAGGAGCACAAGGTCCATGTCCGGCAGGTCCTGCTACGCCTTCTGGAGAACCGGCTCTTTGTGAAGGGGGAGAAGTGCGATTTCCACATGGCGTAAGTGAGTTTTCTGGGCCACATTATCGAGAAGGGGGACTTGCGGACTGATCCGGAGAAAGTGCGGGCTGTGGTGGAATGGCCTACTCCTCCTGATCGCCGCCAAGTGCAACGTTTTTTGGGATTCGCCAACTTTTACAGACGGTTCATTCGCGATTTCAGCAGAATCGCTCTCCCTCTCACTAAACTCACCTCTCCCAAAGTTCCCTTCCAGTGGGATTCTGCCGCTCAGCGAGCCTTCGCCCTGCTCAAGGACAGGTTCACCACTGCTCCCATACTCCGGCAACCGGACCTTACACTGCAGTTCGTTGTGGAGGTGGACGCGTCGGACTCCGGGGTTGGGGCAGTTCTGTCTCAACAGCTGGACGGTAAGCTGCACCCGTGTGCCTTTTATTCTCGCCGTCTCTCCCCAGCAGAGTGTAACTATGACATCGGGGACCGGGAGCTTCTGGCCGTCAAGCTGGCCCTGGAGGAGTGGAGACATTGGTTGGAGGGAGCGGCACAACCATTCATCGTCTGGACGGATCACAAGAATCTGGAGTACCTGCGCTCGGCTAGACGTCTCAATTCCCGGCAAGCCAGGTGGGCGCTGTTTTTTGCTCGTTTTGACTTCACTATCACCTACAGGCCAGGAACACGGAACGTAAAGCCAGACGCCCTGTCCAGGCAATTCTCCATCACTGGGGAGGACTCGGACCCTGAGCCTGTCCTCCCGGCCGCCTGCGTAATTGGAGCCATCTCCTGGGAGATCGAGGGGCTCATCCAAGAGGCGCAGGAGACCGAACCGGATCCTGGCACTGGTCCACCTGGTCGCCTCTTCGTTCCTTCAGCCGTCCGCTCTCAGGTTCTCCAGTGGGCTCACACCGCCCGCTTTTCATGCCATCCTGGGGTCCTCCGCACCTGCTCGTTCCTCCGACGTTACTTCTGGTGGCCTGCTATGGCTAGGGATGCCAAGGAGTACGTAGCGGCCTGTTCGACCTGCACCCGGAATAAGCTTTCGAACCGCCCTCCACCGGGTCTTCTGCAGCCTCTCCCTACACCAGCCCGACCGTGGTCCCATGTTTCTTTGGACTTTGTCACGGGGCTGCCGCCCTCCGCTGGTAACACCGCCATACTTACCATTATCGATCGTTTCTCCAAAGCTGCACACTTCGTCGCCCTCCCGAAGCTCCCCTCTGCCTTGGAGACGGCCCGGCTCCTCACCTCCCATGTGTTCCGTCTTCACGGGATCCCCGAGGACATCGTCTCGGATAGAGGGCCGCAATTCACGTCCCGTGTTTGGAGGGAGTTCTGCTCCGCACTGGGGGCCAAGGTCAGTCTGTCTTCCGGTTTCCATCCACAGAGTAACGGGCAATCGGAGCGGGCCAACCAGGAGCTGGAAGCTGCCCTCCGCTGTGTCGCTTCGCACAACCAATCGACCTGGAGTGAACAGCTTCCATGGATCGAATACGCCCACAACAGCCACACGTCCTCCGCCACGGGCAAGTCTCCCTTCGAAGCGTCCCTGGGCTATCAACCGCCTTTGCTCCCGGCCATCGAAGGTGAGCACTCCGTTCCTTCTGTACAGGCTCACCTCCGCGGGTGCCGTCGTGCCTGGCGGGCGACTCGGGCTGCCCTACTCCGTACTAAGGAGCGGAACAAGACCCTCGCTGACCGTCGCCGGACACCGGCCCCCGTGTACACCATCGGTCAACAGGTATGGCTGGCTACCCGTTTTGTGCCGCTACGGACTGAGACAAAGAAGCTGTCTCCTCAGTTTATTGGCCCTTTTCCCGTGGAAGCCGTTGTGAACCCTGTGTCTGTCCGCCTCAAGCTGCCGCGCAACATGCGCATTCACAATGTCTTCCATGTGTCTCAGGTCAAGCCGGTGCTCTCCAGCCCGTTGTGCCCTCCCTCCAGGGCCCCGCCGCCCCCCCGGCTCGTGGATGGTCAGCTGGTCTACAATATCACCCGCATCATGGACTCCCGGCGCCGGGGTCGGGGTTTTCAGTACCTGGTTGACTGGGAGGGCTACGGGATAGAGGAACGCTCCTGGGTGCCTCGAGCTGCTGTCCTGGATGGGGCCATGCTCCGGGACTTCCACCGCAGGCATCCAGGTAAGCCTGGTGGGTCACCGGGAGGCTCCCGTTGAGGGGGGGGTACTGTCATGGTCTCCGTGCCTGCCCGGTCGGCCCCACAAGGCTACAATTGCTGTTTCTGTTCTCTCCCTCTCTGCCTGGGCGGAGCTCACTGTGGGCTCCTGCCCTTGGCCCACACACACACCTGACAACACTCACCCATCATCACCGGGAGCACTATTTGAGGCTGGAACACAGATCCTCTCATCGCTGGATGATTGTACCCCTAACGTTAGTGTTCTCACAGCTCTTGTGCTTCATATTCGTGATTTGTGATTAGTTGGTGACCTGCCTTCTCGTCTGCCTCAGATCTCCCCCCCCCCCGGGACCTGCGACCTCCCTGCTGCGGGAACGTGTGTGAGTGTGAGCGAAGAAGACGTGAGCGAGTTACCCTGTGATTCCCCCGGAGTTTTGGATCCCTTCACTGTACATATATTGCACTGGCACTGTAAATAAACTACACCTTGGAGATACCTTACCGCTCTGCGTTTGAATCCCTGTACCAGATCGTGACACTATGGACCCCAAAGTGCTTTACACTACATCCAGTCATCCACCCATTCACACACTGCTGATGGCAAGCTACATTGTAGCCACAGCCACCCTGGGGCGCACTGACAGAGGCGAGGCTGCCGGACACTGGCGCCACCGGGCCCTCTGACCACCACCAGTAGGCAACCGAGACTGTCAGCGCCCGGGGCAACCTTCTGATTACAAGACGAACTGCCAACTGTTGAGCCATGATCACCCCCTAACATTCAAATATGAATGTTATTGTATTTCACTGGAAGTCTAAGTCTAAAAAACCAAACAAACTAATATCTAGTTGTGTGTTTCATAATACATGTATGAAAAATGACCACATGTTAAACATTTTTCCAAATGAAAATTTAATTTTCATAAACATGGCAATAACTCAAAATAAACAAGCACTAAAAAGACAAGAGCCTTTCCCCTTTTAGCTCAAAGCCTTACATACTTGAAGGATAAATGGCAAACCAGGAGAGCAAACACAAAAGCTCAGAATATAAAAAACAAAATGAACTAAACAATGAAAAAGGCTCATGGTACTCAATTACTCTACGAGATCATGTTTTACTTACACTTTTCAGTTGTAGTTGCTGACAATAAATAATATTGATTTGAATAATTAATGATTTTAGTACAGGATACTGATGAGTATAGATACCCGTTTCTCAAATATTTTGATTCAATTTTAAACAAAAATATTAAGTACATGCAAAGAAGGTATTCTGTGAACCACATACTGAATTTTTTTGTGTGAGATAAATGTAAATGAATACCTTAATTTAACACAAACACATACGTTAATATTTTAGACATTTATTTCAACTTCTCAAACTCAAATAATTACTAAAAGGATATTCATAGATTTTATCAGGCTCATCTAACTTATATTTATAGTGATATTTACTAAGTCTCTGAATTACTTTTTAGAGTGAAGCAACCCCAAATTAGTGTCAGAAGAGTGTCAGATTTCATGCAGCAAATCAGTGTTTCTCTGTCTGCACTATGTGTTCACTTTGCAGCACAGAGATCTATTTTATCAGACATCTGCTTGTATTTGAAAATTAAGAAATGAAATGAACAGTTATAGTGAATAAATTAAGGGCACAGACTGCAAAATCAAAACAATTAGCGGAGACGAAATTGAGAAGTCTGTTGTAATGCGCTGCTTTCTCTGACCCAGTCTTTTCTTTGCCGTTTTAGGGGATAGAGGTGAGATGTGGTTTAGTTTGCAATTGCAGTGACTTGTTTTTACAGGTAAGGATGTAAATTTTAAAGCTACACTACTCTTGTTAGTTACTAACTACTCTTGTTAGTTACTAATAACTATGTTAATCCTAAGTAAAATGCTATAAACTCTATAAATGAGTCACTAAGTGTAAATGTACATGAGGTTCTACATATGAATGATACTGGGTAGTGGTGGTGCAGAGGTTAGCGCTGTCATGTCATGTCAAAGACATAATTGTTATTAATTGGTGATTCTAAAGTCATGGATGTGTTCAAAGTGTACAGAACAGTGTTATATGAACGTTAAAATGTGACTTATAAAGTGTTTTGAGTGGTCAATAAGACCCTAAAAGTGCTTGTACATTACATACTGTAAAAAGTAGTGTAACAGTATATACAGTAATGCTACTTTTCTGTGTAGAACTCAGATTAGACACTAAATATGAAGCTAGAGCCAGTGGGTGTTAGCTTAGCTTATGTTAGCATAGATACTCATAGCAGAAGAAAACAAATCTAGACTTTCTGCCTTTATATTGTCGGAGGTGAGAACATTAAAAATGTTGGAGTTTGGAGTTTTACCCTGAGGGCCCAAGAGTTCAAAAACTTAAACTTTCCCTTTAATTTTTTTTTTATACCTAATTAGTGAGTTTTCGGAAGTTTTGTTGGCAGATTGTATAAACTTTAGTTAGGGCCACTGCGTCTCTCTCTTTAATAACAATACATCTTCTATCAGGCTTTAAAAAAACAGAACAAAACTGTCGACAGATTTTTCAACTAGATACATACAGGACATATAAATCAATGCCTGAAACCTGTAATTAAAAAGTGAAGTCTTTCCATATTTTTATTGGCTCTTAAAAGTTTTTCCTAATCCTTTGATACTGTGAGCTAATACAGAATCAAATATCATTCATAAACATGCTTCTTTCTCTTTGTAGAAAGAGAAGCACTTGCTAGCCTTTTGGGGTTTTGTACCCAATGACGAGAAGAAAAAAAAGGAGCTATCAACATTGTGACCCATAAAAACAGAGATTTGGTGGCAGCAGAAGTGGCCAGACGTAGACAGGTGAAGCCATTGCTGCTTCAACCCCCACCCACACACTCGCTCACCCTCGAGCAGGTGGTTAAAGGCAGAGTAGTGACAGGCTGCAGTGGGGGGCGGTGCCATTGATGCGAGTGGACAGAGTGTCACTGCGGAGCACAGAGGGCTCCACAGCCAGCTGTCACATCCTGTGTCACTCAGCAGAGATGTCTTTGAAATATTGTGAAAACTACACATAAGCCAATTGGTTTACAAGAAAGAAATTTCATTTGATTGAGGTTTATTATCGCTTAGATGTGAACAAAATGATCAAATCTTAACCACAAGGGATCTTATAGCGTTTTATGTAATTCCACTCAGTTCCAGGTGAAAAATGATCTATTCTTTACACTGAATGTTGACATAATGGTAGCAAATAATCGCGACCCTAATTGGATTCATAAACATATGTGCGAACAGCCGAACCTGTCACTCAAACTGAATATTAAGCCGTCAGTTTGCAAGATGCCTCTTCTTCTATTTCTGTGTATGTTGATAAGAAAATGGCAAAAATGGCATGCATTGATTGATTTCTGGTTTCCTGTTGATTTAATGAAACACGAGTTGTGTTTTCCTTTCTCTCTGCCTCCTTTGTTTTCTGCCTCTTTGAGAGAAGAGTCACAGGGAGCTACAGATTAAATGAACAGTGGCATATTCCCCTAGGAAGCTGAAAATGATATCACACCGAGCCAACGTTCTGCAGGCTCTGTAAAATGTTGATAACACCACTTTCTGCCTTTAAATTAATTTGTTTCATCGCTTTAGAGCGAGTTCGGTGCATGCTTTATCACACCACACGAATGCAATGCGCTCTCTGTTATGTCAAATGTTTTGAGGCATGGTTGCATTTTTTTCAAACTGCACTATTTTTGCATTTCATTAAAGTAAGACGTGCATGTTTTCAACCAGAAATTGTGCTCTATGAACGACTTCAGCATTATCATGTAGTGGAAGAGTGACACAGAGGCCTCAGGGTGTCAGTGTAGTACTGCCGACCAGAAAGCTACTGTATCAAGACTGATTTCAGCGTCACAACACTTCAGTCTCCGATTGACCCACATGCATGCTGACATATTAAATATGGAGCTGTACTTCATTAGACAGTGCACAGCAATGATGGCTGCTGCTCATATCACTGCCCGTCGACAGTTAGGTGAGTGTGTGTTTTAATCAGAGGCTGTGCTCCAATCACTGTCACTGCTCATCAAGGCATTATAGTTTAATGCGGGTGCTGCCTGAAGCCATTTGCTGTGCAGTAATGTGAGGAGGGGGAGTTAGAAATGAAGAGCATCAAACAGCGTTAATGTGGTCTGACTGAGAAAACTCATTTAGTAAGTGATTATAAACAAAACTATAATCATCTAATTCAGAGTTTTCTGAACATCACTTTCCAGAAAAAAAACCAAAACAAAACAAAAAACCTTTTAGTTGTTTTTCCACTAAATGTGCATAAGAACAAAAAGAAACTGAGAAAACATCAATGCCTCATACACCGTGTTGCAAAAAGTATTCAGTCACCCATCCAAATCATTGAATTCAGGTCCGCAGGTGTATAAAATCAGTCACCTAGAATGGGTCGCTCTCAGGAATAATTTCCTTGCTACTAAATATTCCACGATCAGCTGTTAGTGGTACTACCACAAAGGCTGGCCCCCTTCTTGTTCCAGCATGACTGCACACCAGTGCACAAAGCAGGGTCCATAAAGACATGGATGAGTGTGTTTGGTGTGGAAGAACTTGACTGGCCTGCACAGAGTCGTGACCTCAACCCAATAGAACACTTTTGGGATGCATTAGTGAATTACAGACAGCATCATATTAAAGCCTGTTAATTAAGAATGGGATGTGACTCAGAAAACTAATGATTGTCATTGTACTGCTCCAAAATCTCCCTCAGGTATTCAGTTTAGTTGTGATCTGATGACTGTGAAGGCCATAGCGCAGTGGTTCCCAAACTTTTTTTGCTAGGCCCCGCTTTGTTTTGCAAGAAAATCTTCGCCGCGCCCCCACAATCACATCCTCCAACCACACACATCCATATTTTGCTTTAAAACTCCATTGACGTTTATTTCACACCTCAAATCTTTTGCAGACAATTAAACAAATAAAAGTAAACTGCAATAAATTACAGGTTGCAGTTAAATAAACCACTAAACAAACCATCTTTATGGTGTAATTATTTTACATATAGATGTTTTTTTCCTGTGTAATAATATTCAACATTGCTATCAATACATTTTTCAAAATATGCCTCTCTGTGCAAAGTGGGTTTAAAAACATAAACAGCTGTGGGATACTGTCTGTCTGTGATTTGAACAAACTGGGGCAGGATCAGCCTGATATTATTTGTATCCCACTGTAACTTTACTGTATAAAGCGCTAACATCGCCAAAATTTCATTGTAAGAAGTGTTTGTGAACTAAAAATCCAGAATGTGGGATACTGTTTGTCTGTGATTTGTGCTCCCGACGCAGGGGAAACTAATTCTGTCGGGGAAACCTACCTTGGCACCGCTGTTGTGCAGGTGAAGCCAAAGGCAAAAGATGCTTCATCATATTTTCTAGTCTTTGGCTTGGAAGGAAGTTGGTTTGGAAACATATTTAGCGATGCTTCATCATCTGCTTTGCGTTGTGTGTGAGCCCCATCAAAAACCTCTCCATTATGTTAGCAGTGTCCAAACATTCTTTATTTTTAATTCATGGCTCTGCGCCCCCCCACTTTGGGAACCACTGCCATAGCGTGTGATTCACATAATTTTCATTCAGTGACTGCTCATGGTGATTATGGAGGCATTATCATCCTCCCAATGAGTACTCTCACTGGGATAGAAAGTTTCACCCTGAGATTAAGGTTATTACTCAGAGCAACTTTGCATTGATTCCAACATTCTGCCGTAGCTCCAGATTGTATTCATTTATACCCTCTCTGAGTCTAGAACGTGACTTGTTTGAAAAACCCTCATGGCATACTAGAAAGTCTTGAATTTTTAATTTAGGCAGATACAGAGTTCTTCCTGTCAGTTGTTCCCAAACGTTCATGTTTTTCCAGGTACCAACACCAGAAAACCACAGATATCAAACCTATGCCATTTCATTCATATTGCATTCCTCCCTTTGACCAGAGAATCTCAGGTTATGCATGGAGGGAATCAATCTCAGGGACCATCACTGTGAACAGGTCTAACCAATATAGTCCCTGATCAGTTTAGTTACTTTAAATTTAAATAAGAGCGTTCTAGTAGATTACACTGGGTGCGCTGAATAACAGTTGAATGCTGTTGCATCTACTGTAGCTGCTATTTCACATTCATTTAAAAGAGAAATGTGTTACTGTGTAGTCTGCTTGGTGTGACACAGTTTTCTTTCTATTACCATATACACCCAGAAGCAACATACATAATGCATGCATGGAGCTAATATGCAACCACACTGCCATGTATCTGATGTTCTGTTGACTTTGTACAATTAGTTTTAGCTTGACAGATAAAATGGGGGAAATGTAGTTCCTTGCATGAATTTAGCATGGTTAAATGATCTCGCCTTTATCTTTTATTATCTGTGTTAGTGGCTTTAAGCCTGTGTTAAACACTGCTTTATTCTCTGCAAAAGAGATCGTAAACGACGCAGCATATTGGTTGTTTTTGCATTATGAAAAGAGATTTTTTCTTTAGAATCAGGGAGGTTTCATGTTTTTTTGGTTCTCCAATCATGAAACAAAAGACGTTGATATAGAGATGGCAGACTGGGTCGCTGTCACCCTCATGTCTAACATGAGGTCATGCACTTAGGGCATTAATCTGCTCATGCTGTGATGGAGGATTTGCCGTCCCCTGTAAAAACAAGAGAGGAAAAAAAGGAAAAAGACGAGCTCAGCAGGCTGGCGAGGTCATTCCTATCTTGTGCAAGGTCACAAAACTGCCACTGGGTAATTGAGTGACGCTCGCCTGGTAGCTGCAGATCGGAAAAAGGCGCCTCTCTTCCATCTGTTGGGAGTAAAAGTGAATCGGAACTATTTCATATCTGCTGGTTTTGTGTGGCGAGGAACAAAATTTCTCCTCCGCTCGTCTATTTTGGATGCTCAGCAGAAACATTCAAGGCAGCAGAGGCAGGCAAAAATGGAAGTTTATCTGCTGGGAGGAGTGGTGCAACCAGATGCGACCGCTTCCCCTTGCTAACCCTCATTGCCCTTCAAGGCGACAAAAGAAAGCACTCTCGCAGGACTCACAGTGCCACACAGTGCCACACAGTCGCAGTAAGTGCATCAGCCAGGAAGTGAATTCATGTTATTTGCCCATTACCTGAAGGCACAGAACTGCTGATGGCAGGGCTTTCTATATTCGTGGAGCCTCTCTATCCCATCAGTGTCTTGTCACAACCAATCCAGCTGCTCCTTCTGATAGCTTTCTTTCAGACCTGTCTCTCTGCATCCCTGGTGCTGCGTTTGTTTTTGAAAGGCCATCAGCTCTCAACAATGTCTCTCAGAGGTCCCACATGTCCTTGACCATATTTGCTGTGTGTGTGAGTGTTATGTGTAGGAATAAGCAATTGAGGGTGACACTGTGTATGTACAGAGGTAAAGGGAAGAGGTTTTTTTTATCCTTTGCAGAGTGCCTGAAAAAAACAGCTGAATCCTGGTTGGTCAAGAACCACTCCATAGAAAATGAAGAAGTAGCGCATCACTGCAATTTACGCCAACAATCATTCAAGGTTCCTCAGAGCAAGAAGATAATTACACAGATTCCACACATGCCTGCACATCCAGACGGCTGGCTTAATTTACTTTGAGCGGGGTTGGTGCAACCTTGATGAAATAACTGTCTTCACAAAGCAGAGGCCTAATTTGACTTGAATGTATTGTGTTTTCACAGCAGAGATAAGATGAGATTTTTTTTAAAAAGAAAAATTATTATCTTGTTGTTGAGAGTTTAGGAAAAATATTGCTACCACAGTTGTGTCTGTATGATAAATATGAAGCTAGGGGCAACAGACGGTTAACCTGAATGTAGCCATTCCTGTTTTCCAAGGGTGCTGTGTCTCCCAACTGGCACATAATAGGAACAAGTCAAAGCCTACTGTGTTCCCAGGGTCCTGTATTCACATAACATCGGGTCCTTTGGGGGCTATAGTAATATAATTATAACATAGATATTGGCCTACACTTTAGAAAACTATCAAATTGTATCTGGGAATCACCAAAGGTCAAGCTTAATGTTTTCTTGGGGCTAGTGTTAGAAAAGCCACGTCCATAGACATGTGGTTAACTGGTGACTCAACAGTCTTATCAGTAGTTTGTTTCCTCCATCCGAAAAGACTTGTAAAGACTGGCAGATGTTAACTTTTTAGACCCAACTTTTCAATGGGTTGCCAATAACCTGGTGGATGTAACAAGGTTAAAAAAGAAGAACAGACATCTGATCTGATAATTATTCATGTCTAAAAGACGTTTTTTGACTTTAAAATGTAGCTTCACAGCAACGCGACGAAGGCTGTCCCAATTTGTAGACTCCTCCGAACCTGGCTGACAAATGCGTCCTCCTTTTCCCCAGATTTGAAGGATGGGTCAGGTGTATCCTTCGTGGCCCACCGTATCCCAGAATTCATAGCACGACCCAGCCAATTCCAGTTTCCAACAATGGAAACTTAGTTTTAATATTACTCTTATTAATCTTTCTGGGTCACAAAGTAAACTTTTAACATATTTTCAGGCGAGAAAGTAGCCGTGTAAACTTCAAATATCTGCTCGGTTTATCAAGACATTGCGTATTTGTAAAAAGTGCTCTGTTCTCCACTTGCTCAATAGCTAGCCGGGGGGTTCAATGGTCACTCGAGCCGGCGAGAACAGCGAACTCTCGGCTTCATCGTTTTCAGACCCCCGCAGTCTTTCACTACACAGGTTAAACATGATATATAAGTCACTCAGATAACTTAAAAATGTTATTGTTTGGCTTTTTTCAGTGTTTTATTCTGGAGTAAATCGGTTTGGCTGAGATCAAAGTTATTAGATTAGATTAGATTAAATAAAACTTTATTAATCCCTCGGATGGGTTTCTCCGTGGTTTTCACACAGCTGAATAAACGTCAAACAGAAAACTGATTAAACAGAAGTGTGAGATGGTCAAGAATTTACGGCAGTGTCCTGTTATATTTTAGATAGCAAGGAGCAGACGGCTGAGTTTATTAAACTCCACTGAGACAGCGGTGACACAAATCTGAAGGCTAGACTGTCCCATTTCACAGCCTCACACTTTCGGCCTTCTCAGTCTTCGAAGGACCCGGCCCACGTAGACCGCGAAGGCCGGGTCCTCCGAAGGATGCGGCCTAGGTTTTGGGACACAGCTATAGTGTCTCTTTATTAACTTAACATTGTTTAGGGTGAAAAGTTAAACTAACAAGATGCATAGTCAGATTTTTTTTGAAAACTTTTAACATTAGTATTGTGAGGTCACCCATTCCCAACAGCATTAAGTCTTTATGCTAATCTTATCTTTATGCTAATCTTATGTTTATGCTAAGCTAATCTTTATGCTAAGCTAAACTAAATGAATATCAACTTTTTTTCTAACATTTAAGAAACTGCTGAGACAAAAACTGTGTTCAGTAATAACATGGATGTTGTGTAGCTGTCTGTTCACAACCATTTCGTGACATGATTACTTTGCAGTCATGTATTTTTCGTTGCCTTGTACGTAGGTGTTTCAGCTGTGGTCGTTAGCAACAAGGCAGGTTAGCAACACGTTGCTTGCTTCACTAAAAACATTGAAGTAGGATCAATCTGCACATTTAATTCTAAAGAAGAATTTGATGGACTTATATTTCCCAAAATGTGATAAGAGATGTTGTCAATGATAATATGGGGAGCCTGAACAGGCTCGAACGTAGTTGTGCGTCTCTCTCTGTGTTGCACGTCCTTCACCTTCCTTTAAAACACACAATGCCCAGCTCAGCCGAGAGGCTTTGTAATGTGCTGTCAAAGCCCATTTATCTCCGTTATTTGGCCCCACTGCTACACTGTGAGTGCACAGTAGGGGTAGTGGGTTTGGTACTTTGGATCTGTCACTGTCTGTTACTGTGGAGTATTCCACAAGTTCATCCTTTATTCCTTTTCTCTCTTTATGTTTTCACTTGGATTTGTTCTCTTTCTCCCTCACTGCTCATAAACAGATATTTCTCTGGTGTTCTTCTTTCCAAAAAAGCACTTATCGAGTCAGACTGATTTTCTGTGTCTGGTTTAGCCTGTTTTTTAATGCCTTTTTCTTCCAACATTTTCAGTAAAACCAGTGAAATTTTTTATGGTTAATTGTAAGTCCATCAGGCATAGAACCCAGCAATATATCACTAAAGCTGCTTTAGACAGCATTTTTTATCCACCTTATATTAGAGAAGCCGGTCAGTTAAACCCACAGAGAATAAACATGAATCTGTTTAACTGGATTAATTCAGGCTAGCTGTTCAGATATTTGATATTATTCATCTATTACATTTGTACAAATACATGAATGTAATATCTTTCACTCAGTGAAATTTGTTTCCAGCTTCAGTATGTTTTCTGCCTGCATCTTTACCATTTTTATTCAGTTAAAACCTAAAAGCTTCTGACTTTCAACTTAGCAGGTAAACAGATATTTTTGTGATATGAGCACACAGAAAATATAGCTAACACAGGCAACATTAAAATTCAGATTTATTTTAACATGATTCGACATAAGCTAGAGTCTAAAATACAATACATTTGTAATATCAACTTTAATATCACTTACACGTCATTCTAGTTGCCACCAGGTGTCTGAAAAGTCCCATATCTAGCTTTTACACAGATGTGTTTTTCAAGGACATTTTTTTGACCCAAATCTACTTTAGCAGTTTGGAGATGTATATTATTTTATTGATTTTTTTGTCCATCTTTCTTTGATTCACTACATTTTGAATGACTCTTTTTGCTCACTGGTGTTGTCAGATTCAGAAGAAAAGAGATATTTCTTGTATGCTAAGAAACAAGACTATTAATCAATTTGAATGTTACTCTATGTCTGTAGAATACATACACATAGGCGTCACTTGATAGAGGTGATAATATGGGTTGTAATAGGTTATGCTTAAAGCAATTTAACAACCAGAAGCTAGTTTAGCTGTGACATAATAGCCACTGATGGTTTGCTACCTTATGAGAAAACTTTACTATTGGTTCTCAGTTGTACTCAGTGTGACCTTGTAATCCCATATCAGCTTATCTAACCTTGCGGATGCTACTGCTCAATAAATTTGCTATTGTCTTTATTCACTTAGTGCGTATCTTGTCTAGTCGTCAGACTAGATTTAGTTTAGCCTTTTTAGATATAAATCTTAAAATGAAATAACATTGTATTGCAGAAAATGAGAAACTGCAATTAGAATCACAAGAACAAATGAACACCTCTCTCTCTTTATTGATTTTAAACTCAGGAAATTGAGACCGATTTAGGCTCTGTTATGAGTTTTTTGCCACTGGAGACGATGCAGGGCCACACTGAGGATGCCCATATGGAAAAGAAATAGTAAAAACTTGTATGATTTACTCATGAAAGTGGCCACTTTCTCATTACTTTCATATATTGTTTTAGTAAATATCCAAAAGGGCGACCGTGGCTCAGGGGGTTGGGAATCGCATCTGTAACCGGAAGGTCGCCGGTTCGATCCCTGGGCTCTCTGTCCTAGTCGTTGTGTCCTTGGGCAAGACACTTTACCCTACCGCCTACTGGTGTTGGCCAAAGGGGCCAATGGCGCGATATGGCAGCCTCGCTTCTGTCAGTCTGCCCCAGGGCAGCTGTGGCTACAAGTGTAGCTTGCCTCCACCAGTGTATGAATGGGAGAGTGAATGAATAGTGGTATTGTAAAGCGTTTTGGGTGCCTTGAAAAGCGCTATATAAATCCAATCCATTATTATTATTATTATTATAAAACATACAAGTTTCATTATATAATTTTTCAAGGGATCTTATATCTGTTTTCACCCTTGTATGCTTTTCATACAAGTTTCACACAAGACAGATACAAACTTTATAAGATTTATATATATCTTTTCCATATGGGTGGACAGTGTATGTTGGGATGGATTTGTGGAAAGATTAAAGCAGGTAGGCTTATTGATTGGCAGATAGGTAGCAGTGAGGTGGCTATTGATTGGGCAAACAGCCAATTTTTGACCTCGAGTACTCTGGGTGAATCAATTGGTTTAATCCAGTGGGAGAGGAAACAAATGAGATGGTTAGTTCTCTATTTTTGGTGTCATTTGTCCTCTTTTGTGGTTAATGAATCTCGTATATTCCTTAAATAATAAATAAGGATAATTAATGTCATCTTGGCTTTACTCTACACATTTATTTTTCTACCCCAAACTATAAAGAAAGGTAATGAAATAATCTACATATACCCCTTCTTTTTTTTTAATGTCAGAGTGTTCAGGCTACTCCAGCTGACCTTTTGAAACAGCTGCTCATTCAGTACCACAGAAAATACAGTGTATAACTTTTCCTATTCATGAATACCCCAGAGAGCAAAGACTAGACTTATTGAATGCTTTGGCATATAAAGATGTTTCCTAATAGTTCTGCTTAGATTGTTGAACCCAAATCAACACCTGATGTCACATAATAGACAACATACACAACAATTTTTGGGATCTGAAACCAGTTGCTGAAAACACATTGAAAGACAAGCATACTAGTTTATTACGAACAGCAAGCTAAAGTCAGACCATGTTTTTGCATAGGGTTAGTGCATTTTTACATTAGTTTAGGAAACCAAACAACAAATGCTGAGATTGAGACACAGCCTAAATGTGATAGCAACTATGGGATAGCAACAGAAGTACACGGCAGACCTGTATCACCTAACACACCACCATCTCCCCACCTGCCAAGTTAACAGCTGCAGGGATCTGAAACAGTGGCGTGGTTGCTGACAGTAACATGACTGGATCAGAGATACCCCACCAAATTAGGTCAGCAGTGGTTGGATCATTGCTTCTGTCGGACTGAGAGAGGTCAGCGTTCTCACCTTGTCTGGCATGCCTTGCTCATCCTGTGCAGGATGCAGGCACAGAGCTGGGAGACAAAGTCTGCTAACAGCACAGCAGCATGACACCGCTTCAGTGCTCCCCACTATGGCCCTGCCTGCAGACTGGAAAACACAAAAGCAGGTGAAGCGTGGCAGCGGGTGGATTTATATAGCATAAGTTGTTTAGGGAAAATGGCATGCACACTTTAATATGTCACAATGCTTTTAATTAACGATTCTGTAGAGCAAAGGTTAACGACACCGCGAGAATGGAACAGCGAATTGCCCAGAGGATTAATATAACTGCACATTCAAGATGGATTTGCATGAAAGCTGCTATAATCAATAATTGTGTATTAACAACAGTTCAGCAGCATGATTTGAGAAGGAGCCAGCCAAAGAACTCACCCGAAGGGACGCCAGCTTCTGTGAGACAATAGAACGAGATTAAGACCCCACAAGAGAGGTGTGTCATTATTCTAAGAGCAAAGCAAAAGTGGAAAACTGTGATTTGTTCATAATGAGAGGCTGTTGTTTGTTGAAAGAAATGTGCCATAATGAAAACTACACAAAGAGGCAGTTAAATAAAGTAAGATGTACGTTAACTAGAAACGAGAGGCGGGGAAAAGGAAAAGACTTACAGTGATTTAAATGTGAAAGTAGACATAAAAAAATCTCCAAAAAATGCTAAATAGTGTTTCTACCATTTCCTGTTTAATTTTGTAATCCTTGTTTGTCTTAAATTGTAGTTTCCACTAACTCAGCGTCTGCCTCATCGTTTCCCTCTAATTTTCTGAACCACCTGTGTTCAGTCACTCCCACTACATCCAACAGCTGTCATCCACCTTTCAGTTGTCTTTGTTCAAAGCAGTTAAGCTTTATGGCTAGAACTACTGTATGTTTCTTGCATTTCCTTCCTTATTACATTTCAGCATTTTCTCTTTTTTTTGCCTCCTGTCTGATTTGTCTACCGAACATCTTTGTATGACCTCGTCTTGCCCAGTGATAAAGATTTTGATTTGTTATCTGTCTTGCATTGTCAGTATCTTGTAAATCCATGTTTGAGGATGGCAGTACACTGTTGAACAGTAGCAGGTGATTGATTAGTAGTAGATTTTGATTGATTATCTGAGGACAGACATTAAGCAGAAAGTCTGGGAGTTCTCTCTTCTCCTATTGTCTGGATCAATTTTTATTGTAAATTTATTTATTTGTGTGAAGTAAAACACAAATTTCAGGAAGCAGATAACAATTCAGCATGTACACAGTCTCTTTGGTATTTTTTATTGCTTTAGAATAAATATTAATGAAATATTCATGACTTCTCTCACATAATATTATCCCTGTTGTGCCAGCACACATAATTTAGTCTTCTGTCTGTTTTTGTGCTTACCTGAGTCACAATGTAATAAGTGAAAAAACAAAAGGTTTGTTGAGTATCAAGCTACTGTTGTGTCTTTAGGGAAAGCATCCTGCTGAGATTTAAAGGATAAATTAAATATTAATCGATTTCCCTCTGGATTTTAAACCTTGGATGTGTTTCAAAAAGATTTCTGCTCATGTTCTGAAATGATTTATAAGGATTCATGTGCATTTTACTGAGGCTGCCTGAAAACAAGGACGTGCTTACCTAACTAGTAAGACTTCTAAACTTGAAATGCTTGACAACTAGTTTTAAGATCAGAAAACCTCCTCCTCTATCTCCAGCTATCTCCAGTTTTTGTACATTTTTTATGATATAGTTTTAAGATATAGTTGTCCCTCGCTATAATGTAGTTCACATTTCGCGGCCTCGCTGTTTCGCGGATTATTTTTGTGCAATTTTGTTCTTTTGTTTTTTTACATCTTCTGCATCCTGATTGGCTGTAGACCATTGTCAATCAATCTCCTCTGTGCTGTCTCTCCTGTACAGTACAGAATATGTTCAGCTTGTCAAATTTACATAAATCTTCAATCGCTAGCAGTGTGACTGTGAAGTGCTGCACGATTGTATGATTGTAATTTTTCTCCACAACAAGCACAACAATGTCGACAAAACATTTGCAGCGTCAACGGCACCTGCGGTAGCACCCAAAAGGCAGAAGAAGATGCAAATTTTTCTACGAAGGTTTGAACTTTGAGGGTATTTAAGCAAGAGAGAAAAGTGTGAAAATGTTAATACCTGAGAAAAGTGTATAAAGTGTGTATTGAGGGGTTTTATAGCCTTAAAACATCTGTAATGATTGTAAAAAATGAAGTTAGGTGAAATCCGCGAAGTAACTATCGAGGGTTATTTTTAGAACGTAACTCCGGTGATAAACGCGGGACCACTGTACACATGCTGTTTGATATTAGCTTCATTTATAAAATACTTTTCAAGATTTTTTTTTTGAGAGATGGTCTGTTGACCCTCTTTCAAACCCTTTTTTCACACATTGAAACTTGTGGCAATGTTTGAACATGAATATCCTAAAAGCTATTAAAGATAGAACCCTGAAATTTTAACTGGTCCTTCTTACCATCGAATTGAATCAGGACCTGCAATGTGGGACAGCTACATCAAAAAATGTATTGACTAGTTAAAATATGAAAAAATGTCCAGCATTCCTGCAAAGTCTCATATTGAGCACAATCTGATTTTAAAAAATGCATTGCAGAAGACAATTAGTGATTTCTGAATCATATATAGTTGAATTTAACAATACTGAAAAATAAAGCACATAGAAAATGCCATTTTCCTTTGACTTTCATGCTGTATTGAGCAAATTAAATATAACTGAAAATATAATTTTGTTAAATATATCCTTAAAAGTTTATATTGGAGTGACCTAGGTCTTGAATGACAAAATGCACATATTTCTGAGTTATAATTAGAGCACCATCTACAAACTTTTGTTCTATTGGGACAGGACAATTTACTGATAGTTGTGTTTTTGTGGTAAAACTTGGCATATTTGCTCAATCCAGCATGAAAACTGAATGAAAATGGTCATGAAGATTGAATTGGCTCTGTCAGTCAAAGTGACCACAATAGATTACAATAGATCCTATTATAAAAACACACTTTTTAATCCACTACACTAAACAATGTAATCACATATACATGAGTGCCTGCTAACAATGCAGCAGTCCACATATTATAAGTATAAACATTAGTCGACTTAAAAAATCTTTGGTCTTTGTTGCTTTTGACCTTTAATATTTTGAGGTTATTCGGTCAGCGTGAGGCTACGTGTTTCTCAAAGGTGCTTTGCCTCTAGACATCATATCATGCTGATGTGTGTAATCCAAGCATGAAGAGTTAAATAAGCCCCGGGGTTCATGGTGTGTGACGATCTCACTGGAACACCTCCAGCTGTCTGCTAACATTATCTGCCCTCCTGTTTAACAGCAGTGGTCATTTTTCTGGAGGCTAATTGATGCTTTTAATTGTTTCAGTGTTACCCGGTTAGGGCGAGTTCACACGTGTGTCACAGATATGTAGCATACAGTAAGCTTAAAGACTTCATAGGCCTTGCTACTCTAAGAATTATTAACTAAAATAAGATATTAGGCTTTGCAATATGGTGTCATGTAGCTCTTTGATCGAGTGCTCATAAGCCAAATGAATGTTTCAATGTACTACAAAGCCACCAACTTGCCTTTCTGTTGATATTGTTGTCTTGCATGAAAAGTCCCTGTGGCATGACTTTATCAGACATCAGTGTTTCTCTAATACGAATGGAGGCATTCAACAGTGAGATTAGCTAATGCGCCACCTTTGGGCACTGAGTGTAAAAACTCATCTCCTTTATCAAACTGTGTTAGAGTCACAGTGTTGTCGCCTTTCTCCCAAAAATGCTACCCCCCTAGGTCTGACAAGGACAATGATCTTCTGTTGTTTTGAATGGAAACTGAAAGCACAAGTTAGCAGGGCACTATAAGCTGCAGTATTGCCAAGCCCTCTTACACACCCTTTGTGACCTACACAGTCACTGCAATGCCGTCTTGTGTCAGTCAGCCAGGAGGTGTGGAGGTTTTTCTCACAGGGCCTGGTGGATAAAGTGAAAGCAGATCATGTGAGGACGTCACATTAAAACAATGATACGTTATTGTTCCTCTATATAATGAGTAAAACTGGGAATTTGTTTATTTCTACTCATGTTTCTTTTACATGCTATTTTTCTCATGTGTAGATAGCAGATATTTCTTTGAGATGATCAGATTTGTCATTATATGGCATTATAATCAGAACGTAAGCAAGCAGAGACCCAGCCAGTTCATTAGAGCAGAGTTGTCACAACAATGTGATCTGACTATGTTACAAGTGTGGCTCTTAAGGCCTGTCCACCTGTAAAGCAATTCAGTCGTCACCCACTGCTTTGTAGTTCATCTTTGATCGGTTGAACCTTTGGTTGAACCTTTCACACCTTGTTATATCCTTTACTGATTGGTTAAAAGTTCAGTCTTTGATTCAAAATGATATGATTGTATCTGCCACTTCTTGTTGTTAAACATCCCACTGTCATGGGACCGCTGTGTGGCAGGCAGGAAGACAACCTGATGTGGGACAGAAATAAACTCAACATCACAGCTTTATTGCTGGCAACGGATGGCGTAAACAAAACAATAATGGAGCCGGGCAGGCAAAAATTGACTGGAAATGAGAAGCAGGCAGGCCAACAGAACACACAACATGAGGGTATGAGGACATGGTAAAGAACAGATGCGAGCTGGGGGTTTAAATGCACAAGAGGCAATAAGCAGACAGTGGAAACGCCTGGGGAACACAGCTGAATAGAATCTAACGAATGAGACAGAGGAAGCAAAACTGAACATAATGCATACGCGATGAGTAACCATCAAAATAAAACAGGAATTACCTAACACAGTGAGCAGGACTAAGAACTAAAAGGGGACCATTGAGACAGGACACAGAGAAACCAGACAGATACAGGACACAACTGGGACATGATTGTAAACAAACACAGAGACATGACTAATTTCCACAGGGTATCACTGTGTGGTATCACATGAAGAGGACAAGGCACAGAGATGAGACTACGTTACAAGAACAAATCTCCCGTTTGCGGCTCACCCTATCCCAAGATTCATTGCGGGCCAAAGTATACAACCAACCTGTTTTGAAATCCAGGGAAAGGGAGGACGTGTTTGTGGGATGGGTTTGTAGGAGCTTTGACTGTGGACAGCCTATGTTGCTCTGCTGTGAGGTAATCAGCCTTCAAAGGATGCAGCACTTGAATTTGGACACGCCCTAGGACAGACTGGACACGAAAGTGAACTAACATACTAACATCAAGCAAGAAACCAAGAACTATAGATAACAAACTCAGAAACAAATAATATACCGAAGAACTTGAACATAAATTATCTTTAATCCCAAAAAAGTAAATCATTAGTGTACAACAAAAACTCAAGACCAATGAAGACCAAGGATAGTGACACAATTATTTTGCCCTATTTTAAATCTACAAGTTGCCCAGTTTTTCAGGTATTTTTGGTTCTCTGGCTTTGGTAGCCTTTACCTGCACCGTCCTAGTTTCTCATGTGGTCCCTTGGAAAAATGAATTGCCCACTCTTGCTTTATACAATGTGATATACGAGTAACAACCATAAGAACAACTCCGGTGACCTGGAATTCTGTCCTTTCCTCATGGTGTAGCATAACAAACAGTTTGCAGTGTGTGGTTTCACACACTGCAGATAGCATCTGTGAAAAAGCTCTGCATAAAAAGGTAAAGGATGATAGTGAAGTCTACTTCTGTGGCTGAAAACAGCAGTTCTCTCTGTCATAGCGGTCAAATTGTGGATAATCACTTCATTAGTATTCAGGCTGTTTTCCTGCATTTAGACAGCACAAAAAGCACACACAGTTTAACATAAGCTCACCAGGCCCTTTTAATACTCACTGAAGTGAAGTGGTCTAGTTTCATTTCCTGTAAATCAGACATGTCAGAACTCTGATATTTTTTCACACTTTCAGAGTGCTTTCCCTGTCGACACAGCACATTCTGCTGCTGTAATCTAAGCAGACAGTGCTGTGAGACAGTGGCAACATTTTACGTGCCTACAGAAATGTCACCCTGCTTCTCCTCTGGTGCCTCAAAAATGATGAGCGTCGACTCACACAAATGTTTCCAAACTGACAATGTTTTCGTTACGCAAACACATTTTTGCAGGTTTAGCAGGAGTCACTGGATGTCAGCTAAATGTTAGCAGCTAGGGGTTTCTAATCATTTTTGCCTGATTAAAAAGGTGAAAGAAAAAAGAGGGATACTGTCATTGCCTGGCTGACCTTCAAAGTGAGCAGCACATAGCTCTTGTGACCAAACCCTCCACAATGACTTACATAATACAATTCAATACTATACCTATATACTGGATGGAAAATCAAGTCATTATGTTTTTATGAATACACTGATACACAGTTACAATTACCAGTTGTCAAGTTCTGCTGAGTTGCATGTAAATGGTATTACTGGAATTAGGTTGCTTTTGTTGTAATCATGTTGAACTGTATGTTAATTCTTGGAGGTTCTGCCCTCAATGAAGAGGTTACCTCCAGGGCTGAAAAATGAACTCAAAGCAGTGCTGGTTACTGCAGGTCCTCTATTGGCCACTTGAGGCTGGCTAAAACCAAGTCATTCCCCTCAGGCTGTGAAAAAAGGCCAATGAAACAGCATTAAAAAGCATGTTTAGGGGTTGTAGAAAAACAGTTATTGGTGTCTGTGATTAATTTCTTCTTCATGACAACTGTGCCATGTGTGCCATGCATTTTGTCTGATTTACTTGTCTCATATTTAAGTATTTTAGTCAAGATTTTAAATACACAGACTGAAAAATGTGCATTATAAAGCAGGTGGATGAAAAGATTTTCACAATTTAAGAGGTAAATGACAAAACTGAACCACAACTCTTACTTGCATTCCTTTTTTTTTTCTTTTTGCTCCACAACATTTTTTATGTGGTTAATACTGAGACTCCAAGTCTCTCTGTGCTGCCAGATTCCCTCTGAAGTATGCAGACCGTTCAAAAGGAACCTGGTGGAAAAGCTATTGAAGCGGAGGGGAAGCATTGCTTCACAATGAAAGCATGCAGGGTGGTCAGAAATAGATGTGTAATCATATTTTTTATTTATAGCTGCTACTTCAGGAGAAACTGTGTTGGGAGTATCATTCAAAACTGAATGCTAGAAGAGGCCCGTTTGAGTCTTTTACAGCACACAGTGTTGGATTTATAAGATGTAAAGATATGTAAAAAGCCATAAATGATCAGAGCGCCACACGCCTGAGTGTTCTCATATGCAAGCTATGTAGTTATCTTCCATATAATTACTACTCACCTGAATTTTAATGAACCCCTTGCTGTATAAAAAAGCTGTTTCAGCTGTGACGCTGGTGTTACTGAACAAAGCGAAACAGCCATAAGAGATGTCAAGCTGCAGAAGATTTACCTGCACATTTAGAATCCGCCTTAAATTGCCACCAGCCGCTAGTAGAACATCAGTTGGTGCTGCAGCTGCATACCCGGGGCCGTCGCTACATATACATAATCTTATGTGCGCAGTGTAACAGCACACACATACACACGCTGCTGCCTCATTAGTGACTGCAGCCCCGAGGCTCACAACTGGGAAAGGGCGTAATTGCAGAGTTCAGCAGCGCTGACAGTGCTCAGAGCGTTTTGGAACAGACTTCGACAAATGAGCATCAGGTGCAAGCACCTACAGTGATATTCTATTATTTCTGACCCTTCCTGTCACTGCTGCTACTGCCAACTTAAGCTTATAGTGAGTTACTTTAACTTTGTCGAGCACCAAGGGACCAGACAAATCGCTGGAGTTCACAGAGAGCGGATAAGTTAGACTCACTGTGTGTTAAAAACTTTGTGGAGCAGGGTTTTAAATCTTTTTTTGATAGGTTTGTGTTGGTGTGTTGCTCTGGACTGTAAGCTTCACCGTAGTCGTAGATGCTTTGTGCTATTCTAACAGCATGGATGGCAATGGCAGTCTGTGTTTCAATCCAGCATTGTATAAATGTAATGCATGTTACAGTGCATGCCACAGCAGGTATATCATTTATTATAAATCTCAGTTCTTTGATTTCCGTATTCATCATCTCCCTGAAATGTGATTATCTGTTCTGTTCTCACATATGCAGCTAGACCCTGCATTTTGTGCTCTGACATAATGACATCTCTTTAATTGTTCTTATTCTTTGCTGAGTGGTCAGAAGTCACACTTGTAGTAGGCATATCAAAAATGAAACTACTGATTGTGGAGCTGACTGCTGTTTTTGGAATCTGGTTTTCGAAGCCTTGAGTTTTTAAACACTGCCATGCTTTCTGGAACTAAAAGTGCCCATATTTGGACCACACAACAACCCAAATGATAGATAACCAGCAGAATCCTCTCGTGGGATGTTTCTGGACCATAAATCATGTCCTTTGCACTTCCCTGAGACTTTAGAGTACATATTTAAAAATTTACCGTTCCTCGGTACCTGCACCTGCTGCTTGTTTATTACAATGGATTCAGCCTACCAATTAATGAGGAAATATATACACACATATGCTAAGATCACTGTAAAATGCCCAAAAAGGCAACAACAGCACAAACATGTCAGGGCAGTCAGTTATATGTGAGTTATAAAAAAGCAAAAACTTTACTTTGAAAATGTGAAAGAAAATCAACTAAACACACAACAACTTAAATTACAGTTTATTTTACAAACCTGTTTTCCAAGGTTGCTCCTCTCCATAATGCTAACATTACTAATGATAATTTTTGCTGATATGGCTGACCCCCATCCCTCAACTAGCTATTTTGTTTAATCAACATTGGTGTAAGACTCGTAGGTAACAATGTTTTTCAACCTATTAACATTTGCCTGGTTTCTGATTCAGATTCAAAAAACTATTTATCCCACAATTCAGTTTGACAGTCCACAATAGGTAAATAAAAGTACATTCAGAAACCAGAGGTGTGGACTCGAGTCACATGACTTGGACTCGAGTCAGACTCGAGTCATTAATTTTATGACTTTAGACTTGACTTGAAAAAATGTTCTAAGACTTGTGACTTGACTTGGACTTTTACACCAATGACTTGGGACTTGAATTGGACTTGAACCGGTTTACTTGAAAAGACTTGATATTTTACCCCAAATATAAAATTTAACATGCATATTATATAGAGATTGAAAATGTGACGTCATTCACGGGTAGAACCGCAAAGGATTCTGGGAACTCGTGGCAAGCGGTACTAGCGCACGCAGGCTTTCAATTAAAATCAGTCACACAGCGATAAAAAGAAACACAAAAAATGTCAAGAAGCCGTTGTATTATTAACTGCAATAGCCGGTCGCATGACAGCCACGGGAAGCCGACGGGTAAAGAGATCGGTTGTTATCGGATTACGTCGTGGAAGAGAAATTGTTCAAGCCATGTTTCCGAAGTAACAAAGACGCGACGGGTGGCCTGGATTGCAGCCATTCAAAGATCAAATATAACGTCCCAGAACACTCCAGCTCACAGGTTAGTCTGCTCCAAGCATTTACACGAAGGTCAGTGTTTTTTAGTAGTTAATACGTCATTTTCATAACATAATTAGTGATATAGGTTACAAGCAAGTCTGGCGCTGAACAGAAATTGTCGCGCTATGCTCCTTTGTTTATTGTGCATAAACAGTGAATTGTCCTGACACAATATTGCGTTTCGCTTCTGTTATTATGGTACATTGACAAAAACATATACTTTTATTCACAGGATAAAACAGGTTTTTTGTATCACTAATTGCCCAGTACGATTACAGCATACAATATTGTTGTCACTGCTACATTTCTGTGATGCTACCAGAAATTATTTCCACTGCTAATTAATTACCGTTGAGCTCAAAGGTCCTATTAATAAACGGTTAAGGAATGTGTATTTATGACGACGATTTGTGAGGCTGGTAAACTTATGATACGTACTGTTGTGATATTTTGATACTACGGTTAGCATTTACAGGATATTGTTTTGTAGTAATATTATACAGGAGAACTGTTACTCAATAAGGCCCATTTACTAGTTGTTTTTCTCTTTCTCTCTGACCCATGTATTGATGTGTAAGACTCACAGGCTGGTACCCCAAAGTCGAAAATACCACAGAGACGAGACCACTTCCTTACTCCCATCCTCCCTTCCTTATGATTTAGAAAAGAGCTTGTTAAAGGCCAGGTGGTTCGTTTCAGAATTCACTAATGAAAGAACTCTGTATTCTATGTCTAGGAGTGTATTTTGCTGGGATGATCATAAATTGTAGCTGAACTGATAAACTACACAAAGGATACTTCTTTGCTCACAAGGCAGGAAGACGTTTCCTTATTTGGTCTGTACCGGTTTGAACTGAGAACCTGCTGACACACGAACCTTTTTTTCCTCTATATAAGCTGTTATGTACTAAATAAACCTTTGAGTCGATTTGGGAAGGCAACCTGAAGCAGTCTGTGTTTCCTTGTTCTCCCAAGCTACTCCTGACGTCGTAACTAACCCAGCTGAGCGGCATACCTGAGTGTTACTTTGAATAATTAGGAATCTTATAAAGAAAGGACAAAACTCTGCTTATCTGCTCACGCCTTGGAGGGAAACCGGGACGGAGATTTTCTCTTCACGTACGATGGTCTTTACTTTCTACACGGTGCATTTCAAGGTCCTGCACCCATCTGGCGGTAAACTGTACCTGGGCTTGTTGCAGTGACCTGAAGTTACTAAACTTCATGAGTGTATGCACTCACTCCAAGAACCGTATGATTATAAATATGCATATAAATATGCTACGATGAGATAGCTGACTTCATCTAACTAGCAAATGTTGTCCAGGCTACGTTGGTGATACAGTTTTTTTTTAATGTGTATGATATTTTTGTCATGCGATTTTAAAGCCGGTCCTACAACCGCATCCAAGAATAACATGCAGCTTATCTCAGAACTGTCGGTGAAAATTATTCTTGGAGCTAGGTTTAATTGAGCTGCATTTTAAAGAGGTGCAATTTCACAATTTGTGTATATTTTCTAAGTTCACTATTTTGTCATGTGTTGAGAAAAACACAGATTTTAAAATTACATGGTCTAATATTTACATTTAGCATATAACTGCAACATTATTTTTTCGTTTTTTTTTTTTTTTTTTAAAGACTCGAAAGGACTTGAAATTCAAAGTTTCAGACTTGTGACTTGACTCGGACTTTTACACCAGTGACTTGAGACTCGACTCTGACTTGCCTGACATTACTTGAGACTTGACTTGAGACTTGAGGATAAAGACTTGAGACTTACTTGAGACTTGCAAAACAATGACTTGGTCCCACCTCTGTCAGAAACAAATCAGCACTTTATAAAAGTCATTTAGAAGCATTCAACATACATGATTCGGCAGTTTGGGGTTGGTTTAAGGTTCATATCTATCTGGAATGCTATGCTATGCTAAATTATGCTAAACAAGCATACACTCTAAAAAGTGTATTTCAGCAGTAGTTGAAGTTACGTAAAGTTCAGAGTTAGTTTCATTAAGATTTCTGCTTTAGTGGAGCCAATCTACATTTGTGGAGTATATCAACTTGTTATTACGTGTTGTTCCCTCAGTACACATGTAACCTGCTATTCTCATTAGAGTCAACCTGCATCAATTAGGTTTCTCGTGACGCAGTGCGTCTGATGTCATGACGTCTCCGCCTTCTCCAGAATTTTCTACCTGCGGTTGAGAACAACAATTTGAGAGGCACTTGGCTGCAGGCAGGACCTCGTGAACAATTTGGTCAATAAGGTAACGAAGATATTACTTTTTCCATAGTCCTTGAAGGTAAGTCAAATGTAGAACACATATTTTAATGTATTAGATATAAAAAATATTCCAACTGTATTGTTAAGTTTGTTAAGTGTTTAGTAAACTGACCTGACCAAACCGCTATCATTCAGCCCTGCTAACATTAGCGAAATGTCAGACCTGTTGGTAGTTTGTGCTTGGACATGTAGGTTAAGTTAGTAGTTTGCCGGCGGTACTCTCTTGTTTTAATATCGTAACGCTAGCTTAAAGTTGTGTATTCATGCAGTGTGTCGGTGTTGGCTTACTGTTAGTTATTCATTAGCATTAGCACATTATAGCGGCAAGCTGGGCCGCGGTTCTCTTCAGACTACGTTACTTCGTGCGCGCGCATTTATACACGAGTGGTTGTTCGCAGTATGCCTGTCGGCGCGAATAGTTCAAGCGGTCACGGCCACGGGTGATGTAGGAGGTAAAGTTTAGCTGTGGTGGCTCCAGGAAGCATGCATTTACTGCCGCTTGCATTGCTTTCAATGTACATGACGTTAAGAAGGCGAGGAGAAAGGGTGCGTGCAGCGCTCGTACACGCACGGATCAGCTGTGTGAGAGGGAGATGGTGTGCGGCAGAAAATCAAAATTAGAAATCATAGAAGAAAGTATCCGGTTGTTCAGTGATGACGCGACGAATCCTACTTGCGGGTCTAAAGTAGTCTGCGTTTAATATGGCTTTTGTGTTGTTAACATGTTTAATTTTATGTATTTTCTTCTATTTGATCTCAAAAAGCTCCTAAACAGTCAGTGATCACTGTTGACCTCCCTCGGCTTTTATTACTGCTAATCATTTATTTAAGCTCAGTTTTTAAAACCTTACGATGTAACTACATCCCAGCCCATGCAGCAGTATATGAATGACTAACCTCGTATTGTGGATGGATTATCTCAGTTGTTCTCCTGGCTGAAGTTTGGTCCTTTTACAGCATCCTGCCATGCGATTACATTTGTTCCTGACCACCGAGAACACTCACATTAACTTTTATCGAGTGGAAAAAAAGTTAGCTTGTTTATATTATGCTAACATAGCTGTGTCGCTAGCGGTCACGTAGTACATCATTATATACCAGCTAGCCCAACTTCAGTAACCCTACAAACGTCACTGCTGTTTAGTTTTCTGTCTTCATTTATGCTGGAAGTGATAACAGAGCTGTACGTTTTAATTTGTTTCCAAAACCCCGCAGTCAGGACATGCTATATTGTATTTAGATAGAAGCTAGCGAGCTAACTCCCTGCTAACTTCTAACTCTGTTAAATGTCATAAATTCCGTTTTCATGGATGCCTGGATGTTAAACTCAATTGTTACACCTGGTAGAGCAGAACGCTGATCATTTTATTAAAGATGAAAGACTTTAGACAGTTTTTCAACTCTCAGTAATGCCATAGTGATCGTTTGATATATGGACCTGCAGCAGAGTTTAGACCCAGACACGGCTAGTGACGTCAGACTGAACAACCGGATTACGCTATTGAACACAGAAAATACAGCCATCAGATTTCTTGTAGACCTAGCACACTTCTGGTCTGTGTCTGAATACATATATAAGTACATAGATGCAGATGAACACTGTAAACATGATGAAAGATCGACAGACTAACTCGAACATATCTTTAATCTTTAGGACTTTGGGTAGCGCTTCCTTTCCTTCCTGTCAACCTCTCCAGAGGGGTGTCTGCTGATGGCAGAAAGATTACATCACCTCTGGTTGGAACCCTGGACAGTGCCACAACCTTTGGCTTGGTGTAAAATGTGATGCCCCATCGCCACCTTCTGACCTAACTTCTTCTCAGCTCTGTGACTACTTCAAGAGGGGCATTCCTGTGTGGAGGTGTGCCAGGCAGCTCGTTTTACCTGTGAACTTGCGTACTTTCACTTCATCAACAACAAAGGTATGCAAGTTCAAAATAGTAATGTCTCATTTAAATTTAATTCAGTTTTACACTGAACAGGAATCGGCTTTATATATAAAACAATTGCAAAAAAAAAATGTACCTATGGGCATTTGGGTTTTGTTTTTAAACTTTTGTTTTGAACTTATCCCTTTAAAATCTAATTAGAGAGGGCTGGCTACATTTGATGAATACATTTTGTGTTTAAATGATTCGCTTTGTGTTGGGCAATGTGGCAAAAAGCTGAGATGAGATCTAGTCTCATATCACCATATTGATATATTGTAATATTGCCCAACTCTCCCTCTGTGTTTTCTCAAATTATTTATATACACCCAGTAAAGCGTGTCTCTTTGTTTCTCCAGTGCTATGCTTCATGTGGAGATGCAAGGACTGTGGGACAACATTAACAAAAAGATCTGAATTGCTCAAACACTACAAACTGATTCATAGGCATTACGGACGAGGCCACTCATATCCATGCACTTATTTAAATTGTGCATGTAGGTTCAAGACTTGGAACGCCCTACTGAGCCATCTATCAAGAAATCACCCTGCCCAACAAGCAGTCTCCAAAGCTGCATCCAAATTCACTTGCCATATTTGTGGCCATAATCAACTCTCCACAGAAAGAGAATATTTTCAACATATCTATCAGCATCTTAAAAATAAGGAAACTGTAACATGTGTGTTCCAAAACTGTGAATATAAAACCAATGTCTATGAGAACTTCAAAAGTCATAAATACAGAAAACACTCTGGTACAGTGAACACATTTAAGCCTGGAATAAGTTCTGTTGATGAATCATGTGCCAGTGTTGCCAGTGATATTTCAGATGTGGAAATTATAGAGAGTGATGTAAATTTAAATTCTGCTTTTGACAATGGGTATTCTGAAAACTTAGAGAAGGATATTGAGCTTCAGTGCTCCTTAAGTTGGAACACATCTTTCTTGTGTCTAATGCAGCTGTAGATGAGCTTTTGCAGGAGTTAAACTATTTGATTGGTTCTGTCTCTGTGGCGATTACCCAAAAGACTATTAGCCAAGTATTACAAGACAACGGATGCCAATTTGACCAGTCAGTTGTTGAAAAGCTAGCCAGTGTACTCTGTGAGACAAACCCTGTAAAAAAAGCAATTGGAGATAAAGGTCCACTTTCCAGTCCTTGGAGACGAAAAGAAAACTATAAGAGCCACTTTAAAGTAGTGGAACCAGTGGAATATATACTTGACAGAAAAAATAACAAGTCATTCCAATATATTTCAATTTTAAAGTCTTTGCAGCATATTCTTGACTGCCAGACAATCTTGGATCAGGCTGTTAATTTGAATACTGTAGATAATCAGCCTCAAAAAACTTCTGTGCACTACAAAACTATCTTCGATGGTGACTTCTTCCATGAAAATGGACTGTTGTCCAAGCAGGAAAGCATTTCATTGATATTATACATTGATGAATTCGAAATATGTAATCCCCTTGGTACATCACGGAGGAAGCATAAAATTTGTGGATTGTACTGGGTTTTGGGTAATTTGCCACCAGGCTGTAATTCTGCTTTAACCTCAATCTATTTGGCTGCTTTAATCAAAAGTAATGATCTGAAGTGCTATGGGTATGAGAAAGTGTTAAAACCTGTAATTAATGATCTTGTAATTTTGGAACAGAGTGGGATATTTCTGTCAAAGTTGGGCAGAACAGTAAAAGGCACTGTTCAGTGTGTTGTTGCCGACAACCTTGGTGCACACAGTATTGCTGGATTCTTTGAAAATTTCTCAGGGACATACGTATGTAGATTTTGCACTGCAGAAACATCAGAGTTCCAGACTATTGAAGTCAGAAGTGAAGTCTTTACTTTAAGAACAAAAGACATTCATGCAGATCATTTACGAATTATTGAGGAAAACAAATGGCCCAGTTATTATGGTGTGAAATCAAAGTGTATTTTGTCAAAGCACCTCTCACATTTTGATGTTACCACTGGGTTTCCACCTGATGTTGTACATGATCTTTTTGAGGGAATTGTTCCTTTTGAACTTGCGCTTTGCCTCAATTTGTTAATCAAAAAAAAGTATTTCACATTATGTACATTGAATGAAGCAATATCATCTTTCAACTTTAAGTGGGCTGACAAAACAAATCGACCTCATCCTGTGGCTCTCAGTTTTGCATCCAAAAAAAGTGTAGGAGGGAATGCACACGAGAACTGGAGTCTTATCAGATTTTTGCCTTTGTTCGTTGGGCAGAGTGTACCCTGTGAGGAGCCTGCCTGGCACATCTTAACAGACTTGAAGGACATTGTTGATCTTGTTGTCAGTCCTGTTCATACTGAGGACTCCATTGCATATCTTGGTTTTAAGATCTCCGAGCACAGAATCAAGTTTCAAGAGGTTTTCCCAGATGTTAATCTTAAACCAAAGCACCACTACTTGGAACATTATCCATACTTGATTCGTAAGTTTGGGCCACTGGTTGCACTATGGACTGTGCGATTCGAAGCAAAGCATAGTTTTTTTTTAAAAGAGTTGCAAGGAACATCAGATGCTTCAAAAATGTACTTCTTTCCCTTTCACAGAGACATCAGTATCAGATTGCATATCATTTGCATGCAATTAGCTTTGCCAAACCCCCACTGGAAGTAACAGATGTTTCCACTGTTCACATTGATGTTCTTAACAAGGACATCTCAAATGCACTGAGACAGAAGTCTCCAGATATGGACAATGTGTGCTTGGCTAAAAGTGTAGCATATAATGGAATAATCTACAAGTGTGGGATGATCTTGATCCACGGCTCACTGGGAGGACTGCCAGAGTTTGGTGAAATCATCCAAATGGTGATACTGCAGGACAAACTAATCTTCATTCTGAAAAAGCTTAGCGGATGGTATATGGAACACTACAGAGCTTATGATCTCAAAACATCACCAAGCAAAGAAGTGGAACTTGTTGAGCCACAAGAACTGCATGATACCTACCCACTGGCAGACTATAAAATTAGAGGGATGCGTCTTGTCACCTTGAAAAGATATGTCCATGTTTAAAGGGTGAGGCCTCAAAATATGATAAAGTATTTTCTTAAGTGGGAAAACAAAACCCAGACCCATACAATACTAATGTGTTCTCAGAACATATTTATTTTATACTGCAAGCCAAAGTGGTGTGATGATGTCATTGGCAATTCATCAGTTATGTCATTTTTTTAATGCAGGTCGCTGGATTCCAGTCAGTGAATGCTAATCCTATGCTCTCCCCCCTTCTGCTTCTCTTCTCTTTTTCTTCTTTCCTCTCCTTGTTGTCTCCTATATTCTCCTCACCTCCTCTCCTTCTCTCTTCTCTTCAATGTCTTCCATATTCTCGCCATCTCTCTTCTCCTCCCCTCTCCTCTTCGGTTTGCCTTCTCTCCTCGCTGCCTCAGCTGATCTCCACCTCTCCTCTTCATTTTCTCCTCCCCTTTCCTCCTCTCTTTGCCTTCTCTCTTTTCCTCTAGTTTGACATTAAATTCTCCTAATTGGAAATGTCAGTGGTTTACATGTTGATCCTCACTAACTGTGCTTGTGCTTTGTTCTCAGACCACCATGGCTGGTTCAACACCTGCAAGACTGAAGGTGATTTTAGGAGAGAACAACATTGAAAAGCTGACTCTTCCAAATGGCATCCCAGAGTCACTTGAAGACCTTCTCAGCACGATAAAGACTACCTTTGGGTTAAAAGGTAACTTCAGACTGCAATACATGGACCAAGACTTTGGCAACGACTTCTTCAATCTGAATTCTACCACCGAACTTCGGAATTTGGGGACAATCAAAGTGATCCACCAGCAAACAAATCCACCTTTGATCAGTGCCGATCAGTCCACTTCATCTCTGTCTCTTTCATTTGAGTCTGATGACGGTATTTCGGTGGCATCAAATGACACAATTATCCTCTCATCCCCTGAATCTATGTCATCTCGAACACAACAGTGGCCAGAAGACTTTGCAATTCCCCAATTTTCATATGACACAGAGCTACAGCTAGAGAGGGGGAATACTGAGTACCGTGTGAGCCAAAAAATGTTGACTTTAAGCGCCCGAATGCTGTCTGATATCCTGAAAAGAGTTGCAGAAGAAATTTACCGTTACAAGGCCTATCCAGAGGATGCACATTTCTGCGCAGCTGCAGAGGCCCTTATCAAAAAGCACCCATGTTTGAAAGAACCTGGATCATTCAATGGCTGCTACGGTTGGAAACAACGACTGAAGTACAAAATGGCAAACTACAGGACCCAGCTCAAATTACAGGGGTGTCCAGAGCTGTGTGTAAACTCACTGAAATCTAAAGCTACTACAGATGCTTTCCCTGCTAAAAAAGTGAAGAAGCCAAAACGTTCTGAAGCTAACTTTTATCCATCCTTTCCTACTGGTGAGACTCTGGACAGCATGGAAAAAGTGAGACTAGAACTTCTGACAGAGATCGGGATAAGGGACAATGAAAGGGTCATCGCAGACAAAATGGCTAACACGTTTGCCTACAGACGACATGAGGTGGTAAACCAAGAACCAAGCATTCAGGAACTGAAGGACAGATGGCCTGCACTCTTCACACAGAAAGAGGTAAGAATGGAACTGAAGTGATCGAAGTCTGTATGCGTCAGGATTTATTGCAGTTAACTTTCATGAATCGGTCATAACTTGATGTGGTTGAGATTTTATAACACTGAACTTAATGAAAGAATTTACATTTTGAATTCCCATATATGTTGTACTTTTTGGGATATAGACATTTTGGCATACAATCAGTTTCAGCATTTTGTTCCATAATACAATATCTACTGTCATTTGTGTTTTGTTTTTAGATAAATACAGAGTTCCAGAGGCTCATGGCTGTTCCTCTTGAGTGGAAGTTCATGGCCCAGTTAGACATGCACTCAAGTCAGCTGATCAAAGTCATACGTGCCAAAGGAGGAGCAACACGCGAAAAGATTGCGAACATCATGGACACATTGGACCAGGTAAATCTGTACCATCAAACAAGATACTTCGTAACTAAGAGGGCTGTCAAAATATATCTGAATCCTTCATAAAGACAATATGGGCAGGCCAATGCTAATCATGGCTTTCATATGCATGAATGTTTTTAGCGACTCAAAAAATACACCACTGAACTCATCCCCTTTTCTTTTTGTAATGAATCTCTGGGCTTGTGAATTACTGTTTTTAAATAAAGTACATGTAAGTTAAGCAATAAGAGTAAGGATGTCTGTCTTATGAAATTTAGAGTTTAAAATTAATCAACATTTGTTGTTCTAGACTGTGGACATTAATCATCGGAGGGAATGTGTGCTGAAAGCCCTCACCATCTTCCTGGGAGAAGATGCAGATGGCCTGATCAAGGAATACCTTGTAAGTTTCAACAGTTTGTCAGAACATCTTGTCAAAGGGACACAAAAAAAGTTAACTGTTAGAACAAACATAACACGTGAACCATAGTTGGATTGCTGACATGTATTTATTATCATGACCATATTGGACATTATGTAATTCCCAGCAACAACACATTACATATTGGATTGACTTTGTTTTAAGTAAGACGGGCTTACTTAATTATTTAAGTTCAAAGGAATAGTTTGACATGTTGGGAAATCTTATCTTTCTTGCTTACAATTTGATTAGAGTCAGATTGATACACCTCTCTCTGCTGTTTCTGGTGTGTGATGACACCCAGCCAAGAAATAGCCCAGCACATAACACATATTGGTACATCACCCAAACACTTAATCACAGTAAGAAGTGAGGCTAATGATGATTTGTGTTTGTGTCTTGTACCCCTCTGTAGGACTGTGGAGCAGATGATATTCAGAGGGACCTGGAGGAGGTCACCATGGCAGTGTATGTGATTCGGAAGGAGGGGGAGGGACTGCAGGAGCCACCTGAAGACATTGGCATTGTCATTGAGGGTGTGGAAGTGTTGCATGAACTAACTTCGGTTGCCTCAGCTTGTGCCCTGCTTCTAGGTTTGATCTATGCACTCAACCTAGCTTATCCAAAACCCTTTCGCTTCACTTTTGAAGTGCTCCAAAAAATCTTCATGCAGCATGATCAGCACAAGATGTCCCCCAAAGTCCAAAATCTGTATATCAAACTTCAAAGCTCCCAGTAATGGCACAGAACAATGACCAACAAATGGCCTTGTGCCATAATGCGAAGGAACAACTGTGTTTGGACATATAGCATGTAAAATATGTAGTCTCTTTTGGATGTTGGGCCTTTTTTATGCTCCAAGAGACCTCAAACCCTAATTTAATGTGCTTTTATACATACTTTGTATGGTATTTTTATTTATTTTTTAATTTTTTTTCTTCAGACATATTTGCCTTCGTTTCAAGGGAAAGGTTGCATTTCAGGTTTGATGTGCTCAGTTATACAACAAACTGTTGTGACATTCTAAAACTCTTAAAGGAGTGTTTATATTTTTTCATCCCCATTGGTCAGCTACACTGTTCAGATATTTATTCATTGACAGTTTCTGAATACTCTTGGGGCACTTTTTCATAGTTGACACTATATGTGTTGAGATTGATATTTGTGTAATACTGTGTTGCACTTTACACTTTGATGACAACTTTGTGGTCCTACTAAGCGTTACTTGCATTTTGTGCATATGTGTTTTAAAAAGGACAAATGTGTAATGTGTTTGACCAAAAGCTGTGTTGGTTGCCATAAAGGTAATACTTTATTACATTTATACAATAAAGCATTTAAAAAAAAAAAAAAAAACATTGGATTTTGAATTTTTTGAAAAATATTTTCAGCCAACTTAAAATTTTGATTTAAGCTTTATTAAACAAACTAAAATTTCATTTTAGAGTCACTACAAAAAGTAATTTACACTAAACCACATTATTAGGTTAGCAAAGAGCAATATTTTACTTTTGGGTTATGCAAATTATTGGGTTGGAAAAACTGAAAACTTTAAGTTGAAATGTCTTAATTTTAAGTTGGATTAATGCAAAATGTTTATTTGACAACAATTAATTTATTAAGTACATGTAACTTAAATCAGTTGTGTTAATCTAATGTATTAACTTCATTTCAAGGAACTTAATTAAATTTGGTGTTACCAATTGAAATAATTCAATTAAGTTGGTTCAACTATTTTCTTTTTTCAGTGTAGTATTGCTGTGTAGGTTCTCACTCATCCACGGCATAGTAGTCTAAGGAGTGTGGAAAGAAAGCGACTGGACTTCTTTAAGTTAAAGAACTTAAAGAAGTCCAGTCACTTTCTTTACACATTTTCTTTTTAAACTTTCTTTTTAAACGCGCATAGTAAATTATGCTAATGATGCTATGCTTGTTTAGCATGCAGCTAAATACAACCCTAACCCTGTGTTTGCCTCATTGTTGTCAAGAGGTTTAAACTCAGTAAACCCAGAAATGAATAAAGAACATTGGACATTGAACTGTTAAATATGAAGTGAACCACATACCATGCTGCTGAGAAACTGTTAGCATAGGAATTGTCTCATCTGGGTCTTTTAAATTAAGATTTTAAAAATCTGTAAATGATATTATCATTTCATTTCTCTGTAGAATTCCATTTGTTTGTGTGCTGTTATAAAAATTACCATAAATCATATCCTTTGCACTTGCTCGAGACTTTGCAGTACTTATTTTAAAATTTACCGCTCCTCCGTGCCTGCACCTGCTGCTTGTTTATTAAAATCGATTCCAAAATGCTGCGAGCAGTGTCAGTAGTGCTGAAATGCTCCATTATTTCCCCAAGTGTAAGCCTGGGGTTTACAGTCATTAATGAGGTAGCATCGCGTATGTGCGCTTATTCTGTATTCATATAATCATATGTTTCTGGAGGGGTTCATGCATTTTGCATCAGTGCCCACTGTGACCATGCTCACAAAGTTGGCGCAATCAGGGAAGACATAAAAAAAAAAAAATGAAAGTTGGTTTAGCATATTTAAATGATTAACCTCATCAAAGAAACCTGTTAATTGGACCAAAGCCCTGTAAATTTCAGACATTTCCGAGCTCTCTCCCTGGAAAGCAGCAGATAATGCCAAGAGAGACACTTAAAGTAAAGCAGTTTAAATGCCCTGAACAAAAATGCATGCACAAAATTCAGCCAGTGCTTCAGATTTGGATATTATTAAGTGAGACCTAAAGTTCGGGGCGCAACAATTGTGCATACATGTTTTTCACAGAAAGTGTAAAAGATGTCTTCCACGACAGGATTTATTGGCCTGGAAGCCAGAAGTTATACAGATAAAAGGGTACCAAGTACCAAGTTACCAGCTAATGCTAGCAATCTTGGTTAACAAGGTGCATGTATATATTGGCTAGTTAGTGCTAATTAACAGGCTAATGAAGTGCTAAAACTTCACTCACCAAAACTGAAATACAAACTTTTTGGATTAGTTAGATCAGTCTCTGCTATAAAGTCCTTTTAATGCTTTAAACGTGGTCATTTTAGTAAGGGAGTCTATAGGGATAAACTGACATTTGATGCCAACCTCAAGTGGCTTAAAATCATTGTGTGAAACAGTGTACAATTCTGGGATCCATCTTTCCCCATTTGATGAGTTTGTCTACAGTGCAGATAAACAAAAAAAGCAGGAGAATGGCACTTAGCACCCTATCTGGTGCTACGTGGAAAAAATAATTCCTGAAGTCCCTGAAGTGAATTTCCATGTAAACGTTAATGCTAATGGATTTCATTATAAATCAGAGCATATTATGCCTCAGACACCTGCAATGAGCAGCTTATAATGAAGACTATTCTCTGTTTAAAGTCTTTAAGAACATTCAACTTTAACCGAATGGTTTCAGAATGAAATTTTGCTTGTTTAGAATGTGGTTAAAAAGCAACCCTAACCCTAAATAATTCATTGATGAGCTTGGTAATATGAAATATATCATAGATATGAGTGCCAAAGCCTACGTCTCCAGTTTGGTCAAAGAAAGCAGTCACTAACCTGAAGGACTGTACTGTAGCCTGGAGACAAATTGACTTTACACACTTTACACATAAGCACCAGCTTTTATATCTAGTATGAGCATGCATGGGCTGTGAGGGGTGACCAAAACCTGTAACTCTCCCATCTTTATTGGTTTGTCCTTTCCACATACCCAGGAGATGGGGAAACACACCCTTAATGGCCTTCACTTTATCATTAGTTAAGGAGTGAGTGCGGTTAACGGTGTGCTGACACAGGCAGGTAGCTCACAGTGTGCGAGATGGGAATATGGTTTTTGACAGAGGATGAAAAGGCAATAGAAAATTGCTGATTCCAGACAACATCCAGTGCAGCTTGAGAGCACAGCAACAAAAAGACCTCGACTGACTCATGACTTTGTCTGGAGCTCTTAAGGCTGTGCTGCACTTTGGAATTCCTCTCACAAAGCCAGACAGTGCTGTCCAGAGAAAAGTGTTTCGCTAGATTGACAGTGGGCTATTACTTTACACTGTGTGTTAGTGAGTCCAGCACCCGGTGGAGGTTTAATACTGACCACAGCCACAGACAAACGGACTGAAAAATTCACCTTGAATTGGACTTAACTGCCTCATGTAATTGTTTCCTTGAACATTTGAGGTGATTGTGTTGAGTTGCACAAAAAGCCTGATAGAGATTGACATGAATGGTGATGGTGCTGGTGACAAAGTGGATGTTAAGAGGTTAGGTAAGTGCTTTATACAACACAGCTCATTCACACCTAAGAACAACGCCTTTCTTTCTACAACTTAGTGCTTTCTATCCAATCTTTACAACATAACCCTTATACTAAGTGTGTTTTATGAATAATAATGACATGGCTTGCATGTACCCTATGGCGTATCTAATCTATGAAGTCAGTAAACATTTTCCTGGTGAGTTTCTGGTCTTATTGGAGTCTTTCTGAATGTAACATGCTGTTCGTTTTGTAAATTATGGTCTCCTTCAGAGTCAAAAAGGACTGTGAACCAGCAGTTCCACCTTGTGATTGACAATGCGCTACTGCATAAGCGTGGAGTGTCCCTTACTCCATCCATTCATCCATTACTGCCAGTTTCAGAACGCCACGTGACACCCAGAGTGTTGAGCTTGAGGCTGCACTAACCAATGGGTGACATTCAGTCTTGGGGGTTCAATTCAATTCAATTTTATTTAAACAAAGCCAAATCACAACAAAAGTTGCCTCAAGGAGCTTTATACTGTAAGGTAGACCATACAATAATACATACAGAGAAAAACCCAACAATCATATGACCCCCTATGAGCAAGCACTTTGGTGACAGTGGGAAGGAAAAACTCCCTTTTAACAGGAAGAAACCTCCGGCAGAACCAGGCTCAGGGAGGGGCGGGGCCATCTGCTGCGACCGGTTGGGGTGAGAGAAGGAAGACAGGATAAAGACATGCTGTGGAAGAGAGACAGAGATTAATAACAAGTATGATTCGTGGCAGAGAGGTCTATGAACACATAGTGAGTGAAAAAGGACGTTGAAGAAGAATTACTCAATGCATCATGGGAATCCCCCAGCAGCCTAAAAATGATTGCTTCCAAGGCAGGGACCATGTTTGAGATCATTCATAGTGAGTTGCTGTTTTCATCTTTGGTGCATCAAGTCAAAGATAAAATTAAGTAAAAACAAGTAAACAAATAAGATGGAGTCGATCTGCTATCATTCTGTGTTTGAACAGGGTCAAATTGGCAATTACATGCAATCTGTTTGTGATCATCCAGTGATTAACTGTAATTAATCAGTGAAAATCTGTTGCCTTCAGCAAGAACTTCATAGATTTAAAACCGAAATTCCTCCATCAATATTAATGTTTAAGTCCAAAATGACACAGGTGCTCAGCAACCTTGCTTTATAGGAATACAGGAATATCACAGGAATGCAAATAGCTGGCAACCAGTTGAGTTGGGCTCTTTATTTTTGCAGATGTGCTCTTTGGTGCAAACTGTTGCAAACCAATACAAAGTCTTGCCAATCTTTCTACATTTAAAAAGCCAATGGCAGTTATTTGCAGATCTTTTCCAGTCTGTCTGAGAATGATTGCAGTCATTCTGAGTCAGACTACAAGCAGTGGGAGACAGGTTGCTTCCCACCAAGCATTGCCGCAAGCTCTGCAGTCACCTTGCCATCGAAATTGGACACCGCAACTACTTGCACTTGGTTACCGAATATGAAAAAATTCAATGCAATCGCCAGGCAACCACCAGGATTTTGTGACTGGGTCATTAAACATGGTGCTAACTGAGAGTGCTTCTGTATTACCTCTATATTAGTACAGGGATTTATGCAGATATGTGGACATAAGGTGACCTGGTTACCACTGTTATGCCTGTGTGGGTTTTGTCCAGATCATCCAGCTTCCTCCCACAGTCCAAAGACATGCAGTTAGTGGGGTTAGGTTAATTGGTGATCTTAAATTGACCATACGTCTGAATGGGAGGGGCCAAGGGGTGTCTGGCTCTGTTAGCCCTGTGACAAACTGGTGATCTGTCTTGAGTGTGCCCCCCTCTCGCCCTACGGCAAACAACACGGGTTGTTGGGGGCTAGAAGAAAATGGATGTTAAGTTGCTAACCGCTAGTTAGCTTTGAACATCGCCTGTGTAACATCACCCATGTGACCTCTAGTATCATAGGTGATGTGGCAGGCTAACATAAAAGTCATGTGACAACAGTGTAACTAAAGTACTTCCTAGAGTAGTAAACAAGTAAATTAATGCATTTTCTATTCTAAATGCAATGTGTAATTTAGTTGCTGCTGGCCAAATAAAAATCTCATACTTTAATATGCACAGGAGCCCCGTCGAGCCTAGACGCTGTAACAAATGATCCTGTGGGAGACGTACTGACAGCCACGTTCGGCATGGCTCCGCATGCCTCATCACCACTCACACACAAGTGCGTGCTGGTCCCAGGGTAAACTCCCACTGCATATCCCGTCAGCTCAGAGAAAGTGTCAATCAGCTCATCCAAGTCAGCTAAAGGGATGTGTCTACGCCAGCAAATACTGCCTGTCCTTGTCCTTCGCTACTTCTGACAGTAAATAATGCCCCTCTGGCCAAGATAGCTCTTTCATTCTGATTATTACACTTTATCATGCAAGGGAGGGGATTTTGCTGAACAAGTGAATACTGTTTCTTCACATCATCCCACCTGGGAAAGGTCCAGTACAAACATTTTTTTTCAAGGTAATTCTCAGAAATTCAGCAAGCCAAACCTTAAAAGGACTAAAGTCAAAGTGAAAATGAGTTTAAGGTGCTTCCATTGGACACCAGAGCTCTGTCTTCAGAAATAAAACCTACTGACACTCTGTCATTTGTCATCCTAATGAATGCAAATGACCACCAAAGCACAATTATCATCACACCGAGACCCATTAAAATCAACAAAAGTGAATGGTTTTATCATTTAGAAAAATGCATTTGTGAGTACAGTGGTTCCCTGCTTCATGTTTATCTCTCACGAACAGCATGTGCTCAACATAAAAGCAGCTGCAATGTGGCAGCTATCATGAATATCATGAAAACTTTTCAAGGTAACAGACAGACACATTAGTGTCACATTACAGGGCGAAGCAGATCAGTACTGCTGTTATAAATACTGCCTTGGTTCTGTTAACTGTTGATTTGCTGCCATCTTGTGCTGAGATTTAAAAAAAAGATCATTTGAATTTCACCATGTCGAAATGTTGTATGCTTTGCAAAATCTCCGCTCCACATCCAGGCTGATCTTGTGATTGGATCGGAGACTATGCAATTATGTGGGCTGCAAAGAAATGCCTGGATGAGATGTGGAGTGAGAGGAAATGTCTGTTAAAAAGTTTGTGTTAAGTGATGCTGATTTAAGAGTCTTTGATACAGTGCATCTAAGAATATAGAGCGGGTGAAGAAAGACGTAATAAAAAAGTGTTGTGCATTCATTGATTTTGATTTGGAATTATTCATTCTCATTCAGCACAGATACAGGTATGATTTACTCCTCTGTCTTCTTTAGTGTTTGCCCAGTTATAGACCTAAACATCAGCGTAACAAGCTAAGAAAATGCACCCAGCAAGGCCGAGCTTCTGACAAAGAAAGAAGAATAGAAACTCTGTAGAATTAAACAACAAGCATAAAGCAAATGTTCTTGTATTGACAAGAAGTAATCGTAGAAAATTTTCACTCACTAACGGAGACAACTGCAAACCGCCCACTAGATGGCGCTCAATGCACACAGAGCATACATACGTGTAGAAGAAGAGGAGGGCGTTACGGAAGTCGTGCGGGATTCATTTGTCCCTCCTGACTTTCCGTCCTTGTTTTGTAAAAGCATACAGTACGTGCAAGTCGCCAGGTACGGAACAGTGTGTACTTTTCCTGCTGTACTCCCAACAACACAATAACATTTGTTTTCTTTATTATGAACACGAAGGCGCTCGTGCTTTGCACTGTGCAGTGGTCTTTTTAAGGTCACGTGAAAACAGGAAGTGCTTTAGATGAACTCTTATTTAAAAAAAGAGAAAGTGATAAGAGTAGATATCAGCTGACCGAACGACTCTCCTTGTGATAGCTGGTGCCAAAGCTAGCTGTGTTGTTAGCTAGCTGATAGTTGAACCTAAGGTATTTTAGAGGATTATAGTCTGTGTAGATTAATGTGTGAAATAAGTGTATTGGTCACATGTGTTTCTTCATGGAGGGACACATGCAGTCATTGCATCATACAAGCTATTTTAGCTCGGCTGGTTAGCAAAGCTAACATTTGGGAGTTTTAAAGTTTTCTTTTCCGTTTTCTGTTGGGAATAACAGTTTCTATCTTCTTCTTGTTACTCTTTCATCAAACAGGTTCAAGGATAAAAGGCGAGGGAAACTAAGCACAATGTCTAATGTAAGTGACCATTTTCCTCATGCTAATGTTATGGCTCATGCTAATGTTATGGGTACTGCTATTCACTTAGGCCAGAGTAGATTTTAAAAAGAATGTCTGATTGTCCAAGAAATAACTTTAAATCATTTTAAAACGCTGCACAATGATTTTGAAATCATTGAAACCCTATATTGATATTAAATATAGGGTTTCAGTTACAGGCAGTACTAGCTGTTGGCCCATTCAGGCCAGTAACATTTTTATTCACCACTCAAGTGTAGCATTAAAGCACACTGTCTGAAACCACTCCTCGCTAATGAGTATTTTGGGGTTTTGTTTGTTTTTTTAAAATTTTTTATTGGCAGTATTTTCATATTAAAAGGTCAAAACTTCATCAAACCACATGTTCAGATTGTTTAAATGCTAAAGAGAACAATATGTTTTTATCTGTTTCCAGTCAGAATAAAAACAACATAAAAATCAAAGCTCTTTTTATGCAGACAAACGTCTTAGTTAGCTTGAAATAACATTAAAATTGTCAGATTTCAAATAAACGATGTCTCAACATAAAAGAGAAAAGATTAAGGGAACGCTAACTCATAAAAATGAGTTTGTAATAGTCGTCTAAAGAAATGACACAATCAGCTGACCTGTTTGGTGGAGGGAGGCTGTTTCACAGTTTGGCTGCCCGCCACTACCTCAAAAGCACTGGTTTTAATCTTTGGTTTTAAAATCTGAGCGAGAGACAGTTAGGAGACCTCTGTTAGAAGATTGGAGAGGTCAGCTGCAGTGATAAGGTCTTAGAAGCTATGTTATATAGGAAGTCCATGTGTTGAACTGTGTCATCCTCTCCTCTTTATGAGATCAATTCCAAAAAAAATTGAAAAGTTTTAGTCTGATCGCAGGAAAGCATTAAATTCCTCAATACTCCAACGTATTAGATGCATCTGTCTCTTTATTTCCAGAGAACCAGAACTAAATGGCAGCATCCAGTTTGTCCTAAACAAAACATACAGTAAAAGTATGAAGCTGCAGACAGTCCACCGTGGGCAGGGCTGTTCCTGTTTCATGTATCTGTCTGTTAACACATGTCGTCGTCTGTCTGCAGGTGCTGTGTGGTCAAAGCAGGGCGGTCCTGTCTCGTGCTGCTGGCTGTCGAGCTTTAGCTTCTCTCAGGGCTGGAACAACCAGAACCTTCTCTGCTGCGAGCTCAGATGAGCCTTACATAGCGGTATCACATACAGACTCAGGTGAGTCGAACAGGAAAGGACGTCAGGCAGTGTTGCAATGCAGTTTTCAGTAGTAAACTGTTTAGCACCTGTGGCAGCAAACGCTGACAAATCATCTTTGTCACATCACTCCAGGCCCAAGGACTGTGTGGCCTGATGAGAACATGGGACCATTTGGACCTCAGGACCAGCGCTTCCAGTTGCCTGGTAACGCTGGGTTTGACTGCCACCTGGAGGGCATGGAGGACCAAAAGAAGGCTCCGGTTCACAAGACGGTGCCTGATGTGCTGACGGTTCCAAGCAGCACAGAGAGACACCAGTTCATACTGGCCCAGTTTGTCAACGAGTTCCATGTAAGATTTTTGAATAGTTACATTATGAGCTGTAACACAGTCAGAGCTTTTAGGACTACAGTTCAGAGCAGCAGAGAGAACAAATTAAAGTCAATGTCTTTGATTTATTTTAAATGTAAGTGAGCTGCTGTGGCTCATTGGTTTCAGGAGAAACACAGATGTCAGTAACACTTCATTGTAAGATTCCAAGTATGACAATTAACAATAAATAAATAAAAATTGAAAAAATAAGCCAGAGCTACATTTTTACCACTTTTGTCTGAGAGGGTGTGTGATTGTTTGTTTGTTTTTCAGGGAAAGCTGGGGCCTATTTCCACGAGAGTAAGCAAAGCTGAGCAGTACTTTAATCAGACAGAAACAGACTGTGCCATAAACTCCTGCCCAGAGCTGCTGAGGAAAGGTAAGAGAGATTCACCCAGCATTACCTTCGCTGACTGTGAGTGTGGGCAACACAAGCCAAAATGATATCTGGATATTTAAGAATTTACGATAACAATATTTCTGATGATATAGAAGAAAAAATACTGAATATTGTGGTCATAAATATTTTGTACTTGTAAATCAGACTGTGTAGTTGTGAACTGAGTTTTGTAACCTTGCAAACCAAAATATCTAAAAGATTGATGTTTGTGCATCTATAGATGAGAATTTGCGTCTGTGTATTTAAAAAAAAAAAAAAAAAAAAAAAAAAAAAGATTATACACATACAAGGGAAAAAACTACTAACTTACATTTTTCAGATTTTTTTCGTTTCCAAGGTTACAAAACTCAGTTCACAACTACAACAAACAGAATGGTTTGAGGTAGAGCCAGGCGATATGAGATTTTTTCATATCACGATATGTTTTTTTCATTTCAGGCGATAACGATATCTATCACGATATAAGCCAAATAACTATATTTGTAAGATTTAAATGTGCCATTGCTCACAAGTAAAATGTGAAATAATCAGCAGCTTGTTTTGATTTAAATATTTATTTCCCATAATAAGTCAACAGGGTAGATGTACTTAAGGAACATGAGACTTTTTCAGATAAATAAAGGCAAATATTGCAAACTACACAAAAGGCAGCCGCTAAAGCGTTTAAGTTTCAAAATAGAACAAACGAAACAGACGACGTCAATTCCACTTAGAAACAAAATATTAATTCTAAAAATAAATCTTAGTTTGTTTTACAGAAGAACAGACAAAACTGACTAACTTTTGTCAATATCAAATAAACTGAGAACTAAAAGGAAATTCTCAATCTCTCCTTGTTGTATAGCTTAGCTTTTCAAACACTTTTAACAGTTACTTTAGTCTGACAAAAGCCGAATGACGAATTAGCGCTTCCAGTCAGAGATTGAGCATGCACCACTTTATTGTATTTCCAGACTTGCTTTCGGCACAATTTACAGTGCACGCTACTCTGTTTTTTGTCAGACTTGAAATAGCCGAAATACCTTCACACTACAGAACTTCTATGGCTCTTCCGTTCGACAATCTCTCCGGCATTGGAACCATCATCTGTTTTCTCTTCGGTAAATTTTTTTTCTCTTCGATTTTTCTCTAGTCAGCACACTCATTTCCTCCATTACCCGGGCGGCACGGTGGCTGGCTGCTTCCCAAACAAATACACATGTGCGGCTTGGCACTTGTGCTGTACGTAACAAGTCACGTGACGTGACGCTGCGGCTGTGATTGGTTCGGCTCTGCGCTACTTAATTCGGATTGGCTGTTCTTTTTTTTCTTTTTTTTTTAAGAGGACAAGAGCGATGAGGTCTATCACAATAGTTACATTTTTCTATCGAGAAAAAGTATATGTATATATATATATGTATTTCGCAATACATATCGTTATCGTTCTATCGCCCAGCTCTAGTTTGAGGCATGTCATAGTATTTAGTATTTAGTATTTATTTATTTATTGTCATTGTCAAGAACAATGAAATTGCGTTTGGGGCTTCCATACAACCCAAAAAAAAGAAGAAAATAATAAATACCCCTTAAAACCCAAGTGTACATATTTAACCCAGTGTGACTCCAATGCAATAAGACAATCCTTAGCAATAATGTTCGTAGAAATTCAGACAAAGACCTGAGAAACATGACAAAATACAACAATGCAACCCATTCAATATTATTGTACTGTGAGATATGATATCAGATATGATAGTTATCTATTTAAGAAAGAGGGGGGGGGGGGGGCAGGAGGGGGAAGAGAATAAAGATATGATGCACCAATGCAGACCAGTTCATTGCTATTAAGAAGTTGGATATGGTTATTGTCCGTGAGAGGGGGGCAGAGAGTTCAGGAGCCTCACAGCCTGTGGATACAGGCTGTTGGCCAGTCTGGATGTTCTGGCCTGTATAGACCTGTACCTTCTCCCTGAGGGCAGCAGATGGAAAAGGTGGCGCGCAGGGTGATGTTGGTCCCGCAGGATACTGTGCACCCTCCTCAGACAGCGAGTGGGGAAGATATTACTGATCTCTGGCAGACTTGTTCCAATAATTCTGCCAGCTTCTTTCACCACCCGCTGGAGTGCTTGCTGATCGGCCTTGGTGCAGCTGGGGAACCACACTAGAAATCCATACGTCAGAACGCTGCTGATGGCACAGTTGTAGAAGTTCAACATCAGAGATGAAAAGAGTTATAATTTGCTTTATTAACATACGTGCGCCTCTGTGTCTCAGATCTGGAGCAGTTGTTTCCTTCGGCGCCCACAGTTTCCATCACAGTGGTGACGGTCACGCAGACGAGCGGTCGGTCAGAGGACAAGGAGACAGAGCTGGATAGAGACCAGCTGCTAAGTAAAGTAAGTCCTCGTGTGTTTCCCATTACAGACTTCAGAGGTTGTAGCAGTTGGTGACTGTGACTTTGTCCTAACTGCAGTTTGTGAGCGGGGCAAAGGAGATGTGTTTCGCTCTGTGGACTGCAGGATACTGGGCGGACTTCATTGACCCAACAACGGGAGCAGCAGTGAGTAATTCTGTGTTCACTGTGCCTGTTCTTTACTGTCTCAATCTGCAATCTAAACTCACAAAGCATATACTTATTCTATGAATGAAGCTTACGTTAGTTTAATTTTCTTTGATAGAAAAAATGTTATATTGAAGTAGTTGTCTGTTGGGTGGGAAAAGCCCAAACACATTATGATGTGAAACCACACATGCTTATAAACCTTTTGGTTACATTGTTTGGAAAATCTGGAAAAATGTATTTTCCCTTGTAACATTTCTAGAGATTTTTCCCGTTAAACTTCCTGTCAACTCAAATTCTGGTAGTTCAGCTGTGAAAACTGAGGACAACAAACAGAACAATATTGTTTTAATAATGGAATTTTCCCCCCTTTCCTCAACAGTTCTTTGCGTCTCCATTGGGCGAAACCACACTGCGAACAGACAGTGAGCTGGGACATCGGGGCTTTCACATCGAGGTGTCGAGCTCCTGCACAGTCATCCGCCATATCCTCAGGGGGACTCCTTTGTTTGTGGGGACTATTTTCACCAATGCACCTGTTCAAAGTGCTGCTGTTGCTAGACTTCAAGGATTTTCAGACGCACTCAATGATGAGGAATAAACTTTTTTTTTTTTTTTTTTTAAAATAGAATAGAATCAAATTCAAACAGAAGGGTTCTGTTTATGGTTTGGAGAAGCCGCTAACGTTTCCTGTTATGGAGCTGGTTTGTATCAATGGGAAGTTGTGTAATGTTGTAACACAAAGCATCTGTGCAGACCTCTGTGTTGCTAAGGATCTAACTGACACTCTAATGCGAACGTCAGTGCTGTGTCTGACTGACAGAAGCGTTACCCTGCTCTGCATGCAGGGAGACACTCAGAGAAGAAACAATTTCACCATGTGCTTCATCTGTAGACAATGTTCATATTTTACAGTTTGAGTATTTATGAAATACTGCGACAGATGTTCTACAGCTGTTGGTGCTAACTACCAGGAAAATCTCTCCGTTTCAAACACCTTAACATGTTAGCGGCTCATATTCTTTTTACAGCAGCAAGTACAGTGTTGGTTTTCTCTGATCTGTTGCACACAGTGTAAAGAAACGATGGAGAAATATTATAAATAGTTTCAGAAGATTTCAATTTATTATGGGAACAGCTCCCAGAATGCACACTGACCTGGATGAACATGGACACACTGCTTATTAAATTATATTTATGTACTTCAGCTTTTTTGTGACTGGCTGTGTCTTGCAAACAGGTTTGAACAGCAAGTGGGCGGAGCTTCAGTGCTGTCAACCAGTGCTCTGATGACCATATTAGGGAGTCCTGAGAGCTTGAAAAAGGGAGGCAACTGGACTTCTTTAGGTTTTAAAAATCCAGATGTCTTCTCTTATTATTGTTTAAGTCTATAATGATCTACCATATTAGGGATAGTCAGCATCGGCACGCAGAGCCAGGAGTAGAAGACATATCTGAGACAGTGTTTAGATCATTGTGAAGCCTGAGCTTTTGACTCAGAGATGTTTATTATGAGCTATATACAAAGTAACATTATAAATATAACAGAAAACACAGAAATGCAGATCGACTATTAAAAAAGTGGAAAAGAAGAAAGGAAACCAAAGTTGAATCAGTTGTCTTGCATATAAAAATGTCTTTAAACCTTCAGTTACTGAAACACGCAGCCAACACAGGTCCCAGTTCTGCCACTACACATACCAGCTGTTCTCTTTCTACGTGTCTCAAACACGTCCAGCTGTGAAGATGACAACAATGATGGCGATGATGATGAAGCACAGCGTTCTAGAATGAAGACTCCCGCTCAAACTAACCAAAGGAGAAATGGAGGAGAAAATGGCACTGCTGTCATTTCTGGGCACCAACACGTTGCAGATGTTCCCCTCACAGCAGGAAGAGCACACCTGAGGGATGAGAGGAAAGCCTATCACGTTAAGGTTGAGGAGACATCTGAAGGCAGAGCTCTCCACGTACCTGGTAGCCAGTATCGGCAACGTCAGCACAGCCAGTGAACAGACACTCCTCCAAGGTGGCACAGCGCTTGGTCACAGACACACTTTCCCCACTTCTATCCATCATGTGGAGGGTGGAGCAGTATTTAGTATCTGAAGGACAGTAAAATTCCCTTCATGTGACCAATTATGTCTTAATAACTTGACAGATTCACAGGCAGCCCCAATATGAGGAGTACAAAGTTTAAAACTGCCAACAAATATTTAAATTTAGAAAGATAAGAACTACCAAACGGTACTCTTCAGTGCATGACACTTTCAGCTTTTGGTGATCACAGTTTGTTTAGAGAGTTGGATGGCAGGTAGATGATTTTCAGATTCCACAGTGGGCTCTGGCCTTACTGAGTTTGGGAAAACGTGTTTCCATCAACTCTAACTGCACATTAAGAATGTGTTCCAGTTGCCAAGCAGATGTAGATCCCCGTGAAGTCGACCGAACGTGCGAAGTAAAATTCCAAGAAGAAGGAAGCAAAGTTCCTCTGATGAAAGATAACTGTGGGAACACCTGTTCATCACTACGTTCTACACTGATGAGCAAGATTAGCCATCAGTCGTCACACCTTGCTGAAGTGTTGGCAAAAAGGGCATGCAAATGAGATTTTGGAGAAGGGGGGGCTAGCATCTCCCTCCACTCACCTCCAAAACCACCTGTAAGCCACTTCCGCTTAAAAGTTCTTCCTTCCTACCAAGTCCTAGCAAATTATTATAAATATTGTTTATATCAATCTATTTTATTTATTTTAATCATTTTGTTGATGTTCGTTTGTAGCGCATTCCCAAAGAAACACGTTTCTCAAGAGAAGTCACTTGAACTGACATCTCCTTGAGCAGGCAGCCACAGATGAATCAAAAGCTGACGTACCCTTTGGACAGTATACGTCCGGGGCCCAGCGGTTGCAGTCGTAGTTGTCTACAGCATCTTGGCATGTGAAGCACTTGAATCCGCCAGGGTAAGGAGTAGCTGTGGAGACACAACTGTATTCAGTTTTAAGTTCAATAAGTGAAGAAGGCGTGTTTTCATTCGTCCTGTGTGTAATATCATTCCTGCAGAAAGGGACCTTCATTCATCAACCTTCTGGGGTGTTTTTTTTAATTAGCTCATTCAATCACTGTACACATTCTCTGTGTTTCTGGGTGATTTCAGAATCATAAGAGAGACGAATGTCCTAAAATTCGACCACCCCTGCCTTTTCCCTGGCTTCTGACATGGTTATGAAGTTGCCCTCAAAGCACAGATAGGACCAGAAGATGTGAAGGGCTTGTTAATCAAAGCTGGAGGGGCCCCAAAACCAGGTGCACTTTGGTACGAATCTTCCTGAAACGAGTTTCCATCTTATCCTGAGGCTTGTTTTTCCGAGGTGCCCCGACTTCCTTGCAAAGACGTGTGTTAGGTTTTTGGGGATTGGATACTGGGCTCAGGTTTGGATGTAAGATAGACAAAGCTCTTAAAGTATATAAACTATGACTCTCATACAGTGGGGCAAAAAAGTATTTAGTCAGCCACCGATTGTGCAAGTTCCCCCACTTAAAATGATGACAGAGGTCAGTAATTTGCACCAGAGGTACACTTCAACTGTGAGAGACAGAATGTGAAAAAAAAAATCCATGAATTCACATGGTAGAATTTGTAAAGAATTTATTCGTAAATTAGGGTGGAAAATAAGTATTTGGTCACCTCAAACAAGGAAAATCTCTGGCTCTCACAGACCTGTAACGTCTTCTGTAAGAAGCTTTTCTGTCCCCCACTCGTTACCTGTATGAATGGCACCTGTTTGAACTCATCATCTGTATAAAAGACACCTGTCCACGGCCTCAAACAGTCAGACTCCAAACTCCGCCATGGCCAAGACCAAAGAGCTTTCGAAGGACACCAGGAAAAGTATTGTAGACCTGCACCAGACTGGGAAGAGTGAATCTACAATAGGCAAGCAGCTTGGTGTGAAAAAATCAACTGTGGGAGCAATCATCAGAAAATGGAAGACATACAAGACCACTGATAATCTCCCTCGATCTGGGGCTCCACGCAAGATCTCATCCCGTGGGGTCAAAATGATCATGAGAACGGTGAGCAAAGATCCCAGAACCACACGGGGGGACCTGGTGAATGACCTGCAGAGAGCTGGGACCAAAGTAACAAAGGTCACCATCAGTAACACACTACAACGGCAGGGAATCAAATCCCGCAGTGCCAGACGTGTTCCGCTGCTGAAGCCAGTGCATGTCCAGGCCCGTCTGAAGTTTGCCAGAGAGCACATGGATGATACAGCAGAGGATTGGGAGAATGTCATGTGGTCAGATGAAACCAAAGTAGAACTTTTTGGTATAAACTCAACTCGTCGTGTTTGGAGGAAGAAGAATACCGAGTTGCATCCCAAGAACACCATACCTACTGTGAAGCATGGGGGTGGAAACATCATGCTATGGGGCTGTTTTTCTGCCAAGGGGACAGGACGACTGATCCGTGTTAAGGACAGAATGAATGGGGCCATGTATCGTGAGATTTTGAGCCAAAACCTCCTTCCATCAGTGAGAACTTTGAAGATGAAACGAGGCTGGGTCTTCCAACATGACAATGATCCAAAATACACCGCCCGGGCAACAAAGGAGTGGCTCCGTAAGAAGCATTTGAAAGTCCTGGAGTGGCCTAGCCAGTCTCCAGACCTCAACCCCATAGAAAATCTGTGGCGGGAGTTGAAAGTCCGTGTTGCTCGGCGACAGCCCCAAAACATCACTGCTCTCGAGAAGATCTGCATGGAGGAATGGGCCAAAATACCAGCTACTGTGTGTGCAAACCTGGTAAAGACCTATAGTAAACGTTTGACCTCTGTTATTGCCAACAAAGGTTATGTTACAAAGTATTGAGTTGTATTTTTGTTATTGACCAAATACTTATTTTCCACCCTGATTTACAAATAAATTCTTTACAAATCCTACCATGTGGATTCATGGATTTTTTTTTTTTTCACATTCTGTCTCTCACAGTTGAAGTGTACCTCTGGTGCAAATTACTGACCTCTGTCATCATTTTAAGTGGGGGAACTTGCACAATCGGTGGCTGACTAAATACTTTTTTGCCCCACTGTAAGTATTCTCACAGATGAGAATCAAATCAAAACTGCTGCTGTTTGTACATAGTAAAACTGTTTTCATATTTCTTGTACCATTTCTATTTTGATGTATTTGTTTAATTCACATGTCACAATGTTCACACTGTTCAGGTTTGATGCTTTTCTTATTAAAATAAAGTGCTGTATGACTGTGGCCTGTAGTATAGTGCACTTTAAAGGTTACGTAAATAAATGTATATACCAGTCTTTTTTTGGTTCAAATTAACTGCAAGTTCATCCCAGACCAATTTCATTTTATATTAACATTATTTGTTGCAGAAAAGGTTTTGAAAAAAGTGTGTCGCTATGAGTCTTAAGACTGTGTTTGTGTTGTTCACAATTCCACGAGGCCGAGCAATTTGTGCACCTACAATGGCATAGATGACATCATGTTATTTTTGTTTCACAATACTAACATTTAATTTTTATCCCCAAAACATCAGTTTTCTGTGGCATATTACGACACTATCACTTTACCTAGAAACCACCTAGAAGCAGGCTAAAATTAGCTGCTTTTTTTTCTTTGCACACTTAAAAACACCCTGTTGTTTTATCAGTAACCTCTGATTTGCCCCAAAAAAGAAAAGTTATTGAGTAAGTAAGTCATGATTGATGTAGACAAATAACTTCCATAAGTTCTCGATGGGCAATTGAAATGTGTGAATACCAAGTGACAAAACTGCTTTTTTTGGTCATTAGTAACACAAAACCCACTGGTCTACAATGCTTTGTATACCACAGTGGGGAACATGTAAATTATGCATATATTACTAACTGTGTTAATAACTGTGACTGTCATCTGACTGTTACTTTAGAAAGGGCAGTGGCATTAGCATAGGTGCACTTTCTTGGTAAATACATTGGACACTTAATCATTTAAAATAAAACAAGCTGTTGTCCAGTTTTTTGTTTATTCTAGGCAGAAATTTCTGTCTATTGAGAAAAATCCACTAAAACTACTAAATTAAAACAAATCATGTTACTGTCTAACATGTTTCTCATTAAAGTAAGACACTTTAGCGGTTTTACTGGATATTTATGTTTTAGCACATTTCATATATTCATTTAAATATTTGTATTTTGACTTTTAACTATTAGTTCTTTAATTCATTCAGTGTGTGAATAAACATGTATAGTATATCACAGTTGTTTTGTTCCTTTCACATCCTTATACAGTCCCTACTTTTATGCAAATCAGAGATGGATAAGCGGAAAATGTAAAAACTTCCTGATTTGAGATGAAATTACCCAAGTGTATACATTTATATGGATCCGCATTTTGAAATAATAATAAGAGTTGTAAAGTGCAGAATCCGAATATACAGGTAACCTAACGAGTGAAAGGTGTTTTAAGCTAGGGAAAAATCATTGGTAATGGAAATTCAGCTCAGGTGAACCTCTCAGTTTTTTGTCTCTATTCATGTGAGTCCTGCAGCTCGTTTTTACATGAAGGCTCTGGCAGGTACACAAAAACTATACAAACACGCTTCTGGTTGTGAAACTTTGGGTTAATTAAAAATATGTCATTTGGTCAATCACCTTCTGATTTTCTGCTTATTTAACAATTATACTGATTACTAAAAAAGAAGCAATAAATCTGTAGCCTGTGTCATAGATGCTCTCCAAAGATTTATGGATACTCATCAGTCTACTCCACGTCTCTGACTCAGGGATCAAACAAGGACCAGCCACTTTTCAGTCAAAGAACAATCCTGTTATTCTCAACAAAGACACAAACCAATCGCTTTGATGATCATGAACCACATCCTTGTGTAATAAGTTTCCAAGATTTTTTTCAGGTATTTTGAAAAGGGATTCATCAGTGTTATTTCCAAGAATTAATTCCAAATAAAGATGAAATACATTTGATCTTTTAAAGGTGCAAGTTAAATAGCAGAACTGTAACTTATAACTGGAATAAGTTTACTTAATATGTGTTAGTGTTTTAAGAACACACATTTCAATCAGTGTAATCTATGTTATAACAGCCCTAATCTGTTGCTTTTGTTTGTCTGTCATACGTCAATGGTTGAGAGAATGAAAGCTGCAGAACCAGCTTACAATCAGAGAAGGATGCCAACTATACTTTTATATATTTATATTTTAACATATTGTAATAAACTGTTGTTTTGGCAGCTACAACTGATTTAAATACAAAACGAAACTTTCCATTAAGTTTTATTTGTGCATGTGTAGCGTTTAAATGCATCTGTACTCACTCGTTATTCATTCAGTTAACATGACTTTTGTACCTTTGTAACATTTATTTATTTAAATAAAACAACAGTTTTGTTTTCTACACCGTGCTTGCTTTCTGCTTTTCTTGCAGCTTGTTTCCGATAGATATTATTAAAATGTTCCATTCAAGTTCAGTGCACGCTATTTAAAAACAATGCCGCTAATGTTATTCAGTCATATTCAGTATCAAACCTTTAAACAAATTGAGATGTAAAATAATACTCCTATACTCCTACTTGAGGGGTGCAGCAGGATGATATCCTTCATGGTGAAGTCCCGTGACTGCGCAGTTTTCACCCAGTCAGTGATGGTGGTCAGCAGCAGGACCCAGGCCACTGTTGGCCAGGCCTCCATTATTGCACCAGAGTGTCTTCATGCACTTAGGCCTGTTGAACATGAGTGGATTAAAATGACAATATTAGAGAATCTTAAACGGATAAAGAATGTAAACACTCAGCCTCCCTGAGCTTTTTTTAAAGATACTACAGAGTCTTTTTAATGTATTGTTATTTTTGGTGTACAAGAAAGCATGATTAAACCACAGTTGAACTCAACGAAACATCAACAAAAGGCTTCAAGTGGCTAATAATAGAACCAATAAGTCTATAAATGTGACCACCTGTGTTCCTTCTCATGCTGTGAGCCTGCTTCATTAATCAAATGTCAAAGGAACTCTACGAGCCAGCTTTAAGCCTCAGCATCCCTTTCTGGATTTAACAGATAATGAAAGTGCTGATATTTCCATATTTTACTCAAGAAACTGAACACTGGTCATGTAAACCTATATTAATGCTCTCATTATTTTAATGCCAATCAATAAAACTCTCTAGAAACTATTCTTGAACTAATCTGAAGGTAATATGAAGTTTATAGGTCTGTAGCAATTGACCCTGCAGAAAGTTGGTATCCTCTGTGGACTATGCGCCCCAGCATCCACTGACCAGCATCACCACCTGCAGGAGCCACCATAGAGGTCAAGTGTAGTGCATATCAGCTGGAATGGGAGAGGACCTGATGAGCCGATCCCTGACTGTTGAAATTAGCTCTATTGACACAAAATGTCACCTGTCTCGTGGAGAAGGAGACTGAGCTAGTGGTTGAGGTTATTGGAATCAGTCTCCTGTAAAGGGGCTGGGCTCCCTCCAGTCTGGGGTTGCCCTTGGTGAGAGATTGCGGGCAAGGGTAGGTAGGTATACTTGTATCCCCCATTGGAGTACTTTCTATATGTTGGGGTTCTCCCCGTGGAAGAGAGTTGTCCCTGACTATTACTTCAGCTTATGCACCAAATTATACTTCAGAGGTACACACAACCTTCCTGTAATCACTGAAAAAAAAGAGTATGGTTTGGGTAACCTGTGGGACTCCAGAGGAAGCTGACAGGTACCAGCTGGCAGATTGCAGCTTATGTAGTAGCTGAAACAAAAAGTCTGGTGTGGGAGAAGTTTGGTGAGCTCGTGGAACAAGACTTTTGGTCAGCGTTGAAACGATTCTGGCAAACCACCAGATGACACAAGAGAAAAGTGGTGCTCTATCTATCTATAGGGGTGCTGCTGACTTCAGCTGAGGGTACAGTCGGAATTCTTCAAGGATCCCCTCAATCCCAGTGACAATGCTTAGAGAAAGCAGAGTCTGGGGACGATGGGGACAACTTGCCCATTATTAGAAGTGAGGTCATTGAAGCAGGTAAACAACTACTTGGTGGCAGGATCAGTGGGGAGGGTTCCTTAAACCTCTGGACGTTATGGGGCTTTCTTGGTTGACATCCCCCTGCTACATCACATACAGATCTGGGGCAGTGCCTCTGAACTGGCAGACTGGGGTGGATGTTCCCATCTTTAAAAAGGTTGACCAGAGGGTGTACTCAAATTGCAGGAGGATCACACTACTCAGACTCCAAAGGAAGATGTACGTCAACGTACAAGAGAGGAGACTATGTCCTGAACCTTGGATTCAGGCGGAACAAAGCAGTTTTCTTCCTGGTCATGGACCTCTGGACTCTTTGGGTTGTGTTGGAATTTCCCAGTCAGTCTACATGTGCTTTGTGGACTTGGAGACTGTATTCAGTCACATGTGTAAATGCTGTTAAATAATGTTCTGTGTAGAGTTCATGATGTGGATGATTGATTTATAATGGATTACAAAATTTCATGAATATATATAGTTAGTGTTAAAAATATCTTTATTTGAAATGTACATGTGTAAAGTGTAAGAGCTGGTGTCTCATGAGAATACCCTTAACGAGAGTAAGCGAGACCTTTCGTGTACTGCGAGGGAGCAGATGAAGCGTGTTAAGCTAAAGGTTTATTAAAAGAAAAGCAGCACAAGGACTTAAGGACCTCTTTTCAGGACAAACAGTCAGTGAGGTAGTTGTCATTTGAGAAATGTTTTTATTTGTGTTTGGACTTAATATGTGTACTGTGAAGTTGCTAAATGGTTTGTACTGTTCACTCGTGACCAGTTCTCATGGCGTATTGGCGTACTGGTGTACTGGTGATGGTGAAGCTGAGGAGGAGAGAAAGCCCAAGTAATAAACGCCTGTTTCAAAGAACCGACCAGTGTCTGTGTCGTGAAGAGAGCTACAACATGCAGCTTCAGGAGCATGGAGTATCTGGCTTGTTGCTACTAGCCATTCAGCCCCCGCTCAACCGCAGTGATAGTTTGGTCCACATTGCCAACAATAAGTCAGAGTCATTGTAGTAAAGCTATTTATTTTGCTATAATTAAAGCCTCATAGAGGATTTTGAGATTGTATTGATATTATATCTCAATCCTGAGCTTTCAGTTAGAGTCCAGTCAGAACACTCCCTCTTTTTAGATTCACTGAGACGTCAATCAGTGAATTACACACCAGATGACCTGGTTTTATCCCTGACTTTTATGTTTTATCCCCAGGCACTGTGCCAGACTGTGGGGCTGTAAATGCTTGTTTTCTTTGCATTATGCATGCCCCAGTAAAATGGATCCACATCTTTACTTTGGTCCAAACACCCATAATGTAAAGTGCTACAAGAACACACTTGTTTTACTTCCAACACAAAGACATGATTATAAGTCATAAGACCTGAAACTAAAATAATTTCATTAAAAGGAAGCTTAGTAACTGATTGACCACATACATTTTCAGGCTAAAATGTTAATTTTCAATGAGTCCAGGTTCTCAAATGTGAAAATGAATGCCACAGTGTCTAAGTGGTAGTTAATATTCAGGATTAAAATAATTAAAACCTCCTCTCTAGATTTGCATGTCTTTTCAGCATGTGAGAAACTAATAAACACACGAAAACACAAAAAGGTCTGTAAATCAGGCTTAATAACAGGATTAATCTAAAGCCTTCACAGCGGTCTCCTAGTCGTCAGAGAGGTCTCCTCCTATTGCATTCATCAAGCTCCTCGAAGCACAGTGCTACTGTATAGCTCTTAATCATACGCTGTATGCTGAAAGAAAAACTTGAGATTAGGTCCCAAACTTTGAGCTGTCTGAAGGATCCCTGGCTTTGCCTGCAGTAAAATCTGTTTTTAGGTCTGAGAGGAGAAGGCAGGAGTGCAGGGATTATATACAAAGGCTCCCTGTTATAACTGGGGGGATGGAGAGGTTTCAATCAGCACCAACCAACTCCTTCGGGTCCCGGTTAAAAGGCTGTAGAAGGCTAAAAGAATCTGAAGGAGAGTCCGTCAAGACAACAGGGGATGAAGTTCAGAGATAGTGTAAACTGTAGATTGTTACCTGCTTAGTTACACATCTGGATGCATCCACACATTACAAAAAAACTAATGTGATGCAGATATATGGGCTAAATTGAAAGAAATGGCTCGGAGTTTAAGATGAATCTTATGAATATATATTACTTGACATGCACTAATGAAAAAAGCGACAGACCTAAACTGTCTTATGGACATCATGAAGTTCATAATTAGAATTATTTGCACTTCATTTTTGGCATAAAAGAAAGTAATGTGCAGAAACATGTGCAACTTGTTACATCTTAGAAGAGAAGATGTGGAGGCAAATATAATGAAAGACTAATTAGTGACAGAACACAACTGGAAACTACAATATGTCACATAAAAAAGTTCAAAACAAAAAAGAGCAAAACATTAATTGATCTAATAATAATGGCGGCTCCAGTGGTTCCAAACCATTTCAGTTAACTATACCTCCACAGCCACAGCTATGTCAAATAAACTCAAATATCACCTCACTGATGATGAGATCATTTCAGTGTAATTTAACCTGATTTTTTTTTAAAATTGAACAATGTTTAATTTTGCTGTGATATTTACAATACAATTGAACTTGAATGCAGGGTTAGTTAAATTATGTACTTTTGTAGTACAACCATTTCAACATCATCATAATTTATCTGTGTGGTCACTGTATTAGCTTTTTACATATATCATTTGGCCATTATTTTGAACAATTTTATTTAGCCACCTGCCCCCTAACGCTATGTAGCTAGCTTAAATGTTAAATGTTAATCCAGTAATGTTAGCTTGATACTAGATATTCATTATACACAGATTTTTTTATTAGTATTTTCCACTACTATTTCAACTACTACGTTTAGACATGAACTAATAGTATATAATAGTGTAACCCATATATAAATATAAATTGTTTATTTTAACCATTATCTGTGCTGATGGCTAATTATTAGCCATTATGGCAACCATTATCCAGTGCCAAACTATCATAATGAAATGTATATTAAGTTTTTATTGCAATTTTTAGCAAATAACTACAACCTTCTTTACCAAAATCATAATGTTCTAGTGTTGCACTTGACTCAGAATGTCTTCATTTCCTTTAGTTTACACCCAGGCAAACTCAGTTGTTGAGCTAATAGATCTAATTTAGTAAAATCCACTAACTCACTCTGCAGTCTGACCTGACAAAAATAGCTGGCTTATTGCTCCAAATTGGTCATGTGTTTCAAAAGAATACTTGATCAACATTTAGACCACCAGGGTTGACTTTGAAGATCAGCAGCTCAGCTCTATTGACCAGACACATATGGCAGGGGCTTAACTTCTTTCATTCCACTGATTTTCTCCCTATCTATCACGTCAGAGATAATTGACTGCATTCACAAAATTCTTGTTTCTCTTGTATAATTAGGTGGTTGAAATGTCATAAATATAAAGTCCCCTTCCCAAGCATTGCCATCTGGATTTACTGACACACTACATCACTGCGTGATTTTTGTGAGGTTTTTGCTTAGCTCATAAAGCATCTGACATTTTAACATTGTTTAACATGACCAAAAAGGTCACAGTTGGCCAGACACTCTAAATGAATGTAGTCTCCTTACTGCCTATTTGTATTAGCTGATTCATTATGATACATAAATCAAGATAATATGATAAGCAGACATTCCTTAGAAGTACATGTGACCTGTGCTATATAACATTTATAATTGGATTATTATCTCTTGTTATCTCTAAAGCTGCTCCAACTTTAAACTGTAACCTATTGTGACCAAACTACAAAACTTGGCTTTAAAACCACAAAGCAGTCGTGCTGAGAGGTCAAGTCTAAAGAACTGGACTTTGTGTGTATTTAAAATTTTTATCAACATTTGGGTAGCATAGCTTCCACACTATAAGGAGGGATTTAATTGAGTCCAATACAATATTTTTGCAATGTAGCTGCTCATATTTATATGTAAAATAGGGGTGTGAGACATGTAGGTCAGGACCAGAACTGACCCAAAAACTCCAGGTTTTGTTCATTGGCACATCTACTTTGAAGGACATGCAATGAAACATGTAGTATAAACTGTACTTTTTGAAAAGAAAGGCAGATTAAATATAGCTTTACTGGTTTGGCAACACTTCAGAATAAACTGGGTTATATGCGGCCCATGAACTAAAATGTAATGTTCTTATAGCTGTCAAAATTATTCAATCATTAAGCAGAATATAATGTATGTAGATAATACTTTACGGACTGTAGCACTTCACACAAAGTCTACCACATTAAAAGCACCATGGAAACTTGTGTAATCACAGTAAATTTACAACTTTTAACAAGGTACAAAGATTTACTGGGTTCCCACATAGTTCAGTTTAAGATCATATGCTGTCTCCACAACTATATTTGCTCTTCACTGAAATGGTGAATATGAACTAAATCTCACGATCAAAAACATGACAGCATTTCATGAAATATCATATCTTCAATTCATCTAAACGTAACGCTTCTCAATTGCACTGGTGCGCACGGAATTGATTTAAAATTACATGTGTTAGTACAGCTTGATTCTACGACTTTATCGCAACACTATTTTAATAAGAACTTACCAGCTTTAAATGCTCGATAGGACGCTCTCCATTCGGCGCGGATGAAGCTCAGAAACTAGTGAAGTGCAGCTCGGCGCGGCTGAGGAGGGGAGGGGGAGGCTGCAACGTCACAGACATCGGCACTCCCACAAATAGAAATGGATCATAAAAAAAAACAATGTTTTTTAATTCACCTTTTTTTCATGGCGGGGATTTATATATTATATATAGCAATGCACTGATATACAAAAATTTCCCTTTATGATTTTTTTAAAATATGCATTTTGTTAGTTATCAAAATGTATTACTTTCATAAACGAATTAATAAGTATATGTACGCTATTTTTTCTTTTTTTTCCCTTTTTTTTTCTTAATTTGATAAAATACTTTTTACAGTGTTGCTGAAGTTTAAGTGAATGTGTTATTTTTGCCAGTTTTAGCCGCTACATCAGGTGTTTGTGAGTGGGAGGGGCAGCGTCCAGCCTCCTCAGTGGAATTGCCCTCCTGGCCAAGAGGGAACAGAATGCCAGTAGAGGTGCCTCATTCCCACTGATGCCAAAGAGAGAAAGCAGGGGTCCAGGTGGCAGCATCACACTGAGAATCCTGGACAAGGTATGGAAAACCTTTGTCCAGAACTGGTCAAGTTGGGACAAGACCAGTATATATGGATCAGTGAGGCTTCAGCAGTTTTGCATCTATCACAATATGGAGTGATTTCAGAATAGATCTGAGATAATCTGGATTTTGAGAAGTGGGCTCTATGCACCACTTTAAACTGGATTAAACAGTGGCAGGCACATAATGATGTTGTGTTGACATCTTAGCAGGGACATAATTTCCAGGGGGGTTTGGGGGGCTATGACCCCCCCCCCCCCAATAAAACTATGAATTACCTTGCATAAATAGGCTGTTGATTTTCTTTACTCATTTCAGTTATTACCAGCAAAATAGTTGCATGTTTAATTATCTGGGAATTTACCCAATTTATTTATTTAGACAGAGAGCTTGACCCCCCCCCCCCCCATTTTCAGCACAAAGTTACACCGATGCATGTTAGCTTATGGAGGCCCATGTTTTGTCATGTCTAAGTCTTCTGCCCATAATGTTCTGAGTTTGGATGAAGGGGTTTGTGTCAAGTTTAATATTTTATCGTAAAGCAGGGAGATCGGCCCTCTATTGGTCGGATTGAGTTGTAGGATAGTTTCTAATAGTGTAGCTCTGGTAGAGGGCTTGAGCCTGAAATCTGGGAATGAATAAAGTGCCTGACTTGCAAGTAACTGAAAAAGTGTGTTGGTGGTAGATTGTATTTATTAGCAAGTTGTTCAAATGATGCTAGTTTGTTGGCTATGAACAGGTCTTTAAAGCAAGTTATTCCACTTCTGTGCCACTCCACAAACCCACTGTCCTGTGTAGAAGGTTTAAAGAAATGGTTAGATGCAGTGGGGCTGAGAGGGGAGAAGTCACAGAGATGAAAGTATTTCTTATACTGGCCCCATATTTTCAGTAAGTGTTCAGAAGGTTCAGTTTATACCCAAAAGCTGACCAAATTGACCAAGCAGATTTAATGTAGATGGTAATGAAGTTGAAGGCTTAGAAATAAAAAGCAGGAGATCATCTGCATAAAGCGAGACCTTGTGTTCGATGGTATTTCTCCAAATGCCGTGTACTTCTTTGCAACTGTGAAACGCAATGACAAGGGGTTCTACGGCCAGATTAAAATCCAGGGGGCTGGGAGGACATCCCTGGCGTGTGCCCCTGTGAAGTTTGAATGGTTTTGACAATTGGACGTTAGTCTGTTTTGTAGCAGATAGCTGAGAGTAGAGCAGTTTATTCCATCCATAATTTTGCTCCAAAACCAAATCTGTGAACGACTGCAAAGAGATTGTCGAAGTCAACTCGATCAAAGGCTTCTTCAGTGTCCAGAGAGACAACATATTCATCAGCATCTGTAGAGCTGAAATAAACTATGCTAAATAGCCTTCTTACATTAAAACGGTGACCTTTAATGAAGCCTGTTTGGGCTTTTGAAATAATTGTTGGGAGAACCAATTGTAGTCTATGGGCAAGAATCTTGGCTAATATTGTAGCATCTGTGTTCAAGAGAAATTTGTCTAAAAGAGTCACATTCCATCGGATCTTTTCCTTTCTTTGCAATAAGTGTGGTACAGGCTTCATAAAATGACTGAGGAAGAGATCCTTGTTTAATGCAGTCGGTGAGGGTTATACTAAGCTGCGCAGACAGTAATGTAGTGCTCTGATTAAAAATTCTGATGGGAAACCATCCGGACCTGGACACTTGCCAGATTGCATTGAGGCTGTAGCTAAGGAAACTTCTGACTGAGAGGTAGAGTCATCCAGCCTTGTTTTAAGTTCTGGTGGAATTTCAGGAATGTTAAGTTTAGGTAGAAAGTCATTAATTGCATTGCAGCCAGTTTGTGACTCTGAGGTGTTAAAGTTCTGAGTAAAAATCCCTGAATACTTCAGTAATGTTTCATGATCTGTAACCATGTTGCCATCTTGTGGTCGAGCTTCAAGAATACTTTGCCTTGCCCTAGAACTGTTGAGAAGGCTTGCCAGTAATTGGTGGGGTCTGTCACCATGCATGTAGAATTTTGATTTGTCAAGCAAGAGCAAACGTTCAGTTGATTAAGTTGTGAGTGGGTCAAGTCTTGTTTTGAGTTCAACATGCTTTTTAAACATTTCGTGACTCTGTTTGAGAGCATCAGCCGCCTTAATTTGTTGCATTGACTTATTTCGCTCATAAATGGACTGTTTTTCAATTTTTGCTGAATAAGCAATAATCTGGCCTCTGATATAGGCCTTAAAGACATGTGATACAACAAGGCTGCAAGTATTAAGGGAGGAGCTAGTGGCAAAATAAAAGCATATCTCATCTTGGCGAAACTTTACAAAACTGTCATCTGACGGAAGGGTTGAATTGAAATCCTATTGTGCAGTTTTTATAGGAAGATGTGGAAGAGGCAGAGACAGAGTAAGTGGGGCATGATCTGAAATAACTATGCTATGGTAGGCACAGGAGTGGACCTGCTGCAGACAGTTAGTGTCAGTGATAAAGTAATTATTTCTTGAATATGGTGCACATGTGGGAAGTAGTAGTCTCTCTTGTGAAGATTTAAGAAATGCCAGACATGACACATTCTATATTCAGTTGATTTATAGAACAAAGACAAAGTGCACATTCACCTTAAATGATAAGAACAGAATAACTATACAGTAGGTGGAAATTAGTCCAGAACAGGTTAAAAAAAGAGCGAATACATGAGGTTCATAGCAGTGACCCTCACCCTCGACAAACCCTCCCCCAGACAGAAAATAGCTGCCTCATCCGTAGAGCTCCGACATAATGTCCTTGTACTGCGCCTGCTGATTAAGGACCTCGGGATTGCAGTCCTCCACAATACCTCTTAAATGTGGACAAGCATCGTTAGTCAAAGTATAATTGTTCTGAAAGATCAATTGTGATAATATAGTCCTGAGTATAGGGGTAAATACATACAGTGTGAGGGGCGACAGAAGGATCTGGGCCTGTGGAGGTTTTTGGGCTGACATGTTAAACATCGCAATTTACAAAACACCAAACAAAGCAATAATTTTGGAGGAATGGTGTTCTGGTAAGTGCTGGTCCAATGCCTTGCATTTCCTTTATTGTTTCATGAGTCTGTACTACCAAAGCATGCATGAATGTGTTTCTTTCAGATTACGTTTCAGAGTCAAAGATGGAAATTTCAGGGCTTGCATTTTTCTTGAGGAAATTACTGAGATACAAGCCGCACTAACTGCTTGTTCATTCGCATTCCTTGACTCAAACACATGGTATGCTGCGACAGATAGATAAGCTCATCACTGACAGGCAGCAGCCCTCTGACCTGACTGGTTATGTGATCCGTTGTAGAAAGAGCACAGAGTGAGATAGCAGCCCTTCAGATCCTTGGCACATAGAGGAATTTATGTAGTAGGCACACAGATATGCTATAATATGCTATAAAGTCTGGACAGATGGCTACTGCTGAAAGAGCACCTCACAAATATGCACACTATTCAAATGACAAAAAGTAAGAGCAGGAGAGACACGCAGAAAATTCCTAAAACTGTGGTTCCTATTGCACCAACTGTGATGAATCTGAATCAGTGAGTATAAAGCATATGTTGGATACGGCTCATATTTCATGAGCCGTATGAGCATTTTAAAAGCAACTGTGCAGACCGGAGGTCAAAACAACATAAGCTTGTCACACCGTAAGGTAGAGATCCTACAATACGACAGCAATGATACGATGATCCACTAGAAGTGAGCACATGGCAACATTGGGGAGGATGAACTCCCTTTTAATAGGAAGAGACCACTTGACTAAACTAGGCTCAGGGTGGGGAAGACACCTGCTGCAAATCGGGGGACATAAAGACTTTAACTTTTTTTTTTTTTTTAAGTCAGTAGGAGTCAGTGTGCTCTAAAATATGGACTGGTACTGACTGATCAATGGAAAATGCATCTGTAGAGATACAGACTTTGAACTGTAGACTCATTCAATGCATTGTGCACATTTACAAGCTACACAGAAGGATCTTACTTAAACCCTACATGGAATAGAATATGAAATGCAACATCCATCCATTTTCTTCCGCTTATCCTCGCGGGGGCAGCAGCCCAAGCAGAGAATCCCAGACCTCCCTCCACCCTCCGGGCCTCCTCCCGGTGGGACATGCCCAGAAAACCTCGCCCAGGAGGCGCCCAGGGGGCATCCTTGTCAGATGCCCGAACCACCTCAACAGGCTCCTTTTGATGTGGAGGAGCAGCGGCTCTACTCTGAGCCCCTCCCGAATGGCCAAACTTCTCACCCTATCTCTAAGGGAGAGGCCAGCCACCCTTCGGAGGAAGCCCATTTCCGCCGCTTGTATTCGCGATCTCGTTCTTTCGGTCACTACCCACAGCTCGTGACCATAGGTGAGGGTAGGGGCGTAGATCCACCGGTAAATTGAGAGCTTCGCTTTTACACTCAGCTCCCTCTTCACCACAACAGACCGGTACAGCGTCCACATCGCTGCAGCCGCTGCACCAATCCATCTGTCGATCTCCTGCTCCCTTCTCCCATCACTCGTGAACAAGACCCCGAGATACTTAAACTCCTCTACTTGGGGCAGGGTCTCGTCACTGACCCGGAGTGGGCACTCCACACTTTTTTCCGCAAATCGCTACCTTATCGTGGTGGAGGGGTTTGTGTGTCCCAGGGATCCCAGGAGCTATATTGTCTGGGGGTTTTTGCCCCCTGGTAGGGTCTCCCATGGCAAATTGGTCCTGGGTGTGGGACCAGACAAAGAGGGATTCAGAAGACCCCTATGAAAAGACCATCGAGGGAACAGTTCACCCTGCCAGGGCCTGCCATGGACTAAGGCCCGGCCAGGCACAGCCCGAAAAAGGGACATGAGCCCATCTTTCTGCTAGCCCGCCACCCGCAGGAGGCACCATAGGGGTCAGGTGGCATGTGAGTCGGGCAGCGGCCAGGAGCGGAGGTCCTGGCAGACCGATTCCCAGCTACCAAGACTGGCAATTGAAATGCAACATTTACTTTAGAAATGAGTGGAACTTCACTTCTGTAGCAAAGACCAAACCTTCTTAAATTCAGTATTATTAACAAAATTGGACTAGATGTTTAACAGGAAAAATATTTTCCTGAAACAAACCATTGATTTATCTGATACAAGACAGCAGAGTCCTGGACAGGAAGTGATCAACATTTCCTTTGGAAACCAACTGGGACTAAAGCAGAAAATTCTTCTTGGGATTAAGCGTTTAATCATGACCACTTTTGTACATATTTCAGAACAGCTGCATTAAGAATAGATGAGTCTGAAAAATAACGCATAAAATAATTGTACAAATTTTATACATTTAGTGTGTAAAAACTTTTAATAAAAATGTTTTTATAAAATTGCGCTTTACTATTATTTTTGTTTGTTGTATGAAATTCATGGTCAACAACAATAATTAGATTTTAGCATTAAAAATATCATATTAATTAAAAAGCTCATGGTTAATCCACTTGTTAATTAACCAAAAACATACAAAAAAGATTTTGTTACCAACACTGTGCCAATATGAAGCAGCTGCAGCATAAACCTCACACTGGGTGCTGATTTATATTAAGCCCTGTACAGATTTTCACACTTGTTCTAAATATATCCAATTAGCGCTCATCAGTGATGTACAGTTGCATTTTTTTCCGCGTTAAATGTCGGTGCAGTAGACCCCTTTACTGCCTACGTCATCACTGTTTACAACCTGTCAAATGGTCTATATTCTCTGTGATGGCTGCAGTTACAGTTGCATATATTGGGTAATAGTTATCAAACATCACAGTGCTACAATAGACTTATACATAACACTACAATTACATTTTTCTTTCTTTAAATATGGGGTAATAAAGAATTGGTTTAGGCTTAGAATTCATTTACATATACAATCACATAAAACGGTCTTCTAAAATAAGTGCTCATATTTTAGTTTTCACTGTTATGTGTATGATTTAATCTCAGCAGCAGCTGCTCCCAGTTCTTTGGTTGAGGAATAAAGAAGTGGAAAAGGGGCGGAGAAAGTCCATATGGAGACCTGCAAATTGATCATGGGGGGGCAAATGGAATCTGTTATGTTAGTTTCAGTTAGGTTTTTTTTTGTATGATACCGCTTTTGTGTCTTTGTGGGCTGATCAGCCACTATGTAAGGGTAGGGCAGTTTGTTTGAGTTAGTAGTTTTTTTTGTTGCCAGCTTTTGAGTGGAGTTCTGTTACTTTGACCTCTTTTATGGGCCCAAGATTTAGATTATTTGCATAATTAAACCAAGTTTGTTTTTTGGGTTTCCTTTCCTTTACTGCTCAGTCCATCAGTCTCGCTTCTTAAGCGGCCCTCTTGATCGGTTAGTCTCAGCTGGGTCTGCTGCCTTTTTAGCAGCTCCGATAAAGCCTCTCCTCATTTTCCAGGATTCTGGCTTCCGCCTCATCCTGCCTTGTGTTGGTTTTCGCTGTTTCTCCTTTAATATCGTCGACTTATGCTTTGACATCTTGCCTGAAGTTGCGTATTTCTGTGAGAATCATGGATAAATCCACCAGATCCTCCCCTCTGCTGGTGCTGCCTAAAACCAAGTTTGCTGTGTGGCGGCTATCATTAGGTTCTTCAGGGGGTTGTATTTCGTTGAGTTTATCGACAGGTAGAACAGATTTCTTACTCTCAGAGGTGGTTGTCATCTTCACCCCTTTCTAAAAGTTAAGGCACTGTGGTTTTTACCTCTGTTTTTATTGGCTTCGGAATGGTTTTTGTTGACTTTCGTCTGGAGGTTGTTTACTATGCTGCCATCTCTCACCTGTCCAATTCTGTTCTTTTAATGATTTCTTTGAACTGTTCTTTTTCCAGGGTACCATACATGTGTAATAACTTAAATCAACAACAACAACAAAAACAAAAACAAGAACAGGATGCACAAATGTTAATTTATTTTTGGATTTTCTCTAATCCACAATGGATCAAAGGTAGGTAGGTAGGTAGGTAGGTAGGTAGGTAGGTAGGTAGGTAGGTAGGTAGGTAGGTAGGTAGGTAGGTAAGTAGGTAGATAGATAGATTCAAATATATTTTGTAACAGCAGTTCTATGGTGTCTTTTATAACTTGACAAGGCTAAGGCTTGTTAATGTTTCATTACTACTTATTTTTGATTACAGCTGGTAGTTTCTCTGTGCATTAAAAGGGTTCATTTGACTGGACTCATTGGATTGACCAATACTCAGAACAATGTGGAAAATCCAAAGAACAAAGTGGAAAAAGAAGGATTGTACAACTGTAGATTTAAAGTTAAAACAATTCAAAGTACAAGTTAGTTAGATGAGAGGAAAATGGTTAGGATGTTCAGGAACTATAAATGTTCAAGCCTGTCATGAACTAGAAACTACTGAAACGTCAGCATCACTGTCCACAGTGAAGCTTATTTTACCTCACCATGGACTAAGACGGTGCTGACCAAGAAAGACGCCCCTGTTCCAAAATCGACACCTTCAAACTTGACTGAAATTTGCAGCTGCCCATATTTACAAGCCAAATACCTTCTGAAGAAAGGTTTTGATGAGATGAGAGAAAGATTGAGCTGTTTCGCCACTGTGATAAAAGGTATGTTTGGAGGGGTAAAGGTGAGGCTTTCAAACATGAGAACATGCTGTCAAGCATGGTGGTGGTAGCATCATGCTCTTGGGCTGTGTTGCTGCCAGTGGTATTGGCACATTGCACAAAGTGGATAGAATGATTATGGAGGAATGAATTCTAAAAAATGTTGATGATGTGGTTCTGTTGGCTTCATCGGGTGGGGGCCTCCAGCTCGCACTGGAGCGGTTCGCAGCCGAGTGTGAAGCAGCGGGAATGAGGATCAGCACCTCCAAATCTGAGGCCATGGTTCTCAGCCGGAAAAGGGTGGAGTGCCCACTCCGGGTCGGGGATGAGCTCCTGCCCCAAGTGGAGGAGTTCAAGTATCTCGTGGTCTTGTTCGCGAGTGATGGGAGAAGGGAGCCGGAGATCGACAGACGGATTGGGGCTGCAGCTGCAGTAATGCGGACGCTGCACCGGTCCGTCGTGGTGAAGAGGGAGCTGAGTGTAAAAGCGAAGCTCTCAATTTACCGGTCGATCTACGTCCCTACCCTCACCTATGGCCACGAGCTGTGGGTAGTGACCGAAAGAACGAGATCGCGGATACAAGCGGCAGAAATTAGCTTCCTCCAAAGGGTGGCTGGCCTCTCCCTTAGAGATAGGGTGAGAAGTTTGGCCATCCGGGAGGGGCTCAGAGTAGAGCAGCTGCTGCTCCACATCGAAAGGAGCCAGCTGAGGTGGTTCGGGCATCTGACAAGGATGCCCCCTGGGCGCCTCTTGGGTGAGGTGTTCCAGGCATGTCCCACCGGGAGGAGGCCCCGGGGCAGACCCAGGACACGCTGGAGAGATTATATCTCTCGGCTGGCCTGGGAACGCCTTGGTATTCCCCCGGATAAGCTGGAGGAGGTGGCTGGGGAGAGGGAGGTCTGGGCCTCTTTGCTTAGGCTGCTGCCCCCGCGACCCAGCCCCGGACAAAGCGGATGAAGATGGATGGATGGATGGATGAATTCTAAAAAACTGATATAAACCCGTATTGTTTGCCTTCAGTGCATTTATTTAGTATGGAAGTACTGAGAAGCAATGGACTGTTTCTTGTGTAGTACTTTCTACTCCACCTAAGGACTCAAAGGGTGACAATACTTATTTCACCTATTCCTATACTCCGTTCTATATAATGTTAACACTCACAAGCAACTTGGGGTTAGTTTCTTGCCCAAGTATATTTGGATATTTCTCAAGCAACCAGGGATCGAACCACCAACCTTAGTAAATGATCTGCTATACCATCTAAGCTACAGCCACCCCGAAGTATTTCTATATGGGACAGATTTAACAGAGTGGCTGAAACATTCCTCAGAGATTTTGGTCCATGGCAGATTTATCAGCTACACATCCCAAAGATGCTCTATTGGATTAAGGTCTGGTGACTGTAGAGGCCAGAGTACAGTGAACATGTTCAAGAAACCATATTGAGATGATTTAAGCTTTTTTACACTTTGTTTTATTCTGCAGTCATCAGAAGACGTATACACTGTGGTCATAAAAGGATGGAAATGGTCGGCAACAATATTCCACCATTAGCACCCTGAAGCATTGATCTAATGCGATCCTATAAGGATGGATTCATGTTTTCATGTTCTTTACACCAAATTCTGACCCTTTGATCTCAATGTTGCAGCTCAAAGCAAGACTCATCAGACCTGGTAACAATTGCCCAACCGTCTGTTGTCCAGATTTTGTGAGCCGGTGTGAATTGTAGACTCAGTTTCCTGTTCTTAGCTGACAAGAGTGATATCTGATGTAGTCTTCTCCTCTATTAAGATGCTCTTCTAGGTGCGTTGGTTGTAACAAGTTATTTTTCCCTTCATGTCGGCTCAAAGCAGTCTGACCATTCTTCTCTGACTTTTGACATTAACAAGGAATTTTCACCCAGAGAACTGCTGCTTTTAGATCATCTTATGTAAACCACAGAGATGGTTGTGTGGGGAAATCCCAACAGATCAGCAGTTTCTGAAATACTCAGACAAGCCCGTCTGACACCAACAAAAAGGAGGCATTCAAAGTCACTTAAATCGCCTTTCCTCCCAATTTTGCTTGACACGTGATTTCTGTTGAAATGATCTGTGGCTCCAAAGTTATGCGCTATCGAGTATATCACTGTCGGTATAATTGGAAAGCCTGTGAAATCAAATATGTTGTGTGACATTTATGTTTATTGGCCAGAAAGTATGCATGCGTCAATATGGATGTATATATGTCTAATACAGGGGTGGGCAATTCCAGGCCCCGAGGGCCGGTGTCCTGCAGGTTTTAGATCTCACCTTGGGTCAACACACCTGAATCACATGATTAGTTCGTTACCAGGCCTCTGGAGAACTTCAGGACATGTTGGGGACCTAATTTAGTCATTTAAATCAGCTGTGTTGGTTCAAGGACACATCTAAAACCTGCAGGGACACCAGCCCTCGAGGCCTGGAGTTGCCCACCCCTGGTCTAATATGTCTTTAACTTACCCCAGCCCAGCAGGTAATACTAAAGGAAATGTTGTTTTTCTGCAAAGAACTACCAGAGTGTGCAGGTAGATGCCCTCACAAAGCATCCAGAAGTAGTTAACTTAACTTCACTAAGGTTGTGAGCACAATAACGGGCACAGTCAAGGTAAGGATGAAGTAGAGAAAGACATTTATGTGGAGAGTTATCCCTTGGCAGCTCAGACTCCTGATGGTTATTAGAAGAGAAGACACATTAGATTTTTACTTTTGAATCACAGACTTGTCCTTAAAGTCCCACGAACTGAAACACCAATCCTATCTCCCCAGTCAAAACAGGTCAAGGCACAAAAATTTATATTTAATATATATGCTGATGACATCACATGCTAGCCTGCTGTTCCGACGAGACACTCCAGGAGAGCAACGATGAACATTACAACACAGCTGGACAATAATCATATAGATGAATGATTTAAGGATGTGAGTGTTATGACTGATTGCATAAAGAGTTTTAAAGTCTTAAAAAATGACTGCAAATGTATAACACTCATCAGCAACTGTGTGATGAATGGAAGCAGGAAGAAAAAAGTGACACAATATATAATAAATCACTGTGCATTTGGTTTTTTTTATTTTTTATTTATTTAACTAATCAGGCTGCAGAAACTGAACCAACGAGCATGAAGAGTTCAAGTTTTTAACAAAGGTGACCTCTGCTGGATATAAATAATAACTAGATAAAGTTGGCACTTCATGGGTCCTGGATTTAAGTCTATGGGATGGAAATTTATTTTTAAACATAACTAATATGTAGGACTGCTTTCTTCCATTTGCGCAACATCTCTAAAATTAGAAATATCCTGTCTCAGAGTGACGCTGAAAAACTAGTTCATGCATTTATTACTTCCAGGCTTGACTACTGTAATTCATTATTATCAGGGTGTCCTAAAAACTCCCTGAAAAGCCTTCAATTAATCCAAAATGCTGCAGCAAGAGTACTGACAGGGACTAGAAAGAGAGAGCAGATTTCTCCTGTATTGGCTTCCCTTCATTGGCTTCCTGTTAAATCCAGAATTGAATTCAAAATCCTTAAATAATCAGGCCCCATCTTGTGTTAATGACCTTGTAGTACCATATCACCCTATTAGAGCACTTCACTGTCACACTGCAGGCCTACTTGTTGTTCCTAGAGTATTTAAAAGTAGAATGGGAGGCCGAGCCTTCAGTTTTCAGGCCCCTCTTCTGTGGAACCAGCTTCCAGTTTGGATTCGGGAGACAGACACTATCTCTACTTTTAAGATTAGGCTTAAAACTTTCCTTATTGCTAAAGCACATAGATAGGGCTGGACCAGGTGACCCTGAATCCTCCCTTAGTTATGCTGCAATAGGTAAAGGCTGCTGGAGGATCCCCATGATGCACTGAGCTTTTCTTCTTCAGTCACCTTTCTCACTCACTATGTATTAACAGACCTCTCTGCACCGAATCATACTTGTTATTAATCTCTGTCTCTCTTCCACAGCATTTCTTTTATCCTGTCTTCCTTCTCTCACCCCAACCGGTCGCAGCAGATGGCCCCATCCCTCCCTGAGCCTGGTTCTGCCGGAGGTTTCTTCCTGTTAAAAGGGAGTTTTTCCTTCCCACTGTCGCCAAGGTGCTTGCTCATAGGGGGTCATATTGTGTCGAGCTGAGGAACCTTAACAACAAAGCACCTACACAGACATTAAGCTTGCTGTTCTACCCCAAAAGGATAGGGAGAGCTCTTTATTGTACACTTCCCTCTACTACACTGTGTTTCAGAGGGTCAATAACTACAAGCCTGAACTCACTCATGGCACTACATTCTTTACATTAACAATAACTGTCTGGGAATTTATACTGCAGCATCAACAAGAACAGTTAAGAGTCACGTAACCATAAACAATAGTTTAATAGTTTAATTATTTATATAGCACATTTAATTACAACAGGAGCGTTGACCAAAGTGCTGTACAAGAATACAACATACATAATAAAACAACTTAGAGTATTAAAAGCAAACACCAAATATGAATTAACAAATAACAAATAACTCTCATGCTGTATTAAAAGCCAGTAAATAAAAATGCATTTTAAGATAAGATTTAAAAAGATTGACAGTAGGAGCCTGTCTGATGTGTAGGGGTAAATTATTCCACAGCTTAGGCGCTACGACTGCAAATGCTCGATCACCTCTATGAACCAGCCTCGACCTTGGTACAGCTAAAAGCAAAAGATCACTTGATCTAAGAGATCTAAGGGGGGTATAAGTCTGCAAGAGGTCAGACAAATACCCGGGAGCCTGTCCATTCAGGGCTTTGTAAGTCAACAATAAAATTTTAAAATTAATTCTGAAGCGGACAGGGAGCCAATGAAGGGAGGCAAGTACCGGGGAAATGTGTTCACATCTTTTAGTACGTGTCAGAAGACGAGCTGCAGCATTCTGGACCAACTGCAGCCTTGCCAGGCAGGTCTGGCTGACTCCAGCATATAAGGAGTTACAATAGTCCAGCTGGGATATAATAAAAGCATGAATCGCTCGTTCAAAGTTTTTAAAAGATAAAAATGATCTCACCTTAGATAAAAGCCTCAGTTTGAAGAAAGACCGCTGTACAACTGAGCTAATTTGTTTTTCAAAGGTGAAATTGCTGTCAAGTATAACCCCCAAATTTTTGGCATGTGATTTGACAAAAGGCTCAAAACTGTGCAGGTTAAAATTAGAAGTGTTGGGATTACCGCTTGGTCCAAAAATTATCACTTCGGTTTTGTTCTCATTAAAGTTAAGGAAATTAGAGGCCATCCAGGATTTAACTTCACCGAGACACTGAAGTAAGGGTTCTAGTGAGGCAGGACTGTTTCCCTTCAATTGAAGATAGATCTGAGTATCATCGGCATATGAATGAAAACAAATGTTGTATTTTCTAAAAATTTGACCTAAAGGCAGCATATAAATGGAGAACAATATTGGCCCCAGTATAGATCCCTGGGGAACACCACAAGTAAGGGGAGCTGAGGAAGAGATAAAATCGCCAAAGCTCACAGAGAAGGTCCTGTCAGACAGGTATGACCTGAACCACTCTAATGGGGTGCCCTTTACGCCACAATGCTCCAACCGTGAGATTAAAATGCTGTGGTCAACAGTATCGAAGGCAGCGGTCAGATCTAAAAGCAGAAGCACAGCTGAGTCACCTGAGTCAGTGGCTAATAAAAGATCATTAAGAACTTTTAAAAGTGCAGTTTCTGTGCTATGAAGAGTTTTAAAACCAGACTGAAACCTCTCAAGAACATTGTGTCCATTTAGAAAAGATTGCAGCTGAACAAACACAATCTTTTCCAAAATTTTCGACAGGAAGGGGAGCTTTGAAATAGGCCTGAAGTTAGTGAGGACGGAGGAGTCAAGATTAGGTTTTTTAAGTACAGGCTGTACAACAGCATGTTTAAAACAGGCTGGCACAACACCTGAGCTAAGGCTGCTATTAAAAATAGCTAAAATGTCAGAACTGACAACCTTAAAAATCTTTTTTAGAAGATGTGTTGGAATAATGTCATTTGGACACGATGATGTCTTTGTGCCACTACATACTTCCACCACCTGATCAAGACACACAGGCTCAAACTGATCAAAAACAGCAGAGCAGGTGAATATTTTAGACACGTCATGTGAGGGTAGGGCGATCATAGATCGAAGCTGTTTTATCTTATTGATAAAAAACTTCAAAAACCTTTCACAGGTGTCTGAGGAACTATTAATACAAGAAGCTGGGGAAATATTCAGGGCAGAGTCAATAATTGAAAAAAGAACCCGAATAAACATCTTAAACAGCAACACATATTCCCAAGGCATGATGGGAGATAACTAGCCGCTTCCAACACACCACAATATGATTGTTGTATGTATCTGTATGTATTATTTTAGGCTCTACCTTACAATATAAAGCACCTTGAGGTAATTGTTGTTGTGATTTGGCGCTGTATAAATAATATCAAACTGAATTGAATTGAATATGAATTCTAACTGTTGTCAAATAGGGCTGTCAGCTGTGTACCAACCTGATTGCTGCACAACACAACTGATGGTCCCAACCCCATTAAGACAGCAAGAAATTCCACAAATGAACACTGTACAAGGTACACCTGTGAAGTGAAAGCCATTTCAGGTGACTACATCATGAAGCTCACTGAGAGAAGGCCAAGGGTTTGCAGTGCTATCAACAAAGCAAAAGGTGGCTACTTTCAGGAATCTAAAATATAAGACAAATTCAGAGTTTTTTATATATATTTTTTTTCTTTGCTGCATAATTCCATATATTTGCTTCATATATTTGATGTCTTCAGTATGTATCTTCAAAGTAGAAAGTAGTAAAAATAAAGAAAACGCATTAAATGAGAAGGTGTGTCCAAAGTTTTGATGGGTAGAGTATATATTTTAAATATATAACTTTCTACAGACTGAGTATCTGAGGATGATGTGAGTAACATCAGCAGCAGCAGCAGCAACAATACAATACAACATGTGTAATAGTGATAGCCAAATGTAGCTTTCTGAAGCATTAAAGCTTGTATTGAGAAAAGGTTCATTACTCGAAGCTCTTCAACACAGTCATCTTTGGTGACATCTGGTGGGCAAAAATAAGAAGAGCAGCATGAATCTACAACTTAAAATGAACTGCTTTATTATGATGCCCACTCTACAGAGCTGAATTAACAGCTTCTGTTTGATATTGGGCTGATATGGTGCTTTGAACATGTATTTTTTGGGGTGAAAAAATGACGTTATGTCTATGTTTATAATAAATCATTTTGATTAATTAACCTTCCTTGTTAAAACGTGTTCCATGGTGAATGAAGGTTCTGTTGAATCGTGTCCAATGAAGTTTCGGACGTCATTGGTCACGTGACTCTGTTCAGACGAACCAAGCCTCGTTTCGTAAGTGTGTTGAATGCGCCGGAGCTTCAGCTTCAAACGTGCTGTTACTAGTAACAGGGTCAGTTGCAAAAGTCTCTTCTCACAGTTCTCACTGTTTTCTACAGTAATTGGTAAATACTTCTTTACACTAAAACGAACCATCAAATCTTGTAGTGACTATGGTAACGCTTACCCGATGCGTCTGCCACAAATCTCACGAGAACTGGAAGAAAGTTGCGCACGCAGCCGTCGCCATCTTTAAAATTAGAAGGAGGCGTTTGCAGGCATTGCTGGTGTGCAGCCAGTTAATTAAACTTGGGCAAATTTCTACAAAAGTATTCCAAGCATGGCTAATCGAAATATGCAACAAGTTAACATGCAAAGCAACAATTCTCCTCAACCGGCGAGACGCGGAACCGACTCACCGGCGGCGGAGCAGACATCGGCGAACAAAGACAGCCCGGCCCCGCCGCCGAGGCAGTCCCCCGTTACTGAACAAATGGAAGGAGCTGTGGAAGGAAGCGGCGAAGGCCCGACAGAAATGACCCTAGACATTACTAGTTTCCGAAAGCCCGGTGAAAAGACGTTCACTCAGCGCTCCCGTCTTTTTGTCGGCAGTCTCCCGACGGATATTCCAGAGGAGGAGTTCAAAAACCTGTTTTCTAAATATGGGAACGTCAACGAGGTGTTCATCAACAGAGAGCGGGGCTTCGGCTTCATTCGTTTGGTATGGAAAATAGTTCTACTTGTTGGTTTTAACGTGAAGCCTCAAATATAATAAACACACACACATATAGCAAGCTTTTATGTAGCATTACTAATTAATATATATTGGAAGGTAGCGTCTTATATTTGAGAGTAAATTATTTATTTTTTTGCAATTCTACATCCTATACGTTATGTCAGGCACACTTTAACAATGTTGCGTGAAAGCAATGTTGAGGGAATGCGTCTTTATCCCTTCAGGAAACCCGAACTGTAGCAGAGATCGCTAAAGTCGAGCTGGATGGGACTATTTTGAATAATCGACCAATCAGAGTCCGCTTTGCCACACACGGTTCTGCGCTCACAGTGCGCAATCTGCTGCCTGTGGTGACAAATGAACTGCTGGAACAGGTAGAGTAGACAAGAGAAGAAAACTACTTAGTAAAATCTGCATGTATTGCTACAATGATTTATGCATTTATGGTTACCTAACTTCGCTGTATCCTCAGGCGTTTTCCCAGTTTGGACCAGTGGAACGGGCTATTGCTGTGACAGATGATCGAGGTCGTCCCACTGGGAGAGGCATTGTGGAGTTTGCAAGCAAAGTAGCAGCGCGTAAAGCTCTGGAGCGCTGCACCGAGGGAGCACTGTTGCTGACCACGTAAGGAGCAGAGGGATGAGGCTATTTAATGAGCTGAAAACATTTGAATATGTTCATTCTGGTGTTGAGTTTGTAATTACATTCGGTTCTTTAAAGTAACTTGTTTTTATTTTAAAAATGCAGCAACACCACATTAGGTCCTTGCCATTATAGAAGTGAAAAAGATGGTTTTAGGATTAATTTTGTCACCCTTCATCGGTATCCCCAGTACTTCCTGTGGCGATGTTTCATAGGATTAATACAGTAAGTCTGAGTGTACAGATACATGAGTCTGCACAAATTGGACATGCTTTCAGAACTTATTTCCATAATCACTTTGTCACAAATATGTGAGCAATATAATCAAATCATTCTCCGGTGAGAGTTGTCACACAAATGAAATCCTAACTAAATCTCCTGGGACTTCAGCTGGTGACAGTAGTAGTAGCTTAGCATCACATGAAGCAGTTTTCCTCCTACTGAACATTCTAACAGACCCTACAGCATGGAGGAGATGTCAAGAAGCTGCAGTCCAAGATAATGGAGCTGGAGTCCATCTGGAGAAGCAGCTGAAGGGTACTGAGAAATGCTCGAATAGCAGCATGGACAGTGAGCCAGCAGTTGTGCAAAAAATGCAGGCCAGGAAGGGCTGGGGATAGCTGGTGAGAAGTGACTGAATTTTTAAAATAAGAGGAGATTGTCCAGTGGAAAATTAACTGTCCTCATGGCATTTGGCAAAACAGGTTGCCAAATGCATATATGCGGATCTCCCAAATTTTATTAACCAATAGAATAGAATAGAATAGAATTCAACTTTATTGTCAATGCACATGCACAGGTACAGGGCAACGAAATGCAGTTTGCATCCATCCAGAAGTGCTTTAGTGATATATATATATTACAATATATATTAGCAATAATATAGATATGTAAGTATATTACAGAAATGGGTCTATTATGGTATGTTACAATGTACACGGTATGAAGTATGTTGTGAATATTCTATAACTATAAGTATGTACAGGCTGTAGTGAGTACAAGCTATGTACAGGCTATGAACAGGATATAAATATGAAATAAAAAAAACTATACAGAAATATGAGATATACAGTTATACAGAAATGTGAACTATGCAAGTTATAAACGGTTGTAGGATTAAAAAATTTTCGTATGTACAGAATGATTATTTACACAGAACTATACAGTAGTTCTGTGTAAATAATCATTCTGTACATACGATAATATCTGCTAATGTTAGAATTAACAGTTTCTTCACTTTTTTCAGAACACCCTGTCCTGCCATTGTGGAACCTGCAGAACACTTTGATGATGAGGATGGTCTTTCTGAAAAACTGCTCCAAAAGACTCCGAAGTACTATAAGTAAGCAATGAGTCATTTTGCAGTCACATCGTAATTCAGTGGATTTGTTTCCTTCCTTTGATACTGTTGTAGACAACTGAAGGTCCGTATCAGAGGAATGCTATAATTCGGATTTATTGACAGTACTTGCATTTTCTCCTCAGGGAACGAGAACAGAAGCCACGTTTTGCTCAGCCCGGGACGTTTGAGTTTGAGTTCTCATCTCGTTGGAAAGCTCTTGATGAGATGGAGAAACAGCAGAGGGACCAGGTGGACAGGAACATTAAAGAGGCTAAAGAGAAACTGGAGGCCGAGCTGGAGTCAGCCAAGCATGAACATCAGCTCATGTTAATGAGACAAGGTGTGATCTGTGACCTTTATTGCTCATTTTTACATATGGAGTTTAATACCAGCCTGCTAATGTGGATAATATCTAGTAATGTTTTGGAGATGCTAATCAGCTTTTCGCATATATTTAGATGGAAGAAAAGTATATGGACCTTTCCGAAATGAACTGGTTAATAATACTGTTAGTGTTTTCTCTGATTTAAAAAATTAAAGAAAGAAAAATTGTTATTTCACAGAACTTGGTGAAAATAAATATCATGCAATATAATGTAGCCTTACAATCAGTTGCCTTTCCAGTGAGTCTCTCATTTCTTGGATGAACTTTTTTACGTTTACTGTCATTGATCTAGACCTAATGAGACGTCAGGAGGAGCTGAGGAGACTTGAGGAGCTTCGCAACCAAGAGCTACAGAGACGAAAGCAGATAGAGATGAGGTGTGCTTCTTTATTTAAGCGGTTAATGTGATTAGTATTTACTGTAAAGGGCCAAATGATATTGTTTTGCTTCTCTCGAGGCACAGATCTGTTAGGTTAAAAGTCGTGGTTCATTTTTACCCCACTTGTCCCATTTATTTTGGTTGTTTACATATTAAAAATAAATGAAAATTACTGGACTAGAATCAATCTGACGATAAGATGCTTTCTTTTAAAGCTCATTGAGGTTTGTGTTAATCGATCTGCAATTGTTCACACATTGTTCACTCTTTGCTTTGTAGGCACGAGGAGGAGAGGAGGAGGAGGGAGGAGGAGCTGATGAGGCACAGAGAGCAGGAGGACCTGAGACGCCAACCAGATGGCTTCAAACCAAACTACATGGAAAACGTGAGTACAGATGGAGCACATACATCCACCTGCCTGGTTACTTTCTATACTGATGTGAGGGTACACAGCCACCTAAAATTAATAGCATCTGCCAGTAATGTAACCTAAAGGCTGGTGTTTTTTTAATACTTTCTTACTTAATACTTACATACACAACCTGTATATTTATGCATGTCACATCGCACCATAGATTTTGTTTTGTTTTATAGTTCATTTTCAAAGGTCTAAATGTAGGAATATAAAGAGATTGACTTATTGACTTTGATGAAACTACCTAAGTAGTGTGATACACCCTGTATAGCCATCAATACAGAGCTGTACCTTTACATCTTACTTCATAACCTTCAGTTGTTGGACTTTGTTACTAGTAGTGTGTCTTATCTGTTGCAATCACTTTTATTCCTTTCTTGAGGAAGTAGTTTTAATATGACGATGTATCCTGTACTTCATACATCAGTTCCAAAATAACCCATAATTTTAACACGCTGGGTTGGTTGAAGTTATCATTTTTGGCTTCTAAGAGCAGAAGTAGTGTGAGTATGTCAGACCACATGCACAAATGTTGGGTTTAGTTTGTGCTTCAGGTCGCTATCCTTATAGAAACATCCCCAGAACTGACATTTCTTTTATAGTCAGACTTGTGTAGAAATCTAGTTTGACAGCAAATTTGATTAGTAGGAAAAGTGCTGCATGCTCTTTTGTCAAACTAGTGAAAGAAATATTATTTTTTGGAAACTGCGAGCTTGGCATGTGGCTGTTACCGAAGTGGTTATTTGGAACAAGAAGTTACACCACTTAAAGGTCAGGTATCACAGGCTAGCTTGCTAACTTTAATAAGTGATATTATTAGGAATGATAACTGTTTCCCTTTCTCTGGTCACAGCACTTGGTCATACCAACACTATTGTGTGCATTGTAGATATATAAATAGCATTCAAATTCTTCTATTTGCCAAAACTGTAAGTTGGAATCTTTCGTTCTGTAACTGTAAAATAAGCCAACTTATGCAAAAATAAGCAGAAAACACAAATTTTCTAACAAATGACGACACTGATGAAATTTCATGATTCAAAACATTTCTGTGACTGGAGTTCACTGGTATATTAACTTTGTACCCAGTTTATACGACTAACAAGTTAATACAAATAGCTAACATGTAGCAGCCCTCAGTGATAGTGAGGGAACGTCAAGATTAGCTTCACTTCCCTGACCCGGTGGCTGTGTTTATATTTTATATACAGCCTGTGGTCTTTGCTGAGCAGAACATGTTTTTCCTGTTTGGATTCATTTTGCGTCACTTCAACTGACAAGAATCTGACTCACTATATTTTTTTTGTAGTTTTTCTACAAGCTTTATTTGACTTCAAGCTAGAGCTGGGCGATATAAGATTTTTTCATATCACGAAATGTTTTTTTCATTTCAGGCAATAACGATATATATCACGATATAAGCCAAATGACTATATTTGTAAGATTTAAAAGTGCAGTTGCTCACAAGTAAAATGTGAAATAATCAGCAGCTTGTTTTGATTTAAATATTTATTTCCCATAAGTCAACAGGGTAGATGTACTTAAGGAACATGAGGCTTTTTCAGATAAATAAAGGCAAATATTGCAAACTACACAAAAGGCAGCCGCTAAAGCGTTTAAGTTTCAAAATAGAACAAACGAAACAGACTAAATTGTCAATTCCACTTAGAAACAAAATATTAATTCTAAAAATAAATCTTAGTTTGTTTTACAGAAGAACAGACAAAATTGACTAACTTTTGTCAATATCAAATAAACTGAGAACTAAAAGGAAATTCTCAATCTCTCCTTGTTGTATAGCTGAGCTTTTCAAACAGTTTTAACAGTTACTTTAGTCTGACAAAAGCCGAATGACGAATTAGCGCTTCCAGTCAGAGACTGAGGCTACGTCCACACGTACACGGGTATTTTTGAAAACTGAGATTTTCCGTTTTCGTTTTAAAAAATAATCCCGTCCACACATAAAGGCAGAAATGAAGGGAAACGCTGCTATGAACATGCCAAAGCAGCAGGTGGCGCTAGATTCCTAACCCGTGCAGAAATGTTGGCCAATCAGAAGTCTAGAAGCCTCGGTGGGAAAAAGTAAACAAAGCTGGGGCGTAGAAGCAGAACCCAGTCGTATGTGTGGAGGGACAGTAACTGTGTGTATATGTAAGCATTTAAACACTGCAGAGAGTAGAATTAACAGTAACAGTATTGTAGAAATTCATTTCACCGAAACAATAACGTGGCGCACAGTGTGACGTCAAAAAATGTGCACACCTTTGACGCTGCGTTTTCTCCGTTTTTCTAGTCCACACGTAAATGCAAAAACGGAGTTTTGAAAAATATCCACCCTGGCTGGAGTTTTTAAAAAATCTTCGTTTTCAGTGACCAAAAACGCCGTTTACGTGTGGACGAAAGGTGCAAACGGATAGAAAAATCTGCGTTTTCAAAAATACCCGGGTACGTGTGGACGTAGCGCATGCACCAGTTTATTGTATTTCCAGACTTGCTTTCGGCACAATTTACAGTGCACGCTACTCTGTTTTTTGTCAGACTTGAAATAGCCGAAATACCTTCACACTACGGAACTTCTATGGCTCTTCCGTTCGACAATCTCTCCGGCATTGGAACCATCATCTGTTTTCTCTTCGGTCACGCTCGGTTGATTTTTCTAGTCAGCACGCTCGGTTCCTCCATTACCCGGGCGGTACGGTGGCTGGCTGCTTCCCAAACAAATACACATGTGCGGCTTGGCACTTGTGCTGTACGTAACAAGTCACGTGACGTGACGCTGCGGCTGTGATTGGTTCGGCTCTGCGCTACTTAATTTGGATTGGCTGTTCTTTTTTTCTTTTTTTTTTAAGAGGACAAGAGCGGCGAGGTCTATCGCAATAGTTTAATTTTTCTATCGAGAAAAAGTTATATCGCAATACATATCGTTATCGTTCTATCGCCCAGCTCTACTTCAAGCTTTATTTGACTTCATCTCCTGTTTATGAAAGCTTGTAATGCTTTATTAGTTGCAGTCAGAGCCATTGAATACTCAGAGTTGTCAGTGGGGGTTCAAAATGCATGATTATTGAGATTGATGTAGAATTCACATAGTTCCTGAAATGCTTATTAGGCATTTCAACAATGTAAATATGTATAGAGAAAACTGTTTGTTCGTAGTTAGTACTCAATAAATGGTGACCTACAATATTTTTTTTAATACCATATTAATGTATATGTAGTTTATGTATATTTATTCCTAAGTTAAATAATAAAGGATTTACAGTAAGCCTTATTTGTTGTCGTAACATAGTCAGTGATACATGTTCAGCATGTTGGTGTTAATTTGTTTCTTTCTTTCTTTCTTTTTTTCTTTTTCCTCATAAAGCAAAAATTAATTGGCTGTGCCACATTTATGTGTCTGCTAACAGTATGGAATAACATAGCCTAATCTGTCCAATGCATCATTAAATCTCTAATCACACATTACGCTGTAAACCACCAGCATGGTTTAAGAAACTGGGTTTAGATGTGTTGTTATTTAAACGTGTTATCTTTAACAAACACATCCCAAATGTATATGCAGCTATAACTGCTCCACTATTGTGAGGATTGTTAATCGACTCTTGGCGTTTTTTGATTGTTCTTATTTAGTTATTTATTTAAATAAATAAAATTGTAATGAAGGAAGAAAATATGACTGCAAGACTGGTCGTAGTTAGGACCCTCATAGAAACTACATCCGTCTCAGACTTTGTGTAGTTCAGATGCTGAGCTCAGAAGATCATGACAATGTTTTCAAAACTTTAAGCTGATTTATTTTTATCTTTTAAAAGGGGTCTATTTAATTTTTTATTTTCTTAAAGAACTACAAAAAGCTTTTATACAAAATAAAAATTAAGTATTAGCAGTATTTTTGCAGAAGTGTTGTTTTAGGTAATTAAGCTATTAATGTCTTAGTGCTCAACAGTCTTATGTGGCAATCCACCTTTTTGTAAGGATGTGCCTTAGTTTCGTTTCAGTTAGCAGGATGCACATGCACTAAACAAAATCTGAAGTCAAATAGTGTAGCTCTGTTGCACTGCCAGTTTCTAAATTAAGTTCTCATGATCTCAATACAGGTTGTGTGAATAGAGTTTTTGCTACATAGACATTTTTGCTACGATTTAAAAAGAAAATATTAGTTATGTAATAAAACATGTGACATCCACCCCAACCTGTTCTATCTTATTAAAGTGTAACATGTAGGGCTTAACTTTGAAAATATCTTTACAGAGTCTATAAATATCTCGTTTTTAAACATGCTGAGGGCTCTGTATATGATCAGCTGGTAAAAAGCAACATTTAGTGTTAACAGCAGTGACTATTTGTAATGATCTGACTATGCTGTCATGTAGGTGTGTAGCTGTTCGTATGATACTGCATTTTATTGATTTCTGTTATAACTTTTCTCTTCGTGTCCTTTGCTGTGTTTAAAGGTCCTGTTGGCGTCTCTTTACTTTCACATAGCAAATGGATGCTGAACAAATGTACTTAGACCTACCAATGTCTGCCATCTGTCTCTTATGACTTTTAGTCAGAGTAGTAATCAAAAAATACAGTACAAAAAATGGAAGTGTCAATGAACATGAATATTTTTGTAGTAGAATACCTGAGAAAGAGCAATTAGAAACCACTTTGTATTAACCAGACAACTAAGAGGGTTTCATGTTTTGTTTGTCAGGACATTTGCCACTTAATGTGGATATAGTATATATCCACATAATAGTAATATCTTGCAATGATGAGTAAAATATTTTTTTAAACTTGCTCATGTCCTTATAATTTGTAGTACTTAGGTGTAGGTTGTAGTACAATGTTGTAGGTTTTATTGTCTCCCAAGAATCTAAATCTTGCATTTGTTGCTCTCTAGAGTTTAAAGTAGCAGTAAAATAATCACTGTTTGATAGATACTTTAGTGCAATTTTAGTCAGTTTTCTAGTGTCAGTCAGTTTTTCATAGTGACCATTTAAAAGGTAAGTACAGTAAATGGTACAGAAGTTTAGAATCACAGTATTTCCAGTAACTTGTTTCCTCTCCCACCTTCTCCAATGATATCTTTGATGTAGGCCACATTCATGGTTGTTGTTGAACTGTATTATGAAAGTCTGTTGTATAGATTGTGATTTAATTGTGGAAATGTGCATATCGACCTACTCATACAAGTTTTACTTTATATTAAAATAGAACATTATTTTTTTTTTATGTTTTCTCATACTAGATTTGGTCTGTTTTGAATCTTAATTACTTTTTGTGTCTGCAGGATTATGTGTGTGTGTCTTAGTAATGTCTTAGTAGGGGTGTTGTGTGTGTGTGTGTGTGTGTGTGTGTGTGTGTGTAAATGAAATGTCTTAGTAGGGGTGTTGTGTGCGTGTGGAAAAGCGAGCGTGACCATGGGGTCGGACACACCAAAATGACCTTTTAAGCGGGTATCACCAAATCCTCGCCTGTCTGCTACCATTAATGTACATGTACATAGATTTTTGACTTTGGGTAAATATGGTGACTGTGTGCGTTTTGTGCTTAGCTTCCAATGCAAACCAAAAATTACAACACTAGTTGTTATATGATATGTTTATGTAAAAAAAAAAAAAAAAAAAAAAAAAACAAGGAAAGAACTTCAGAACAACATTTTTGGATTTACAAAAATTACAAACCAGTTATATTGTATTTATATATAATATTTTTAATTATTTAAAGGAGAAATGCACTTGTACATGCTGTACTCAGATATGTCCAAGTGCTTTCATTTTTATACTGACGCGGGTCTGTATTGCAAAAACTGTTGTTATTGGTCGAGAGAGAGGCAAAATGGACTCTATTTACTTTGTTCTCCATCCTTGACATTCTGTAACTTGATAAATTACTACAAATGAAGGCTCCCTTACAGTATTGTTGCAGTCACCATGCCGTCCTTGGATTCACATATGAAGAACGTGCTTTATGAAATTTGCCAACTTGGTGTGTCAGATATTAACAGTTTTATTTGATACATATTTTTACAAAAGTAATTTGTCCTTGTTTGAATAGAGTCAAAGAAGCACTAAAGCTAACACTAAATTCTAGCTTTACTACAACTGCTATTCATCCAAGTGTGAGATTGCTTGTCTGCCATTGTGTGGAAATGTAATGATTTGTGAGTGTGAGTGTTCTGCAGTTGGCTCTCCGCTGAGCGTTTGTATTTTAGCAGTGTTATTCTGAAGGCTTCTCTTCACTTCTTCCAGAGAGAACAGGAAATGAGAGTGGGTGAGCTGGGCCCTCGTGGAGCCATTAATATGGGAGGTATGGGCATCATTGTGTAAGGACTGGTTAATACAAAAACCAGATCAAGTGATTTGTTTTCATGTTTCAGGTTTATTCTTCTTGCATTCCTAGTGGCTTATTTCCAACACTGCAATTAACATATATTGGAGTGTTTTTAATGCTTTTTCAGTTGGAAATGGAGTCAGTTGGGATGCAGTACACAGCAGTAAAAATAAACTATGTTCCTCACAATAACATGGACTTGATACTAACAAGAATTTACAGTGTGCTGAATGGGTACTGTCTCTTAGGGTGGTGGGGTTGATAGTTTGAGAACTACTGGGTCTCTGAGCCTTCATCCTCAGCTCTGTGTGGGTCTGACATAATAGATAATAAATGTTAAAAACATATTCATTTATGTGATATTTTAAGTTGTACAAGTCTTGGCCTTTAGCCTTGCAGTACATGCAGACTTAATTCTTTTTCTTTCATGTTGGGAATACAAATCATGTCTTCAACAATTTGTGATCTTCTGAGTGCAGGATGAGGGGCTGGGGACTGTGGATTCTCATTATATAGACTCGACACATTAATCTTAATGTTAGCTGTTTAGCATAAAGACTATAACCTAGGATTGCACATCACCTTATAAACCATTCTGCAGTAACTCATTTAAATGTCTCATAGCAACTCAATAACTCATAGCAAAATGTCTAGCTAACTTCATTTAAAGAGAGTACTGTATCTGGTTCGTAATGTGTGCTTTTCAGTGTAACTATCTACAGTGCTTTAAAAAAATGATTTGCAGGTGTCATACATTTGACATGATTTTTTTTTCTCTATTATTTTTAAAAAGTCAAAGTATTCCTCAGTTTTTTTTAAAGAAGCTTAATATTACAAAGCTTTTGGTACACTGTAGATTTAGGGCAAGCGTCTGGTGGTACTCTAACTCTGCCAATATAGAAGCATCTGAATACATGAATAATTCTGCAATCTGTGAACAGACTATAATGGAGCTTAACAGAAGCTTAATGGAGCTTGCAATTTTTCTGCAAAAATAAAAGCCATTTTGTCTGTGCTTGCTCCATAACGGCCTTCTTTAGTGCCTCGAAAAAGCAAGAGTAATTAGTGTTGTAATGTATTAGATAAAACGGGCGACCCAAGCAGGGGCTTCAGTTTATAGTTGGCCTTGTATTGGGTAATGTTGGTGAGTGATTTCTGTTACAGGATGAATTTCACTTCTGGAGCTCATCAGCTGCTAAATTCATGTTCTTTGTAAAAGTAATGTCAGGTCATCAGGCATTGTTGGCACCATCAAATTCATGTAGTTTAGCTAAGTTATAGCACCATCAATTCTTGCTAACGTTATTGCTGTGTGAGTGGAAATGCTAGTTTAGTAGCTTTACAAATTACTTTATCAGCTAATGTGATCCATGATATTAACTTTAATAATAAACAGTATTGATTTTAATTAACAATCAATTATGTAACTGTACATAGCAATGGTTAATATATTTTTTTTACTTTAATAACTAAAAATTATCCAAGACACAAGTGACGATTCGTTAGCTAGCTAGTTGTAACTTGCCTGCCCTACCTTAATCTGTCTTTGGTAACTTTGTGGATTGCTGTAAGAGATCCATGACATCCAGTGCAGTGTTATAATGTATGACTAGGGATGGGTATTGTTTAGGTTTTATCCGATACCGGTGCCAAACCGGTACTTTTGAAACGGTGCCGGTGCTCAAACGGTGCTCAAACCGGTGCTTAAAGAATGGAGAACACAAAATTGGTCCAAAAACCTCTCATGTTCAGCTGGTTTTTTGTAAAAAGATAACAATGTTAGCCTTTTCTGCAGCTATGGGGCATATATGGTATCACTCTTGGCTGGAAGCAGTGCTTAAACAATGGAAAAAAACACAAACTTTATCCAAAAACCTCTCATGTTTAACTGTTTTCCACTTTTTCTTTGGTCATTTTAGCCTTTTTGGCCAGGGTGAAGGGAGTATCTGCCATCAAACAAGAAGACAGCCGCATGTAGCTATGATGATGTTTGCTAGTTCACCTTACATGCATTAATGTAATAACGTGGTTAGCCTACTCAACGTAAATTACACACGAACAACATTAAGCTACTCACGCAGAGAAGAACGGCTGCTGCTGCCATCATCCTTATCATTTCTGCTACACTGACAGGGCTAGGGGCCAGGACTCTCCTCTTCGTGTTTTTGGGGGATGTTGCATAACAGGCAACCCACCCGCAGTAGATGCGCTCGGTGTGAGGTCTCGCAGCAAGCTATCAAATACGGCGCATTTCTGGGCTTTTAAAAAGAAACGCTATGCGTCGCCAGGTGTTTAATCGGATTCTTGGTGTTACCTCCTTTGACAGTATCACAGTATCAGCTTAAAGCACTTGTTGCAGGCTGCTGAGTTTGCATATTTTGCTGTGAAGTACAGCCAGGCTTTTGACCGCTTCGCCTTGGGCATTTTTAATCTGTAGCTCTGCTCTAAAAGAACGTATGTACCTGGACCCGCCTACTATCCTCGGAAACGTAAAATGATTGGCTAGAAGTGTATCACAGCTCAGGGAAAAAAAGCACCGAAATAAAGCACCGAAATGTGCGCTGCTTTTCGGTCTGGTTACTACCGTTTATGTCAGAACCGGTGCCATCATGGCACCGGACACCGGTACCCATCCCTATGTATGACAGTCTTTTATGTTCCATCAAGGTTTAGCTAATGCTAAAACAGTGTGCAAGCTGTCACAGAAAACATTTTAATGCAACAAGATGGAAAAATTGGGGAACTGTTAAGGTAGATGTGTAGCATCTCCAAAATCTCACAATTAAAGTTACTACTATGTAAGTAAGAGGAAATTGAATAGTATCCTTAATCGTGTTTTCATTAGTGTAGAAACCCATGTAATTTCGTATATTTTTGTTAGCTTAGAAGAAACGCTTCTTTTGTACATGGAAACAACAGATCCACTTTCACTAGGCCTGTCATAGTGTCATTTTTCTGCAGTGTCCAATAATACCCAAACACTGAGCTCTATGTTTCTAATATATATGTACAGAGTGAAGTACAAATACTGTAGTTGGTTCCAGTCTGCTACCTGATCTCTACCAAGTCCTGCACACTGCTTCTTTAACACATGTCATTTGTTTTAATATATAAATGGCGTTAGATACACTTTGAACAACTTTCTTTAATTTGTTTTCTTTGATATCACTTTCGCCTGTCCCAGTGACAACTCCATAAAGTTCTTTTCTGAGTATGCTACTTTAACCAGTAAATGAAATAATATATGAATACACTGAATGTATGGCATTGTTTGTAAATAAGAGTCTGGCAGAATTATGATGTTGCTCTGAAACTATTGATGGGGGATATGTAGATGTTTGTGTTAGTTAAACTGCCTTCGCTGATCTAGTCATGTTGATTATACCTGAATGCAAAGTAAAATATGTAGTATGCGTTTTATTTGTTTATTTAATTTGTATTCTGATAATAGTCAGTTTTCAAATGGTGATTAATCCTCATTCAAAATGCTTGAAAACTTGTGTACAATGCTCTTTCTATCTCCTATAATTTAGAAGTATGATTGATTTTCTTAAAGAATGATTTTCTTTATTTTTTGCTCACATCTTTTATCATGTAAAAGAAATATTGGCCTAATTCAGTAAATAGGATTATGTTGATCATTGATTCTGAATTGAGAGTAATTTTCAAGTCAAGTTGATTATTAGCTCCAGAAATGTACAGTCTTTTGAGGTGGGGGTTAAATAATGAATCACATGTTTGTAGAAGTCTTTTTTTTTTGGGGGGGGGGGGTAGTTGACTATTACTATCTAGCTTCTCCAGCTCTGTATTTATTGTGATTATGGTGATGTGCAATCCAAGGGTTATTAGAAATCTATGGACTTTAGGAGTTGGTGTTATTTTTATTTATTTATTTTCTGTCTTTTACTTACCATGAGGCAGCCTTTATAATTCTGTCGGAACATAGTCCTTGTCCACTATTTTAACTTAACGTTGGTTTTTGGTTGTAAAATATATTTATTTATTTTATCTCAAGTATTATGGTCTTGTCGGTCATTTAGTTGGTTCATTGTTGAATTGCCATGAAATTCTGCAAAAACATTTGGGTGATGTATCCTCATTATTCTGGTGACTTTGGCTTTATCTTGTTTATGTCACTCTGAGGTTGACATCCTGGTTTTAACTGTGATGCTGATGAAGATTTGGATGGATTCCTATGAAATTTCTCAAAATAGTAATTCCCTTTTTGTTGCTCGAGTACATCTCGTAGACTCCAGGATCTTTTACCTTTTGACCAAAAACCAATGTTAACTTTTAAAATATTAACAATAGCTCTGTCTTTAAGCTACCGTTGATTTACATTAATTACACTAAACTACCAAAAGACCAACCAATGCTCCGTTGTTTTGCGTGTAGATGGCTATAACCAGGCCTCTGCGGGGCCCAGTGGTAACCAAGGTCAAATGATGGGCATGAGTGGAAGGGGAGGACCCACTGGCCCAGAGGGAACAGCAAAAATGGGGACACCATTGATGTCAGAGAATGGAGCCATGGTAATGTATATAGAGAAATAAAGAAATGTTTTTCCAGAAGAAAAGTTTCATTTGGCTTCCAAGAAATTTCTAAAAATGATTTTAAAAAGTAATTGAACATCAGCCAAGCCTTAAAAACATTATACTGGGAAAAATTAAGATTTTACGAGCTTTATTAAAACTGGAAACCTAACTAACAGTTTCATTCCTCTCTCTCCCTTTGTCTACGTGGTTTATTTCTCTCCCGTTTACTGTTGGATGATGACACTTGGATCAAACTAAACACTGACTGAACCCATTCTTGAAAATCCTGCTCCTTGCATCATTGCTCTTCTGGCCTCTGTTCATGTCTTTGTGGGGGGAAAATTCTCTCATACTTGCAACACAACTTTTATATCAATCCTTCAATGTTCCCACCATTTCTACAACACCAACGTCATGATAACACAGCGAAATGATAGATACCCACAAGGCGGACCCATGGTGGGGCGACCCGATGCTGGCTCTCCAAAGCAGCAGCAGCCGCAGCAGCCAGCACCACTGGGCCCCCAGGCTGGACCAGCTCCAGGATTTGGGAGGGGCAGTCCTGTGGGGGGAGTCTTTGATGGACCAAATAACAAGCGTCGTAGATACTAACCTCTCTTGGTATTCATGGATCTGTGTTAATGAGCCCTAATTATTGTTTTTACAGTTTACAAGCCCGCTACCTTTCCTGGGCATTTATTTTGTAATTGATAAAATTACAGAACATGCTTTTTATTTAAACTTGTCCTCAGTGTTTACTTTTTTGTAGAATATGATTCTTCCCTCTGTGGTCCGAATGAAGCGGGGGGTTTTCATTGTGGATCCATAGTTCCATAGCATTTTAAGGGATGCTTTTAAGGGTAGGCAGGTTTGCAGTCGTAATGACTTCTATTGTGTGAGATAAACTTTTAAGTTGGTTTAAGGGAATTTTAAAATAAGGTTACAAAAACACAAAGTCAAAGTTCTCAAAAAAATAGTGGTGTTATTCCTGCAATTTGACAGTCAGTACCAACAAATGTTACATCTCCAAAAAGTTGATTCTGTTCATCTGGACGTAGCGTTTTGTGGGAGAAACACTACGAGAAACAGCACATCTGCATCCACTGAAGGAACAGTGGTCTGTTCCTGACCTCCCAACCCATTGTTCCTTCAGTGGGCTGGTTTCAGTCATTATGCAGATGTACTGTTTATAAGATTGGGGAAACCTGCAGTCAGCTGAGACTGAGTCACTTGGATGAGTGATGAAACGTTTCTCCCACAAAACGCTACGTCCAGATAAACAGAATCAACGTTTTGGAGATTTACTTCCCTGGATGATTGAGAATGCATCAAGACGTTTTAAAACAAATGTTACAGTTTTAAATAACAAATATTAAGTGAACACAAGAATGTATGATAACATGTTGCCGTCCTCAGTGTGTGCTGACCTGTATGCAGGCACAATGAGTAAACGATGATAACTATGGGTAGGAACTGTACAGTATGTACTATAGTATGCTATGGTGATGTTTCACCTACAAAAACAGTTGAATGATGCAGTGATTCAGCAGTGATTATTATTTTTGGTTTGTTTTTATTCATTACAAGACAGTTATGATGCATCACATTTCTGTTTCTTCACTACACATTTACCTTACAGCACCAAATCAAGACATTGGTATGGGAAGCGATATATTATTATATTGATATATTGTTGGGTCCCCCACCGCACCCTTCCAGTTATGTCAGACACCCGGTAAAAATGTTTGTCTCGAGATGTTAGGAACTGCTTTCAGCTCCTGTTACGTGTTCTGCTATGTTCATTGTAACAAGCTGACGAGCTTTACCAGCATGGGATTTTGAATATCTCTCCAAGACTGGGTTATCAAGATTAACAAGTGGTAACCTTTTGAAATATTTATAATTTGGCATAGCAAACTGAAACTTAGACTTGTTACTTTAGATTTGAGTCAAATATTGAAGTACAGTATTTAGACAAAAGTACTGGGTAGATTACATCTACAGGAGCTGCTCAGCCATGGGACTACATGCCATGAAACTCCTGGCTTACAGTTTTTGTGCTGATGTTAATGGTAGAGGAGGTCTGGAACTTGGTTGTCAGCAAATATTCCACACTTTGTATCCATGCAGCCAGTGACCCCGCTCCAAAAAGAAACTGTTGCTAAGTTGCAGTTTTTGCTAAATCAGTGGTCCCCAAACCCCGGGCCACAGACCGGGTGTGAAATTTATGGTCTTCAGGGTTTTTATTGGTTTTTAGTGCTATTTTCTTTTTTATCGTTAACTCTGTTTCCCTGGATCTTTTCCCGTGTGTTATGAACAAATCTTTTTTTGGTACCGGTACTGGTTTTATTTTGTTGTATTTTTCCATGACACCTTAAAGGCCGGTCCGTGAAAATATTGTCGGACATAAACCGGTCCGTGGCCCAATAAAGGTTGGGGACCTGCTAAACGCTTCCTCTTTGCAATAATACCACGTATCATTGTGGTGATATATCAGAGGCAAGATCTTTCACAGGCTACCTTGTTGCCAGCGTTTAACCCTGTACTTCTGTCCATGCAGTGTATCTCCATGTGACTGTCGGTTGTACTTGCTTTTTCTGACATTTTCCAACCTACAAACCATTAAAGAACACGTGCTAGCATGTTCTCTGAATTTTCACATTGACCTATAGTCAGTATTGGTTTTTGTGGCTACCTGTCAGTGCTATAATGATAAATATCCAGCAAAGGTAAATTGCTAGGAAGGTAAATTTTTATGTCCTTATAATACTTTTTTTTTCCTTTGTATTTTGATCGTGGTGTTTCCTTTGTACATTCTTACAATTTTTGAGGAGCTGTTCAGACTAATGGAGAGTGAATGTTTCAGCAGCTTAAATCATCCTGTATTTGATGGTGAAGAGAAATAAAACATTTGTAGGAACTTGTTTCCTTTTAATCAAAAAGTTTCTTTTTTTTTAAGCACTCCTTTCACTTACTGTGTAGTTAAGACTCTATCATGAGTAATGTGTACTGCTTTTAATAAAATTACAGTGGATCTACTTATCCATGAGCACAAATTATGTTGAACAGTGCTGTTGCTTCTTTTCCAGATAGTTTTTGCATAGTGAAGGTCATCTTCCTGTTGAAGGGAAGTGTGCCTCATCAAGCAGTATCCACACGGTGTGGCAATAAAACACCCAAATCTCTCTTTCCATTAGCAGAGCCCCCTCCAAACCTCTTCCACTATACCTGAAAGGGTGTCAAGCCTCTTGTCCAGCATCTTTTTGTTTCGTCATTAATTGTCATCCAATTCCCCCCCCCCCCCCCCCCCCCCCCCCCCCGTTTTTGCCCAGTGTCTTTGTTTCTTTACTTTTCTTGTTCTTTTAACATTTTGGCTCAGAAGTTGTTGTTTTTTTCTTTCCAATATATGTTACCACCCATCATTGTGGAGTTGCCTGTTCACTCTTTATTTCGAAAGTATTGTATTGTGGGAACCGTTTAATGAAGCCACCACTTGAAGACATGTTAAGTGCAGATCGAGCTATAGACTTCAATTCATCCTGCTGTGTCTTTGTATTCTTGTAAAGCCCAATTTAATGCAGGTCAAGTTTATAATGCAGCACTTTGCTCTATAAATACAATTGTGAAAAAATGATTTTTCTAAAGTAAAGTGTGTACTGGCTCCAATATCGGTTTCCTCATAATGCTAATTTGGCAGTATATCATTTGCAGTCATTTCCTTTATAACAGCTTTTTTTTTATTTTTTTTTATTTTTTTTTTATGTTTTTAATTTGTTTCAAGTTCCAAAATGATCTCAGCTCCATCAACATTGTTTGAAATACACAAAGAAGCAGAAGAGAGCGTAGTAACGCTCTGCTATTTAGCTGACTGCAGTTCATTTTCACTTGGACAAAAAAAAAAAAGAGAGAGAGATTCAGGAATCTGGAGTACTTTGTGAACTGGTATAGCTCAGAAAAACGTAGATTCATAAATCGGCTTTTATTGTAGATTATGGACAAAAATTGAAATTTTCTTTAAAGAAAGATTGCAGTTGGTGATTCGTGTCATTGGACCAAAGGAATTAAGCCTACTAGAAAAGGACTTTTGTAAATATTAAAGACTGGGTAATCATTTATTGTTGAAATATTTCTAATTCTACATTTGCAAGAGAAAAGAGTTTTCTTTCAAAAACAAGGATATTCTAAGTGACTCAGTGTTTGAGCTGTGTTTTATACATTTATACAAATCACAACAACAGCCGCCTCAAGGCGCTTTATATTGTAAGGTAGACCCTACAATAATACATACAGAGAAAAACCCAACAATCATATGACCCCCTATGAGCAGCACTCTGGCGACAGTGGGAAGGAAAAACTCTCTTTTAACAGGAAGAAACCTCCAGCAGAAATAAGCTCAGGGAGGGGCGGGGCCATCTGCCGCGGCTGGTTGGGGCGAGAGAAGGAAGACCGGATAAAAGATGCTGTGGAAGAGAAACAGAGATTAATTCAAACATTGAATTAAATACATGACTGAATGTCAAAGTTCAGCTTTAGTGAAAATTGTTTCAAGTTACTATAAACAATATTAATTAAATTGTAATAATTTAAATTAAAATTTGAAAATTAGTTAAACAGATTCTTTAACTTTTTTAAATTAGAGATTAAATATTAATATGCAGTGAACAATGACGTTCAAATTTTTGTAAATGATGCACAAACAATAATTGGTATGCTGCATTAACATTTTAAGCCCCACCCTGTGTGTGTGTGTGTGTGTGTGTGTGTGTGTACTGTTGTCACCTGTTTGCTGTTTTGGTGTGGGTGAGACCCTTTAGATTGCTTTTTTGCGTCTTTGTGTGCCCTGTCAATTTTAAAGGGGTATGTGTTGCAATTCTGTACATAATCACGTGCTTCACTTTGTTTAAAAAAACAAAAGATGTTCCTGGTTCTGTGTCAGTGGATCTGGGAAATGTGACCGGTGCTAAAGAATAGATTACAGCAGGTAAATAACTTTTTCCTCTCTTCATGTTTGTATTCTAAATCATACATAAATGACTTGTGTGCTTTTCATAGTTTACTCTCTGTATGTATAAGTTTGCCTTTCCTTGCTCACTGGTGCAGGCTATGTGAATATATTTAACAGTGTGCATATTATTATGAAGTCACTTTGGGGTGTAAAACTGTGGACTTGATCCATTTATGTGTGTGCCGTTACCATTCTCGGTTTGCAATCATAATTGAAAGCATGATTGTCAAGTCTTTTTTTCTTTTCTTTTTTATGGGAAGCAACAGAATCAATTTGATGTTGGAGATTTGACAACCTTTTAATGTAATAAAGCTAAACCTGAGATTAGTTAATCGTAAACCTTTAGCATTACCATATGCTATGACTTCATGTCCACAATGCATTTCTACTGTGCTGACAGATATCCACTGAAGTTAGGATGGTGTTACATACACTTGTGAGCACAAGATGGTGCAAGTCATTAACACTTGATTCTTAAAGGGGAAAAGGAAAGACTCACAAATGGGGTAAGACTACAACATAATTAAGCACTTGGATTTTCTAATGGGCAATTTAAAAAGGACCTTTACGAAAAATACGTTTAACAAGATCACCACTGAACAGTCTTAATTTTTCTCCACTTTTAATCTGTCTTTTCATAAGAGGCTGTTGTAGATCAACGATGCATCTCAGCTCACCTCCTTTACCTAACCATCTTGGGTGTGATATAAGCCACGAATGAGGTTTCTGTCAGCAAGAAGGATTTAAGTCTCTCAGTGATTCTGTCTCACCACACTTCAGGAGCTTTGTCATTTGCATCACATGTTAACATGAGGTGGAACAAACTTATGTACGCACGGTCACGGAGCGAAAAGAAACAAAATAATGAACAAAAAACTAATTTTTTTTAAAGTAATAAATAAATAGTTGGGTTTTTTTGGTTTGGTTTGTTTTGTTTTTTTACAAACAGAATAAGTAATAAAGCAATAAAATAAATAATACGATAAGTAGAGTGCAACCACCAACAGATTACGACGTGATTGAAGCTTTATCACTTTCAGTGGCTTCCAAAAGTATTCGCCCCCTTGAACTTTTCCACATTTTGTCACATTACAGCCACAAACATGAATCAATGTTATTGGAATTCCACGTGAAAGACCAATACAAAGTGGTGTACACATGAGAAGTGGAACGAAAATCATACATGATTCCAAACATTTTTCACAAATAAATAACTGCAAAGTGGAGTGTGCGTAATTATTCAGCCCCCTGAGTCAATACTTTGTAGAACCACCTTTGCTGCAATGACAGCTGCCAGTCTTTCAGGGTATGTCTCTACCAGCTTTGCACATCTAGAGACTGAAATCTTTGCCCATTCTTCTTTGCAAAACAGCTCCAGCTCAGTCAGATTAGATGGACAGCGTTTGTGAACAGCAGTTTTCAGATCTTGCCACAGATTCTTGATTGGATTTAGATCTGGACTTTGACTGGGCCATTCTAACACATGGATATGTTTTGTTTTAAACCATTCCATTGTTGGCCTGGCTTTATGTTTAGGGTCGTTGTCCTGCTGGAAGGTGAACCTCGGCCCCAGTCTCAAGTCTTTTGCAGACTTGAGGTTTTCTTCCAAGATTGCCCTGTATTTGGCTCCATCCATCTTCCCATCAACTCTGACCAGCTTCCCTGTCCCTGCTGAAGAGAAGCAGAGCATGATGCTGTCACCACTATATTACGCACATCCCACTTTTCAGTTATTTATTTGTAAAAAATGTTTGGAATCATGTATGATTTTCGTTCCACTTCTCACATGTACACCAATTTGTGTTGGTCTTTCACGTGGAATTCCAATAAAACTGATTCATGTTTTTGGCTGTAATGTGACAAAATGTGGGAAAGTTCAAGGGGGCCGAATACTTTTGCAAACCACTGTATATAATGAATATAATGCTATTGGATACAGTTTGCAAAGTGTGGTGGAGGTATGGTCTTTGGCTCTGCTGCAGGGAGGGGTGGTGCCGGGGAGGCTGATGGGGCAGCTGCTGCTTCCAATCTGCTCTCAGTACCCACGCGGTAACGGGCACGCTCCTGGACAGCATGGACTCCCATATCGCCACAACATGTCAGCTTCCGGCTGATGTACAGGATCAGGTGGTCGACCCCCTGTCCTGTACATAACCACCGCTCGCTCCCCTGTAGCAGAGCCAAAGACCACACCTCCGCCACACAAGGCTGCTCTGTTAGTTGGTTTTGGACCCTATAATGGACCAGTTAAGGGCAGCCCAGTGGGCCCTGTGTTGTGGACACCTGCTCAAATGCAGGTCACATGACTGATCCATCAGCATGTGTGTTGTTGTTTTTTTTGTTTTTTTTCTTTGTTGTTTTTTTTTTTGTATAACTTGTATAGTTGATTGCCCTTACCTAAATTGTATGATTTGAGATGTGTAGGATTTGGTCCAACTGATGTCTCAGAGCATCAAGAGTGAGTCTTTGCTCAGTATATCTTATCATAGTAAGATGATGATTTCACAACTTATTTGACATTTTTGTTCTATTTGCTACCAGATAAGAGATCTTCCCATAGTCTAGTAATGGTTTATTTTGTATTTTTCTTTTAAAAGACAATGTTCAAGTTGAGAAGACAAATTTTCAGTGCCAGTTGACGTGACAACCAAATTTGCTACCGAGCACTGGCTTTTTGACCCGTTTGGTTCTCTGTATTTCAAACGGAGCTTGTGTGTGAATGAAAACCAATTGTCCTGTAGTAACTGGGCGGCAGCACCAACTCTTACTTCTTACTTGCTAAAGACAGTTTGCTTTTCTAAGTAAACCTTTGAGCTGAAATTGACCACACCTCGATTCTTAACAAAGATGAGTTGGACCTTCTTAACAACCAACCCATTCATCCTCTTCATAACTGCTAGTTTAGCACGTGTCCACGTATATTGATGCACACATTCCTGTTTGATTCCAGTGCAAGTTTTGTTGAAAACAAAAATCAGTCGACTTCTCAGTTGGTCCAAAACCATCAGTTTTGAGGTAGCTTTGGCTCATTTACTTTCTGGCTTCACATCTACATTACTCCAGACTGAGTGAAAATACATTGTTTCTGCCCACTATCGTTTGCATTACACTTCGCACTTATGTTTTACAACTTTAAAGTTTCAGAGTTGTCCTTAGTCATGCTTTCAGTCTTGGAAAACATTTGCTTTATTTCCTGTATTTGTCATGTCTTACAGATCCTGCACTGATTCCAGTGATCCAGCCAAGCAACAGGTAAACTGTCTGTGTATGCTTAGTTTAAAGATTTCTATTTGATAAATAAATAAAACTTTTGAGTTACATCCACAAAGATCTTGGATGTCGACTTCATGATTTATTGGTCAAAAATGACCAAAAACATTATAGCTTAGAAACTGTGATTATTGTCAACATATAGAACTGGAGGAAAAATATTTAAAATATCATGTCACATTCGACCTCTGACCTCTCTTTGAATGTCAATAGATTGATCTGAAGGACAAAGTGATACTAATGTTACATACAGCCTTTTAAAATGATTGTAGGTTTCCAGACTGGCAAAAACATGTTGGCCTGGGAGACTTTGAGTATCATTGATAATTACATTATGCCTTTAAGTATATTACAGTTACAGGTTATAACTGTTTTAATACATAAGAATTTGAAAACATGTAAAATGTTCCAGATTTTTGTTTTAAATAAACATGTTATCACAAATGTTTTTCCACTGATATTTATTACTAAATGAATTTTGCTTAAAACAAAAAATAAATATGCAAAAAATGATGGGAAGTATATATAAATGGGTTTCAACAGAGAAAATAGCAAAAGGCTGCACTTTGTTGTGCAGTCTTCTTAAAGTATGTTTAAAAAGAACAAGGAAAACACAGCAATTACAATTATATTCCCTTAAAAGTAAATGCTGCCTTAGCTGAGGTTTGTGCTTTGAGTACTTCTTGTTTCCGAACCCCTTATTTTTAGTCTTGTTAGTCTTAGTCATATGTCATTAATAATTTTTCCATTGAATTATGATTTAGGTGAAGCCAGCATTGTGTAGTTATAAAAGATTTTAGATATGAAAGGTGGTTCATATCAGTTGGCCGACTTGTTACAGTAAAACAAATGCATTTAAATTTCTACTCCCACTAAATGATTTACTGTAAATAAAAAGATTTGTAAAACCACAGTGCTGTTGATGACTCTGATTTCTCACTTTCTGGTTTTACTAGGGGTGGGGGGGGGAAATCGATACTGTGTAGTATCGTGATATTTTGTTTGCTAATAATGTATTGATACAGGGACAGCAGAAATCGATACTTTGTTACAAAAAAAGTTTTTGTGGACTGGAACTCTGACTTCAGAGCATGTTGATCCTTTTTCTGAGCAAGAATCCTGACATTCCTTCACTGTCCAAATGTGTTTAACTTGTTTTTTGGCACCAATAAACATGACAGTTTACTTATTTTAATTTAAGACATGTTTTATTTTAATTAAGTTTAAAACTTTTTTATTTAATGTAAAATTATATTTTGTTTTAATTTAATGGTAAATAATTTACTTTCAAATTCTTCAGTTGCTGAATGGGCTGCATAGTTTTCATAAATTGCATAGTTCAGAATAGCTATAATTGTACCAGATGGTTGCATTCAGTTAAGTTGGACTAGACTGTAATACAAGCCGTTTAGTTTGTCAACAATAAAACTGACTGAAATGAGAGAAAGACTGAGTGTGAGACTTTGATATTAGATAAAATGAATATTGATAAAGTTTACCTTTATGTACAGAATCTGAATATCGCAAAATATTTTTAAAAATTGCAATAATATCGTATCGTGCGTTAAGTATTGTGATAATATCGTATCATGGGATGTATGGTGATTCCCACCTCTAGGTTCTACACAGTCATCCTTTAGTACTCTTTATTTTTTCTGTGTCACAGTAGCAATATGGCCTCAGCTGTATAAAATCTGAGTTTTTAATAATAGTCTTTTTGTTTTATTCTTGATACAGCATGAAGGATTACCCTGGGGTTTAAAGCCACTTTTTGTCATTAAATGTCTAACTACAAGGGAGTATTTTATCTGAATGTCTGGGCCCTGGGTCTCCTCCATCCTGTGGCTCCATGTACCTACTATTAAATACTTAAACGCTCCCACACACAGGTGTTCACATTGTCTGGATTGGCTGCTGCCTCTAAACATGTTATGTATCATCAGTACTTTATGGTGTTCTTTAACATTTAATATTTATCATTTACTGCTACTTATGCATATATTGGTTGTTGCTGTGGTTTCCCTACTGTGTTGTTTTCTTTGCTTTTTTCAACTGGTAGTCAAACAGATTTTCAGTGTGTGTGTGTGTGTGTGTGTGTGTGTTTTCTCTTTCTCTTCCTCGTCTTCTGTTAACTTTCTCCCCAACTTCTCCTTTCTTCTTTCCCATCCCCCAGTCCTGTCTGTTATGATTGTAATAACTCAAAATAAAAATGAAAAAATTCTAATAAACTACGACTATCAAGTGGACCATTTGTAGCAAAAGACGTAATGGTCCACTTGTGAAAATAAATCTGTTGGGCTTTTTGTTTGGCCTTCAGACAACAATTCTCACTGCTACACTGCCAGACAAGACAGGCAAACAAATAAATAAAAGAATAAGAGGTACGTTGACCCACTGCCCAGCCGGAGTTCAATTCTAAGTACTATCTCTTCAACAGAGGACATTTTGGTTACAGAATTGTAATCGCTATTTTTCATATTTTGTCTATACTTTTAGTCAATTTCTTTTTAAGACAGGAAGGCTTAAAAACTAACGAATTATTTAGAAAAATTTCTTTTGAACAAGAATACATATATATAGTTAAATTAGGTGGCGGCAACATGTGTCTTTGTTGGGCAAGAAAAAGCTGATAAAGTAAATGATACTGAAAAGAAAACTCTTCTGGAACATATGTGCAACTAATTAATTACGATGGGCAGGAGTTTAGCAATCTGCAAAAAAAGAGGGAAAAAAAGCCCCTACAAATTCAATAGTACTGAGAATAATATTTGTCAGTGTAAAATTGTGAAGACGTTGAATATTTCATCATCTACAGTGTCACTGAAAAATTCAGAGAAATCTCGGTGCACAGCAGAAGGCCAAAAGCTAATGTGGAATGTCTATGATCTGCAGGTCCTCGAGCAGCGTTGCGTTTAAAACGAGTATGTTTTCATTGAATATACAGCATGGGCTCAGGAACACTTCTAGAAGAAGAGTTTGCTGTATCATCCATAAATGCAGATCAAGCAAAGAAGCCATATTTGAACATGATCCAGAAATTCTGCTGACCTTCTTTGGGCCAAAACTCATTTAAAACAGACTGCGGCAAAGTGAAAAACTGTCCTGTGCTCATAGGAATCAAAATTTGGAATTTTGTTATGGAATACATGGTTGCTGCATCTTCTGGACAGGAGAGATGCAACGTGGCTTGTCATAAACACCAAGTTCATTCATTCATCATTTTTACTGGAAGTCGCATATACCACATCTGGAAAGACGCCATCAGTGCTGAAACGTATATACAGGTTTTAGAGCAACAAATGCTTATGATGGTTTTGTTTTTTAGAGGTTTTGATTATGTTAGTAAGACGATGCCAAACCAGATCCTGCACCTATTGCTACAGAATGGATTTGTCGTAGTAGAAACCTGCAGCCAAACCTTCCCACACATTTGCAGTCTGGATGCTACACAGTGGTAACTAAAACTCTATCCCAACTTTACTGAGATGTGTTGCTGCCACCAAATTCAAAATACATTTTCACCCCTCAACTGTTAAAAGGCTGATGGGAGGTGTTGTCATCACCCCACTGGACAGCATGGACACCTCAATTTGTGAATGCGATAACTCAAGAATGATGCGACGTAGGAGCTTCATTGGTAGCTCAATTGATACCATAGGTGCATCTGCTAAAATCTCGGATGAGTTCGAATGTCAGTCACCTCGGCCTGGAGTTCAGAAGTTATGTTTTCTGAAAACCTCGTGAATGCTATTATTTGAGAACAAAACGGCGTAGGATTTTGAAATTGACACCATATATGTGTGTAAGTAAGTAAAATTTATTTATATAGTGCTTTTCACAGATAAAAATCACAAAGTGCTTTACAACACAGAAAATGGGCATATAAAAACAATATAACAGTAAATAAAACAATGTAAAACAATAAACCTATAAAAACAGCATAAGAAGAAATTAATCAAATGCTTTTCTAAATAAAAATGTCTTCAGCTGTTTCTTAAAAGAATCAATGGCGTCCGTGCAGCGAAGAGACAGTGGGAGAGAATTCCACAACCGTGGTGCCACAGTCTGAAAGGCCCGATCACCACAGGTTTTAAAACGAGAGCGCGGTACCACCAGCAGTCTCTGATCTAATGACCTTAAAGCCCGAGAAGATGTATGTGGTTTCAGCAGGTCAGATAAATATCGAGGAGCCTGACCACTAAAGGTTAGAACTAAAATTTTAAAATGAAACCTAAAATTTACAGGCAACCAGTGAGGGGAGGCCAAGACTGGAGTGATATGCGATCTTCTCTTGGTGCCTGTTAAGAGACGTGCTGCAGCATTCTGCACAGTCTGAAGACAATTTAAGGCTGATTTGTTAAAGCAAGTAAAAAGGCCATTACAATAGTCTAAACGAGAAGAAATAAAAGCATGAATAATCATCTCAAGTTCAAGCTTTGATACCATTAGTCTGAGTTTAGAAATATTCCGTAAATGATAAAAACAGTTTCGGACCAGCTGCTTAGAATGCTGCTCGAGCGACATCGAGCTGTCAAATATGACAGCTCGATGTCATCATCCTAGATGTGTACTAGGATGATGAGTGGTTGGACTGGTGGTTTATGGTCTATTGTGGATTTAAAAATAGGTTTATAATATTTGCAAGTCATTGCATTCTGATTTTATTCACATTTTACACAGTGTCCCAACTTTTTCAAAATGATGTTTGTAGTGGATCAACATGAAAGTTCAAACGTGGTAAAAAAAAAAAAAAAAAAAGTTCTTTAAATAAAACAAAAATGAAAGATGTCCAGACGAGGGATCATTGATTATTGGGTATCATATATGTAATGATTTTGAATATGGAGCTGGCAGGTAGGAGGAAAAGAGTTTGGTGTGTCAGAGGATCCCAGGGACAGGAAATATCTTTAGCTGTCACACAAGCACGAGTCCTGGCATGTAATAGTAGCTTGTTTGTTAGTTCAACATGTATTACACAATGCCTATTCAGAACGTATTAGTTATCACATTTGACAAATGGTTCCTAAAATGATACAGTTTATTACTGATCGTCATTTTTCAGTTTACCAAAAGGCTTTTTCCCCAGTCTTGCTCAGGTCTGGCAGACTTGCAGTAAAATGTGAGTACATCTTTGACACAGTCAGAGCTGGTTGATGCTTTGAGGGTGGAAAAAGTGTGTTTGTAGCAGAAAGGTTGGGAACCGCCAAGGAGGGGCATGTTGCTTTTCTTTGTCATGCCCAAGGCTGTTCATTATCAACATGAAGGAAGGTAATCATTGAAGTGATCCAGTTTTAACGGGGCTGATCGTGGCCAATTTGGGGAATGAATACTCCTAGTCTCTGTTCGTCTTCTTCTGTGGCCTAGTTCTTCTTTAGCCCAGTTTGTGGCCCACTTCTGGTTCTAGAAGTACAACCAATTTTTGGGCTAATAGTAATTTTTCCTTTTGACTACGTGCTGCGTTGAATTAACTTAACTCCCTGCTCTGTTTCCAACAAGCACTCTGAGATTAAATCAACTTTAGCCACAATAACCTTTATTATGGTCTTATACACTGCATTATGAATGCAAGATTACATATTTATGTGAAATTCAATTGAAGGCAAATCATAATCTTTAAGCCCTGAATATACTACATTACAACCTTGTGGCCTAGATTACAGTCGGTACTATTCGTGACTGTTTCACTGTTACACGCAGGAATCTTATGTCTTCAGCCGAATGTGAGTGTCACACTCGCACTGTTCTGATAACTCATGTCTGTTGGATTTAAATAACATCTGTTAATGTGGCAAAAGTTCATTTTGTTTGAAACTGGATTTACTTTCAAATACTTTGTGATACACTGCTTTCCAAAGCCTTAACAATTACTGTGAAACATGCAGCACGAATGTTCTGAAGCGGCCCCCGTTGTTCTTGCATGCAAATTTCTTAACATACTTAAATGACCCTGAAGCAATGGTTCCTGACCTGCAGGAAACGGTCCAAAAACAATACGGAGAGGTCGCCAAAGGATTAAAAGGATAAAGAGGGAAAGAAAAACACCTGTTGAGCAGAATTAAGTGTATTGTTTCGTACTCTTATCCAAGTTTGCTTTTGTTTCTTGTGAAATTCTACTTGTCGTTGTATTTTCCACTCTGTACCAAGCCCAACACGTATCAACAATCTGATGAACACTTCTTTCAGTTTAAGTGGGATTTAAAATAAATGAAAATGAAGTGTTGTATGCTATATTTCCTACTATGAAAGACTCGATAACGGGAACATAAATAGAGTAATCTGGGGTTTTAAAATAAATTTCTACCTGCTGGCCTGTCAACGCTCTCACAGGAAAATTGAATTTCATGTTTTTCTACTTAAATTGTAATATGACATTACTTAAATTCTCATTTTCCCCCAGTGTGGACAAAATTAAAAAAAATGTAACCATTGACAAATTGTAAAATGTGAAAACAAAGTAGTAGTACTTGGATAGAACGTTTAAACCCATTTGCAAAAAAACCAAAAAAAACCCTATTTTAAATTAAAAAAAACAATAGCGTTATTGACTCAGTGTTAACCTCTAATTTTCAGTTTTGATTGGAAGTTAGGATAAAGATATATTTTTAAGAATGTTATTTTAGCCAGCTTTCTTATGTTTGTTAAAGGAGACATTATAAAATTGCCTCTTATCCAGTTGAGAGCAGAGCTATTACTGTAAGAAATGGAAGCAAATAAGTTAATCTAAAGTCCTAAACCCTTTTTAGTTTACTTTCCCCCCTTAAATCTTCTATCTATAGATGTACATTGATATTCAAAAACAATGAAAACTGTTAAATTATGATTTACTTGTATTTAGATTCATGTGGAAAAAGACTGTAGTCTTGTGAAAAACTTAGTACACCCTTAATTAATTCATCATCAAGTGTGTGCACCTCGAAACATGCAGAGGTTTTGGCAGTTTGTAGGTCTGCAGCATTCAGATGCCTCTTAACACAAAAGCAAGGATGAAAAACATCAGAAATGATGAACTGTTGCTGCCCATTAATCTGGGAAGGTTTATGAGGCCATATCCAAACTTTCCGCAGTAAGATTATTCATAAGTGGAAAACATTTAACACAGTTGGCAATCTTTCCATGAGTGGATTTCCTGGGTGCTGAGTTTGGTCAGAACAGGCACAAAGTGAAAAAAGAAAAAAAAAACTTCATGGGCTTCATTTGGCATGTTAAAGTTCAATTTTCACAATACAACCAGGAAAAGACTGAACACTTATGGCTTGTTTGGAAGGGTTCCTAGGAGAAAGCCTCTTCTTTCTAAAAAGAACATGACAGCAAAGTCTGAACAAACTTTAACAATTCTACAACAATGTCTTTTTGACCGACTGCACTAAAGTGGAGATGTTTGGTAATGATGCACAGCACCATGTTTGGTGAAGACCATACACAGCATATCAGCAAAAATGGCTCATACCAATCAAGCAAGGCGGGGTGAGGATTTGGGGTTGTTTTGCAGCCACAGGTCTTGGGCACCTTGTGGTCATTGAGTCAATCATGAACTCTGTAAACCAGAGTATTTTAGAGTCAAATATGAAATTGGGTCATGAAATAGAAGAAATCTATAACACAATGGCTGAAAAATAAAAGAATCAAGGTGTTAAAATGATGCAAAGTTCTGACCTCAACCCTATCCGGTTGTTCAGTGATGATGCAACGAATCCTACTTCCAGGCCTAAAGTAGTCTGTGTTTAATATGGCTTTTGTGTTGTTAACATGTTCAATGTTATGTATTTTCTTATATTTGATCTGAAAAAGCTCCTAAAACAGACAGTGATCACTGTTGACCTCCCTCGGCTTTTATTACCGCTAATCATTTATTTAAGCTCAGTTTTTAAAACCTTAGGATGTAACTACAGCCCAGCCCATGCAGCAGTATATGAATGACTAACCTCGTATTGTGGATGGATTATCTCAGTTGTTCTCCTGGCTGAAGTTTGGTCCTTTTACAGCATCCTGCCATGCGATTACATTTGTTCCTGACCACCAAGAACACTCACGGTAACTTTTATTGAGTGGAAAAAAAGTTAGCTTGTTTATATTATGCTAACATAGCTGACTGTTTTCTTACCCCTGACTGTCTTCACTACTAGAGCAGTGCGATATGGCCAAAAATATTTATCACGATATATATTTGAAAATTTGCGATAACGATATAACTGACGATATAATTGATGCCAGACAAAATACAACTCCACAACATTACTAGCACAAAAAGACAACCTTCCATTTATTTTCACTTAAACAAGAAGCTGGTTTTTATGTACATTAAAGCTTTATAAAAATGTAACAGTGCAAATGCAAATTCCTTGCTGAAAGTTTAACCAAAAGGCATTTCCAGTAGAAATGGGCTGACACATCCTGAGCATAACCATGTATAATATCCACTGAAGTTAAAAAGAGGTGCTTTGCAACATTAAACTGCAGTGTGCAGTACGTATTTTTCGGACCATAAGGTGCACGGGATTATAAGGCACATTAAGCGAAACAAAGCAGTCAGATAAATCAAACTTTATTAAACTCATTCTTCTTGCTTCCTCCACTTCTGTACCATTGATTCATTAATGTTGAATTCTCTGGCAGCTGCTCTATTCCCATGTTGTTGCAGTATATTAATGACTAACCTTGTATTGTGGATGGATTATCTCAGTTGTTCTCCTGACTGAAGTTTGGTCCGTTTACAGCATCCTGCCATGCGATTGCATTTGTCTCTAACTATCAGGAACCTTAACGTTAACTTTTATAAGTGGAAAAGTGTTAGTGTTCGTCCACCAGCTTCACTGTTTATGTTATGCTAACATAGCTGTGTCACTAGCGATCACGTAGCACATCATTATATACCAGCTAGCCCAACTTCAGTAACCCTACAAACGTCACTGCTGTTTAGTTTTCTGTCTTCATTTATGCTGGAAGTGATAGCAGAGCTGTATGTTTTAATTTGTTTCCAAAACCCCGCAGTCAGGACATGCTATATTGTATTTAGATAGAAGCTAGCGAGCTAACTCCCTGCTAACTTCTAACTCCGTTAAATGTTATAAATTCCGTTTTCATGGATGCCTGGATGTTAAACTCAATTGTTACACCTGGTAGAGCAGAACGCTGATCATTTTATTAAAGATGAAAGAATTTAGACAGTTTTTCAACTCTCAGTAATGCCATACTTTGTTTGATATATGGACCTGCAGCGGAGTTTAGGTCCAGACACGGTTAGTGACGTCAGACTGAACAATCGGATTGAAATCCTGCAGCAAGACCTTAAGAGAATTATGTATAAACAGATGTCCACAAACCTCAGTGAACTGAAGCAATGTTGTACACAACAGTGGACCAAAATTAGCTAACTAGCTATAGTCATGTGACCTTTGATGTGACCCGATAATGAAGTGAGAGACTGATAAAGTCATACTGAAAATTATTATTTTAAGTCATTAAAGGGTTCTGTGAAAACTTTCTTTTCCATATGACTGACAAAAAGTGGGATAATTCATACCAACATACCTAGTCAACATAGAAAAGCTCCCAAATGTGCCTGAGTAGCCTCCTGTTTTCATGTTTTTATATCAGTTTAGTTCTCGGGACATTGCAACAAAAGAAACTTATCTCATATTCATAACATGAGGTGATGACTGATAACCAATGTTTTTAACAACTAGCATTATAAAAATGGCATCTCAAGATTGGGATATGCGTAAAAGTTTAACATTTTGGCCTTACAAAGGTGTCACTGACTGGGTTTTGGATGTTTTTGAAAAGATGCACGTTAGGTCTTCAGACTGTTACACTCTGATTTAACTTCAGATTAGATAATGAGGTAATTGTGTCACTTGATTTAACAAGAGACCAATATAACACATAAACTCATTTACAGAGATCTCATTCAGCACACAGTAACGAGCTGACAGTAAAAATAACGGGACTTTTTTCTAATGTTGTTTGCTTGAGTAATGAAACTTCATTGGCCCACTTGCTGAATCCCTGTAGAATTCTCGATAAAAGCTGATCCCCTAAGCAAACAGCTTATCATACCTTTAGCATTGTTTGTTTTCGGGTAAATCTGATTGTTCGCTGAGTGAATGAAACAGTTTGGTTAAAAATAGGTGGACCTATTTTTTGCAGCGTTATGGCGCCGCCTCCGTTCTATGCGTAAAGACGCCTTAAGAAGTGGCAAAGCAACTGATAATCTAGACAGGAGACGCATGAGCACGGCTATTCGTTGATGGCAAAGAGATAGACGAAACCTGAGCTAGTTTTCCTCCCGACCTTTTTTCCTTCTTTATTTCTTTTTTTAATATTAAATTTCCTTCGTGTAGTTTTTCCTTCACGCGATCTAATCGCAAACAAGTTTTTAGCTTGTGGTGAAATGGTTCGTATCTCCGGGAGTCGGAGTTTATTAATGGGATTTCTTTCACTCCTGCATCACCCGAGGACAGCTGGACAGTGAGCCGGAGGGCGTCTGGAGGCTGGATGGACAACATGTCTCCACAGCAGCAACAGGACAGCCTCAGTCGAGGCGGCGCGCAGCAGGAACACAAACGGGTACGTTTGCGCGTAAGAGTCTGTGTTTTCACTCACCTTAGCAGACAGTTCTGCTCTTTTGAAAGTAAAGACAGACTTCCTTCTAATTCATTTCTGTCTAATTACATCGCGTGAAAAGGGACAGCCTACTCACTTTATGAATGAGTGTGTCGGTTGGGAGGTTAGATCAGTGTGACAGGTGTTCAAACAGCCGAAGCAGCTTTTGGGAAATTTTGTCAGTGATAGTTTTGCAGTTCTACAGGAGGTCAACTTATAAGATTAAAAAATAAATCAAGGTTGTAAACTAATGAGTGTCTTCAAGCTCCAGTAAAACACTGATCTAAACAAAGTGTGTCATCAGACTGTTTTAATAACCTACTGATTATTAACGTTGGTAGCCTGTGATGTCATTATTACATCATCTCAAGATATTCTGCCCCTTTTCTGATTTTAATTTTCTTTTTAACTCATGGGTCATAAGAAGAGTAAAATAACTTTTTAAGTTATTTTAATCAATTTATTTTACTTATTAAGAAATAAAAACTTCTTAATGCAGACATTAATACATGAACTTATAGAATGAATAGATTTATAGACGTAAATTTTAGTCATGGCCTTGTCGACAAAATAAACACTTAAAATGTCATAAATTCCTGTATTTGTTTAGATAATTGTGGCATTTAAACGGTACGTGTGAGTTAAAGAGGTGTTCAAATGTGGTGTGTCTTGTATACACTTCACATTTACTCTTTCTGCAGGCTAACTACTTCATACATGTGTTCAAATGCTAATCAGATTTAAAGGGTTTTATTGTTATCGATTATCATCCCCAGGCTGTTTAGTCAAAGCATGCGTTTCAGTTTTACTGGTATTAACTATTCTCTGTGTACCGAAACCATTTCTATGATAAATGCAGTGTCTTCTGTATTGGAAACAGTAGCTGTCAGTCCACAGCTAATCTATTCTGATCATCAGGTAGTCATTCAAGTTTATTTTGGAGTAAAAAGCATCAAATGTTTGTTTGTTTCAGTTTGTAAAGATAGAAACTGTGAAGAATTGTAGCTTTATGTGGTGCAGACAGAATTTGACTCTGTTTGTTATGCCAGTGTCGCAAATCAATTGTTTTTGTGTTTGTTTGTATTTCATGATGGTCTAAAACTATCCCGCTGACAATTAGACTCAGAAGTGTCACTACTTTGTGACTCTTTGTGGTGGTAATTATCCGATAAATGAGTGGAGGTTTACTTGCAGAAAATAAGACAAAAGGCAGATGGCGAGAGAATTCATATCACAGATTAACACGTTTTTAAAAGTTAATAATGATGATATTATACACACACCAAATATAGTGTTCTGCTTTTTTCAGAGCTATTTCCTTAGGCACACTGTCCTGTACAGGCTGCCCTGTAATACATCAAACATCACTTCATTTATTTAAAGCTTTTTTAATCCTTTACTGAAGTGAGGAGGAGACAGAAAAGTGGAAATAATTAAACTGTTACCCATCAAAAATCAGACTGTTGTGTTCAATGGACCACGCAGTATTACTGCCACCACTAAAAATAACCTATCAATTAATTAGATCAGTAATAAAAATAGCTTTTAATTATTATAGGTATACATATTGTTCCATTCATTGAAAGTATTTTTTCCCAGTGATTCTTCTCTGCAGTTACTGTAAAAAGTTGTGGTACAAAGTCTTCCTTCACTGCACAGCCAGCGCTCTGTCCTTGGTTTAGTGATAACTGTTACACATCAGCTGTGCTTGATGAATGTGCTGAGTCAAAAATGCAAAAATGCAGAAACACGGTGTCAGTGTAAGGAAAACGGTTTGTGTAAATACTATAAACTCTGGTGGAAAGGGCAGAAAGCTGCATGAGCAATTGTCCTGTTACATTAGTGAGTTCATCATCACTACAGTTATTTTTTAAACTATTTTTAGGTTATGTTTATGTTAGACAAATTGGGGGTTTTTATAGTCGCTGTTTCCCACAGTAAACCCACTTTTTCACGGAAGCTAACATTGGTGTATTTTTAGGACTGAAAGGTAACATTGTAATATTGTAACTGGAGTACAAGGAATGTTTCAGCAGCCTGTGACCTAGCTAAATCAATGTTATTACATTGTGAAAAATGTGTGGACGTGCATGGTGGATGTAGGCTGAAGACGGACTGAGGTTTTCCCACATTTAGAATTCTAAGGTTAGTGTTTGGACAGAGTGACATCACGAATTAACACGAAATGATACAGGCTTTCGTGGTCCCCAGAGGATGAATCCTGTCAAGCTTTGCAAGGGATTGCTACAACCCTGCCAGGAAAGGTCACATGACCAAGCTGGCACTATAGCTAGTAAGCTAATCTGCTTGATTGTCAGGGAAACAAACCATTATAAATTAACTGCTAAACTAATAATTACACTTTCTTCAAACATCCAGAAACACATTAATGCATCACAACAGAAGAACTTGCCACTGCTACTGATAGATGTCTTCTTATTTGAAATAAGCCAATGGCTCAAAAAGCCAATATCATTGATATTAGGCTAATTTAGCGGCGTTATCCCCAAAAGTTATTGCAGTTAACACAGTTGCACCATTCTTTAAAAATTTTCACAGTCACCAAAATGCAACCTGACTGCACTTTTAGCTAAATATGCTGCTCACATTTGTTCCTGAGACACATTTATATGTGAAACTGTTTATATGAAACATGATAAATACCACTAATGACAAGCTAATTATGGTCAGTGGAACCACTGTAACCTCTTTTAGCCTGCTGACATTAGCAGTAGACTTATGAAATCACAGAATGATGGAGCTGCTAGCACGATTAAGAGCTTGTTATCTTTAAAATGTGTTTTCACACTTTTCACATATCTATGACTTACATGTAATAACTACACAAAACAAAAGACTACCTTAACCCACTTAACCTGTCCAAAAACCACTGATCAATGTATTAGCTGATTGTGTTAGTCAGTGTGGTATTCTGACATCCAGTGAAAGAACTGTAGTTATGTAATGTTTGTTTGCAGCCCTGTTTCATGCTGACAAATCCTTCTACAATTAGATTCAATGAAACTTTAATTATCCTTATGTGGGAAACCTGGGTAATCAGATCCTGTAAAGAAAAACAGGATATCAACATGGTCCCAAGCAAGTGAAAGTAGGAAGGTAGCATGAAAAATGTTGTTTTTACACACACTGGATTTTTACTAACATGTGAGAAAGGTCAGAACTGTCATGGCAAAAACAAACAGAGGCTGCTGTGAAATGCTCTGGCATTCCTTTGTGTTTTAAGCTCAGTTCTGCTGTCCCTGTCCTTTTGGAGGCCATAGTCAGCCCTGATGCTGTGATGAATGTGTTGAACATTAGGACACTTGCATAACAAATGAGGAGAGTGTAAATCGAGTCCAACTCTCAGTAAGCACTCACTAAGCAGTGTGGTCAGATATTGTGTGAGTTGCAGTACTAAACCAAAACTTTAAATGACATTATTTAGGTAGATTATCGAGGCTGACAAGCATGTCTCTTTTTTGTGGCAGACAACTTCGCAATTGTTCTTACGATACTTTTTCCACCATTGCTATTTTTTTTTTACCATTCTCATTTCTTGTGAGGTGTTATTCTCTTACCAGCCAATCAGAAACAACAAAGCTCCATATACCATACACAGTCGTAATTTTTAATTGCAAAATAGTTTCTTTGATGGATGCCATGTGGTATGAATGTCACAGTAAAAATGTGAAAAAATATTGCGTATCGAGCTTGGTAGCTTTGCATTAATAATGCAATTTTAATATTAGAAATGTTTCCCTCCCCCTTCATCAGCCATCTTTCTCTTTTGCTTTTTTAGCGCACAAAGTCTCAGAGTTACCGGCGTCAGTCCGCCCCATCTCTGGTCATCACCAAGGCTCTGACCAGGTCCAAGACTCTCTCCAGGTACTGTAAAAGACATGGTCAGGCTGACTCTGGTATCTATGTTTCATTTACTTTTCACTGTAAAGCTAGTTACTGGAGCCACCATATGATCTTAATATGCGGCACCTGTATGTCACAGTGTTTGTGATTTAAAGCAACAACCATCTGCATTGATAGTTAACAGCTTTAATTGTAAATTAAATATAAGTCTAAAATTATACTAATACAATTTAATTGTTAGCCTTGTTTTTTAAACCTTTGTAGACACCTTTTGACAAAGAACAGTAAAGACACTGGTCATCGGAAACACTTGAGGTTGAAAGTCTTTGAGCAGAGATAGATTTAGTGTCTCCAAAGTAGGGTGAATGAGTCACATACAACCCTCTCAGAAACCCTCTTGCAGCCCAGGCCACTGATGAAACCCTGAAGCCACACTCTCACACACGTGCACACACACACGCCCTAAGTGAGGTGTTGGATCTGTTAGGATAGATAATCCTCCTGTTGCCATACTTATCAGAGGATCAGGTAGCTATTAATAGCCTCTGTCTTTGAACATATGCACTGGGAAAGTGAAGAAGAAAACCTTGTTAAAACCTAATAGTAGCTGGTTCACACCTTCTTAGCATGTTTCCAAGCTTCACTGTGATTTTGTCCAACAAATTCACCACTTGTGGATGGTTTACATACACTTATCAAAGGCATAAATGTCATGGTAATTTTGGGCTTTTAATGTTTTCTTTGAACTGTTCTTTGTCCAAAATTATTTAGTTTTTTCTCTAATCCACAAATACACTGCACAAAAAAATAAAAGAACACATCAGAGTTCTGTGGGGGGAAAAATCACGCTGGACATGTGGACTGAGTAATGTGTTAGGAACGAAAGGATGGCAGATCGTTTGATGGCAATTCAAAGAAAACTCTGATAATCAAAATGAAAAAAGAAGTGGCAGGCTGTCACTGCTCATTGCAGCAACTCAAAATGATACTCAGTAGTTTGTGTGTCTCATGTGCTTGTGTGCACGCCTGACATCTGAGTTAATGAGACGACAGATGTTCCTGGGGGATCTCCTCCCAGATCGGGACCAGGACATCACTGAACTCCTGGACAGCCTGAGGTGCAATCTAGCAGCTCCAGGTGGACCAAAACATCATGTCCCAGAGTTGTTCTATTGGGTTTAGCCCAAGCACGGCGACCAGTCAATGGTATGAATTCCTTCATCCTGCAGGAACTCCCTGCATACTCTTATTATATGAGGCCAGGCATTGTCATACACTAGGAGGAACCCAGCATCACTGGCCCAAAGATTTCATTCTAATACCTAATGGTAGTGAGGGTGTCATTACCCAGCCTGCAGAGGTCCATGCATCCTTCCATGGATACACCTCTCCAGACCATCACTGACCACCACCAAACTGGTCATGCTGAACAATGTTACAGGCAGCATATCATTCTCCACAGCTTCTCCAGGACCTTTCACATCTGTCACATGTGATTTGAGTGAAACTGATTAATGGGTCTAACTGTGCAACCTCTGTAGGGTCCAGGTATTACCTCATGGTAGCAGTAGCGACACTGAATCTAGCTAAATGCAGAACTGGTTAAAAAAAAACAGTCACATAAGATGAGGAGGAGAAAAAAGGTCAGTGGTCTCCAGCCGTAAAACCATTCCTGTTTTTGGGGTTGTGTCATTGCTCCCCCTCTGGTCCCCCTGTGGTTCATTTATTAACACCGAAACACCTGAAACTGATTAACAACCCCTCTGCTATTTAACTGACCAGAAGTTTATCCCAAAGTTTAATTGACTTGATGTTATACTCTGATTAAGAAAATATTCACTTTTTACCATTCTGCCAAGAAAATTGAAATTAATTTTAATTGGTTGGTTTCCTGGCATGGACCCAGCCCTGGCGGACTGACCCCCGGCTGCCAAGACTGGCAATAGGGACATGGAATGTCACCTCTCTGGTGGGGAAGGAGCCTGAGTTAGTGCGTGAGGTTGAGAGGTACAGGCTAGATATAGTCGGGCTCACCTCTACACATGGCTTGGGCTCTGGAACCAGTCTCCTGGAGAGGGGCTGGACTCTGTCTCAGTCTGGAGTTGCCCCTGGTGAGAGGCGGCGGGCTGGGGTGGGTATTCTAATATCCCCTCGGCTTGCTGCCGGTACGTTGGGGTTTTTCCCGGTGGACGAGAGGGTTTGTTCCCTGCGCCTTAGGGTCGGGGAACGGGTCCTGGCTGTCATCTGCGCTTATGCGCCGAGTGGCAGTTCAGAGTACCCAGCCTTCTTAGAGTCCCTGGGGGGGGGGGGGGGGGGGGGGTGCTGGAGGGTGCTCCACCTGGAGACTCTGTTGTCCTGCTGGGAGACTTCAATGCTCACGTGGGTAACGACAGCGAGACCTGGAGGGGCGTGATTGGGAGGAACGGCCTCCCTGATCTGAACCCGAGCGGTGCTTTGTTATTGGACTTCTGTGCTAATCACAGTTTGGCCATAACGAACACCCTGTTCGAACATAAGAGTGTCCATAAGTGCACGTGGCACCAGGACGCTCTAGGCCGTAGGTCGATGATCGATTTTGTAATCGTATCAGCAGACCTGCGACCATATGTTCTGGACACTCGGATAAAGAGAGGGGCTGAGCTGTCAACTGATCACCACCTGGTGGTGAGTTGGATCAGGTGGCGGGGGAGGACGCTGGACAGACCTGGTGCACCTAAACGCGTAGTGAGGGTGTGCTGGGAACATCTAGCAGAGGCCCCAGTCCGCGAGATCTTCAACGCACACCTCCGGCAGAGCTTCAACAGCATTCCGAGGGAGACTGGGGACATTGAGTCCGAATGGACCATGTTCAGCGTCTCCATTGCCGAAGCTGCTGCATTGAGCTGCGGCCGCAAGGTGGTTGGTGCCTGCCGTGGTGGTAATCCCCGAACCAAATGGTGGACACCAGAGGTGAAGGGAGCCACCAGGCTGAAGAAGGAGTCCTATCAGGCTTGGTTAGCCTGTGGGACTCCAGAGGCAGCCGACAGGTATTGACAGGCCAAGCGGAATGCGGCTCGGGCAGTGGCTGAAGCAAAAACTCGGGTGTGGGAGGAGTTCGGAGAGGCCATGGAAAAAGACTTTTGGACTGCCTCGAAGAGATTCTGGAAAACCGTCAGACGTCTCAGGAGGGGAAAGCGGTGCTCTACCTGCACTGTGTATAGTGCTGGCGGAGCGCTGCTGACGTCGACTGAGAAAATTGTCAGGCGGTGGAAGGAATAATTCGAGGACCTCCTTAATCCCACTGACACGTCTTCCGAGGAGGAAGCAGAGTCTGGGGATGAGGGGAATGACCCGCCAATTTCCGGGGGCGAGGTCACTGAGGCAGTTAAACAACTCCTTGGTGGCAGAGCCCCTGGTGTTGATGAGGTCCGCCCCGAGTTCCTGAAGGCTCTGGACGTTGTAGGGCTGTCCTGGTTGACACGCCTCTGCAATGTTGCGTGGAGATCAGGGGCAGTACCTGTGGACTGGCAGACCGGGGTGGTGGTCCCCATCTTTAAGAAGGGGGACCGGAGGGTGTGTTCCAACTACAGGGGGATTACACTCCTCAGCCTCCCTGGGAAAGTCTATGCCACGGTGCTGGAAAGGAGAGTTCGTCCGTTAGTCGAACCTCGGATACAGGAGGAACAATGCGGTTTTCGTCCTGGTCGCGGAACACTGGACCAGCTCTTTATCCTCTCCAGGATACTTGAGGGTGCATGGGAGTTTGCCCAACCAGTCTACATGTGTTTTGTGGACTTGGAGAAGGCATTCGACCGTGTCCCTCGGGGTGTCCTGTGGGAGGTGTTGCGGGAATATGGGGTGTCTGGCCCATTGCTACGGGCCATTCGATCCCTATATAACCGTTGCAAGAGCTTGGTTCGCATTGCCGGCAATAAGTCGGACTCGTTCCCGGTGGGTGATGGGCTCCGCCAGGGCTGCTCTTTGTCTCCGGTTCTGTTCATAATTTTTATGGACAGGATTTCTAGGCGCAGCCAAGTGGCGGAGGGCTTTCGCTTTGGTGGCCTCAGAATCTCATCTCTGATTTTTGCAGATGATGTGGTTCTGTTGGCTTCATCGGGTGAGGGCCTCCAGCTCGCACTGGAACGGTTCGCAGCCGAGTGTGAAGCAGCGGGAATGAGGATCAGCACCTCCAAATCTGAGGCCATGGTTCTCAGCCGGAAAAGGGTGGAGTGCCCACTCCGGGTCGGGGATGAGTTCCTGCCCCAAGTGGAGGAGTTCAAGTATCTCGGGGTCTTGTTCTCGAGTGATGGGAGAAGGGAGCCGGAGATCGACAGACGGATTGGGGCTGCAGCTGCAGTAATGCGGACGCTTCACCGGTCCGTCGTGGTGAAGAGGGAGCTGAGTGTAAAAGCGAAGCTCTCAATTTACCGGTCGATCTACGTCCCTACCCTCACCTATGGCCACGAGCTGTGGGTAGTGACCGAAAGAACGAGATCGCGGATACAAGCGGCAGAAATGAGCTTCCTCCGAAGGGTGGCTGGCCTCTCCCTTAGAGATAGGGTGAGAAGTTTGGCCATCCGGGAGGGGCTCAGAGTAGAGCAGCTGCTGCTCCACATCGAAAGGAGCCAGCTGAGGTGGTTCGGGCATCTGACAAGGATGCCCCCTGGGCGCCTCCTGGGTGAGGTGTTCCAGGCATGTCCCACCGGGAGGAGGCCCCGGGGCAGACCCAGGACACGCTGGAGAGATTATATCTCTCGGCTGGCCTGGGAACGCCTTGGTATTCCCCCGGATAAGCTGGAGGAGGTGGCTGGGGAGAGGGAGGTCTGGGCCTCTTTGCTTAGGCTGCTGCCCCCGCGACCCGGCCCCGGATAAAGCGGATGAAGATGGATGGATGGTTTCCTGGCATGGACCCAGCATTTAAGCATACTTATACATCAACAGGGTTGGGATCAGGGATTTGATAAGGCCAATTGAAATGTATGATTGCTTTATCTATTCCAAAACCAGTTTCTTTGTGTATTCAGGATGCCTTATTGTAAAACCCAGTTGTCTCCAAGTTTCAACTGTTTAGCTTCTTGGTTTGAAGTGAAGTTGAAGAAATTTTAGGTGGACTCATCCTTTTACACTATTTGATTTACTTTGTGCAATGTACCAGTACCATTTGCCGAAAAACAGCCCCAGAGCATGATGCCACTACCAACATGCTTGGCAGCTGGCACAACGCTCTTATGTTTGAAAGCATTACGTCTGTTCATCTGACCATAAAACCTTTCATCAGAGACATTTTTCTTGCCCTAATTGGAAGCTGAAATTTTACTCAAGCTTGGAGGTGTCAACTTTGGACCAGGGGCTCCTGTCTTTGTAGGCACCCTTTCAGTCCATGGTGTTATAGAAGTCGCTTCACTGTGGACAAGGACACTGGTGTTCCAGCAGTTTCCAGTTCATGGCAGGCTTAAGCCTTGAAGTTCATGGGTTGTTGCTGAACATCTTAACCAGTGGTCCCCAACTCCAGGCCTCGAGGGCTGGTGTCCTGCAGTTTTTAGATGTGTCCTTGATCCATCACAGCTGATTTAAATGGCTAAATGACCTCTCCAGTTCTCCAGAGGCCTGGTAATGGACTAATCATTTGATTCAGGTGTGTAGACCCAGGGTGAGATCTAAAACCTGCAGGACACCGGCCCTCGAGGCCTGGAGTTGGGGACCCCTGATCTTAACCAATCTTAACCAATTTCCTCCCTTCTTCTCTCTGAGGATGACAGTTTGGGACTTGTCCCAGACTTTTGCAAAGTTTTGACAAATCATTAAATAGGTTTGCTGTGCAATCAGTGCACTCTACAACAGGAACCGTTTAAAGAAATGATTAAAAGGCCAAAATTGTCATGACATTCATGCCCTTGGTGAGTGTATGCAAACTATAAAGCAACTGTAGCTCTACATTTTGGCACATACATTTATAGGGACTGGCACTTGTATAGCACATTTCCAGTGACCACTCAAAGCACCTTTAGACAAACCACATTTAAACATTTATTCATACAGTTTTTTATACACTTTATCCATCTCACATCAATATCCAATTTAGATTCATCAGCTACAGAGTAGGTGGGTCAATTCAGATATCAACGTATGAGCTCATATTGTATGTTGTGTGATAATAAATAAAGATAAAAAGAGAAGATGACGGGGTTATTTATTTGATTTTCAACAAAGAATTTTATAAAACTAGTCAGCAAGTTACAATGAAGACACCACCTGACTGCACTCTGTCAGAGTAGCTGTGATACTACTATGCTAAATGTGCTGCAGATAGTGCTGAACGTGTAAATCATGTACACAGTAGGTGTGGAGCTGCTCTGCTGGTGATGACACCATTTCTAAGTTACTCATAGGGTTGCTTGGCATGAAATAAAGACTGGAAAAAGGGTAAAGCGTTTGCCTGGTCCTGTCCAAAGGTAACCAAATAGGCTCAAAGCAGTCCTGAAACCCACTAATTAACACATTATTTTTTGCTTGTTTGGTCCTTACAAAAACTCAAGAATTTAAGGTTTATCAGGACTTAAGGTACAGGACTGATTTTTGGCGGGGTGCCTTTACTACGTAGACTCTTGTTCCCATTGGAACAATATGATTAATTAGTGGACTTCTGAGATGCTGGCACAGGTTTATGAAGAGAGATAGCAGCACCACTCGGCCTTTTTCCCAAATTGTTTGAATAACAATTTGCGGTAGGAAAGTTAGAGAAAATAAAATCCTTCTTGTCTTCTTGAGCTTTAACGTGCATTTGTGGTGTAACAACAAACCCAGTTACAGTGGGGTTCAGAACTTCAAGTGTAGATTAAATGATTTGCACATAATTGTATTCAGTGTGGGTATATAAAACCTTTCCAAGGTCTGAAAAAATTTATTTAGTTTTAAGAAGCGAATGGAAGTGCATACTAGAAACACTGTACATGTGCAGTGAGCCACACAGTTGTAAAGCAGTTTAATGGGCTCTTTAAATCTGGTATCCACTTCCTTTATACAGCAGCATCTTAAGTACATGACTGTTTATGACTTGTCTCATCATGTAATTCTGTTTTTACTCAAATACATTTTAGGAATATTAAATACTTTTCAAGTGCGTTACAAGTGTGGTTGTTAACAGGAATCCCATTTTCACTAATTAGGGTTCATGTTCCTAACTTATATTACCTACGTACTTTTGTCTCCATCCTATTTCTTTTTTTAGTTAATATTAACTGAGTAATGCTTCATATAAAATGTGAAACAATTAACAGTATAAGTGAGATGCCTGAGAATTAATTAGTAGTTAATACGAATTGGAATTTATATTGTAAAAATAGCAGAAGAAAAAGGGCTAGACCAGTGAGGGAAAAACAAAAATTTCATCAATAAAACTTTTAAAAGTTCTTCTCTGGCTTCCAGAGTACTTCACTCGCACCCTACTCACCAGTGACTCCCGTGAACTTTACATAAGGGAGAGTGCTTTGATGTACTTGCAGGCTATCTTGTGTTGGGTGATTAAGGATGCCAGAAAGAGCCAGAGATCTGAAGTGAATAATCTAATAACAGAGACACTAACCTCTCGGCCTAAGAGGCAGAGGCTGACTCTTTTTTATTACCTACAGGGACGTCCAAAGATGCTTTGAGATAAACTAATGTTGTAAACCTCCAAATATCTTCTTACAAGACAGAAAAGTTTCGACCAATGAGTTAGCTGCTGCTTAGCATTATAAGTGAGTCACGCTGCTTCAAAAACAAGTTACTCTATTAAATAAGAAGTGGTAGCACAGGTCATATCAAAGTAATTATTGTAGTAGAACATTCCTGAGGCATGAAGCATTCAGGTGAAGGCTGTTTGCTCTTTTGTCTCAGGTACAATATTTATATTCAATTCAATTTTATTTATACAGCGCCAAATTACAACAGCAGTCGCCTCAAGGCCAAACCCAACAGTCATATGACCTCCTCTAGCGACTCCAGCAACAGTGGGAAGGAAAAACTCCTTTTTAACAGGAAGAAACCTCCAGCAGAGCCAGGCTCAGGGAGGTGCGGCCATCTGCTGCAACCGGTTGGGGTGAGATAATGAGGACAGGATAAGAGAACCGCTGTGGAAGAGAGCCAGAGGTTAATAACAAGTACAATTCATGGTTCCTACTCCCCTTTCCCATCAGATGACATACAGTTTATCTTAAAAATTAACATTTAATTTCAAAAGGGAAAAAAAGCAAACATTAATTACTTTTGGATTCTGTATGGGGTCGCAGTGATAGACTGTATATAAAAGAAGGATGTAGCGTCCTACAGTGTGACACTATTGTGAGAGTGCCTCGAAAGATTAACAGGTGACTTAGATCATCATGTAAATTAATGCTGTGTTTTTCATCTGATAGTATAACTCACTGATATGCTGAGATCATTTCAACTTTCAAAAATGTTATAAACCAACATATGAACTCTGAATGTTATCGTTTAAAAGTATTACAGTACAGTGCTACATAAGTTTGTTAGCATTTTGTGAAAGTGCTTAAATATGCTCTGTTTGTAAAGATCTTTAGTCATATTAAATTACTAAATGTGAGAAGAAATGAGTGGAGAGAATTTCACTGTTGTAACTGGTGTTCTTTACTTTTCTTTGAAATTCCACCCTTGATAAATGGATTGATACTTATACAATGCTTTTCTACTTCAGCTAAGCACTTCTGTTTTGCCTATAGAACCTTCACGCACCCTCACACTGTGATGCATTCAAGGCAGCTTGAGGTTTAGTGTCTTCCCCAAGTAAAACTTTCAGAGTAAAGTGATTTGGGGAGGGCCTGCCATGTAACTGAGCAGCTTCTCCTTGAAGGACATCACTTGCTTGTCATCTTTGATGTACTGCTGATGGTCTTCGACCTTGGTGCAATTACCCAAACTGCACGCTTTTGAACCACAGCAGACAATTAACACATAATATTTGATATTATTGGCTGGAATAGCAGCAGAGCAGGAAGAAGCTGCTGTTCTTCTAGTTTAAACAGAGCCAAAGCTTTTAATGTGAAGGGCTGCTGGAAAAACCACCAAACTCATAGAGAACCCCACTGATTAAGTGAAAGAGATGTATCATAAGTTGTCGCAGTGTATTGAGGTTAATCTGTTCCATTTATTCATGTTCCAGAGAAAGCTTCCTGGTTCCCATGTGTCCAGAGACGTGTCCGCTGATCCAGTCCTTCCTGACTAGTTCTGATAGGTCGTTTCTTCTCCAAGGACATGCTCAGTTAAAGACGGGGATGCAGACTCAGGACAGACACCTCTTCCTCTTTACTGACATTCTGGTGGTTGCCAAAGCTAAGTAAGCACAAGTGTGTGTGCTTGCGTGCGTGTTTGTGTGTGAGCATGTATTCATATCTTTGTGGGGACCAGAAATTAGAAGTTCACTATACTTGTGGATCAACAGCCCAAAATCCTGGTCCCCACAAGTTTGAAGGCATTTTTGAGACTCAAAGTGTTAGGCTTAGGCTAAGGGGCTAGGGAAAGCATTATGTTAATTAGATGTCCCACAAGATATGAATACCCGACGTGTGTGTGTGTGTGTGTGTGTGTGTGTATTCTTTTCTTTCTGTGAAGCAGATTAGGAACATTTTGGCTGTTCTTCCTGTCCTTCACACGGTAATTAGGTTAATGCCTGGGTGTAAGGTTTAAGTGTAAGGTGTGTGTGTGTGTGTGTTCTGTTCCTAGGTCAGCCAACCACTTCAAGCAGAAAGCCCAGGTGCGTGTGTGTGAGATGTGGACGGCAGGCTGCATGGACGAGGTGTGTGAGGGTAGCACAAACCCAGAGAGGAGCTTTGTAATGGGGTGGCCCACCTGCAACTGTGTCGCTACCTTTAGGTATCACACACAAAGATGCACAGCAGTACTACACACATGCTGCACTCATACGGACACAAATATTCACACACACACATACACGGTGGTGAATTGTACTTATTTTAACACATTTTCTTTTATACCAAGGTGTTTAGAAGTCCTTAACATGGGCTCATTGTGATGTGGTTGACCCAGAAACGACATTTGTACAAACTTTGTTCACGCTGATGCTGCCTCACGTCAACAGCTGTGAAGGTGTTTATGTTTCCACAGAAAATATGCTGCTGATGCTGTAAACTTGACCTTAAATGCCAAAGGAAGAGAAAACAGACAGGATGAGGCAAAAGAGCTCAGTGACATCCTACCGTGCAACCATTAACACATCAGGCCTTGTTCTTATCCATTATTTTCAAAAGGAAGTTCTGATTCCTGCTTTTATGATGAGGAGTAAAAGTATTTCATCGTGAACTGAGGTTCACGATATATATATATATATATATATATATATATATATATATATATATACATATAAGTGTCAATTTAAACATTTGAATAGTGGAAGAAGAGACTTTTTTGCCTTTAGCATTCTGTTTGTTTCGAGCTTCCACGTGTCTTGGAAGAGAGAGACATGCTGATCTTTGCCACAGTTGCCAGGTGATGTTATCTATATGTCCAGGGAGCTGATGAAGTTTGAGCAGCAGAGTAAGAATATAGGCCAAGAGGCGCTGATTGAGCTACAAAGCAGGATTTGATGCACCCTGAATCATGTCAGCTTGGTTAGGACAGAAACAAAGGGCAAGTAAATTTTCTGTTAGATATGTGACACTTTTTCTTTGTTCTTCTGTTTGTTAGCAGGGTTAGTCAAAATGTCTTGGACTTATTTGAATCTGTAGAATTTGGGGTGTGGGGTTTAAATGAGTATGTTTTGGAGTGTTGCTTTGCTCCAGGAAATCTTGGAAGAACCCATTAGCAAAGAGAAAAAGGGTAACGCCTTTATGTTTTGCATCAAATCTTCACTAAAGAAAAAGAAAATTGGGAGACATCAACTTGATGTTGTCAAGAGAAGTAACACCACATTGCCTGAAGTCATTGCAGGAATCCTACTCTGAAGGAAGACTAAGGCTGTTTTTTATGCTCACCGCTGACCCCTTGTCACCTGGAGCTGTGCGACAAATTTGACGTCACAACTGCTGGGACATGCCGCAGTTTAGGTCTTATTTCTGCACTCTGCAATGTCTTGGCTTTCAGTTTGGATTTCCTCTTTTCCTATATCGGCGGTTATGTGTTGGTATTGTCTGTGTGGTGACACCTATCGTTCAGGTGAATACTGCAGCAGCTACCTGAGCCTTAACAGCAGGCTTAGAAGTGGTTGCTGAGAACGTTAGCAACAGACTGTGAAGCAGCGGGTGTACTGTGGCTGTAAAAGTTTTATAGTCATGGATTAAGCAGTAACACCGTCTGCAGTAGTTTGCATATTTTGCGTGTGGCATGAGCACCAGCAAGACCCACAGAACAGACACATAGATCAGTGGGTTGCAAAGTGGTTTGCAGATCTGCGGCAACTGTGTGCAGACCAAAGCAACTAAATATCACACCCTACCTGCGTGAAGTGGATGTGCGAAAGGGCTGGGACTGAGATCAGCTGATCTGGTAGGCTGAGATTCTAGCTAAGCTTGACTTTGTGACCTGCAACCTGAAATTCTGCAGAATGCTGCAAGTTGCTGTACTTAAAAAAAGCAAAACAGTTAGTATTATGACCCACTCACTGACGCACATGAACGCACACACACAGTCTGCAGTGATACATGATGCTCTTTTGATGTTTGTGCTTCCCTTCAGCTCAGCAGAACAGAAGGAGAAATGGCTCGCCCTCCTTAAGAGGTACACTTCCTTCATGTGTCAACAAAGTATCGTATTTACTGTGTGTGTTAGAGAAAGAGTTATTCTTACAGGCACTATTTCCTTTCCAGTCATATAAAAGAAGAAAAAGAGATAGAAGAACCAAAAACCATACCTGTGAGGGTGTACGGGAAAGGAATCAATACATTTGCTCTTGTAAGTTTTAAACTGTAGGGCCTACAGCTGATTTATTTGTGTATACTAGTACAACTGTAGGGTGTTGTTACAACTTGCAGTGCAGTGCGATGCTCTGTTCATCCTCCTCATCAGTATCTCCTGTGTTTCTGTGCTGCTTTTCCTGTAATTAGGCCAAAACGATCCCAGTCAGCAACTCAGATTCAACCAATGAGGTGATCCGCCTGGCCCTGCAGCAGTTTGGCATCATCGTAAGTAATAATCCAAAAACACTTTATTCATAAAGTCAATCCAACGTTTAGCCATGTGCTTGTTTGTAGTTGAGTATGAGCGGTGTTCTTTTACCTTAATACACAGCACCGCACCTCTGATTATTATTAAGTTGTCATGTTTCAATTCAAATGTCCAGTGTTTGGCTCTTTACCTATTTTATAATACTCACTTTGGCCATCTGATGAAAGAAACAGTGCCCGACCTTGCAAAAAGCCAGTGAAGCTCAGTACTGTGTTTTCTTACTTACCCCACGGTTGTGTGAACACAAACAGCATGTGAAAAGTCAAAAAGAATACGCATCTCTGCTCTGCCTGCTGTGGTTTTCTCTCAGGACTCCTTTGTGTATTTTGTTTTCCTGACTCCTTGACTCTTCATCTTTCTTTTTCTTTTCTATTTTTAGGGAAATATCAAAGACTTCCAGCTGTGGGTCCTCTCCAAAAGGGACAACGCCCCTTATCCTCTAATTGGTAGGTGAGCTTGGGGCACACTAGTTGAACAGACTGTCAGTTGTTTTTCTGTATTTAGTTTGTTTCCTGAACCAGCTGTGTGATTCTCTTCCTTTTGATCTTCATGTGCATGACACAGGGGTGAGATGGTTTTTTTTAGGCACACTAGTACCTTTCATCCCTGGAGACGAGTGTGATGTAGCTCCAGAGAGAGTGTGTGCTCACTCATAATGTGATCTTGTTTTATAGCAACAACACTGAGCCTTCAGGGAGCACTATTGTCTCTTCTTCTCTCTCTCTTAGGTCATGAGTTTCCCTTCAGCATCCACATGAGTCATGTGAGATACTCTCAGGGAGGAGGCAGGGATGCTGCTGCTCCACCTGCAGACAGACTGAAGGCAGAGCAGCTGCAGGTGTACAAGCAGTTTCAGTTCATCCTCAAGCCTCGACCTGTTGAGCCGCCACAACAGCACACAGGTAAAATCATCCATTCTGTGTCAAAGAAATTCAAAATAAAAATTAGAGCATTACAATTTCATGCTTTCTGGGCTGCTGTCATCTCTTCAGATTTCTCTGGGAAGCCATTCAAAAGGAGGCGCTCGCTCATCGCCTGGGCCTTCTGGCGAGGCTCTTCCTCGAACCTGAATGAGCTGTCCCTCAGCACTGCACGAGGCTTTTTGTTCGGCCAGCCACTCAGCTCCGTTTGTGCAGGGGACACTCTGCCAAAGCCAGTCATGGTGAGCGTGTGCACTGAGTGACAGAAAGCACACATTTCATTTGGTTCATGGACGTTTTTATTGACATCTTACAGATCAGCATGAATGTAAATATTAACCTGAAATTTTAACCTGTTGATACAATCTTTGACACTTATTTTTGGGCAGTTTTCCCATTTTTCTTTGCAGAACCTCTCAAGCTCCATCAGGTTGGATGGGTAGTGTCAGTACACAGCTATTTTCAGAGCTCTCCAGAGTTGTTCAGTTGGATTCAAGTCTGAGCTCTGGGCGCTCAAGGACATTCACAGAGTGGTCCCAAAGCCACTCCTTTGTTATGGCTGTGTGCTTAGGTTGTTGTCCTGTTGCAAGATGAAGCTTTTCCCCAGTCTAAGGTCCAGAGTGCTCTGGTTTTCTGAAGCAGGTTATCATCAAGAATGTCTCTGTGCATTGCTGCATTCATCTTTCCCTCGACCCTGCTGCTATAAACATATTCCCACAGCATGTTACTGAAACCACCGTGCTTCACTTTAGGGATGGTATTGACCTGGTGATGGGCAGTGCCTGGTTTCTTCCAGACATGACACTTGGCATTCAGGTTAAAGAGTTCATCAGACCAGAAAACTTTGTTTCTCATAGTTTGAGTGTCTCTCAGGTGCCTTTTGGCAAACTCCAGGCCAGCTATCACGTGCTTCCATCTCGCTAATCTACACTGATGGATGCAAAGGTGGTTGTTCTCCTGGATGGGTCTCCTCTCTCCACAGAGCTGGAGCTTTGTCATAGTTACCATCGAGTTCTTGGTCACCTGTCTGACTAAGGCTTTTCTACCCTTATCTCTCAGAGTGGCCAGATTTAAGAAGAGTCTTCCTGGTTCCAAACTTCTTCCATTTATGGATCATGGAGGCCTCTGTGCTTATTGGGAACTTCCCCAGATCTCGGAGGTCTAAAGACAATTCTTTGGACTTGGTTTGTGCAATAAAAGAGCTTATTTTTAAGCATTGGCTGCATATTTTCACTGGCTTTGAGTTTGGGCCTTTTTCCTCATCTTGGCAAAGTAGGTATACAGCTCAATAACTCAATAACCTCAAATTTAAAAACTTTTTTAAAAAGTGTCCTAAAAAATTATGGTTTTGCTCAGATAAACAGTTTGATTCTCACATCCTGTGAGTTTATTTGCTTTGTGTCAAAGAAATGAGCTTCACTAGCTCATCAACTCGTATTGAACTCCTTTTATGAAATTCTGCACGTTCCTTCAGAGTGAATAGAAATGAACACCAGCATATTGCTAGCTGGGGCAAACAATGGACTTATACCCTACACTCAGTACAGAACCATGGCCTGACTTGTTTGTCCCACAACAACCAGGCTGGCTGGATTATGCACTTGAATTCGGAAGGGAGAAATAACAGCTGACAGCAATCTGCAATTTACTGACATCTAGTGGTGAGATTTTACACACTGTACCTTTAAAAAAATAAACAAGGATGCCCTCTCTAATTTTTATCTCTTCTCTCTCACAGGACATGTTGACGTTTCTGTACCACGAGGGTTCGTGGACACGTGGGATTTTCCGTCGGCCGGCAGGCGCCCGAGCTGTCAGGGAGCTGCGGGATGCTCTGGATGCTGGAGAATCTCAGCTTCCTCTGACGCGAGACCACATCTTCATCATAGCTGGAGTCTTTAAGGTGGGAGATTGGTTTACAGCACCATGGTGTGCTCTTTGTGTACGTGAATCTCTGACGCTTACTGACCCACATCTGTTAAGACGGCATTAATCAGCTTCTTCTGCATCTTTGTAGTGTACGCAGCTGCAGGACAGCCTGTTCATAGCAGAGGAGCATAGTACGCTTGTTAATATAATCTAGACTATAATCTTGTTTAATCTGGAGGGATAACAGAGCCTCTGTGCATGAGTGCTTAAACTCGACGACGTCTTCACACAGCGCATTCAGTGTTAATTCGAAATAATTCTGTGTTATTCAGTGTTAATTGTTACTTCCAATTAACACTGAATAATTTCTTGTAATAATTTCTCTACTTTATGTAAGAGGACTTTTTTACTCCGACTTAAACAGACCAACCAGAACCTACTGGATTCAGGAACAAAAGTTCTTCATACATGCACTCCCATCAATTAATCTGAATGTCTTTTTCACTGTTGTGCTGTTGCACAATTTCAGACTTGGGAATATGTATCTGTTGCAACAACAACATAGCACAGGACTGAATACATTGTCACATGAGCCAACGGGCACACTCAAGATTACAATGTGGATTTGTTTCCTAAGGCGCTCAACTCACTAAAGGATGATTAATTTGCAGAATGCCCTAAACCACCTATAGGTTCTTATCTACATCTATACAATCGGTGCTCCTGTAGCCTGCGTCATCTCCACAGCACCTACAAGCTAACAGGCTAGCTTACACAGCTTGACAACAAAGCAGTCGATAGTGATTTCAATTCAAGTACATTTAGCACAAAAGAAAAACTCTCAACTACAGCTACGTTTCTATTACCCCATCACATCTTCACATCTCAACTGATAGAGACAAGTTTAATTTGAATGTGCAGTTAGATTCATCAACAGGGACACATGGGCTGTATATTCAGGGTCTGCAGCCTTAAAGTACGCAGCCTCAACGGTCCTCAAGGGCCGCGTACTCAAAGACGGAAGTGTGAGGCTTGTGAAATGGGACGGTCTAGCCTCCGTCGCGCTGCCCAGGTTGCCTAGCAACCATGATAGCTGGAAACGTGTGGTTGACAGAAATGAAGGAGAACATATTTTGTTCATTTGTTTGTTTGTTTCTACAAGAGCTTTGTGTGATTTAATAAGTATCTGAGGCTGAGACCACAGGACTGTAAAACATGATTGTTGGGCTTCATATCTGTACTGAACAATCATATAAGATTAGCTAGTAAATAACAAATAGTTAATGTTGTTCATGAGACTAAAGTCAGTGTAAATATGATATGGCCAATATTATAGTTATTATATTAATCATTATTAGTTATTGCAGCAGTGAGTTTGAACTCTCAAATCAAATCACTTCTATTGTCACATCACATGTGGAGGTACACTGGTACAGCACATGTGAGTGAAATTCATGTGAGTGAACTCTGTGTCAAATACTGAGCTTCAGTAAAGATTCAAGTTGCAGCTATTCATAAGTCCTAACACCTTAAATCTTCACTCAAAGACACTCAAGTATCTTTGACAGTGTATATATAGATGTATTATACATAAGAGACAAATGTTGTTCCTTCAGTATGTATCAGGGGTGCAAAGCCTCACAGATGATGTGCAGCAGTGGGTCCCTCAGTCTGTCCTCACTCTGGACACTTGCAGTTGTCACACATGGAAATCAAATGTGTGATAAGCTGCAGGATTCAAACACAAGTGTGACTTATAAATACATGTTCATACTTTTATTCCACAATCAGAGAGAAAGAAAAAGAGAGAGAGTGCAGGACAGACAGACAGGTGACAGTCTCAGGTGTATACACTGCTACAAACAGGAGGATTTAGTGTTTGTGTTATTACGAGTGCTAAACAAGAAGAGTTCCCAGATGGTACAGTGGACACATGTGTGACTCCTCTGATTAAAGCATCTTTCTTTCAGCTTGACGAATGAACCGTCAGCTCGTTCAAACACACATTTAAGTCCGTTTGGCTCGACACCACCGAACAGAGGCAGCAATATAACATAGCTAACATTAACAGTGCAGTGAATCGTACTTGTGCCGTGATATTCAGGACTGCAAACCGAGCAGCATCACTGACTTTCAGCTTGTTGTGTTTGTGGATATATCACTGACTTTAATTATCCACAAAATCATCACATTCTCTGTAAGATTAAGGTCAGCTATTGTATTATTATATTTTAAAGGCTTTAAAAGCAAGTAAAAGCTGAACGTACAAACATCGCTAATGGCAAATAAGTTTGCCGACATGTGGCCAACAGTAATGTTTTAATGTTCTTCATTATTAAACATTTGCACATAAATAAGTGACATAATATTCAGTACTTGGGGCGACCGTGGCTCAGGGGGTTGGGAATCGCATCTGTAACCGGAAGGTCGTCGGTTCGATCCCTGGGCTCTCTGTCCAGGTCGTTGTGTCCTTGGGCAAGACACTTTACCCTACTTGCCTACTGGTGTTGGCCAGAGGGGCCGATGGCGCGATATGGCAGCCTCGCTTCTGTCAGTCTGCCCCAGGGCAGCTGTGGCTACAACCATAGCTTGCCTCCACCAGTGTATGAATGTGAGAGTGAATGAATAGTGGCATTGTAAAGCGCTTTGGGTGCCTTGAAAAGCGCTATATAAATCCAATCCATTATTATTATTATTATTATTAGTACTTACTTTTCACAGTTTACTCTTCGGCCGCTCCACAAAATTATCCACACCGACTGCCGCGCTATGAATTGTGGAATATGTTGGGCCACGAAGTCTACACTGCCACAGCCTTAAAATTCAGGGAAATGAAGGACGCATTTGAGGGCCGCATTTCGAGCAGCCTTTGAACTGGGACAGCCTTCGGCGCGCCACTGTGACGTAATCGGCCTTAAAATGAGGCCTTTAAGGCTGCAGACCCTGAATTGGGATACAGCCATGGAAAAGTTGCAGGACACCAACCCTCGAGGGTTTAGGGTGATACAGGTAGATATGTATCCACAAGATCAGAATAAAATGTCATTATGTTTTTTTGCATCAGGGTGTATTGCAATTTTCTTAAATTGCCCTTTTTTTATTGATTTTTTTTTTTTTTAAAGGGTTTTGAAACTGTTTGCTGTGAGTTTGTTGTGTGGTAAGCTCCTTCTAAGTATATTCAGAGTGCATGGTTTTGGCCCTTGGAGATCCAAGTTTGACACTTCAGATCACTCCTCTTTTTGATCTAAAATGACCCAATTATTCGGTTGAGAAACAGGTTGTCGTGGATTGGATGTATGATCTGTATGAACTCTTCAGAACTGTAATCAGAATGTGTGATTATGTAATGTTATAAAGGCTTGAGCTCGTTAGTGCCAAATAACAACAGTCAACTTAAGAGGCTTTATGTTATAAAGACCCCACAATAATAAAGAGAAAACCCCAACAATCACAGGACCCATATGAGCAAGCACTTGGCGACAGTGGGAAGGAAGATCTCCATCTTAACAGGAAGAAACTCCGGCACAACCAGGCTCAGGGAGGAGCAAAAGGGTTTCTTATGTGGAACAAAAAATTGTTCCTTTCACGATTGATATGTTCTTTCTTCTTTTACTGTTGGTGCATGCTTGTCTTTAGGATTTCCTGCGCAGCATCCCGGGCAGCTTGTTGAGCTGTGAGCTCCATGAAGACTGGATGGAGGTGCTGGAAGAAGAGGAGGAGGAGGAGGAGCAGGTGCAAGATGTACAGAGGTAACATACAACACGCTCTGTACTGCTTGAACATTAATCACAGGAGCTAAAACACATTTTACACAATCACTGTTTTGTCTCCCTGAAGGATGATTTGCCGGCTGCCCAAAGAGAACGCACTCCTGCTACGCTACCTGCTGGCTGTTCTTCACGGTATCCAAGGCAATGCCCAGGAGAACCAAATGACTACTTTTAATCTGTCAGTGTGCATTGCTCCCAGCATGCTCTGGCCACCTGGAGTGCCGTGTAGCCCTGAGGTGGAGGGAGAAGGAACCAAGAAGGTGAGTGTGGAAGATCAACAGCATCACATCAGAATTTTTGTTAGCAAAGTTTTGCTAAATGAATGCAATTGTGCCATACTGAGTCTCTCCTCAAGGCCCTGTTCAAAACAATTTCTCTAAGGTGAAATATCAATTTAACAGCTTTGCAAATTGACCCAAACCTCAGACAGAGTTTGTCACTCCTATGATGACTTTGACTCGTAGGATCAGTGCAACATAATTAAATACATCAGTCTGGGCAGCTTCACAGTTCACTCACAAGGAAAACATTATTTTTACCTGCAGACAACAAAAACAGTGACAAAGAGCAGAGAAGTTGCCACTTCAGATCTGCTGGTCTGGGGGAAAATATCTTCCTAATGGAGACTAGGATAAATGAACCCACGTTCAAGTCTTTACTATGTTAGTTACAGAACGTATTAAGTTGATTAAACAGTCAACTGAAAGTTGTTTTTGTGTTAGTCAGAGCAGCATAACACTAAACACCTTCAAGGTTTTCTTACTGGAATGTCTGCTTCATAGAGGCTGAAAGCTCTCATTTCCAACCAGTTTGACTTCTTGTTTTTGGGACGGGAACGGAGCAAAGTCTGAGAAATGTTCCACATAGTATGAAGTTTTGTAACATCAAGTAGCTGCTCAGATAATTGGCTTACTGTAAATGCTTAAAGTGCTTTCACGCAGCCTTGAAGACTGGCATTCCGACCTATGTTACTACACTGGCTTAGTATCCACTTTTCTCTGCCTGTAGGTTTGTAAGTTGGTGAAGTTCATGATTGAACACTGTCAGGAGATTCTCAGAGAGGATCCCTCCTCCCTGTTCGGAGGGCCTCCACAGAGACTCAACAGTGAGGAGATGGGAACAGGTACCCAAACAAATGAGACAAATGTTTGCTCAAGGCTAAACTCTCACAAGTTGGAGAGCCTTTAATGAACTTTCTGTTATCTTTATGTCTAATTCATCACCCTGAATAATTGTGTTGCCACTGAATGCTTGAATGCTTGTTTAAAATGTCTACAGTCTACAGTAATTGGTAAGAGTGCTATTATTTGACGGATAAAGTGTGTCTAATGGCATTTGAATTGATACATTTATGCATTGTATACTCATACAAGTTCCTCATGACATAGACATGGTATAAATATTTAAAGAAGGAGTGCCGAGCCCATTTGAGGGAGTGTAAACCAGGTTATTTTGATGTAGCTACAATTTACAGATGTCCACTAAATGAATCAGCTACAGACAATCATCAAGTTACTGCTAAGAGGGATGTGCTATGTTCAAAAGATTATAACCAATTGTGGCCACAAGATGACAGTATTTCAAAGGATAGATGCAAACATCCTGAGAACCAAGCAGAGTTCTGTTTGAGAAGAAAGGAGATAAACTGCTTTCACTTAGTACTTTTTAATTGAGGTCTATCTTTAGATTTCACTGGACAAGCACTAATTGCCTTGCTTGCCCAAAATAAATGCTACTTGATCAGGTAGACCAATATATTTATTCAAAGAAGAGTTACTTCATTACAAATGAGTCTGCTAATATAAACCTGAAATCTGTGTTTAAGAGCATACCTGTCAGCACACAGTGCTCTTGTGTTGGTTTTACTGCATGCCATGTGAGTCTACAGGTATTTATTAAAGTCAAAGAAAAGAAACAGACCCTAAAACCCTAAACAATGTATTGTAGCATTATCTAGCACTTTTAATCCGAATTCCATTAACAGCTGTATTTTAAAAGCTGTTTCGGTGTGTAATGTTATTTATTTTATGATCAAATACTAAAGATTTTTGTACAAAGTACATGGAAGTGCTTTGTGATGTTGCTAACCGTTGTGTGCACAGTGTTGAATAACAACATGAAGATGCTTTTGTGAGAGGCTCACAAAGGTTTTAAGTTAGGCTAGTAACGTTGTATCTTTGTGTCTTATATTCAGCAAATATTACTCTCCTCCCTCTGTAGCTCTCACGAACTTTTGTTCTGTTTCAAGAAGTATATTCCAGTTTCACTGAGGAGTGCAAGTACAGATTTGGTAAATTAAGGTGAATTAAGATAAAGGTGAACAAATGTCTTCACAGACAGTCAAGAACAAAGGACTTTGTGGTTTCTATAAAGGTCTTAGAAAACAAAAACATCACTGCATAGAGTATTTAACAATATTGTTTATGCTTCTTGTTTTCCACCCACCTACATACATCTCTTATAGTGTGTCCTCCTTCTCTTTTCTTCTTCTTATCCAATTATCCATAATTTTCCTGGGGATTATCAGAATCATGGATTTACCCTCTGACTGATTCATCCTATGACAGTCTCGAGAATGAGTTAGACAACAGCAGTGGTGGCTCACCAGGCCTTTGCAACAGAAGGTGCCTCCAGCCTAAACCCCTACAAGGCAGCTTGGACTCCATCCTCACATTCAGTGATTACGACCAGGATACTGCACCAGAACCAGGTCTCAATCCACTGGGAAGACACAGAAGACAGGAACTAGACCTCTCCAGCCCCAGGCAGGATGCAGCAACTGTGGACACCTCTTCCACCCTGGAGTCGCTGTCCCTAGAGGGTCGGAACATGCAGCGGCGGCGTTCAGAACCAGCTATAGCATATGTGGCCAAGTTTCGGCCATGCGCATCAGCCAGCACAGATGGTGTCACTGGTGAGGATGAAGACGGTGAGGAAGAGCTTTCCAAGGAGCCTAGCAACCACACAGTCACCAGAATGTACTCCAGAGTTCAAAATAGGAGGTATGGAGGTGAGTCTGGGTTGGAAGCCAGCTCCTCCAGCCTCTCATCCACCCCCACCTCCCCTGCACCAACCCGCTCCTCCCCTGATTCTCTAGACTCCCTAAGTGGTGACCAGACCTGGGCAACCAGAAGGGGCCTTTACCCAAAAAAGACGTATCTGCCATCCAACTCCTCCTCTGGATCTCTTTCCACCTCTGTCCCTTCTACACCCCTCACCATCAGCTCTGTACTGGCCTCCACTGAACATGCAGAGCAGGAGATTTGCCCCAAAAATTCCCCACCCAAAGAACCCGTCAGCTGGGGGACATTAATGGGCTGTAGGGGTCTCCACCCAAATTCATGGCTGAAGAAAGACCGGAGACTTTCACTCACCCAACAAGACAACTTGGAGAAGCAAGAAGAGGACAAGACTGCAGTAAGTGAAGCAGTGGTATGTGATGTTTTTATGTAAAACCACAGTTTGGGTGTAAAATCATTCAAATCCACATTTTCATCCCATATCATATTCAAAACAAAACATTTAAATGCAGTCCCATTTAAATGTTGTGTTCAATCATATGCCTTTGTTTTGAATTGCTTTTGGTCAGTGACATTTGACCTCTTCCAGTGGATTACAGTTCCTTATCCTCTTCCAGTAGTTGACCAGGGAACCTTTGTGTTCAAGTCACACACCCTTCCTTTCCTACCAGAATTTCAAAATGAATTTATGCAATCAAAAAATGTGAAGAATCAACCCGTGTGATTTAATGTCCTAAAAATCTTTCTGGATATTAAACATAGTTTAACATAAGTGGGGGTTTTTTTTTAAACATAGTTTGTTAAAGAGGTAGTGAATGAAGTTCCGGCTGTACTTTGTACCTTTAAATGTATCCAGGCAAATCATTAAGATCTTGCTCTCTCATTTGAAATGTGGCCTCTAATTAGGAATGTTTCTTGAGGGAAAAAGATCTAAAAACATCTACGCCCACTGTTTAACTGCTACCCCAGAAGGTATTGTGTAATGCACTGCAACAACACACCACCAGAGGGCAGTATCAACCAGATGCTGTTAGTGAGCTGTGAAACATGGCAATAGCAAGTATTTTGACTTTAGTTCTGCTGTGTGGACTGCTTGCCTGTAAAAAGTTGTGATTAAGGAAGGTAACACTTTAAAAAATGGATCCTCATTTCAAGTTTCATGTCTTTATCCTGTTTTCCTTCTCTTACCCCAACCGGTCACAGCGGATGGCCCCGCCCTTCCCTGAGCCTGGTTCTGCCGGAGGTTTCTTCCTGTTAAAAGGGAGTTTTTCCTTCCCACTGTCGCCAAAGTGCTTGCTCATAGGGGGTCATATGATTGTTGGGTTTTCTCTGTTGCATTATTATAGGGTCTACCTTACAATACAAAGCACCTTGAACCAACTGTTGTTGTGATTTGGTGCTGTATAAATAAAATTTAATTGAATGGAATTGAAGTTTCGATCCAGAGAACCAAAGCCAAGTATATGCTTACCATTAGCAGCACTAGCACTAGCAGTTTAGTTATTTGTTCTGACAACCCTACAGTAGGAGTGTCAAACAATTAGGCACTTTTGTGGAGGACAAAAGGTTTAAACTTGTCCAGGCCTTAAACCTCACGTGTGTTCTCCCTAATAAATGCATAAAAATAAGGCTTTTATGAAAACACTGAATACAAAATTGCTTTCTTGAAAATGTAGAGTTCTGTACTGAATGTTATATAAAATAAACTATATGCAAAGTGTCTTTGAATGGCAGAGATGCAGAAATGTCTGCATGTAGCACAGAGCCATGGCACATCACAAGCAAGCACAAGCAGAAATCTTGGACTTATAATTTATGAACATTCATACTACACAAAGTCATTAAGCAATAAACAATTAAATGACAGAAAAGTTTCTGTTTTTCACCTTCTACTATAGAAACGTCTGGGTTTTTTTTATGACTACAGTTAAAAAAATAACAAGACAAAAAAAACTGGACAGTCTGGGCGATCAGCTAAGAGAACCTTTTCTGTAATTTTACACATTTAATTCTTACAATTTAAGTCCAAATAGTTATGCTGACAGGTCTTCCTTTCTGACAGCAGCTTTCTCTTTATGATGCAGAAAAACAGTTAAATATGTGACTTCTTTACACTGACAGAAAGCAGCGTTTCAGTTGTCCGGCCCACTTAAGATCAAAGCGGGCTGTATGTGGCCCACCATGTAAACGTCTCACACCACTGACCTACAGGCAACCATTCACTTTGTCCAAAACCTTTTTGGGGGAGCTGTTTTGTGTGACAGGTGGCAGCTTAATACAAAAATGAAGTGCTGTATTACACTGGTGACATGAATGAGACAAACTAGTGTTTCTGGTGCCAGATAGCTGGAACATTTATTTGGATAACACCTCACCTAGCCTAGACTTTATCCTCTGCTGAACTTTATCCGAACACCACTGACACCCCTGATGTGTGGACCACTTTTGAATTGTGGTTAAAGGCTATAAAACTCCACACAGCTTGATGTTCCTGTGACTAAAGTTTAACGTGCACCCTTCAAACCTGAGACCGCTGGAGCGGTTAATTTTCAGTAAACCAATATGAATTATTACTCTGGATGAATGGATACTGCTTGTGTCCTTTTCAAGTTATTGCAGTGACTGTTGTGGGTTTTTCTTTCTATAATGGAAAGTTACCAACAGTTTTGTCCACGTCAAGGTTTGCCATAATTCAGTTCAATTTTATTTATATCCCTGTTGTATTGCATTATTACGAGTATTGATAATATTAGAAACTTTTTTGGACTGTTTGACCTAAAGCTGACCAAGTAACAGATGGAAGCAATATTCCCTCAGAAACTTGCCTGAACCAGCTCCCCTTACTGTATAAAGACTGTAAGATGGAGTTAGAAGAGCCTGAATGATGAATAGATGAACCTTAGAGGTTAGATTCTCTGGACTACATTAGCTCTCAAAGCTCAAGAACTAAAACTTCCAACAGTTGTTTATGTGATCTACCTTTGTCTCCACCCAGGGAGGGCCTTCTGATAAGTCGCTCACACCTGGGAAACCAGAAAAAGGAAAAGCAGGTGAGAAAGGAGCTGCAAACCTGATCTCAGGCAGCCAAACCAAACCCAGAACATCCTGTAGACCTCCCAAAGATGCAGGTGGAGCAGGAGGGAGCCATGTGAAGGGAAAAGCAGGGCTCCTCAAGCAGGACTCCTCCAGTCCCCCTTCACACTATCACTCTACAGGAAACCTCCAGTTCCCTAAATCTGCCTGGTTCCATTCCCCAGAGGCCCCAATAACTTTAAGACAGAAAAATCCCAGGAGTGATACCAGCGCCCAGAAGTGTGCTGTGCAAAGTGATGTGACTGAACAGAAGCAGCCATTGCCGTCTGTGTTTTACAAGCACGGGGGGCCATCACTGTCCCTATTCAAGCGACCCAAGTCTCAATCCACAGAGCAGGACCACAACGCCCGGCTATATCAGCGCCGCGGCTCCGAACCGGGACGTCAAGTTGTGGACCGAGCCGCCACCTTCACCCGGGCAAGGTTGCCCAGTGACCCGGGGTTGAAAGTGTCCGGGGTGGATTCACAAGGAGGCACATCAGAGGCCCGTTACTGCCTCTCCCCCTGTGCCACCAAAGCAGTGCGGGACTACTTCTCCTCTCACCCCCAAAGCAATCCCCAGAGCAGCCACCAGGTGGCGCTTGCCCTGGTGGAGGGCCGCAGGGAGTTGGTGAAGAGATGCAGCGATCCCACAGCAGAGCCAGACTTTGACCAGCTCCTGTTTGCTGAAGAATCCTACGTTTGATGAGTTGGTGAAAACAAACTGAAGTACAGCATCGCTCCAACAAGTGGAACAAACAGAGCATTTCAGTTTCAGCACAGTGGTCGTATCATAACCTTAAAATGAACTCCGTCATCACACACTAAGGCTTTGGTGTCACTGGGAGCATTTTGCTATCTGGAACACCACATGAAATGTAATCTGTTGGCTAAGGTGGACATGGAGCAAAAAGTAAAAGTGTGTTTGAGTTTTTGCTTAGTGCTTAATGCCAATAAAGTAAAGTGAATCTCCCCCTAACCCTTTGCTTAAATGTCCTAAAGGCTGGGTTTACACATGCAAAAAGTGTTCTAATGTATAACCAATAAGCTCAAATAACATTCATTCTGATCAAAGCAGAAAAATTTGTCTTGATTTTTTTTTATTTTTTCCAATGTACATCAGGCCAAAGTTAAAACCTGCCAATCTAAAACACACCTGGCATTGCCTTCTTCATAATGAACAAAGACTCACTCAGAGAAATGCCTTCTGGTTAACTGCAGCTCAGAAAAACTGTGTTGTTTTGGTTCAAGTCCCACCCAAGCAGCCTAAACAGATTATGGGCAACATGCAGTATTTGGTATCACATGTTACTTCAACCACAGTTTTGCAGAAAGCAGGTGGTACAATCATGTTTATTGAAATTAATAGTCATATTATAAATAGTGTAAATGCAGCCTGGGTACACACTGTGACTTTGCCTCTACGTTTTAATAGTCTGGTTCTGAACTACAGCTCAGTCTGTGTGTTGATCGGTAGTTTGGCTTCAGCTCAGTTGTTTACAATACTCAGAAGTATCGTAAATGTGTAGGTAGACTAGTTTGTGACATGTTGGAAAGGTATAAAAGCATGACATCATTCAGTATATTTAAACAAACCGTACGTGTATATCCTGTATATGTGAAGAATGCTCCCCAGAAATCAAGCATTGCTCGGGATCATGTCGACTGTTAGCAGCTTAACTATTTTCCAGCGTTAATGCTTTTTAGTGAACAGATGTAGTGTTTGGATAAATATTAACATGGAGACGTTTCTGATTACAGTCAGCTGAGCAGTTCATTTCTAATGCTTCTTGGCATTAACACTCACATCAGCCTGCTGTGATACTGACGACTGCAGCAGCAACATTTAGAGCTTCTTGTTTTGTTTTTGTTGCCAACAATGCTGTTCACATAAGCCTGTACTGATTGAAATTAATCATGTTTTATGAGCTTTACATCTTATGCAGCTTAAAACACCGAAACAGGCCACAGGACTGTTGCTTCCTAATATTGTCTACTGCCTCCTTGTTATATATGTACATGTATTTATACGCTGTCACTATACTTTTGCATATGCAAATAAAATGAGCTGAAATTAATTGTGTGCTTACTGCTTTAATTTGGGGAGATTTCATGGGAATGGATCCCTTTGTCCTTTTTTCTTTGTACAAACAGCACATTTAACGTGACATTAAAGAACCAACAGTTCAGCACGCTGTTAGAAAGAGGAAGTTTTATTATTTTTCTTTCATTGTTTAACGCAGATGGTTGTGTGTACACAAACAAGATGAAATTGTTAAGGTTACATGAAGAATCTGATCAAAAATAACAAACATTTTTCAGGGGACAGCAGAAGAAATCTGTAAGGTGTTGAACTTCTTGTTGTTCAATACATGAACATTTCAGTGAGGCGTACCACCTTTTCCTTCAGCCTTGTTGAGTCGACATTTATGGAAGTCCAAAAATACCAAAATCAAAAAGTTCCGAAAAAAAAAAAAAAAATTCCAGTAAATGCAACAAAACTATTAAAGTGTTTAGAAAAACTGACAAAATTGGCATAATTTTTTTTTTTTTTTTTTAAATACCTGACACTTTGAACTGAAATCAGTCAAAGTGTGATATGGGAGGTTTATGATTCTACATGATTTTACATACCAAGTCACATTTCTTTTGGCAGTTTGGGTCCTCCGCCAACATGACTAACTGTTCATGTGAGGAAGTGTGTACATTTCCAGAAGGTCCAGCTCTGTGCTGAGATATAAACGTGAGCTCACATTGTAAATTTAGTCACAATTAGGAAGTTGGGCAGGAAGAAAAGGTACAACAAGTAAGTAACGTTTTTATTTTTTTTTTTCCCCAGGCAGTGATTCAAATAAACAGAACAGACAGCAGTTTATATCTCATAAATATTTTGATTCCACACTAAGGGCTGCAGGTTTCTCCTGTAAGCCGAGCATTACAGCCTTGTTAGTCTAAAAAATCTTGCGTACTGCAGGTTTACATTCTATAAAAAAATTAATTTGAAAGTCAAAGTTGCATACTTGAGCTTCCTGGTTTTTGAGAGCTCACTTTAGTAGGCTATGACTTTATTATTAAAAGAAAGTGGGAAAGAGTTCTATGGCAGCCCACAGCAGTACTGACAGATTCCACCTACCATCGTCTCTGTGCGCATGTGTTGTACCCTCACTTTCTACACTCATGTTCTCAGCCACATGTTTCCTGTTAAGATGATCCATCTTTGGTCTGTCGGATGTCGGCTACACTCTCTGGAACCCTGGCTACCATTCCCTCCAGAGACTTCGTCAAGCAGATCTGGCAACCCAGACGAGATCTGCAAAGGGGAGGGGAGATGAGAAGCATGTTAAATTCAAGTCTGATGAAGGATGCTTCTCATTTTTAGACAGCCATGAATGTGCCATTTGCTTTGAAACTGAAAGCTGCTTTAACAACAGTGTCCAACATTGTTTGCAAATAAAGCTGATATCCCAAGTGAAAGAAAGCTCTCATGTTTAGTCCTTTGTCTCTCAATGATTAACTGATCAGCCCTGACAAATCCACCAGAACTGATTCTTCTGCATCAGCCAGGCTGTAGGACTACTGTGATAAAAGCTTCAGCCTCTAATCATTTATCCAATCACTTGCCTTCAATTAACACAAAAAGAAAGAATGAATCACACAAAAGCTGACATAGCCAAGATCCACGTTCTCCAAACACTATTTAAAACATGGCCTTGCAGTTATATAAGCAGAGTGTCGATAAACTATCACATCAATTAAAATCAGTGTAATGACAGTTTAGCACAGTGGCCTTGTGAGTGTTCACGTGTGCTTCCTTACGTGTCAGTCAGGCCGTAGGCTAAGTCTAGCATGTCCATTTCCTCGTCTGTGATGGGCCCCAGCTTCTTATACATCTCCTCATCAAAGATCAGATGGCATGTGGAGCACGCCAGTGTTCCCTCGCACGCTCCTACAACACACACACACCTTTAGAACTCCACACAATGGATGAGAAGTAGCTCACGCACATACATGCAGCTCTCTGATAAGTCCAGGCCTGTGAAACTCGCTCTGTGCGTACCAAAACCATCAAAGTCGAGGTCTTCATTGATGACAACGTCTAGCAGAGAATCTCCAGGCAATCCCTTCACTGTGATCTTCTCCCCGTCTCGGTTGATGAAGTTGATCGTCACCTTGTTGTCCGATCTGAGACAAAAAAAACCATGACCTTAGTTTGATTGACAGGAACACTGGAACCCAACTGTTGGACTGATAAACTTACAGGTTTTACGTATTTTACGTACGTTATCCAGTTTCCCCTACATAGCACTGCACAGTCCAACTGCCAGAGGTCACTGCCCTCTGGTGGCCACTACTGATAGTTACATTCAAGTCAAAAGATGCCTCAGTGCCCTAAAGAGAACATCTACTGTTCCTTATTTTCTGTCATATACTGTTACTGTGGTGGAGACTCATATTATGACCAACAGCTACAGATAATGAGATCCCTAAAATTTCATCTCATGTAAACTGCATCATACAAGCTCCGCCCACCTGCATCCTAAAGAATAAGAGTAAAGAAACACACACAAAGAGATCATGAACTTGTTTAACCATCCATCCTTCTCTGGTTATCATTGTCAGGGTTGCGGGGTCTATCCCATGATATCCAATATTTAACTACATTTACAGCATAAGGCCACAATGAAGGAACAGCAGGGACCTAAAAATAACACGTACAAATGAATTTTCCTGTCTATCACTCTAAGAGAAAACTACAGCACAAACTTTGCCAAGTCCCAAGTTTTAGTCTAAAAACTGATACCGGATGCCAACACTGAGGTCAACCTATTATGCTAATTTCTAAACTTATAATTTCATTATTCGATAATGAGTAATTACTCATCATTTACATTATACTGGTCCATAGTGAAGCTCATTAAGTCATCCTGAAATAAGCTTGTCTAGCTCTCTTTAACCACCTTTCTTCTGCATGGTGGGGGGTATATGTGTGCTGTGCACTGAAGACTTGTGTGCATGAAATCAGCACTTTTATTCTCTGCTATTTACAATCAATTCCATTTTATTTATATATCACCAAAACACAGTAACAGTTTCCTCAAGGTTATATAGTAAAGACCCTAAAATAATACAGAAAACCCCAACAATCAGACGACCCCCTATGAGCAAGCAGTTGGTGACAGTAGGAAGTAGGAGGCTGAGGGAGGGCGGCCATCTGCTGCAACCAATCTAATTACAGTTCTGTGTAAAAGTCTTAAGCTACCCTCCATGTTTATTTTATTTTGCTTCCAAGGAGCCAGACTTGTCATTTTCACAGCAGTTCTTCAGATTTTCTGAAGGTCTTTCAAAGTTTGCTTTGGCTGCTCTCTCACTCATTTTCAGTCCAGACCTTGTAACTGACACAGGACCTGATAGATGGACCTTCATCCATCTACTGTCCAATGAAGCCTCATCACAAAAGCTCTCAGTGTAAATGTGGCTGTCACAAAGAAGCCGTTCTTAAGGAAGAGACAGGGAGAAAAGACTGGGGTACTTCAAGTTACACAAGAACCTGAGTGAAAAATCAATAAATCAGTACACCCATTTCTCATATTCCTACAATTTTTTTAAATGACAGATAGCTTAATGCTTTTATTTTGTTGCAATTAAATTCCCAACATCATACCAATTTCTCCCTTCATGCTTCTCTTCGGGAGGTGAAGTGTGGGTTAATTTAGGTTAAGATCTGGTTAAAGTCCTCTCTTAATAAAGGACTTCTCCAGATTAGCTCTCTGTAAACTGGCAAACAATAACTTTTTGTAGACTTCTGCTCGTTCTGCAAATTCCATTCAGGCTTTCAGATTTTTACAGCTGATGAGTGCAAATTGCAGTATGACCTCTCGCTGTTCTCCAAGCCTTATTGTTGCCATCCTTGGACAAGCCAATCCATGTAATACATGTAGCTCAGTGCAAGAGGTTTCATTCCTTTTCAGGATGTTCTGTACTGACATAGTGGCTGTGCCCAGTGTGTCTGAAAATCCTGTGATGGACTTTCCTGCTTTTAAATGGCCCTGCTGTTTTGACACTTTTGAGGATGGATGGATGGATGGATATGGCACAAATATATAAAATGCAATCGATCGCTTTACTTTCTAAAATTTCCCATTTATAAGTCCTTTATGGTCTGAGATTTCAAGGAAAGTGCATGTCAGGTTACAATGTAGTTTCAGAGGGGTTTGGGGTAATGACGTACCTACGACATAGATTTAACGCACAAGCCCCCTATAATCCGCTTTAAAAACAAAACCTTGTTCATGCTCTTTCCTGAAAGGGCCCTGCACTGCACGACCTCTCAGGACAAACACACTCGCACTTGGCATCAATCACGTTAAACTGGTTAGTTAAGGGAGGGCGACGTGAGGACACAAGGACAGTGTCAGTCAGTTTAAGGCAAGCCTGGAGAAAAAAAAAAAAACCTTCAACCTAAGCACAAGGTCAACAGTCATGGTGCGCTCCAACAGGGTGGCTGGCACTGGGAAGTCCAGCTGTGGTAAGAGCCTTGTACCTGAGTGGGAAGATGGCTCACTTTCACCTTGGGGACACGTGAGGCTTCAGCCTGCTCCTAAGAACATCAGCTGCACACGTGTGGTGTTCTTAATCACTTTGACTTCAAGCACCACTTTTTCTAGGAACTAATATTAAGACTCATCTTGCCTCATCAACCCAATTACACACTCACATATATTTTACTACACATTTCGCCCCTCAGTATTTCAACACATATTGGAATATTGGCACATTTAAGTTGCAAATTAGTTCTCCTGAGACCTAAAAGCACGTAGACTTTCCTCTCCTTTGCTTTCTCCCCGCTTGTCCATTTAAACTGACTTAAAGTAAATGGCCCACCGCTAGGCTGGAATTTAAGTGTTTCTGCTTTGTCGTTTTGAAAAACAACATGAGCCTAGTTTCAAATGTTTTGAAACAGCACGACACAAAACACCCTGCTCTGTGAAAGGGACATTCTTTTCTACATGATTTTGCATGCCAGGAATGCGCTGGAAAGAAGAGCCCCAATAAATTGCACATTTTTTGACTGGAGTTTGGCGTGCGGCTCAATCCATCACCAGGTTAGGGAGTCCTGTTAATAGTAGGTGTTTTAGTAAAATAACCTACCTGAGAGGCTGAGTGCCGATGGAAAAACTCCTTTGTTTCGTAGGCCAGGTTACTGCCGACGCCTTCCTCGAATATTCACGTAGACTATTCTGAACCAGCCGTCTTAACGTTGTTACCAAAGCCATTTGAAGCACAAAAATGAAGCTGGAAAAATAGCGGAGAGGATTTACGAGCTGCGAATGGCAGACACCTGTCGAGCGCGTAACTTCTCAGCAGAGACCTAAAGAAGTTTGACTGAACCGATCGAGCAGGCTAGTGGGGCTAGCTTGTTTTAGCTGCAAAAAGTCACTCTGTCACTGTCATTGCATAACGTGAAACATATGGCAACTGCTTGTTGTCTAAGACCCCAAATCAATCACCTGACAACGCAGTGGAGCACCAATGATACTCCACAACAAAACACAAAGTTGACAGATAACTATCAACACCGCCCAGGGTTATGCAGTCAAATCGCAAACATGACTCTCTGTGTGTAGTTCCTGACAAAGATCAATCAGGCACAGTACAACTTCCTGCCATGTCGTCAAAATAAAAGTTTTAGCTACTAACATATTGTGTCCATCTATGGATAATAATTTGATACCCACAGTTTAAAATAAAATAAGACCGTTATCCTAGTGGGAGTTAATAAAAAACAAACGTCTTGGCTTCCCTTCATGATTAGAAATGTATTATTTTGCTTTTAGTTTGAAAGTCATTGGCGCTAACTTGATTCCGGTAAGAACAAACGTCCCCGTGCCCGCTTACACACGTAAGCGGGCACGTGTGTAAACTAGCCAATCAAACTGTACTAACGCTCGTTTTAAATTACCGCGTCAGCCGGTAGTGCGGAGTTAGCACGTCTCCGAGTGGAGGGCTGCTTACGGAGTCACCGCCCCGCCGTGTGTGTGAGTATAGACATCTAGAAAGTTCAGTGTGTTTCCTAATAAAGGTCAAATCCTTCACGCGTTACTCTGACCAGCGAAGAAGCGCAGTGATGTCAAAAATGACCTTGAACTTTTGAACTGTTTTTTAAATCATCTTTGAAGCACCACGAGTTCACGAGAGATATTAAATCTGAGGCATTTCAGAAGAATCAAGTTAGAAGTTACTCGCTTTTTAATCATTGCTAATAAAAAGTGAATATTAACCACCATCTACACCCCATGTCCTGATGGCTACAGGGTTACAAAGTTGAACAAGCGCTCTACACCAACATCAAAGGTCTGTGAAATACCTCAGTCACCTCCAAAACAACCTTTAGTGGCCTCCAGCGTCACGTTTACCATCTGTTGTAACGTCTCTCTCTGTCCACATTCACAAATATTGATTGAGCTCCCTTGATTAAACCAAGTGCTATTCACCCTTCACATGCTTGCATGCCCTAGAAAACAGAATGCATACAGTATCATAGGATGTCAAGGAAAACTAGGTGTTTGATAACTTTGGGTCAGAGGCCAGTGGCTGACTGTGACAGCCAACATTTAGTGCTGAGTTCAAATCTTTATCAGTTTAGAGTGAAGGCAAAGGTCATCAAATATCAGTCAATAAAGAGCTACAGGAGATTTAGATTAGATTAATCAGTAATCTCTTTAAAAAGGTTTATGACCAAGAAAGACACATATTAATAGGTGGCCTTTTCTTTCTGAACTGCTGCAGCATTCCTCATTACAGCCTCAGGTAAGCAGGATACAAACGAGGTTAAAAACAACTCCGTTAAGGAGAGCCTGGATACATTTGTAGGTTGTATAGGCTTATGAAGAAGAAGTAAAACATTTTCTTCCAATTTCCTTACAGGATGTTCAAGTTAGTGCTACTGCTCCTGGCACTGTCAGGTAAGATCTCACTGCCTTCACCTTTCACTGGTGCAGTAAAACTTGCCTATTTATTTGTGGCTAGATATTTGTTTCATATCATTACTGCTCACCTAATTTTCAGATGATGTGTTTCTGAGGCAAATGTTGTTGCCAAGTCGCAACAACAGTTGCCTCAGGTGCTTTATATTGTAATGTTAAGACCCTGCAATAATAGAGAGAAACCCCAACAATTAAACAACCCCCTTTGAGTAAGCACTTCGTTATGGTGGGAAGGAAAAGCTCCCTTTTAACAGGGAGAAACCCCCTGCAGAACGAGGCTCATGTGGCGGCAGCAATTTTACGCAACCGCTTGGGGGTAATGGGAGAAAGACAGGACAAAAGATGCACTGTGGAAGAGAGGCCGAGATTAATAATGACTAATGTTTAAATGCAGAACGCTTTCTTAAGCCTAATCTTCAACATAAAGAAGGTTACAGTCTCCCGAATCCTTGGGGAAGAGGGGCCTATTTCTCTACATATCAGTTTATGATGAGTTCATGAAATAAGTGCAAAATACAGAACAGATTTTATCTTAGAATCATGCAATTCCGACACAGCAGATCTAGATATAAAAACATTTTGATATCCAAACTTCCATCCCTATATTTCAATTATCTTTAAAAACTAATACAATTATGTGAAACATCAGTAGGGTTCAGTCAATATATTAACTTTCCTGGCTGGTCAGTGTCAAATGTTTTATTTATTTTGAGGTGTCCTTGACATAATTAATGTTGGCTCTGTTGTTTCTTGCCTTGGCAGCAAAACAACTGACAGTAAACATTCTGTAGTTCCCTAATGGAAGTACAGAACGTAGACTTTGACCGTTATCATTGATTTATCACACTGTTAAAGAAAGGTCGTGGCCTATATATCAGCATTGCACAATAGTTAATAATTGACCTAAAAGGCCACACATTTATGTATCCATCAACTGGCAAGCTTAGTGCTATAATGTTAATCAAGTCGAACACCAGTGTCGAAGGCAGGGTGTGCAAATGCAGCTTCATGTATATTATAGTTATATAGTGTAACTGTAATCCTTTGCAGGCCTCCAAGCTGTCCCAATCAAAACCCCTAGAGGTTTGAAGAAGTCATCAAGTGATGTCCATCAATTCCTTCCTGATGGCTTTAGACAAGGTACAGAGCTTACTTTTACCTCCTACCTACATGATCCTACTGACACAGGCCAATTTGGCCAAGACTGAAATATCTCAACAACTTTTGGTTGGATTCAAATTACATTTTTCACATTTATTCACGTTCCCCAGTGAATGAATCCAAATGGTTAATGGTTAATGGTCATCCTCTATTAGGGCAGCCAGTAGCTGACATCTCAAGAACTAACATATTATCCTCTCAAATTTGGTAGAGCTATTGAGCCCCCTCAGGATGATTTTTTTTATTGTAATGACTCTTTGCCTTTCTATTCAGTCCCAGGACATTATTGAGGTTTAACTAAAAATAAATTGTTAGGTATTTTTTCATCATGAACAAAGAAATGAACATGATAACCTGTTTAACATGATTTTGATCACATTTAGTTTAGCGAATGTACCCTCTAAGTCACCTCTAGAGTATCGTTATGATTTTAGAAGCTTGTTTACTTCCAATGTCTTTTGTCTTTCAGCCGATGCTGATGTTCCGGTCCAAAGGAGTGGTGGTAGTTGGGTCCGTGTGGAAAATCCTTCTCATCTCCCAGATGGTTTCAGGCAGGGAACCGAACCCTCTATGAAAGTCAGAGATGGCTTCAGGCAGGGAACCGAACCCTTTTTGAAACTCAGAGATGGCTTCAGGCAGGGAACCGAACCCTTTATGAAACTCAGAGATGGCTTCAGGCAGGGAACCGAACCCTTTATGAAACTCCAAGATGGCTTCAGGCAGGGAACCGAACCCTTTATGAAACTCAGAGATGGTTTCAGACAGGGAACCGAACCATTTCTGCCTCTCCAAAGAGGCTTCAGACAGGGAACCGAACCCTTTATGAAACTCAGAGATGGTTTCAGACAGGGAACCGAACCATTTCTGCCTCTCCAAAGAGGCTTCAGACAGGGAACCGAGCCCTTTTACAGCTTCATCCAAAGAGCAAAAGTGGCATGTCAGGGGGAGATTATCAACAACAAGTGCTATGAGTTCAACCCTACACCGCTGTCCTTCAAGGATGCTCAGGTTAGACTATGTACCATTCCAAAAACATATAAAAAGCTAATCCCCTGTTCATTTAAAGGATGTAAATTAAATGTTTCTCAATCTACAGGCCAAATGCAGAACTCTTGCCCCACATGCCGAGCTTGCTTCTGTAACCAGTGGTGATCTGCATTCCCATCTGATTTCCCTGGTGACCATGGGTGGTAAGAAGAGCCCTGTGCTAACCTGGCTGGGAGCCACAGTCACGGCAAGTTTATCATGTTAATTGGCGACCTATATAGGTATATAAGGTTTTCTCAAAACATGTGGTGCTAAAACAACAGTGTGTTTTTCAGGGTGTTCTCTACTTACTTATACCACAATTTTACTCCAGTTCTTAGTGGCTGTAATGCCAGCAGTCTAGTCATGAGCTGTGTCAATGAATGGAGGCCAAGGAGAGTGTCATCAGATATCTTATCAGCAGGACTGATAGTGTTATTCTTACCTTGATGAGACATTGACCTTCAAACTTTTATCTTAAAGTATTGCAATTGTTGTGTCCTGTGACTAAGTGATGTTTTAAAACAAGTGAAGTGGTAATATGGTCATATTAGCCATACTTTTCTTCATAGAAAGGGTCTCATATGCTAACATTTTATTTTTATTGACAGTTTACAAACAATTGGGTTATTTAAGACATTTTGTTTTAACCTTTCATATGTATTCTGCACTCCACAGAACCAAGAGGCGTCATGGGTGGACGGGTCAGAGTGGGGTTTTAGCGACTGGATGCCAGGCCACCCCAACATTCACACTGACAAACCTGTCTGTGTGGAGATGTTTGAGCTAGGTAAGAACCACGCTACTCTCACACTAATTACTAATTTATTCCAGCATTTTCCAGAGAGTAACTTTGAAACACCTCTGCTTTAAATTCAATTCAGTTTTATTTTTATAGTGCCAGCTTGCAGCAGCAGTTGCCTTGAAGGCTCTTTATGTTGTAAGATAAAGACCCCACCATAATACAGCACTTTTGTGTTGTAGCTACAGCCTCACTTAATTTGGTGTGAGTTGTTAGGTAATGGCATTGAACTTTAGACCTCGATATTGCCGTTTTATGCTTTAATAGCCTGCTTGCAAAAGTACAGTACTGTTTTATACACTGCTCAAAAAAATTAAAGCAACACTTTGGTAACACATCAGATAAGATTAGATCTATACTGATATGGACTGGTTAATGTGTTAGGAATGAAGGGATGCACGTCGTTTCATGGAATTGAAAATTACCAACCTATAGGGGGCTAAATTCAAAGCCACACCAAAATATCAAAGTAATTAATTGCAGTACCTCAGAACGGCAATCTGTAGTTTGTATTGGCTTGTAAGCATACCTGACAATGCTAGGGAAATGCTCTTAATGAGATGACATTTGGGGGCTGGGTATGACTGAGCTCCTGGACAGCCTTAGGTACAACCTGGCAGCATCTAATGGATGAAAACATAAAGTCCCCACGGTGTTCTGTCGGATTTAGGTCAGGCAAGTGAGAGTATGCAGAACTGCCTGCATACTCTCATCACAGGCCAGGAGGAATCCAGGACCCAATGCACCAGTATAGATCTGACAGTGGACCCAAGTATTTCATCCTAATCTGTAATGGCAGTCAGGGTGCCTTTGCCAAGTCTGTAGAGGTCTGTGTGCCTCTCTCGACCCACCACCAAACTTGTCATTCAGAATGATGTTACAGCAACGTTCTCCAGGCGCTTTCACATATGTCACATGTGCTCAGGGTTTCATCTGTGAAAAACACAGGGCACCAGTGGCGGATCTGCCAATTCTGGCATTTTGTGGCAAATATCAATCAGGCTCCATGGTGCTGAGGAGTGACCGGGGTCCACTAAAGGACGTCAGGCCATTAGACCACCCTCATGAAGTCCGTTTGTGATTGTTTGGACAGAGACATTTACACCAGTGACCTGCTGGAGGTCATTTTGTAGCTCTAACAGTGCTCATGCCATTCCTCCTTCACAAAAGAGCAGATATCAGTCTTTCTTAAGGGGTAATGGCCTTCCCCTGCCCTGTCCAGCCCTCCTAGAGTAACTGTCTGTCTCCTGAAATCTCGTCCATGCTTCAGACTGTGCTGGGAGACACACCAAGCCTTCCGGCAATGGCGTGATTGATGGGCCATCCTGGAGGAATTGGACTGCCTGTTCAACCTCCGTAGGGTCCAAGTCTCACCTAATTCTAGCTGTAGTGACACTGAGCCTAGCTAAATGCAAAACTAGTGAAAAATAGTAAAAAAAAACATCAGTGGTCTCCAGCTGTGAAAACATTCCTTTTTTTAGCAGTTGTTTCATTGTTGCCCCTGTTGTTAAACACCAAGCAGTTGAAGCTGATTAACAAGCCCCTCTGCTACCGAACTGACCAGACCAAAAGTTTAGCTGACTTGATTAAGGAGTGTTCATTTCATTTTTTTGAGCAGCGTTTGAATTATGGATTCTACCACTGAAAGGCAGTGGTTCTATATTATAACTTTTCCCGCCTCAAATTGTAAGAGACTTAAAAATAATAATAGTTTGCCAACTAAAATGCCTGATCTTCTTATTCATCTCAGTCATGAGTGCTATATTAGACAAGGGTTCCTTTTGTGAGGCATGTGTCATAAAAGCACCTTTTAAACAAAGCTTTATAGAGTACTGTCTGTGTCACATAAAATTGATAAGACACCTAATAAAAAACTGGGATTATCTTTATCCTGCTGGACTAATCTACTATGATCCTTTTCCTATCCACACTGCAGACAACAGCCGGTGGACTACTGCCAACTGTGATCTGAAGAGAGCGTCCATCTGTACGTACATGATTCCTACGTAAGAGAAATCGCAAAGAAGCAACGTGAGACGGGCTCGCGGGTATCATTTCCTACGATACCTTTGTGTTCCCTGCCACAAGCTGATTGTGCATTCTTGAATAAAAACACAGCATATTACTCATCTGTGCGTTTCTTCTTCCTATAAGTTTATTCCCTAAGAAATGAGTAAAAAGTCCTTTGAATTTAGACAAGACTTTAATGATTATTTTCCACTTGTTTATACAAAGCAGTTTTTACAGATTAGGGAGCAAAGTTAAAACAATCTGTTACAATTTAGTACCTGGAAAGTGCAAAAGTACATTTTAACGACGCCAAAATAAAAATCATGCTGTACATTATATACTGTATTCATAAATAATCACAGATATACACACATCCATTTTGGTGACAGTTACAGAGAATGTAGCTAAGACACAAAATAGTACTTTGATTTTTCTTGGAAGTCCCATATTCTTGGTTCCCGGTGCAACTGCGACGGACTAATGTGTGGAATGCTGCTTTCACTTGATTCACAACAAAGTTTGGGACGAAGGAGAAGGAGAAATCTACCTCTATGTGGACACCACGCTGGGATAAAAGGCACTCTGTTGCAGTCGTGGAATAACTCAAACAGTGGTCTTTGAATGAAAAATGTGAATAAACAAAAGAAAAATAAACTGCATTAATAGAACATTTTGTGCACCTTTCACAGAAATCTCTTAAAGGAGGACACAGATTGGTCTTTGCAATCCACCAAACTGACATTTAAATAAAACAAAATACAAAAATCAGAAAAAAACAAACAAAAAAAAAAAACGAGAGAAAACCGTTAGAGCGACTCTGTGCCCAGTGCCAAACCCACAGGGCTGCAAAAGTTCACAGAATCAGACAGGAATAAAAAAAACATTTGGCAACGGAAAATAAACTCTCACTCGCACACTCACTCGCTCAGGTATGGTGCAAAATTATGAATCACACAGCAGTTTCATACTGCGGTATATTACAGAGTAATGCAATCACATTCACATGCATGTTTGTCCCAGTTGACCCAAACATTCTTGAGGCCCCACACAAGGAAAACTCTGAAATCAGTCACTTTAAAATAAACAGGAAAACAAGCGAGAAGCACAAATAATAAAAGAGAGATGGGGTTTGAGGCAATGATGAGAGCTAAAGGCATTCAGAAGGGGAAGAGAGGGAGTCCATTTACAGTCCCAGTTTAGCCATAGGAAGACTGGAAAATAGAGGATCTGACTGAGCGAGGCATGCTGGACAGAAATAGAGGAAAGGAAGCACCGACAGGCATGCGATGAAGGAGCTGTATTGCTGATAACACTGACATCTCGTAAAGCCCTTAAGGATTTCTACTTTCTCCTTCATTTCTAAACAGTTAGAATAGTTTTTAAATATGTCACTCATGAGACAATGTGTGAAAAAAACTGCTACTTTCACTTATGGATAGAAACAGATTCAAGTAACTTAAAAACATTCAATGAAGTACAGAGAAACGTGACGTTATAGTCGTTTTTCGTTGCACTGCTGTGATAAGTCTTCATGTCAAAGCTTGTTGTGATTGAGAATGTAGTGTTTTTTATTTTTATTTACAAAACTAGATCTTAAATGATATGCTAATGACAAAACATTAAAAGTACTTTTTGTAAAATCCCGTCAACAAAAATTAACTGAAGCATCCAACAGAATGTGAATGGATTTGTTTACACGAGATATCAACCAATTTTCCCACGAGGTGATGAAGCGAGTCATTATTTTATCGTTTAACCAGGCAATGCCTCTTGAGGAAACGGTGCATCATGTTAATATCAATGTTAAAATTATAATGTTTGGTAAAAACACTGCCACCTAGTGGTGAAACTGTTAGTTACACTTTGGAAAGGGGAGGGGGGACTACAAAAAGTACCTTTAAACACCTTTTCTGATGTTTCTCAACAAAAAACGTCAGCTACACCCCAAATGTAAAAACGAAAAAACAAACAAACAAAAAACTGACTTCTGCATCACTATTTCTTGTCTAATCTCAAAACCAAAATGCCATGCATATGAACAGATGCCAAGCTGCTGGGCATGCGCACGCACACAGACATACACACACATAAACCAAACTCCCAATAAAACATCACTAAAAGATCACACACACACACGGGTATATAAAAACGATAGAAAAATGCAGACAGTTTGGTCTTGTGAGTGGTGGAGCCGTCTTACTGCATAAGGCTGCGTGGTGGCAGCTTTGAGGCAACCATGAATCGTCCTGGCCTGCAGATCACAGGCCGAGTGTCTGCACCTAAGGCTAACTGAGGGGGTGGGGGAGCAAAAAGGCCACTTGAAACAATATTTTTTAAATAGCACACAGCAAAACTGTGTGCAAACACACATCCATCCATCCCTGCATACATACAAGAGAACAGTTAGTTAACCGTTAAATGAGGCTGACTGTAGTAAAGATTCTGATGACGAGGGCAGCTGTGGCGTGTGCGAGAAGTGGGCAGTGGTGTGGTTTTGCTGAGGCTGGCGCTACTTCTGCATTGGAACCACGGCGCCAGCGCCATGCGATCACAATCTAAAGCAAGAGCACTCAAATGCACATGTGGGCATGCAGGCTTTGTGGTGCTCCTGCACCCCAAAACCTACCCCCTGATAAAACCGTGGGAGGTGATGGGAGAAAGAATCTGCTCGGATATGAAATGACAATGTGCGACGTGCTTGAAGGGGATGGTTTAAAGGCTCGGGGGACAGGCGGGGAACGGGTCAGTTGTGGTCTTGCTGGGTGTTGTACACCGTCTCCCCCGAGGAGATCTGAGTCAGTCTCTTGCTGGAACCCCACAGCTTCCGTGTGATCTGGCCCGAACGCATCTGGGAAGAGTGGAGGAGGAGGTGGAAGAAGTGAGGCGGAGGAAGGGGGGGGAGAGTGGGGAAAGAAAAGCGTGAAGTCAAAGGAAACAGGGGGAGGGGGGTGAGGGGGTAACATGATTCATGAGTGATCGATTAGTTCATTGGAGCTTAAATGACTAGTGAGGCAAACAAAGAAAAACAAATCAAAGCTCGAGTCACTTTGGTGCGAGTCAATTTGAATGGAAAAGATAAAAAACTGGAAGGCGCAGTGATTCCAAGGGGGACTGTCTGGATCAACCTCCTACATGTGTGCTAACACACTATTTACATGATCATATTAAGCCAGTGTGGCACAGGATTAGTGATTATTCGATTGTAGCTACACTGTAAATATGGCTTGAGTTTGCAGAATCGTTAATTAGTCTGTTTCACAGCATTTTTTGTTATAGTCCGTAGAGCACACTCAAAACACAGAATGTAATGACACTTCAGGTAGACAGCATCGGATGGAGTTTTGCACAGATGTCGAGTATTCGAAAATACAAAACAGAAACAAAAACACAGAATGAGGTGCACACAAGAAGTCGCTTCGATTTCACAGTTGTGGTTCTAGTGGCTGAAGGAATGTGGCTCAGATGTGTTTGTGTGCCTGTGTAGTTGTTTTGTGAGGAAGCCATATGACTGTGTGAGACAGCCATCCCTGAGAAGAACAGGTGACTGTGGGTTAAAAGGTCAACGTGGGGTATATGTGCAGCAGGTCTTGTGTGTGTGTGTGTGTGTGTGTGTGTGTGTGTGTGTGTGTGTGTGTGTGTGTGTGTGTGTGTGTGTGTGTGTGTGTGTGTGTGTGTGTGTGTTAAATCTATAGCAATAAAAGTGTTATAGGGGATGAACAGCACTAGAGCTTGCTAAGGTTTGTGGGAGGTGGAGGTGGGGCTGAACACCAGTTGGTCACGTTGGTGGAGCAGGCGTGTTGGTGAACGAGCGCGGAGCGGGGCCAGTAGGGGGGACGCCATGAGCGGCGATCCCTCAAGGCTCTGAGCGATGTAGTTCCGCAGCGAGTTCTTTACCTCCGCCGGCTTGCCCACGGCCACGATGATCAGCTTGCCGTCCTCCAGTCCCACCAGCACATGGCTCTGCTCCTTGGTGGCTGAGACGCAGCACACTGGCACCCTCATGGCCATGGGCTCTCCGCACAGAGACAGGCTGCGGAGGAGAAACAAGCTCGAGGTTAATATCTGTAACCTTTCCATGCATGTAGGACGCGCAGCTGCCAGCGAGCAATTTTTATTTGGGACGGTGTCGCTCGTTATGCTCCGAAACAGTTAAAACGTTAAAGCACAAAGGCCTCTACTCTTCAAAGCTTTCGATGAAAGGCTTTATAAAACAGAACAACTGGTGGAAGAGCCAAATACCAACAGCTAATGTTGATTCAAAATCACCAATATTGTTTCTATAAGTTTACCTGTAGAGGTCACGGATGGACAGGTATCCCTGCTCGCTGCCGATGACTACATACTCCCCAGAAACACACATGTCTGTCACCTGCTCCATCAGAGGCTCGCTGCAGAGGTGCTTCCCATTTACAGAGTACAGGTGGAGGGCGTTTTTATCCTGGCAAGAGGGGGGAACAGAAGAACATTTAAAACTTTAACTGCAGATCAAAGGAGTTTATATATCTGAATTCAGATTTAATCTAAAAGAAGTCTGACTATAAACCAACATATAAGCACATATGCCCTTGAAACGCTGCATTTCTCACGCTCCCTTCTGCTCACCTGTGCGCATACTTACTAGTCTAGGCCCAGTTATCAATGTGATCTTTAAGTGTCTGCTGGTCAGATTAGGTCTGTTCCATGGTGGCTTGTTCTGCGTTTCACGTGCACTGTGTTGTAATTATTAGTTTATATTTATTTAAATGTAGAGGTCTGAGTCAGCTTATAGCTTTTTGGCCTGCTCTGACTGTCAAAAAAAAACAGACACGTAGAGATGTGCAGAGTCCTACCCACCTTTTAGATTGTGTGTTAGCCTAAAAACTTAAAATGTGCACACACCTTGAGTGTTGCTTTGCCCTCCAGACAGGTATGAACCAGCATGTGACCCTCCCAGGACACAGCCAGGTGGAGGATAGAGAGCGGCAGCGAGCTGTCGCACGGTGGATGCAAGCAGCGCATGTACTGACCCCGGCGCACAGTGTGGATGATCACCGTCCCGTCCTGTTGAACGGAGAACAAAGCTCAAAGTAATGCATGTGTTTAGTTGGGGGGGGGGGGGGGGCTTCAAACCTTTCAGGTCTGCCCGTCTTCAAAGACTCACAATTCCAGCGCTAAACCCTTTTCCAGCTCATTGACTCAGCTTGTGATTAGAATAGCTTTTCACACATTCTCACGGTGGTATTAGAATTTAAATGAGCAGACAGGATGAGATGAAAAGCAGCTGCAGGCCCTCAGCAGCAGTCAGGCGTGTAGACTTACCCGTGCTCCAGATACAGCCATGTCCAGCTCTGTGCTGATGCTGACGCTCACCACCTCGTCCGTGTGTCCATACAGCACCTGAATAGGTTTGGGATGGAGACCAACAGGAGCTCCACCCTGGCATAAAGACAAGTCCACAATCAAACCAAAAGATTTTTAATCAGCATTTTCTGCTAAAAAGTGAAATCATGGAATTGTTTTCATTCTTAGGTTCAAACTGGAATTAAAACTAAATCCAACTTAGACAAGAAGTCACAAACAGTTTCTAGTTAATAGCTCCTTATTAGGATTTATTTTTGCACTTTTATTTTCTTATTTCTGCACATACTGTGTACATTTTATTCTGTACATATGGTAATTATTCACTGTGCTTGACTTGCTTTTTCCACCCATGTGGGAAAGTACTCGATTTCTGTTGTAGGATTATAAAACGTATGACTGTGCAATGACAATTCAGAGTAATAACGTGTTGTAAGTGTGTTTCTGTGCGAACCTGCTGCAGAACCTGCCACACCATGCAGGTTGTGTCTCTGGAGCCAGAGATCAGATGGATGCCACAGTGGTCTGTTGACAAGCAGGTCACGATGTCTGAAGGAGAGATGAAAAAAAAAAAAAGCACAGGTTAAAACAAAAAAATAAATAAATAAAAAATCACATACAGCAATACACCTGACCAGTGGTTGTTTCTTTTTGGGTTGATAATCACTTTTTCAGGTTTTTTACCATCTTGCTATCTAGAACAACTTAGAAGCTCTCAATTTAGAAGCTATCCAATCACATGCCTGCTCCTCGACCTTACAAACCTAACCTAGTGAGGGCAGGACTGTCATATCATAGTTTTCAATGCGGTGCGAGTGAAGACTTTTCCTTCTTTACCCATGTGCCGGATGTGCTGTCCTACAGTCTTTCCCTTAACCAGTGAAGTGACCCGCAGGCTGTTGTCCCAGTGCCCACCACTGAAGAGCAACTTTCCATCATGGGAGACCACAAACAATCCAGCGGTTACCTCCACACCGGGGGCGAAGGGTCCTGAAAGGAAGCGCTGGGTTCTGTGAGGAGATAATGACAAGAAGACAGAGATCACACTACAGGCAGAATATCCATCCATCTAGATATAAAGGGCGTTACTTGATTTGCTCACTGCTTGCTGTTGCATGGTGTTTCACCAATTACAGGTAAAGAAAAATGCAGATGTTACATTCTATTAAAATATGTATTTCATGTTATATTACCAACATTTAGTTGTTTGTTATTATACTTAAGAGTCCTGTACAAGCTGATGAACCTGGGCTAAAAGTATTAGATTATAAAATATATACAATAATTTATATTACATAAAATAAAAGTATACACAAATAAACTCCATTATTATCATCATCATCATCATCATCATCATCATTAGTGTTATACACCCTGCTGATCCATGGATAACTGCACAGTGCCCACCATGCCCACTGCCTTGCAGGACATGCAAATCTATTCTAAATGAATTGAGCACCAGAGTCAAACCCAGTAAAAGTGCTTTATAGTATAAACAGACATGCTGACTTTTGATGATATGATATGCATATGATGATGGTGCAGTGTCCTTACTTGGTGTTAGAAACTGTGGGGTCCTTAATGAAGGTGAAGTAGTTGGAGATGTTCTTGTTATAAGGCAGCCACCCATGGGTCCCCACCAAGCAGTTCTGACTCACCGTTACCTGCAGACAGCATGAACACCACAAAGGCATCACTGCCACTGATCAGTCATTCCTCTTCACCTTTCCTTGATTCTTTTCTAAAACCAGAAAAGCCAAGTACAAAATCATGGCTCACCATGGTGTCTGGGCTCCCCTGGGTGATGAAGGAATGTGACTGATTCTTTGGGACCACAACCTTAACCAGCGGCACATTGTCACTGATGCCCTTCATAAAAACACGGTAATACGTTTGGTCAAATTTTAGCTCACAGCATCTGACATGTTAGGAAAGAAACTGCAGTATTTTATTTTATTTGAGCTAATACCTCAACAAAGAAGGACTTGAGGTCACTGAGGTGCTCAAACATGCTGGTAGGACACGAGTCCAACTGAGCTTTCCTTTTCTCCACTTCCTCCTGAGACAGGCGCACTGGATGGGGCTCCTAAACACACACGCACACAAACTCAAATATCAGACTGAGAGCAGCAGATATTCACTAACAGATGCCAGAGTGAGTCTGCACCTTGAGTAACTGGCAGGGTGTCTGACCAAAGTTGCTGATCATGCCTTCCAGAGCCTTACGCTCCTTTTCATCAGTGATGGCGTCCAAGTCCACCGCCCCTGCAAACCCAGACCATTCTCTTAATACTAATAAATTACTGCACTTATAAACGCAACAGTCACGGTGAGATGTGACAGCCTGACGGCTGCTGTGGATTCGTTACCCTCATATGTGCAGTAGTAGAAGACGTTGAGGGCTTCCACCGCTGCAGGGCCCCTCTGTTTGTAACCAAAGATCAGATCAATCCACTCGTGGAGGTGGGCTGACACATACTCTGATTCCTGTAACAGAAAAAATGCGATTACAACCCAAACACTCCAAAGCAGATAGTGTCCATCTGCAGTTACAGGTTTTAGTCACAGGTAATCGAGTACTGCATCATTTCTTTCTTATACAAGAAACATATGTTTGATTTTTACCTGGAACTATTTGACTATTACTGCCTTCCTTCTGCATGCTTTCAAATGACTGATAGTTGTGTTAGATTTAAAATGTTGTGCTTCTAGGTGCATTATCACCATCTGTTTAATCTATATGATCTATTTAAAGCAGCTTTAAGAAGCATCCCGATATGTCAGCTAACTCAACTATTGTCTGGAAACAGTCAGTCTGCGATGCATCCAGACTTGCACTGTGAGAGTCTCTGCTGTGGGAATGATCCCTACGGAGTGACATCACACAGCAGTGGCAGTAAAACTGCATCTCACCAGAGCTTTGCGGTGCTTGTAGATGAAGTCTTCAGGGGACTTGGCCCATTTGGGCAGAACAACATCATTTACTCTTTCCTTGGAGATCTGCAGGCGACCCAGATCAAATCCTGCAACGAGACAACGAGAACAAAGCATGAGGATCTAATCGTATTTGTCTATGACAGCCACACAGAGCACAAAAAGGACTACATTTAAACTGGTGGTAGCTGTAATATCTGAAAAGATTTCTGCATACATACAGCAAAAAGTGAAATCTCACCATTTTGGTTTTCTAAGAACTCTGGGAAGTAGAAGAACTCAGGGATGAGCTCCTTCACGTCGTTGGGGTTGTCCATGAGGGTCTGCCATGTGGCTGGGATGGAGTGGAACTGACGGTCTGCACAGTCGAACCTGGTACAGTCAGGGTGGTACAGATTAAGCTCTGCAGGCTTTCATGCTATGATTAGAGTCTACAGCCATACAGATAGATGCACATAAACAAGAGGAAAGAGGATGGGAAAATAAATCATGTATAATGAGACATTTACCGTCCACTCTGTAGCTGGATGTGCAGCGACGTGAAGGGCTCCACCCTGATCATGTAGTGCATCACGCCGGCAGCGTTAGAGTAGTGGGTGCCATAATGGAACCTGTCTATGGTTCCTGTTGGGTCTTCAAAACTTTCATACCTGACGGACACATTTAATGTGTTAGTTAATGCTCTCAATGATCAAGATGCTCGTCAGAACATTTGGATGTTAATTCAGTACGAGAGTGAAACGTACTTTTCTCTAACCGCCTTTGCGTTGCGTTCATTAAGCACAGCGACTGGTTTTGACAGGTCCCTGAATACCCGAGGATCAGAAAGGTCCAGCTCCTCTGAGGTGTAGTCCGCTAGAATCCAGGGAAACTGAACAAACGGCCACAAATGATTCAGTCAGAATGGAAATGAAATGAACCAAGAAAGCAGGCTTATGGGTTTCACAGCTGTACAGTATTGTACTGAGTGATGAACGTACCACCGGGTACTGAGCCAGGTTATTGTACGTTCTGCCGGCAATCGTGTTGAGCTGCATCAAGTAGTCAAAGTTGGAAATCTCTCGGTTCACCCATTTCTGTGACCAAACCAAGACACAAATCCTGTGAGCTCATTCTACTCAATGTTGCCCAAGAACCCTTTGTTCTCTGCAGACAGAGCTTAATATTTCAATGATTTTTTCCTCAGTGGTAAAAGACACTGTTGGTCTTTGGTCTTTTAGAAGCTGCAGAGTTTGTGTTAGAAGGCTGATACTGTTACTGAGTCCTGACCTGTGTGAGTCCGGAGGCTTTGAGGAGCTCCTGAGGAGAGCGGGTTTCATATAGGTTGAGGGATCGCAGCAGTAACATGCGGCTGTAGACTTTGTTTCTGGCCTGTAATAAAAACACAGTGTTAGTATCCTACTTTTTTCTTTCACTAATTTACTTGCTGCTCATAGAAAATAACACTTGTGTGCCAGCACCTCTTTTTTAAAGTTGAGGAAATAGTTGGTTTGGTCAATTAGGAAGATTTCCAGAGCTGAGCGCCGCAGGTTATAACGTCTAAGGTGGACCTCTCGGATTTGCGACAGAGGCCATTTGAAGTCATGACCCACTCCTTTGGGGGGGGAAAATGACACATCGAGCATTAAGTCTGTTCTGTCTTTCTCTCTTTTTGGCCTCCACCTCTCTCTCTCTCTGTGCTTCCTCACCTTCCTCCTTCTCCTGGCTGCTATCATAGAAGTAGATGTGCTGTGTGGTGAGTTCCAGGCGGCCGGGAACCACGTCCACTATCGTCACCAGCTCACAATCCTCCCACAACACCAGCTTCTCCTTCTGGCCCGCCTCATCTGCTTCAACCCTGCAGGAACCAGAGTGGGATGTTGCTTAGAAAGCCTTTCAATAACTCAGCACATCTACACGTGAATATGTTCTGTTGATCGACAGTCATTATTTGGTGACTGACTGGTTGTTGGCAGCAACAGGGTCGTCCTCTGGCAGCTCCAGGATGTCATCTTCCAGGTCGCTAACTTTGACTTGCTTCACTGCCTCCAGCAGCAGAGACTCTGGGTTTAAACGCTGCTGATGGACACCTGAGTAAAGCAAGTGAGACGGGTGGAAATTAAAAATTGAGGCGGCAAATTAATATTACACAGCACTGCTAAAAATCAGCTTCTGTGCTCTCCTGTCAAGGGCCATCAAATGACAAAACCATACTGGGTTAGCTCAGCTCTACAGGTTTATGTACGCAATTTGTTTTTGGGGTTCCCATATAACCGTTCATATACTTTGTCTGGGCAAAAATGCAAATTGGAAGGATTTATTATAAGATTAAGCCCTAGAATAACAACATCAGTGTTTTTTACTCTTAGTTCCACAAATCTGTCAAAACACGTGGTGCTTAAACTAATCCATCATCTCTGAAGAGGAACTACTCAAAGGCAGACAAAGACCAAGATGATATCTGACATTATTCAGAGACACTGTTTAAGAAGACAACATGGGCCCAGAGGAGGCTGAATAGGAATCTGCTGCCCTGCTCGTGTCCCCAAAAACAGCTGAGAAGCAAACCTCTGATGCTGCAGTGATGTATGTGCACAGCAAAGCTGCAGCTGTGTTGCTCTGGTGGGACTGAGCTGTTAATCCTATGCAAGCATGTATTCATGCACTACACTGGGACAAAGCTAAGGTTCAAAATATCTTTAAAACACATGGATTTAAAAGATGGCTGCATAAGAGACCTGCTTCTAGAAGGACTCTGACTTGTTTCTCATATCTGTTTCTGTTAATCTGTTTATCGCAAGTAGGTTGGATGAGTGTGTTCATGATATACTGTACACACACACACACACACACACACTTCCCCTATCGTTACATCCACCCACTGATGCCTCTGTTAAAGCAGCGCCTGCTGCCAAACAGAGACTCTAAAGTCAAAAATATTCAAGCCTACATTTCTCTACAGAGACGACTCAAGTGGCAGGAGCTCGTCTAAACAGAGAGAGATATTTCAGAGAGAAAAAGAAATGCTATCTCACCCAGGTTGTCTCTCAGAGCACTGGCCTCTCTGTGAGCATCAAAGTTGTAGTTACGGACCAGCTTCAGTCTCATGCGGGAGTAGTTTTCAGCACTCGATACCCTCCAGTGCATCTCATCCTGGCGCCTGTTAAAAATGTTACATAGGAGACTTTAAAGTAAATAAATAAACAATAAATAAACACTTAAACACTTAAACTTAAACCCATCTAATTCTATTCTATTTATGCACTTATATTTTTCCCTCCTCATACCAGTGTCATTCTTTCCATTTCGTCTTTCTGAGCCTGAAGCTCATATTGAGAGCATTTGTTTTTAGAAAGTGTACTTTATTTTTTTAGAAAGTGTACTTTATTGGTCCCCGTGGGGAAAATCCCTCTCTGCATTTAACCCATTCACTCAGTGAAGCAGTGGGCAGCCACTGGGCGCCCGGGGAGCAGTGTGTAGGGACGGTACCTTGCTCAGGGGTACCTCAGGGTAGCTGTTCAGGGGAATCGAACCCCCGACCTTCCGATCATGGGGCCACCACTCTACCTACTGAGCTATCCCTGCCCTTTTACAGCAACAGGAACCATACTATGGAAGAACAAGAGTTGAAATCAGTACCTGTCAGCCCAGGGCCCTCTCTCACACACCAGACCCCGCCGCGCTGCCTTCCACTGCCTCAGGGTGGCGTTATTCTGGCTGTGCTGCTGCTTCAACATGCTGTTGTAGCGGAGGTTCTCCTGGCGGCCACGGCGTGAGAAAGGCTCCACAAATTGCTCCTGAGAGACAGCAGAATTTTGATTTATTTTTATTTTTACAAAGAGGAGCTCTCTGAAGTCATCACCAATTCACGAACATGCCAGCTAACCTGGAAGCGGATCTTGCTCTCTCCTCTCTCCCGCTCTCTCTTATGCAGGCTGACCATGAAGGCCTCGTAGCACTCTTTCCAGTACAGAGCCATGGTCTCGTGGCCCTGACTGAACATCTCGATTTCATACTGCTTCATGTACGGAATAATCTGAAGACAGACAAAAGACGGGCAAAATGAGTAACTCTTTCATTTTTGTCCTGAAGCAACAGCAGCACTATATTCTAATCTCCTACATATTTATCGAGGTAGACACGCCATTCGGGTGAGTTGCAGTAAAGCTTGAAGTCGTCGAAGAAGGAGGGGCTCCCGTTGGTGTCGGGCAGCTGAGGCAGGTGCAGCTCCATGTAAAGGAGGCGGTGGACTTTGGAGAGCAGCGTTCGCAGCAGTGGAACCAGGAAAGAGTACATCTCCTCGGTCTGCTCCTGGATGGAGCGCCGCAGAATTCCCTCCACCTTCCCTAGCAGGTAGCATGCCTCGTCCTGGCTGGAAATCTCCTTGGTCTGCAGGATGCCGTTAAGCTTGGCGGTGGCCATGGCACACACCTGGGACAAAGGTTATTTATTACTGTGTGTGCATGCGATGCAGTATGACGATGGAGCACTGAACAAAAAAGGTTCACCTCTGGGTCTTCCTGAGCCATGAAGCCCAGGAGCAGTCTCAGTCCAACCTGGGAGAGCTGGAACCACTGGGAGCCAGAGGAGTACCACACCATGAGGCTGTCCATCAACGTCACCGCCTCTTCCAGCACCTTCTCTGTCCACAGTGCTGGGTTGATGAGACCCTCTGCCTGCAGGAAGTCTTGCACCATGTGAAGCAGGCGAACTGCATTCTCGGTGTGCTGCGGTAGCGTAGCAGCTGAAGCCTCTCTGTTGTCGCTCACCGCCCACTCCAACATACGCTCCATCAGACTAGAGGAGAAAGAGAGCACACGGAGATCATTCAACACTTTTTAAGCTTCGACTTTGCCCAGCACTGTTAAAACTCAAATAGAAGGCTGACCTGAGCTTGATTTGGTCAACAGGAAGGAGCAGCTCATTGGCAGTTCCCAGTTTGGTGAGAGCAGAGAAGACCTGACCACGCTCCAACCACGCTGAATCATCGGAGCCCTCGACGCCTCGCCACATCACACACAGGATGATCTCCAGCAACATGCTGCACAGCTCCTCTTCTGCACGCTAGGGGGCGACATTAGACCAAAGAAAGAGAGAGCTGTCATTAGATCAGTAGGGTCAAACACAGGTTTACTAAAGGCCACAGCGGAAATGACAATCACAACATGAGCCAGAGATATATGTGTAGTTTACTGACACGCTAATTGTCTTTAAAGATGAATATCCCCACATAAGCTTCCAGAATTCGCCTTCAGCAAAATGTATTAAGAACACAAAATTACAGTAGATTAGATTAAATAAAGTGCCTTTTATTCATCTAATGGAGAGTGTAACAGAACGTAATGTGAACAGGAATTAAGCAGCCTTAACGTTGTGCTTCGTACGTAAAAGAGTACTTTTTATTTTACCATTTAATGTTTTCAAGCTTTACTCCAACCTTCCTACAGCTTCACTATGACCCTCCTTTGATGGCAGATTAATTAGATAGTTTCCAAATTTTATGCTGTTCAGAATAGACTGGACTTCACATAGATATATAAAGTATTTCAGCCATTAATTATATGTAAAGACTACTGGGCACTGAATTCTGGGTAAACTGAGTAGCGGTTTGTGAAACAGGCTTAAGATTAAGCAGCGACTCCTTTTCCATAAACCACTTTGAAAATGTCAAATTAGAGGTTCTAACTGACAGCATCCTGCCGTGGGAAGAGACAGGTTGTCTCTCTCTGCTCTTCCCTGCAGTGAGACACTGAAGTGATGGAAAAAAGCTTATTAGATAAAAGTCAGCGGTGGGCACCCTGAGGTGACAGTGACATTTCCCTCAGTGAGTCGGAAGCTCATGCTGTTTACTAGCATTAACATCAGAATACTGACTACCATATACCATCGGACTGCAGGTTGAGATCAGTTGTTTTGAAAACTTGCAAGTGATAATTGGATTCAATCGAATAATCAGATCCATGACTGATGGAAGGTTTTCATTTACAGTTTGCACTCAGATTCCACCGACTGACATCACTACTGCATGTTTACCTTAGAGACCATCTGTTGGCATTTACGTCATTACTATTCCTCTGCAGGAACAGACGCTTCCTGCACCGTGAATCCAGTTCTTTAATTCTGTTTTAGAGAGTTTTAGGAGGAGATGCAAGCAGCCACAGTTTGTGCTGTCACTCTGTACAAAGATGTAGATGTAAAAAGGGATACAGGGGACATGTCCCCCCAAAAATGTGCGCATTTGTGATTTTTGTGTTTTCTTCACCAGAATGAAGAAAATGCAACAAACAAAATGTACTGGACCAGACTGTGTGGCAAGACCCCCGGTTTAACATCTTCTCTTCCCGTACCTCAATATTTGAATGAATCCTAAAGCCAAGCCAACACTTTTAAAAAAAAGACAGAATAGACATAACAACAAATTAAATCTGGGCATTAAAACTGTTACTCAGGCTGACCATTAGCTCCTTACAATGAATACACACACACACACACACACACACACACACACACACACACACACACACACTCTGCTGGTTAACAGTCACTAAAGCCGCTGAACATTAGCCCCTAAAAAGGGAACCATTTTCTCCTGATTGAGTAATGTTTGCTTAAGATTTTGGAGCCTTAAAATTAAAACACAACATCTCTGAGCCAGTTTAAAAGTCTCTTATGTAATAGAGGCCAATAGGCTTGATGCTGAATGCAGAGACTGTAGGAATATCAATAAATAGTGAAAGATGGACTAATTGAGGACTTGTTGAAAATAACTATTTTTTTTATTCCTGGGCTCTGATATAGCAGCTTAACAGGATCCCCAGTTTAATATTCCTTATTGATTTTTTTTCTGGGGCTTGTTTTTTTTATTTTATTTGAAAAATAAGCAAAAGCATAACATGTTCAATTTAAATCAAGTGCAAAGCTGTGTAGAAGATTCGAAGGATCACCTCAACATTGTTGAAAGACTCCCCCAGCGAGATGTTGTCACTAAACAGGAAGCTGTCTTCAGTGAGGGAGGAAGTTGCGTCTCGATCCCCGGAGTTCCCTGGGAAAGGCTTCGAGGTTTCCAGTGGTGAGGGTGTGCTGGGCATGCTCCCAGGTGTCTGGCTGCCGCTCTCTCCACCCTCATATGCCTGCAGATGGGACAAATCCAGCATCAAGCCCCCTGATTTTCCCACCACCCAGGGCTTGACGTGGGGCTGCGGCTCGGTGGAGGCAGAGGAAGACGGCGTATCCAACAGCGAGATGACGTCGCCATTCTCCAGGCTGTCCACAGAGCGGGTATCACTTATGCTGATCCGGTCATCCTCCACCCGGTCCAAGCGCCCGGCACTGCCCGCCTGTGCCCTCCTCTCCAACGGCAGCTCCAGACGGTTGCTACCGCCGCTGGTCCGGCTCAGCTCCAGGCTGCAGGTGCTGACAGTATCTGAGCTACGCAGCGCCAAGGACCCTTCGCCCCTTAGGTACAGCCGCATGAGGGTGTCCTGCCAACACTGCTGCTTTGAGATCTGAGCAGCAGCATCCTGTTGGGACTGAAGCAGCTGGTACACCTAAAGAGGAGGTAGTAGATTCAACTTTGAAGATGACAAAAAACAAAACAAAAATCTTCAAAGGCAAGCTGTAAGTTACAGATGGAAAGAACTTGAATTAAGGCTTTTAAACATCACCTCACTGGTATTACGTCACTAAACACTTACCTGACTGCAACTTTATGATTACTATCAGTAGAGTCCAGAGCTATTGAGGAATTATGTTCCTTTGTGAATTATGACCCAATCACTGTTAAAAAAGGAGGATAAGGCAGCGAGCGAGCAAGCGCTTGGGGACAGGGGGAAGGAAAAAACTCCCTTTGAATAGGAAGAAACTTGAGCAGAACCAGTCTCGGGGTCAAGCCAGAATTAACTCCCCTAAGTGACAAGGGTGTCTGCATTTTGGCCCATCTAGACGGTTACGCTCCTGCTTGGTGCTCCAGAGAACCCAGGTTCTCTAGGGAACATTCAAAAAGCTTTCCTCTGACTGGAAACACACTCACTTTCCAGTTTGAACGCAGTTTGAACAACTGTTTTTGGCCATGCCATGGTATCTATGATTAATGCAGTGCCACTCTGACTGTTAAGGCTAAGAGCATTATGTCTATAACTTCCTTCTGTTCCCTGAAAGAGAGGAATGAGAGACATCACCAGGTTCCCCTGCAGCACATGTGGGCTCGGTGAATGGTTAGGGGTAACCATGATGACAGGCTGTGCAGGCAGGCCCATGCATATGTCAGCACAGGTCACACAGACCGTGATATTGCATACAATATATATTGTATGTCGTTCCTTTCCTTCAGGGAACAGAACATATAGACATAACAGTGTTTTTATTAATGTATTGTCAGTTAAGAAGGTGAGTTGTCTCAAAGCGCTTAAATTTTCAGGTAAAGACCCAACAGTATAACAGAGCGCCCCAACAATCAGATGATTCCCAGAATACAAGCACTTGGTGGCAGTGGGGAGGAAGAGAGCACGAACTGGAAACAAACGAGACAAAACACAAAACTACAAGAGAGAGTAGACAAACGTTAATAGTGGCATATAGATGCACACTGAAGGCTTTTCAGGGAACTTAAGACAACCTGATAATAAAATGTTTCAATAGTCCAGGCTGGAAGTCACAAATGCATGCACTTAGATTTTGCAGATGAAAGAAGGCAACGTTCGAGATTTGTTTAATGTGTGTAGTTGCTATACAGAGATCATATACCATGTTTTATCACTGCCTGTAACAGCAGGGCAACTAAAGTTATAACTGTTTCCTCTCAGCTGTTCATATGTTATTGATCTACTAATGTTCAATAATTATTTTAGACTAAATCATTCATCACTGTATTCTCTCTGCTGCTGATGTTTTCACATGGATGTGAGTATAATGCACTGATCTAAATGTGTGGAGGCGGCGAAAATAGTGGCAGTGAGTGCTGGAATTTTCCAGGCTTAAGCTGAGGACGCATTATTATTATCACTTCAATAAATAAAAAGGAAATAACGTATGAAGAGAAACAGAAAAAGGAAACAGAAAATATTGTGCAAAGGATTAGATACTGTGCACTGATTGCAGGAGTCATTTCCTGTGTGCTAATTTGCTAATAAATATGATGAATGGTGTGAGTGCAGCAGGTTTAAGTGCAGGTGTTCCCTCACCCTCTTGCAGACGATGAGTCGCACGCTGGGTCCGGCCCGGTGAGTGAGCTGGACCAAAGCCATCAGGTCCTTGTAGTTTACCACTTGATCTGCAGATTGTAGACACATATGCTTTTACATTGATCCAAGTATATTCAGTATTGGTTGGTTCATTGAAGTGCTAATGCATTATTTCCCCTCAGTGACCGAAATGTACAGCCTGTACCCCACCAATCTGTCCAAAGTATCTTTACCTGTCTCCATATAAATGCTTTTTGCCTTTAGCACCAGTGTGTTATCAGCGTGAAAGTATAATCCACAGTGCTTTTGTTTTTAAAGAATAACCAAGTTATGCATTATGCCAATCCTTTATGTTCCTATATGTGTACTTGTTTTCCTACTAAAGAAAAAAAAAAAAAGCACAAATTTTTAAAATGCACTGAAGCAAGCTCTGACCTGTATGGAGGACTTGGTTAAGGAGACAGCGGATCAGGGTGGGAGTGATGTGAAGTTCAGAGAAGAGCAGCGATAGACCGGAGTAACCCGCCTCCCTCAGCCGCAGTCGCTGCTTATTTTTCTCATAGAGCCGGTCGCAGCGCAACATTCGCTCAAACAACTGCACGAAGCGGAAGAGAATCACACAAATCAATGATTCTGAACATTTTTTAAAGTAACTGTGCTGAAACGGATGTAGGATATTCCTCTTCGGTAGTACTGGTGAATTCTCAGAATGTCATATTAACAAGCAGGCGGCTACATGCACAAACAGCATGTACACGCAAAAATGTGCATGAGTGTTTTCCAAGACAAAACAGAGCAGAGGATCAGATCAGGAAGGCCAAGGCTAAAGTAAACCTCACAAACTCACTGATGTCAGTGCTAGCATGCATCAGCTGATGTCTGACACTGATATTAGTTTATCTTTATATATAAGATCCATTTCTCACCTTATTATTTAATATAAAACAGCAAATTTCAAAGTTTGCCTTTCTTATCACCATGGTGCATTATTTCTATTTAGAAACACCTAACTATATTAAGTTATAATCAACACTGATGACTGTGGATCTATGCTAAGACACTGAGATGGCTTTAATGACGCTTCTGTCACCTACCTTAAAGACAAGTTCTCGGAGTCGATCTGAGTGTTTGTTATTGAGGAGGAGAGCATAGCAGGAGTCAGCCGCCGCGGGTTCAAAGAGAAGCAGGAAGAGCTGGTCTTTGGCTGGGCTGCTCTGCAGAAGGCTCAGCAACAGCTCCAGCAGAGCACACAGCTGCAAAACAAACGACCACAGTTCACCCATCACATCTTCCAGTAAAGACTGTACTATACTTTCAATTTTCATATCATCTGCTGGTTTAGACACGTTTCATTTCTGCTTTAAGTGAACCTTTGCTGTTTCACATTGGTAGCAAAGCTATCTGCTATAAACTATACTACAAACCGTACATACCCAACAACACTTTTTAAGCCTGCTTTTAGCTGAGTTTTGATTTCACTGAGGACTATCTTTAGATATACTCTTTAAAAAAATCTAAATGTTCACAGAAAAAATTAATTAAGTGCGACATAAATAAGAAAGTGAGGGAGCAGATGCCTGGATCATCTGATTATGTTGACCATATGCTCACAGGAGGTGATGTAACCTTCCACATACAACTTTTTAAGTTTTCTTAAATGAAGTGGGACTCAAAAATTGGGGGAGAGGAGGAGGTTTGACGAGAACGGTAAATGGAAATCACCAAACTGTTGACAGTAAACAAGTCCAGTGAAAGGGTTATCTGCCGAGAGTCATAAAGGAAAACGGTTAATGTCAGTGTCAGCTAACAGCTGCTGATGGGTAATGCTGACTGAGAGGAAAATGTTTAAAAATAATGCAGAGAGAAAGAGAGAGGCCAGCAGAACAGCTGCCAGGTGGGAAACGAGCGTAAAGCTTCCTGTGCAGGCATCCCTGCACTTTGGTCTCATTGGGAAACACCATATCCTGCAGTGGAAGCTCCTCTCATTTCACACTGAAATCCTCTAAATGGCACATTGTTGGGATTATCCAGTTTCACAATTTATAGGTCACCTGGCAAGCAGGCGCTAATAATAACATGACCTACTCCAAATTTATTAAGATGCTGACCTGACATATTTCAGTCTTTATGATCCAACAAAACTACTGACTGGCTCACTGTAAGGCTGAGAAAGGATTAACCTTCTGTTCTTGGTGGATGCAGTACTCCCACAGTGAGGTTTCCATATTTTTGGGGGTGGGGTGGGGTATTGGTTTTTCCTGAGGACAATCCTATTAAGCTGAACGATTTAGCAAAACAACCAGGCAGAGGAAAAGAAGCAATTTCCTTAAAAAAAAATAAAAATAATAATAATAGTAATATTTTGAGATTTCAGGGAAGCAGTTCCTCTCTGCTTCCTCTGATGTTTCTCAGGTTTATGCTAAAACTGGACCTCAACTATAAAATCCTAAATCTAACCTGATCTTCGTCTCCAATGGCAGCGATGTATCCCAGAATGCTCTGCATCTCCTCCTGCGACATGCCCTTACTAATATAGTACTTGATGAGGCTGCACAGAGATGCGCGGATGGTCCGAACGTCATCCTCGCTCAAGTCACTGTCTTTGTTAGTGTTCTTCCTAAAATATGGAAGAAATGACAATCAGTTCAAAGCCTGGCAAACAGATCCCCACCCACCCCCCACTGGAGTCTTACCCATAATAGAGGCGTATGGTGTCCACCAGAAACTGAACTCCATATTTCTTCCGGAACTGCTTCCTGTTGTCTTTGATGACAGTGGACATGTACTGGATATGACCTGCATTACAAATAAAGGGCACAAGATCTGTCTCATTAAGGAGCATAAACTCTGAAGACCCGCTGTTTTACATCTTTAATGCATTTTCATCGGTATTTAACTTTCACATAAGATCTTATTTCACTGGACACTGCTGATATCATCTGTTGCTATGAGTATCAAATCTCAAACATTTTATGAGACTCAAAATATGAGTTCTGCAGAAGACAAAAAACAACCAAACAAAAATAAACAAACATACACTTTACAATTTCAACTCTAATCTGAAAGGAATATGACTGACAATTCTGTCAGAGCTTCTTTAGTCAAAACAGCCAGACCAATGAAGGCTAAACTACTGAAGATAAAGTGTGAAGCTTGTGTTCCCGATGCAAATATGGAAAGCCAAAAGGCAGACAGCAGCAGTAAGGCTACCTGACAATAATGAAGCAATATATACAGTGGGGCAAAAAAGTATTTAGTCAGCCACCGATTGTGCAAGTTCCCCCACTTAAAATGATGACAGAGGTCAGTAATTTGCACCAGAGGTACACTTCAACTGTGAGAGACAGAATGTGAAAAAAAAATCCATGAATCCACATGGTAGGATTTGTAAAGAATTTATTCGTAAATCAGGGTGGAAAATAAGTATTTGGTCAATAACAAAAATACAACTCAATACTTTGTAACATAACCTTTGTTGGCAATAACAGAGGTCAAACGTTTACTATAGGTCTTTACCAGGTTTGCACACACAGTAGCTGGTATTTTGGCCCATTCCTCCATGCAGATCTTCTCGAGAGCAGTGATGTTTTGGGGCTGTCGCCGAGCAACACGGACTTTCAACTCCCGCCACAGATTTTCTATGGGGTTGAGGTCTGGAGACTGGCTAGGCCACTCCAGGACTTTCAAATGCTTCTTACGGAGCCACTCCTTTGTTGCCCGGGCGGTGTGTTTTGGATCATTGTCATGTTGGAAGACCCAGCCTCGTTTCATCTTCAAAGTTCTCACTGATGGAAGGAGGTTTTGGCTCAAAATCTCACGATACATGGCCCCATTCATTCTGTCCTTAACACGGATCAGTCGTCCTGTCCCCTTGGCAGAAAAACAGCCCCATAGCATGATGTTTCCACCCCCATGCTTCACAGTAGGTATGGTGTTCTTGGGATGCAACTCAGTATTCTTCTTCCTCCAAACACGACGAGTTGAGTTTATACCAAAAAGTTCTACTTTGGTTTCATCTGACCACATGACATTCTCCCAATCCTCTGCTGTATCATCCATGTGCTCTCTGGCAAACTTCAGACGGGCCTGGACATGCACTGGCTTCAGCAGCGGAACACGTCTGGCACTGCGGGATTTGATTCCCTGCCGTTGTAGTGTGTTACTGATGGTGACCTTTGTTACTTTGGTCCCAGCTCTCTGCAGGTCATTCACCAGGTCCCCCCGTGTGGTTCTGGGATCTTTGCTCACCGTTCTCATGATCATTTTGACCCCACGGGATGAGATCTTGCGTGGAGCCCCAGATCGAGGGAGATTATCAGTGGTCTTGTATGTCTTCCATTTTCTGATGATTGCTCCCACAGTTGATTTTTTCACACCAAGCTGCTTGCCTATTGTAGATTCACTCTTCCCAGTCTGGTGCAGGTCTACAATACTTTTCCTGGTGTCCTTCGAAAGCTCTTCGGTCTTGGCCATGGCGGAGTTTGGAGTCTGACTGTTTGAGGCCGTGGACAGGTGTCTTTTATACAGATGATGAGTTCAAACAGGTGCCATTCATACAGGTAACGAGTGGGGGACAGAAAAGCTTCTTACAGAAGACGTTACAGGTCTGTGAGAGCCAGAGATTTTCCTTGTTTGAGGTGACCAAATACTTATTTTCCACCCTGATTTACGAATAAATTCTTTACAAATCCTACCATGTGAATTCATGGATTTTTTTTTTCACATTCTGTCTCTCACAGTTGAAGTGTACCTCTGGTGCAAATTACTGACCTCTGTCATCATTTTAAGTGGGGGAACTTGCACAATCGGTGGCTGACTAAATACTTTTTTGCCCCACTGTATATTTGTGTCTGCCAATACAAGTAAAGTCTGTGCATGGAAAAATGTATTGATTAAGCCAGAAATGGTATGAAATGGAAAGTCTAGGGTTGAGGTGTGTTGCAAAGTAGCTTGCAGAGGCAGCAGAAACTGCATGCAAGTTAAAGTTCCTTAAATAGGAAGAATATGACAAGCAATAGCTGAATGTGCACCTAGATCAGCTCATGTGCCTGGATTGTTAGCTGAGCTTGGCTCTGCTTCCTTGGTCTGGCTCAGAGTTACAGGACATGAACAGAGCATGAATCAAATGTAGAGTAGCTGCGTTTGTGACCCTGGTATTAAATACCTTGTTGTGTAGATGAGAAACTGTAAAATCATGTGTATTGAAACAATTATCAAAGGCACACAAATACAAATGTATAGATCTAACCTATGCGTAGCGGGAAGTCCCCTTTGTTCCAGATGTTGAAATTGAACAGCAGATGAGTGTGAAGCTGCTGCAGCAGAGCTTGATTCTTCTCATATGTCACTTGTTCTATCAGGAGCTGCACAGCAACCAGCACGCTGACGCCAACATGCCCAGCTGGCAGCTAAACACACACAAACATAACTATTAACTCAAACACTAACATGTTCAGACACCCATGAAAAATGATGACACGCAGAGGAAACACAGTACAGTTGACTACACGTATGATATGAAAATGCACCTTTTAAGAAACAAAGAAAAGCTTGTTATCAGGTCACCATAAAGCCATGTGACACCCATAACTCAGTACCCATAAACAGATAAGGGAAGAAGTAAGCATATTAGTGGATTATTTGGATACCATTTAAAGGGTGTGGTTACATCGCCTAGAGCAACTGTTACCACATCTAAGACACTTTCATTTAATCTCGGTCTCTGTGGAGGCTTTTATTTTCCATTGGTGTAAATGCTGACTCAGTCTCCTCGCTAAGTAAATAAATAGAGAGGGACTTGCACATGACAAAAGACTGAGGAGGAAAAGGAGGGTTTGGATTGGAGAGCTGAAGATTAAAGAACCAGCACACGAAGGGTCAAACAAAAGGACAAAAACACAGACAAGGAACAAACAGACGAAGCGACAGACAGGGACAAAAAGGATCGGAGGTGAAATAATTATAAAGAATACGTGGTCCTTTGTATCAGAAATCAAATGATGTCAGCCAGACAGTCTGAATTCCTCAGCTGTAAGCTCTTAGAGTCAAACTAATCCATACTGAATAGGATGAAAAACAAAAGAGGCTCATGGTCACTGGGCACAGCCTGGTTTAATTAATGTACTGCCTGAAATAAAATCTAATGGATGCTTTGCACCAAAAATACTATTAAAACATCCCTCTATACTAAAGGAAATGCTGACAGGATATGCTCAAACCTAACATAAGATGAAATGCATTTACTTTCACCAAAATCAGAAAATTTGACATTCTTTAAAGCGAGGCTATTCTGCTCATTTCAAGCTCCATATGTTTGTTTGTTTTTTTTTTATCTTTGGATGTTTTCTTGGACAAGAGATTCTAAATATTTCTTATTTATCTGGACCTTGGTCCAGCCCACCTGATTGGCTGCCCCTCATGAACAGGACGCTTAAACTGCAGGTGGGTGGAGCTTCTGTGCTCACTGACAGACATGCGTGCTTGAGATGACCATATTAGGCATGTCCTCTCTCTGACATCACACAGAGCCAAGTGTAGAAAAAACAAAACAAAACTGTAAATATAGAAAGTAACAATTTGCAGAATGAACTTGGTTTTATATTTAATTGTAAATATGTATCCACCCAAATTAGCCATATGCAAAATCATGCTTAAACCAAGACCTTCTGTAGCAGGGCTCCCAGTGTCCCGACGCCATGTAAGTACAGCAGATTCTCCTGGTTGATTGGGTGTCTCTGCAGAAAATGCTTCAGCACCAACAGGAATGTGGCTACCAGATTCTTCTCCAGGCGGGCCTCTGAGGTAGAAAATGTATCTCAGTTTATTTCCTTATTCTGCCCATTAACACAATTGTTTGTTTCATGACAAGGATTTGACAGTTGTATCAGAACAGACCTGAAGACCTGTTAGATGGGAGAATGACCCAATCGCCATCGGCTGGTGTGGTCACATCTGGGGTGATGAAATCAGATCCAGCTGTGGGATCATTCATCTGCTGATCAGGAGTCACGAAAGCCAACTGCTCCAGGATTGGGAAGAGAATTGGCAGGCCACCCACACAGTTGATCATGTCCTGCCAAAGATCAATATCATAGAGCTTAGTAGGGGGACGTGTGGTGCTCAGAATTGAAAAAGAAAGCTGAAAATTCAGCACCACTAAAGATGGTGGTCGTCCAACCCCTGCCTTCCCCCTAGTGGTCAAAATAAAAACTACAGATTTAAGGCACTTTACTTTTCATACCCAAAAGCTTTTTTTGTTCTCTAGATCAGCGGTCCCCAACCCCCGGGCCTCGAACCGGTACCGGTCCGTGAGTCGTTTGGTACCGGGCCACAAGAGTTGAGGCTCAGGTGTGAAATGTATGGTTTTCAGGGTTTTTATTGGTTTTCAGCGTTATTTTGTTACTGTTTTTATCGTTAATTCGGTTTTCCTGGGTCTTTTCACGTGTGTTATGAATAAATCTTATTTTTTTCGGTACCGGTACTAGTTTTATTTTGTTGTATTTATCCGCGACACCTTAAAGGCCGGTCCGTGAAAATATTGTCAGGCATAAACCGGTCCGTGGCGCAAAAAGGTTGGGGACCGCTGATGTAGAACACAGATTTGGATGATTAATTTATTCAAGTGCTCTGTTGGGATATGTCAGAAACTGATGTCAGCATTGTGGACTGAGCCAAAGTCATAATATCCTCAGGAACGTCTGTGGACTAAAGCTTTTAAAACATTATTTTGGGACAAACTTACCAAACATTCTACATGATTTGACCAGTTTTCACACAAACTCCAGAACGTGTAAGGAGAATCATTTCAGGCACTGTCCAAAGTTACCCTCCCACAGGCAGCACATCAAACACAGCCAACCAACCAATCACAGCACTTTAAAGACCAAGCCACATTTTACATTGATTCAATTCTTCTTCCTTTTTTTTTTTAAATAAACTTTAAGCATCAATGGCCTTGATTTCATTCTAAAAATAGCTGCTGAGAGGGAAGATGTGCTTCTAGAAGGACCTTCAGTTCATTTTAAAATAGTGTGTATATTACATCCATGCAGTACAAGCACAAATACTCCACTGGCCATAAAACTTTTCCATGACAGCACGAGTTTCAGTTTCCGCCCACCTTGATATCCCAGTTAACGACTTTGTTCCCTGTCAGGCGTCCGTGGAGCATGTTTGGAGACAGGTCCAGGCAGATGGGGTTTCTGCAGGCCTGTTAACAAAAGGACTTTGTTTAGTTAGCAGGTAAAGTTTCAGCTAAACACAAACAAAAGGAAGTGATGTAACCCCAGAGAATCCCATCTGCTGCTACACACAGCTGATTCTAAGAAGGCGTGGCTGAGACAGTAATCACAGTAAGCACCTTGGGTGAGTAGTGCAGCAACAATTTAGCTGAAAGGTCCCCAAGCTCTGATTCTTGGGCTTTAAATGGAGAGATGCAGTTTGGACCTGTGCAGAAAAAAACCTTAAGTTATAAAACTGATTCAAACCACATTCTTGTTCAATTTTTTCTTCTTTACATTTATTTTTAATTTTGCACCTCTTCCATAATTTCGCATCACTTACCAGCACTACAGATGGCTTTTATGTGGTTCTGCTGCAGTGGTTCATGAAACACCATGACACTTCCTAGCTGGCCCTGCAGGGACGTGGGGCTTCCCCACTCGCTATCCTGAGTGCCCGCTGAGATTAGCTTAGTCACAGACTCAGGCTTCCCTCCCAGGAGGCCTCCCCAGGTGTGAGGGGACAGGATGCCGCCCAGTGACGAGCGAGTGGTAGGGGTGGTGGCCGAGGAGAAGGGAGGGTCTGGGATCTGGGAGGGTGGAGGAGTGGTGGTGCGCTGGCCTGCTGAGCCGATGCAACAGGAGGTGAACGGCTGCAGGAAGAGTAAAGCAGAAGAATGTGGGAAACAAAGAAAGAATATAAGACAGCAAAAATATTTTAGAAACTGTAAAATTTAGGTGTTGTGACAGATAAGCTGATTGGTCCATAATAATAATAATAATGATAATAACGGAGGTTCAGGTCTCACCTCTGTCATGGTCGGGTACTTGAGGGGGGCAGAAAGTTTCTGCTGTCCGTCCACATAAATGTAGACTAGACTCTGTCCAAATGGCCTCTTTCCAGGCACATGCACCACACCGATGCTGTGCTGTGGACAGAAATTCAAACACCTCCATTAGACGTCAACTTCCTAAACTACAACTCCACAAGAGGTCCAAATGAAGTATTCATCTAAATAAATACTCTACACATATAATCTTTGTGTAGCTGGATTTATTAACTCAAGGAACAGTCAAGGGTGTTACACATCTTTCTGATTCATCTCTGATAAATACTGATGTATTCATGTGCTCTGGAGACGCATTTTTCAGTGGTACTACCCTTTCAGCAAAGAAATGACATCATTAAATCTGACTCACCCAGAGAGAGTCACAGAAGCAGTAATCAGGCAGCATGACTGTGACATACTCCTTCTTTGTGCATACGGCAACAACCAGCACACCTGCTGAGCTGATAAAGGCCTCAAAACCTGTTCCTCCTGGAGTAAAAAAGCTGTAGAGAATCAAAGAAAACCATTTGAAATATTTTGAGTGTTTAACATGCATAGCTTTTTACTGAAATTGTTGCTATAAGGTTACACTGGTTACACTGAGGTTACTACTTCAGGTACGAAGGGACTGGATTCCCTTTTTTCCTGGTAAAAACAGCGTTGCCCTTCTCAATGCAGCTTTGTTTATTTTAACTATTTAATGCAGAATAATCCAATATGCTTTGAAAGATTGAGTGCTAATTATAGAATTACAGATTACAGATGGGTTTTTACCAGATTACTGCCTACCATTGTCAAAAGCCTTTGATTTACAAAGGTTAACATTATATGTAAAATTTAAGATGATAAACATCCTTCAACACTGATTTAAATATGAAATGTGTTCCCAGTTATTCCTGCCTATATTTATGTCTTTTCTTCTGACCTGTACAGCTGTTTTCTCTTGTCTTTGCTGGATGGGCCCAGCTGGTCCTGGTCCAGTGACAACCAGGCGAGGAAGCTAAAGGCAGACCCTGGCCAGCGGTGCACTGTTGGAACTACGATGCCAGCCATGCTGGGCGACAAGTCAAAGTACTGCATGGCACTTTCCAAGCCTTGCTTGCGCACCATGGCGAGGAGGGCTTTCAGAGCAGGACCTACGTATGGATGTGCTTGGCTGGACTCTGGAAGCCGAAGGAGACGCAAAAACTCCAACAGTTCCCTGGCACTCAAAGACTGGCACCCAAGTGAGCCTACTAGCCCCAAAAGGCTTTCAGCACAAGCTCTGTGTAGTCGCTCGTGGCGCTCCAAGGCAGCTAGTGCGCGCATGACCATGGCGGCGTTGACACAGGTAGCACGGGTCTGGCGGTTGAGGCAACTAAGGCGGCGGAGCCAATCGGCTGTGAAGAGCTGCAGTTCTGAGGAGTCCAGCTCTGGGAGCCACTGGACCAGCAGCAGCAAAGGCTCCACATTACTGATGCCCAGGAGGCCCACTGAGGTGTGCTCACCCTCCACTGCCTGGATACACACACACACACACACACACACACACACACACACACACACACACACACACACACACACACACACACACACACACACACACACACACACACAGAGAACTCTAGTCACCATCCATTAACGATTTAGGAAATACAGCCATTAAACACTTTGGATTATTCAGACAATTATAGAAATTTGAAAGTCAGACAATAAAAGTCTTCAGTGTTTGTCTCACCATATTCATCAGCTCTTTGAGGAGGTGTCGAGATGGCTGCCCGAGGGAGATAAGTACTTCGTACAAGTGATTGTACCCGATCCTCTCCTTAAAAACCTCCTGTACAAATCAAGAGAGCCACAAGGAATTTTGTAACAATTTGACTCCAACTAAACGTCTTTGTAATGTTTCAGAAATGTTTCAGGACGTTACAAGTTTTATTCACTTAGCATTAAATGAAAGTCTCTTTAATGAAACAATATCAATTGTTCTATCATCTGTGTGGCATAGAACAGCACACCGACAAAGATATAAGTGTCTCCAGTCACTCAGTCTTCCCAGGATATATTAGGAGGCCACCAAGTCAAACCCTGCTGACTCCGCTGATAGCCAAATGGTTGTTTAGCAGGCTCTCATATACAAGGTGTGCTATTTAAGCTCTTTTAGCCCACAGTCGCTAGCAATCTCTAAAAATCTAAAATTGCAAAATTAAAAGTAACAGACTACCAATAGTTTTACCTTTGCAGCTGGCGATTTGTGCATCACTGTTGTTAGGGCTTTGATGGTTGCTACGGCAAGGGAGTCCAACCGCCCTTGAAACACCTGAAAGAAAAAAAACTAGTCTGTCCCCGTTGCTAAAAAGTTGTTCTTTTAGTAGGAAAAGTTGGTACTGACAGATTATTGCAACACTGAAGACCAACTTCTTTCAGGGCCTAAAAACAACATGCATCACTATAAAAAAAAGATAAGAAGTAAACTTTAGTTGATGCCTTGGAGTCTGATTCATTTTGTTTGTGTAAAAAGTGAGTAAAAATCACTGATGATGGTTAGAACCCTGCAGTAGGAGCTGGCATCAAGGCTTGTACTGCAGATGTTATAGTGAAGGTAAGACTTGTTCTTCTGCTCCAGGTAAAAAGCAATCCTTTTAATAGCATCGGGACATCAAGGTTTAGTTTAAAACAAAAAGAAACACCCACTTCCACACAAGACAGTCAACCACAAAGAAGTACCTCACTGTTTTTCTTTCCACAGTGGCACACACATTTAAAACAAAGCATGCAACCCAGAAAACACAAGCCAAACCATGACACATTTAACACAGATCCATCTCCATCCAGCTTTGTCCTGCTCATGCCCGACACATTCTGGGTCACTAAACCCATTATTTGATTGACATGAGAATGCTCTGCAGAGTCTCGGAGCAGCTGGAGAGGGACTGTGGCAAAAACAAAACACTTAGATCATTGTCACAGAGTCCAGATTACCTCAAACCACTGAACTCTGTGAGAACACACACCAGGCCATTGTGATAGCATTCCAGTGGAGCCCTTAGTATACCAAAGAAAACCAGGACAATGCATGAGAAGGTGGGTATAGGAGTGAAGAGGTGCTCAGGGGAGGGAGGAAATTGCTTTAACACACGAGGCATCGAAGTCACTCCACAGCAAGGCCACAAAAATCACATTGTTGAGTGGTTGTTTATCACCTTAGCTCAGTTGAAGTTTTAAAACATCAGTTTTTGTCTCCCCACTTCATCGCATTTATATTTGTGCTCTAAATTGAGCGAACGTCTGCTTTTTTCCCCTTTCCATTCTGTGTGAAGAGCGCTGACTGACAGCTGAAGTAAAAGAAGGAGCAGGAAATATTAAAACTTAGTGAACTTAGTAAAGTTTTACTTTTCACTGTTCAGCTGGTATTTGTTGACTCACTAAAGTAGACCAAATCTTTCATCTCTGTAGGTGAGATAGGTTAACTTACCTGCTGCTACATGTTACTTTCTGTTCATGCTGGAAGCTGTTTTTCTTTATTGTTTGGCGAGACATCTTTTTGGTGCATTATCGGCACAAATTACGGATCCTGATCAAGCCTAACATTTATGAACCTTTCAAATTAATTATGGGAATGATTAATGGGAATGTACCTTTATATCTGTGTAAAAAGATTCTGTAGGCAAGAGAAAAGATTTTAGGTACCAGAAGCATTTTGGTTTGGGTTTGTAGTCTGCTTGTGGTTTTAGTTCTATTGACCAATCCCATCTGAGCAGGATCTGGTTTGCTGGTGAACAGTCCCTGTGCAGAGCAAAGGTAGGAAAACATTTTCTGAATCTATGAGCTATCGCCTGATGATGCATTAGCTGCATTTGCAGTCACAAAGAATGATCAGCACCCTGACAGCAAGAGGATTCTCTGTTAATCATCTTTTGGTTGCTCCCTTTAGGGTTCGCCACAGTGAATCATCTGCCTCCATCTCACACTGTCCCCAGCATCCTCTCATCGTACTCTGGCACCAAATAATATCTTTTCTCTAGATCCACAAATACACAGTGGACCTCTTTTTTGACTTCCTGTATCAACCCTCTAAAACATTGTATATGTAGTGCTCTCTCGGCATGAAGCCACACTGCTGCTTGCTGATCGTCACTTCTGCTCTTAACCTAATTTCAACAACTGTTTCCCATTGTTTGACTTATCAGCTTTATCCCTCTGTGGTTACTACATCACCCGTCATCACCCTTGTTCTTAAAAACTGCTGCCGGTACACGTTTTCTCCATTCCTCAAATCTTGTCTGACTGAAAGTGTTAAAAAAAATCTCCTGGACATCTCTATACCAGCGGTCCCCAACCCCCGGGCCTCGGACCGGTACCGGTCCATGAGTCGTTTGGTACCGGGCCATGAGAGTTGAGGCTGTGTGAAGTGTATAGTTTTCAGGGTTTTTATTGGTTTTCAGCGTTATTTTGTTATTGTTTTTATCGTTAACTCTGTTTTCCTTGGTCTTTTCACTTGTGTTATGAATAAATTTTCTTTTTTTCGGTACCAGTACTAGTTTTATTTTTGTTGTATTTATCCGCGACACCTTAAAGGCCGGTCCATGAAAATATTGTCAGGCATAAACCGGTCCGTGGCGCAAAAAAGGTTGGGGACCACTGCTCTATACCTCCACAGGTATGTCATCTGGACCAGCTTCATCCTTGTCACAGCTGTCCTCACTTCCTCTTTACCAATCCTCTGTACCTTTTGATTCACTAACTTACCTCCATCAGTCCTCCTCATTCTCATTTTCTTTCATCTGCCTGTTAAAGTACTCCTTCCATCTTCTCAACATACTCTCCATCTCTATCTTAAATCACCCTAACCTGCTGCACATCCTTTCTAGTTCAATCTCTCTGCCCAGCCAATTGATACAAGTCTTTTTCTCCTTCCTAAGTGTCCCGCCTCAGTACTACTTACTTCATCTCCCTTACTTTCCCACTTTTTCTGTGCTAACATCTACCTTTCTTAAACTTTGCACCACAAAGTCTCCTTGTCCTCTTTCCTCTGTCATGTTGGCTTCAGCCAACAATAGCAAAGTTTCCAATGGCACTTTATTGGCAACCAGACCATGACCAGTCTGGTATGGAAATTTCATTCCTGATGATCTGTTCTCTATTGTGCTATTAATTCACAATCTAAGTAAAATCGTAATAATAATAATAATAATAGTAATAGTAATAATAATAATAACAATAATAATAATAATAATAATAATAAAGAAAGGTAAGGCAGTATGAGGGTCTTGCTGTGGAGCGGCCTCATGATTCTGGTGAGATGAAAGTGGAGGGATTTGGCAGCAGTAGCAGATGAGAATAAGGGCAGGGCAGATGAATGATGTGGAGGGGGTGAGATAATGTGGGGCTTTTCTCGGCGGTACCTGAGTGTCCCTCTCGCCTGTCAGTAACCTGTTGTTGGTTATATCTTTCTGGTCCTTGTCTGCCGCCGTGCACCTAGCATTAACCAGCTGATAGACACAACAGGCAACATGTCAACATAGCATGTGGGGAGGCTGATAGAAAGAGACAAGGGAGAGACAGAGGACAGTGCAGGGGAGGAGGAAAGATGTTATAAGTGGAGGAGAGGGTGCTAGGTTAATAGCAATGCCACCGTGTGGACGCGTTGTTTGGTGATCCAGCTGCGCTGTGCAGAGGTAAACATGCAAGGAGGGCAAAATGCTCGTTCTCACACTGACAGTGAAATATTAAACATGACAAACAGGATTGACGAGACCTGGACAAAACTGTATTCAACTTCAAATGTGTCACCTGCAGCAGACTGACCGGAGATGTAATAATAAAACCGATTTCTAAGATGTGAACTTCAACTCCATATTAAAAAAAATAAATAAATTTTTTTCCATCAACTCATATGCTACTCAAGTGAATCAATAATCTGAAAAATAATTACACATTAATGTGATTCCATATGATACCATCTAGTGCAACTGTGGGCCCAGGTATGGGTGTAGTATTCAGAGGAAAAAGTCACATATTTACAAGTAAAATCCTGAATAATATCTGAGATGCAGGACAGTTTGCTGATGCTCGTCATGCACTTGAATTGTAGAACCTAATCAAGTAACTTTGGAACAAATTTAGCAATAAGGAAACACCCAACTCCAGCCTGGAAACCCCAAATTATCAGAAACCTCCAGACTTTAAAGAGACACGGCTGTGTGATGAGCCCATTTAGAGGGCAACAACATTCTTATTTGGTGGGGATGATAGCTGCTCTGCATCACGTACTACAGCAAGTGCAAGCATATTGCTGTTTACATCATATATACTGTGTTTAAATATTCATCCATCTTCTTCTGCTTATCGAATTCAGGTTCGGGGGTTAACATTATTAATCTAATCCCATGCACATCTATGGACTGTGGGAGGAAGGCGGAGGACCTGGAGAGAACATGCAAACTCCGCATAAAAAGGCTCCATCCGAGGCCTCATGCATATTCATGCAAGGTGTGCATGATTATGCATGAGCTTGCACGTCCCTGTTTAGCAACAGTATCTGGGGTATGATGAGGTAGATTCAGTCTTAGAAGCTGAAGATTTAATTCCTTAACATAAAAAAAAAAAAGTCTTAGTATTTTTTTGACTTTCAAATTTGCAAATGATCGTTTTTCTCTGAATATCACCCCACTTCTCACAGCTCCATGTGTTTGGCTTCCTGCTCTCTCTCTCTCTCTTTTTTTTTAATAACAAATACAATGAAAAACGACAAGATACAATACAAGCATTGCATCACAGTGCGGCCTCCTTATCAGTGTGTAAACACAAACAGCCTTAGGAGGCTGGGGTATCAGATACAAGATACTAACAAGAACAACAAAGATCCTGCACAGTTCTCGATGCCAGCTGAATCTACGGGTTATAAATAGACAAAAAAAAAAAAAGAAACAGAAAAAAAAGGAGCTGTGCTTTTACCTTGCTGTTCTGGAGCAGTCGTGTGAGATGCTCAAAACAGTTACTGTTGAGGAAGATGGCTTGTAGTACTGGCCTGTCTGAACACAGGAACATGTCCCTGATAGTGTCTGAAAGGCAGGAGAAATCAACACAGAGGGGCAAAGACGAAGAGAAGCACAGTGAGACAAATAAAAAAGGAGTAGAGAGATGAATGACAACAGAATGTAAACACTGTTAGATTAGCTCGGCTTCCATCTTTGAAAATTATCTTTAAACAAAATGTAGCAGCTGGTAACTAATTTAAAATGTCTTCAAAATGATGAAAGACACACTTTTGTGGATTAAGATCATACCTAGCATGTTTACTTGCAGGGCCACAAATCTGCTCTCCCAGTGTCGACCCAGTGTTGGCACTCGGCCCTTGGCTTGCTGCTGCTGCTGCTGGGCAGCCACGACAGCTGCTGGGTCCGAGTTGAGCAGCTTAAAGTAGTTTTCCAGCACTGAGGCAATTTCCACCTGCCGCTGGTCTGAGCTGGAGGCCAGGAGCCGCTGGACCACCTCCCGCAGGCAGCCCAACGTCAGCAGTGCTTTACGGTCCGGGGCCTCACTATCCCAGTCCTCGCCTTCCTCTGAGGAGCAGCTACCCATGGAGCAGTCAGCCAGGACCCGCATCAACACTTCCATGGTGGCTGGAGAAATTGCAAGGAGAGCGTTCCTCTGCCGGGGTTGCAGTGGTGGAGGGAGGGAAACAATGTGAGTTAGTCAAAGCAAGTCACTTGAGATCAGAGAGAATTGAAAGCGCCGTCCTAGAGTGTGGGAAAGCGGCAAGATAAACAACAATACCACTGAAAAATAAAGAATACAATAGCAACTCATGCACTGCATTCAAGATGAAGAGTGCTCATTTAAACATCAATGCTGTATTCCTTTGCTGGTGATCAACCAATCAGATAAAGCAGAGAAATAAAAGAAACCATAAACCAAAAGTCACTCCTTCATATCCACAACATAGTCTGAGACAGTTAACAAGAAGCAGTTCTACTTAGTACTACTACTACTAATAATAATGATGAATGGCATCTCAAAGCACTCTATCACCACATCTATGGCCAGCAAGCCCAGCTCATTTAAGCTGAAGCTTACCTGATCTCCAGCAACTACTGCTCCAAACAGGTGTAGCAGGCAACATTTCAGACTCTCCTTTAGATGCTCGCTCTCCTGGAAGCACTCTGTAAGGAGGGCAAACATGTAAATACACAAGTGTGGCTTTCCTCAACTTCCACCTCTCAAGTAAACACTGCATGAATTCAGATGCAGAAACAGCAAATTCTCATATTTTTTATGAAAGGAGGGTCGACGAAATCGGCAAAGCAAATAAGATAGGACCTTAACTATCACTCACTCACACACACACACACACACACACACACACACACACACACACACACACACACACACACGTTGTAGTAATTTTAGTTTTACAGCGGTCCCAGTCACCCATTAACTCATCTGTCAACACATCCAGCTGGGGAAAAGAAATCTGACATTTTGGCTCCGTGATGTCTACTTCCTTCATCCCATACATTTCAAAACAATTCAATTTAGTTCCCTGAATAACACTAATTACAATCCTACAAATTTAGACATAATATACAAACATGCTTAATGAAAGGAACAGTACTCTCACAGACTTGCTGCTTGCCCACAACCCAAAGCACACAAGCAGGAAAAGAAGTCTGGTTGAGCCTTGGGTGTTATCTTTTGTGATAAACCACAGCAGCCACACATTTGACACAGGACAGAAAGGAGTATTTGTTTAAAATGGCCCCCAGCAGCGCTGAAGTGGCTTGACAGATACTATTCACTATCTGCTCATCTCCACGAATGGTAAACAGAAAAAAATGCACAAAGAACGGATTCACCAGGACCCAGAGAGGAAAGAGGGGGAGGCGGTGGGAGAGAGTGATGGCATGGGAGCTCTTAGACGAGATGATAGGGGAGGACAGAGGAGAGCAGAGCTTATGGTCTGTAATCAGAACAGTAGTGGGATGTACTGAGAACTGCTTCTACATCCTTACTTGAAGAGGACTCTGAAGAAGGACCATATACACATTTAAAAATAAGTGCACATAGTGGCACACTGTAAAGTTCAGAGCAGCTGAAAGTTCTGCACATTTGATTCATATACCTCTAAAAAACACTCTGGTACATTGAAGGGAGTGGGAGTGAGGGCTCGAGTGAAAAGCAAGACACTTACGGTAAAAGAAAGGAACAAATTCAACAGTGAGGGGAGCTGCTTTGTACTTCTGCCTGCTCCTCTCTACCGTACCCATCTGCTGCTCCCTGGAAGGAACAAACACAGCACACTGAGGAACAGCTCCTGTTCATTTTCAGTACAACTCAATTTTATTTATATAGTGCCAAAAAACACAACAGCAGTCTCGTCAGGGTGCTTTACATTGTAGGGTAAAGACTAGGGGTGGGTTTTAATTATCGATTAAAATCGATTCTGAACATGATATCGATTCATTAAAATCCTGAATCGATTTTTAAATATAAATTTATTTTGCCCGAAACACCAGAATTTCTACAACCACAAAACAGTAAATGAGAGCAGGTACAAGGCTTCTGCACAAAAACGTGGACCCAACACATCCGAATCAGTGAGATGTCGCCTTTCTCACCCGACGGCACGTACGTGGACACGGACACGCTGTCGGGGCTGAAAGCCGACAGATCACTGATTCTGAAGTGTCGGCCAGCGCTTTGTGTTTACGTGTTTACTTATGTGTTTACTTTTTGTGCTAGATTCTGAAGCTGCAGGTTTTATCTCTCTCCAAACAATATTGACTGAACCAGCAGCCAAAGACGATCCAAACTACGCTTCACATTTCGCTTCACATAAACATCATCACGAATTTCCTCTGACTTTTGCTGTTTTGCTTCCACCACGATAAAAATCACACTTCATGTAGAGCTCTCTCTCTCTCTCTCTCTCTCTAAATCGATAATCAAAACCCACCCCTACTTATTACCCACCAGTCTACGGTGTCGGCCGCTGTTTTTTTTTTTTGGGGGGGGGGGTTTGTTACTTCCGACAAGAAAGCCTCATTTTTGCTGTTCAATACTGAACAAATTTAAACTTTTTAAAATTGTGCAAAATTGCAAAATGCTTAGCTGTGTCTCTAATCAAACCTCTGTAACTTTGCTCTGCTTCACTTCGTTTTTGATCTACTGCACAACATTTTTAAGGTCATCTGCTATAAAAACCCAGACCAGGAAAACCGCCTTCATGTTTTTCTGTGTTTTATCCTTATTTACTTTGACACAAAGGTATCTGCTGTGATGTTTACACCTTTGATAAAGTCTCACAAATGTCAGCTTTCTTTTTATAGATATAAAAATATAGATATGGACTGATAAATGATCAGAATTATAATATTTCTGACTATCTGAGGCAAAATTCCCCGATTTAAATCGAATCGAATCGATTCTAGAAATCAGTGACGATATCCAGCCCTAGTAAAGACCCGACTATAACACAGAGAAAACCCCAACAATCAAACCACCTGCTTTGAGCAAGCATTCGGCAAAAGTGGGAAGAAAAAACTCCCTTTTGACAGAAGAAACCTCCAGCAGAACCAGACTCAGCGGCAGGGCAGCCATCTGTCTTGCCTGGTTGGGGGATGATGGACCCGAACTGAGCAGATTACCTAATCAAGGCAAAGTTAACCTTCCTTGCTGCGTTACCATGCCAACTACAGAGCCACAGTTTTATATAAATTATTATCTGAATGACACACCTAGGAGGAAACAGACCAATGAGGAGTAAGCTTCTTCATAAGCTATCAAGAGAGCACCTTCAGTAGGTTTGTATGTATTATCAGATATTAAAAGGTAAATTTTAAAATAAAATCCCATCATTGCATATTTTGTAAATAAGGCCTTCAGGAAATGACTTCTTTGCCATTTCTGCTGTTGGTGTTGCAGGACAAACTAACCCTCATCCCCTTTGCAGTTCTAGGAGTGAAAACTAAATCAAACTGCAGTCTGACTTTTGAAAATAAGAAAAATAATCTAAAGCAGTTTTATGTAAAGCAAAATAGTTTGTTTCAACATAAAGTTTAGTCTTTAGCTTTAAAAAGTTTCCAGTCCTAGCTTTGCAAACCCAGAAAATAAATTATATTTATGGTTCTAGCAATGTTCACTTGTGCAAGGAACACAAATCTGATGAAAAAAAATTAAATAAAAGACAAACAATGTGTGTTAGGATGTTTTACCAACAGTCTGATGACTGATAATGGAAAAAAATGACTACCAGTAATAAGATATGAGGTGTTATCAGCCACAAGAATGGGGAAACAGACTGTGAGACTAGGCACACCTACATGTGCAGTGAGCATTTGCCACCAAGTCAAAAATCCAAAGTGCAGCAGCTTGCTAGCACATAGCTGCTAAACACGGGGTGTTAAATTTCACTGTCAAGAATTATTTTAACTCCTTTTAGCCAAATAAAAACAGTCTGTTACTCTGAAGCGGACTGCGTTCCCCTCAGGTGTGATTGTCAGTAAAGCTAGATGTTGTTACCCGCACGTTCGATGCCTCCAGTTGTGGTATGGATCGTAGAGGCTCTCGCAGAATGCCAGTGCATGACGGACAAACTCCTCCGCCTGACTCTGGTCCGCCATCTCCTTCTCTTTGGTCTTACTCTTCAGCTGTAATAGAAACAGCCACATTACATACTGCACATACTATTCAGTCTCAGTGAGACTTTCTCTGTTTAATCAATACAGTCAGCTGTGTGTAATAGTTAACCCAAATTTCTGTTACTGGGAGTAGGTAGCCAAGTAAAAGCTATTAGTTATTTCTACTCAGTTATTTCTGTTTTAAGAATTTTTTTTCATCTTTTACAAATTCAAACAGGGAAAAAGAAGGAAAAAAATGCTTTTTTAAAGTAACAAGGAGAGAATCTCATTGCATGGTTGGAGGATTGTGACCCACTCTTGCAGAATGTTTGTGCGTTTTTTTTGTTTGGGTTTTTTGGTAAAGGTCTTTGAGGATGTTCAGTTTGCATAAATGGGAAGACCAAAAGGTCAGGCTTCTTTTTGAACAGTGAATCATACACAGCTGCTCTTTTTAGTCGAAGAATGAAAGTACAGAGGTGGATATTACAGCAGTTGGTCACCTTTAACTGAATCCATTCTTTCATCCAATACTGAAATCTTTTACACCTACCCCAGTTACAACATAAACCAAAACCATAATCCATCCTCCTCTGTGCTCAAGCATTTGAGAGTTGTTCTTTTCATTGAAATAAAGGTCTCCTCCCCTACCCCCAACATACCAAAGCAGTTTTTTTCCATCAGTCTAAAAGATTTGCTGGTGAGATGCATCAGGCTATGTTGACGGTGATTTTTTGGGGGGGTAAGAATTAGAGATGGATCGATCCGATATTACGTATCCGTGGTTCAGGGGGTTGGGAAGCTCATCTTGTAAACGGAAAGTTGCCAGTTCGATCCCCAGCTCTGTCTGTCTTGGTCGTTGTGTCCTTCGGCAAGACACTTCACCTGCCGCCTACTGGTGATGGCCAGAGGTGCGATATGGCAGCCTCGCTTCTGTCAGTCTGCCCCAGGGCAGCTGTGGCTACAACTGTAGCTTGCCTCCACCAGTGTGTGAATGTGAGGGTCTCGAAAAGCTCGAGCAATCCATTATTATTATTATTACTGACCTAAATTACTGGATCGGATATCGGAGAGAAATAAAAAATGTAATCCGATCCATTAAATAGCACAAAAGCACCTCAGTAAACTTGCGACATGGCGTAACTCAGCTCATAACCTTAGTACATCGGAGCAGTATACGTCACGTGATAGAGCGGCTGTGGCGTGCGAGACCTGTTGGCGGTCTGGTTGAGCATTTGTAGCCTCGCTACCAACCCGGCATTTCATCTCCGAGAAAGTTATCCCAGACAGGAGTAAAGCAAGTGTGTAAGTTCATCTCCGAATGTTTGTCCCAAATTAAGCTTAACAACCGATATATGGAGCGACTGCCTCTTCTCTATCCCTCCCTCTCCTGTCACTACTTCAATCATGAAACTGATTAATGATCAGCTGATCGGCTTTTCTGTCGCGACTCCCGTCTCTTGTTCATTTATCGCCCACTTTGCACCAGAAAGAGGAAACCAGCGGCTAAACAACAGCAGCACGTTTAAGCTTGATAAGCTGTTGTTAGAATTTATTTAATATTATTATTCTACACCAGGATCCTTTTCTACGCATGGCTGGTAACTGTGCAGCAAAGTTTTACCAGGTGGGCCGATAGGGCATTAACAGGGAAAAGGGGGGTACAAAGAAATACTTTTCTTTCTTATTCTCATTTAAAATGTTTAGCTTTTAATAAATAATTATCTGAATCTTAAATCCAAAGTTTTAATCTGATGTAAAATGTATAGAAGTCCATTATTGTATATAGTAACTATTAAGTCTAATATACCCTAGTAAGCTATAGTACTTTTGGGAAGATACAATCAGTGCAGTCTGCAATTCTGTTGAAGAAAGATGTTGAATCTATTTAATTATTGTAGAAAAATAATTGATTTCTGTGCATTTTTTTTTTTTTTTTTTAAACATGTGCATTAACCTCCTAGGACCTGGCGTCCACATATGTGGACATCACATTTTGGGTTATTTAGACCAAAATACTCAATTTTGCTCTGCAAGAGCCTGATATCCACTTACGAGGACATTATACTGCTACTGTTCTATCAAAATTTTAAATGAATATCCTCATATGTGGCTCTTATTTTTCTTAGAAACAAAAATTAGGTAAAAAAAAAAATAAAATAAATTTTTTTCTAATTCTTTGTTTTTACATTCATCAGGTCCCAATCAGATCAAATATCAAAGAGAAATTAAAAATGCATGCCGTGGAAGAGTTCGGGTCTTAGGGGGTTAAATTAAAGTTGATTACGTCGATTAAGCATCACGAGGCGGAGGGTGGGGGGTGGTTCCCTTGTTTTTTTGTTTTTTTTTGCTGGGAGTTGGCAACCCTATTAGTTAGGTTGTTTAATATTTCTGCTAAGTACTCTTTAAAATACCAGAATAGGGAGGATGGTGCAGGTGTAAGGTTATTAGCTTGATGAGTGTTGCTGAACTATGAAACATCTTGGGTGCAGTGTACTTTTTGAATATAGGTATAACAGAATAGCTTTAGTGGGTTTTTTTGTTTTTTTTAAACTTGGCTATGAACTTATACACAATGCAGCAAGATATTTAAAAAAAACAGTTTTATTAATTAAAAAATACACTATATCGGATTCATATCGGTAGATATCCAAATTTATGATATCGTATCGGACATGAAAAAGTGGTATCGTGCCATCTCTAGTGAGAATGCAGGGAAACGTTTCCATAAAGGTCATATTTGCAAACTTGTCACTGCACAGTAGAGCAGAGCACCGATCCCCTAATTTGCTAAATCATCTTTAAAGGTTTTCCATTAATTCTACAAGTAGTTCTCCAAGTTAGAAAGTAATTTTCTTGATGTTTTAAATCTCACTTAATTGAAACTACAAAGTGATGAAAATGACTGCAGCCTTGCTGTGATAAAATGTTCAACTTCAGAGATCAAGCAGACATGCTGTCTTAACAATCATTATCTATATAATAAATAATAAGACAAGGAGAAGATTGTGCAGTGTATCTTTCTCTAGAACTACTAGAACAATGACTGCAAAGACAAAAAAATAAAGCAAATTAAATAAAAAAAATGTCCACCATTTGAAAAAAATAGAATTGGTGCAATTTTTATGGAATTGTCTGTCAAACAGCATCAGTGGGTGACATTACAATGGCTACATTCAAGTTTTCCATATGCTGTATGTTTATAACTGACATTCTCTGGACTTTTAAAACCATCACATCAGCTCACCAATGTCTCAAACGTTGGTCAAACAAAACAGAGCTCACATTTTTTGCATTGTCCTTCCTTTCCTTTCCTTTTTCAGTATAAAACAGTTTAAAGGTAAATAAATGAAATAATCTTAAATTGTGTTAAGGAAGGTTTCATCTTTAAGTCTATGACATTTTGGAGATGGGTTCATCTTCTGCTAAATTAATATCAAAAAGCATGCATATTAGATTTGAACTTCTAAACATTGAGCTTCTTTTTCCACTCTAAATTAATACATTCTTCAAGACCACAGGACACAGAAATATGTGCAAAAGAAAAAGGGAGGAGTCAGACCTGCTGAATATAAAGTGTTGTCATGGTGATGATGTGATTGATGTAGGAGCAAGTACCAATCTCCTCCACATTGGATAGGTTCCTTTCGTAAACATCGAATCATGGACACACAAACACACAAGACAAGTCAACTGTTAACTTCTCCATCACTTACTTTTGAACACCTACTTCATTAGAGTGAAATTTCATCTCAGCAACTTTACAGCATGTGTATGTTTAACATCCTGACCTGCAGATGATGATGAGGAATTTGAGCAGCAGCAGTGCTAGGTTTTGCTGCTCGGGCTCCAGGCCGTCAGAGGCTTTTTGGACACACTGCAGTAACTGGTGGCGCAAAACCTGCAGGATGTTGTCTGGGAGGAGCGTCAACACCGGGGGAACCTCTTCTGGTCTGTAGACACAGAAGCATCGCAAGCACATAGCTGGATGAAAAGGAATGTCGACTCCATGTTTGTGTACCAGGATCAGCAGATTATCAAAGCACCATCTGCTCTCACCGCGTCGTACACATGCCTGGTGCATTCAGGCATTCATTACTAGAGAAAAAAATTGCATGACTGCTGCACTCTGTTCATATATGTGAGAGAGAATCCCATGGTAGGGAAGCAGATGTGACAGCTGCAGAGGAAGGGAATGAGATGAAGAGGATGGGGGAGAAGACAAATGGAGGGAAGAGAGGACAAAGATGCAAGGAGGAAGAAGAACATGACATCATTCAAAGGACGAAAAAAGCAAATAACAGGCTGGCAGATAAAAACCTTAGCCAATTAGACTGAAACACCCATATTCTGTCATCCTACTCCACCCAATCCTGTGGCTCTGCCTTGCTCATAAAATGTGACTGACTTCATAAGGCTTCATCTGAGGTTCATGCGATCACAAGTGGCAGAACAGTGTTAACCAAGCTGCTCTAAAATCCTAGATACACGCTCTCCAATGATGAGTGGGTGTCTCTCACTTAACTGATTTGTGTTGGCATGGTGCTTTTGATGCAGAGCATCACCTGCAACAAAATTAAACCACTCTGCACAAAAGCATCTGTTGTGGCCATGCTATTTCAGGCTGCACTGTGGAAAGCTCCACGGTGTGTGGTCATGATGTGGATGACATACAAGAGGAGGTAGCTCTGAACCCGCTCCTTACAACTGATTAGATGGCACTGGTGTATTATTAAGTATATTAGCATATTAACATCTCGTTTGAATACAATTTAAATAAAACCCAAACCAAAACATAGCAGCAACCAAAATACCAAACTTGAGGCTTCGTTAGTAGTGCACGTACCAAAAGGGAACAACACAAATTGTGTTGGCAATCTACTTTGAAATAATTTGCTGATAAATGAAAACATTGTTAGCTAATAATGGTGCACATGCTAGAAATAAGAGCGTAAATTACCATCCTATTAAAATATTCCTCATCAAGAAGACAAGTCATTGTCAGTGTTTTCTCCTGCCAAACCAGTGTGGTTTGGTTAAAGAATAAGAATGGGTTATTCAGTGTAAATGCTAATTCCGGTTTATGACCATTATATATGTTATACTGAAAGAAAGCTTCAGGAACTCAGCATTGCAATTTGCCACAGTTTACCTTGAAGGTGTCTTTTCAAAGTCTACATCGAGACATCGCTCGTAGGAGCTGATGAAAATCTCCAGCCATAGCTTCAAGTAGTCTGGATCCCTCTGAGAAAAGAACAGAAGGGTGCAGAGAGGAAACAGTATTTTTAGTTACCTTTGTAGACAAATGTGTCATACTTAGAATAAATAAATGGCTGACAGCGGACAGACTGTAATTTGATTGAATTTATTGTTGTGTGGTGTATGTGTGAGACATTAATGACTTTTCTGTGTGGAACTTCAGGAAGCAGTTGCTGGTAAATGTGAGGTCGACATCAGATTTCTGACTTTTGGAATACCATTGAATCCTGGCACCTCATGCATCCCTTCGTAGTTCTTTCAATGTTCCCCAACACTGCCCCATGACCTCCTAACTGTACCTCAAAATTGTTTCGCAGTTCCACTCTTCCTCACTGTCCAGTGAATGGTCCTCACAGGGATAGGAAACAGCAAACATGTGTATGCTTATATTGGGGGGGTCACCATTCTAGTCTGACATTTCATTCTATACTCAGCTGATGTACAAATCTATACAATTGTGGAATTCCTATTAAATATTTGTATATGAAATTTAGATATTTAATTTTACTTCTGCAAAGTTACATCAAGATTGGTTTTCTCATGTAGGAGGAACTACGGAAGACAGATACATAAAATCTTTACAATGATAATGGATTGGATTTATATAGCGCTTTTCAAGGCACCCAAAGCGCTTTACAATGCCATTATTCATTCACTCTCACATTCACACACTGGTGGAGGCAAGCTACGGTTGTAGCCACAGCTGCCCTGGGGCAGACTGACAGAAGCGAGGCTGCCATATCGCGCCATCAGCCCCTCTGGCCAACACCAGTAGGCGGTAGGGTAAAGTAATGGTCTGCATTTGTATAGCGCTTTTCTAGTCCCTAAGGACCCCAAAGCGCTTCGCACAGTCATTCACCCATTCACACACACACACACACACACACATTCACACACTGGCGATGGCAAGCTACATTGTAGCCACAGCTGCCCTGGGGCGCACTGACAGAGGCGACGCTGCCGGACACTGGCGCCACCGGGCCCTCTGACCACCACCAGTAGGCAAACATGGGGTTAGTATCTTGCCCAAGGATATTTGGCATGCAGGCAGGGGGCAGCCTGGGATCGAACCACCGACCTTCTGATTAGGGGTTGATCTGCTCTGCCACCTGAGCTACAGCCACCCCGTGTCTTGCCCAAGGACACAACGACCAGGACAGAGAGCCTGGGGATCGAACTGGTGACCTTCCGGTTACATATACGCTTCCCAACCCCTTGAGCACGGTCACCCCATTATAAGATGACAATTGCCCTTAGAAAAATAGTCCAAAGACATAATGTAGCATGATGATATTTCAATTGAAACATGGATAAAAAAAGGATATTAATCTCACGCAGATTTGGTTGTTGAACTAGAGCACTGATGCTGGAGAGGACTAGCTGTTAGCCTCTGTGTTTACCTATGCTGTTAGACAAGCAGAAGGAGAATGATCTCAAGAATAAAACTAAGCTGATTTCAGTTTAAGCACACTACCTCTATGCTTATGTGCACATCAGATTTAGCTAATCACCCCACATCATTTAGGATTGAGTAAATATTTCCCAGTGCCTTTTCTACATTTGGCTCTGGTTATATTAGAAGCAAGAAAAACACATACATACACTTCTGGTCAAAATGTTTTAGAACACCCGAGTTTTTCCATATTTTACGTGAAAACATCTAGTTTAAAATCTCATTGCACTCTGAAATGAAAGCATAGTACAAATAAGCAATTGGAGTTAAAAAATAAATCAAGGAATCAATTTATAGACCAAAATGTATTTTAAACTTTTGACTAATCAAAGTAGCGACCTTTGGCAGATATAATAGCTGAACACACCAGTGGCATTCACTCTACAACAGAGATCAAATATTCTTCAGAAAGTTCTTCCCATATCTGTTGCAGAGGTTCCCAGTCAAAGAAAAATTTTAAATTATGAAACTGACAATTATGAAACTTTTTGCTTGTTTATTTATTTGTTTTTTCTTTTGCATACTGTGTCAAGCTTTCCTGTATATAATCATGTCCTAGATTTTGGAGAAAACAAGAAATTGATTAAAATTTTATTTAAAAAAAAAAATCAATAGATTCATATTTATACAAGCAGTGTGTTTATGTGTGTGTGTGTGTGTGTGTGTGTGTGTGTGTGTGTGTGTGTGTGTGTGTGTGTGTGTGTGTGTGTGTGTGTGTAAATTATGTGGTTCACACAACAAGCTGCAATGTTTGACCAGACTTTTGTGAACCTCTTTTCACAGCATTGCTTCATATTCAGAAGCAACAGAATTTGAATTTAAGGTTTAGTGTATACAAGCAAAATAAGAATGAGAGGCCGTGGTTCCTGTAACTGATGGTGACACACGTGCGTTTTTCTTAGGGTGTGAAAGCTAAAACTTGCACCTGACTGAATGGAAAACAGGCCCGGCAGTGTTCCTAACAGTCACATTTCTAGCAGCCGGATGACCGGCATTTCCTAAATTCCATGGAACAATGCCCAGAGAAAGATGGGATACCAGCATCAGCTGGAGATGAGGACTGGCCAGACAGGAACAAACAAGACAACACACACAAGTGACAGTGCTACAATAAATTACTCCGGAAATTTTTTTATTACTGTGACATGCAGTATTACATGTAATATGTTGCATTAGTAAATGTAACATATTTAGAACAATGCATTTTTTTGTCACTGCTACATCCTTTGCACTATAACATTACATTTTCCTTACCTAATGCCTGACTTTGTTTGTTTTGCTTTATATAAAGAAAGACCTATGTATCATAATCAGAATGTAATAATCCGGAATTCAGGAAATAAAGTCTGATGTTCAAAATTTCTGGCGGAGGACATCCAAAGCCTTCACTGTGTCCCTCCCCATTGCTCACACAAAATCGATGCCAACTGGTCTGACCTGAGGACACTCAAAATGAATGGCTGCAAGCAACGCGTACAGAAACATATTTTTCACATTGTTCATATAATCTCCGAACATTGAGCATAATTGATGGGTGTGTGTGGCAGTAACAGCATTTGCAAGTAGTATTGTTACAGCAGACACTGCAACAGGACTTCAACTAAGGATGATTTACTGTCTCTAATTAATCTACTGCTCATGTTTGGTTAAGTGCTTTGTTTAGAAAATGTCAAGTTAGTGTTTTGTTTGCTTAAAAACCAGAGCTGTAACAACTAAATACTTGCCAATGTCTCTTAAGAAAATTACTAAAATGAAAAAAAACAAACAAAACCCCAAACAACAACATAAAACCCCCACACAAATCTGATCGTTTCAGCTCTGTATCACAGACGTAACTCTGAAAGCATCATTGATTCATCATACACAAGTTATCTCTTGTTCAAGCACTCTTAACAGATGCTGTCATAAGGACTTTGGGCCATCTGGAGGGTGTGAGTGAGCAATCTAGGTCAAGGAAAACTGAAGAGTTAAACATGGCAGATTATAGCAACACTCGGTTTATTGAGCATTTGGTAGAGTAGTCTGACCCCTACTCGTTCAGAGGTCTTTAAATATTTAGATCGTGATTTGGTGGTAACCCCTCTGACCCCCTTTATAGAGTTAACTAAAAAGCCCGGAGCTTTTTAAAGGCCTTAGCATTCACTCTCTAGGGAACTGCCTACTGATATTATGACAATCAATCCAGTGAAAACTGTGTGAGAGGTAAAAGTTTGAGTCCGTTCAAGCCATGAGGAAGTACAAGAATTTTGAAGCGATGTAATGCTACTCCTCTTCTCGTTCTGTTGCTTCTGCCTAACGAAATTTGTACAAAGGGAGCTATAACAAGAACTCACATCATACAATGCCCGTATGCAATATATGTAAAATTAGGGCTGCTCAATTAATCGAATTTTAATCACGATTACGATCTGGGCTTTCAACAATCATTAAAAATGACTGAGCCGATTATTATCCCCTCCCTCATTTATCCGCGACACCTTAAAGGCCGGTCCATGAAAATATTGTCGGGCATAAACCGGTCCGTGGCGCAAAAAAGGTTGGAGACCGCTGATTAAGAGGACCCGAGGGAAGCTCGGAAAGCTAAGCAGAAGTTATTTGGAGAGGAGAGTGACTGCCGTTGGTTGAAAAGAGAGGTAAAAAAAAAAAAACTTCAGTGGTGGTGCACACTATTTTATATTATTTTTTAAAGTCATTATTCAATACATTGTTATTGTTAACCCTTTAAAGCCGGTCAGAGCAGCACGCTCTGTTTTGTGTAACTATTTTTAAATCCCTGTAGAACCTGAACCGTGTAAGCTAGCGCAATAAACCGGAGTTGTACTTACATCTTATGCCATCAGCTTGTCCTCAGTCACGGTTTCCTTCCACATATAGCTTTGCAAAAATGGCATAAAAAGCGCTTGCAGGAACAAAAACATAATATTCCAGAAACACGCTTTGCCGATCCGATCAGCTGCTCGTAACACTTCGCACATTGAAACAAACGTCACCGCTAACTATCACATGTCCGCCATTTCCTGCCCGAAACCGGAAGTGACGTCATTTTCGCGGAAAATGTAGTTTCTTTTACTTGTAGGCCTTAAAAGCCTATACTGGTCATGTTTGACTTTTCTGAATAGTTTCTGGGATGCTTAGAACTCGAATTGCACTGCTGGAAATATTTTATTTTGATGCACCTGCTGTTTTCTTTGCAAATTTGCATCATAGGATTGTTTTTGTTTTTCCTGCAGTATATAAAAATTGCTGTATCTCCAAAATAAAACTATGAAGACACTCAAAATAAATTTCCTGTTGTTATAAACTATTTTTTGCAACTTTTTTGTATTTAAAGTTTTGAGGGATAAACCTCTTAAATTTCTCCAAGTAGAAATATATGTTAAAAAACAAAAACAAAAACGATTTTCAATTTTTTTGTAGTTTATTGCACTTTTTTGCAATTAATGTAGTTACTATGGACTTAATGTATACATATTATTAAAATATGGGCTATAACAATTGTATAGCAACTTGAAATGCTCCCACAAATGGCACTACAACATGTAAAAAAATAATATAAGCTCTGGCGGACTTAGATAAGATAAGATAAGATAAGATAAGATAAGATAAGATAAGATAAGATAAGATAAGATAAGATAAGATAAGATAAGATAAGATAACCTTTATTAGTCCCACACGTGGGAAATTTGTTTTGTCACAGCAGGAAGTGGACAGTGCAAAAGTTATGAGGCAAAAATTAGAATACAATAAGAATAAATACAGTACACAACTGTACAGAATAGAATAAAATAAAATACTATATACAGTAGAATAAAATAAAATAAATATACAATAAGATAAAAATAGAATACAAATACTATATACAACTGAGTAAAAATACAACGATGACAGAAAGGATTATTGCACTTAGTATTATTGCATATGTATGGATGTGTGTGCTTGATCAGTTAAAGTCTTTATTATGGAGTCTGACAGCAGTGGGGAGGAAAGACCTGCGAAATCTCTCCGTCCCACACCGTGGGTGCCGCAGTCTCCCACTGAAGGAGCTGCTCAGTGCTGTCACAGTCTGCTGCATGGGGTGGGAGATGTTGTCCATCAGGGATGACAGCTTAGCCGCCGTTCTCCTGTCACTCACCACCTCCACTGGGTCCAGAGGGCATCCTAGAACAGAGCTGGCCCTTCGGATCACCCTGTTCAGTCTCTTCCTGTCCCCAGCAGAGATGCTGCCGCCCCAGCAGACCACGCCATAAAAGATAGCAGAAGCCACAACAGAGTCATAGAATTTCTTCAGGAGTGGGCCCTCCACTCCAAACGACCTGAGTCTCCGCAGCAGGTACAGCCTGCTCTGCCCTTTCCTGTAGAGGGCGTCTGAGTTATGAGTCCAGTCCAGTCTATTGTTCAGATGAACACCAAGGTACCTGTAGCTGTCCACAGCCTCAATGTCCATACCTTGGATGTTCAGTGGTTGCAGTGGAGAATGCTTGTGCCTGCGGAAGTCTACCACCAGTTCCTTGGTTTTACTGGCGTTGATCTGGAGGTAGTTCAGCTGGCACCAGTCCACAAAGTCTTGGGTCAGACCTCTGTACTCACTTGGTTCTATGGTAGGTCTTAAAGGGTTAAATAAATATCGTCAAATAATCGAGATCTCAATTTCAGTGAAAATAATCGTGATTATCATTTTTGCCATAATCGAGCAGCCCTATGTAAAATAAAACTGATTTTGATTGGATGTTAAGTAACTCTGTATTTGGCACTTTCTCATTGCTGTGACTTCACTTATATGGGAGCTCAGAAAACATCCCATCATTCCAAAGGCCGACAAACAGGAAGACCGACTTGACAAATAAATAATGGAATAATTCACTCCAGTGACTTTTATCCAGAGTGTATATTAAAGACTGATGCCGTTACCATGACGCCACCCATTGGTTTTGGACTCTACATTCTGAAGCCTCAAATTAGCATTTCGGCTGCCACCCTTTTAGCTTTTTGGAGCCAGAAGTTGTCATTGCCAGCTGTAGTCCAAGCTACCACAAGACCTAGAGAAGCAGTTCAATATTATGATTTGTAACCTAGCCAAACCAGCTGCAGCTGGAAAGTAAAACTTGACACATAAATCGTGAGGCTGGTTATGAGTGACAGAAAGATGGGACATTAAAATTATATTATACTGAGGATGGGGTTAAAATAAGTCACAAAATATACTCATACAGGCAGCCAGCCCATATAAAACCTATGTTCGTGAAACGGTGAAGGAAAAGGCAATTCATAAACCAATTTACAAAACTCCTTATCAAATCCCTGCATAAACAAAAAGAGTTTGCAGACTACTAATTCAGAACTAAGGAAAAAATATTAGCTGGAAAAAATAGAATCAGTGTTTCTTAGCCAGCACAGCCCCTGGCTACAGAGGGGGAGACTGCTTCTGTCTGCGTGTCAGAGTGGGAATCAGCCAGCGCTGTGCTATTCCAAGTGAAGTCATCAGAATAATCCTGTGACGCTGACCTCCGTCTGCGCGTGTGTGTGTGTGTGTGCGTGTGTGCGTGTGTGTGTGTGTGCGTGTGTGTGTGTGTGCGTGTGTGTGTGTGTGCGTGTGTGCGTGTGTGTGTGGAAGAGACAAAAAAAGAAGAAAAGAGAGAGAGATGTCGGACTGGAACTCAGCAGGAACCACGTGTGTAATATGTTCTGCTAGGAGGCCACGGTCTGTCTTCTGTGTGTGCTTCTTTCCCCGTGTTACCCCGTCACTTACAATGACAGAGAAAAACATTTATTATTGGATGGTAGAGCAGGGCGATATGGTCAAAAATATTTATCACGATATATATTTGAAAATTTGCGATAACGATATAACTGACGATATAATTGATGCGAGACAAAATACAACTCCACAACATTACTAGCGCAAAAACACAACCTTCCATTTATTTTCACTTAAACAAGAAGCTGGTTTTTATGTACATTAAAGCTTTATAAAAATGTAACAGTGCAAATGCAAATTCCTTGCTGAAAGTTTAACCAAAAGGCATTTCCAGTAGAAATGGGCTGACATATCCTGAGCATAACCATGTATAATATCCACTGAAGTTAAAAAGAGGTGCTTTGCTACATTAAACTGCAGTGTGCAGTACGTATTTTTCGGACCATAAGGTGCACGGGATTATAAGGCACATTAAGCGAAACAAAGCAGTCAGATAAATCAAACTTTATTAAACTCATTCTTCTTGCTTCCTCCACTTCTGTACCATTGATTCATTAATGTTGAATTCTCTGGCCGCTGCTCTATTCCCATGTTGTTGCAGTATATTAATGACTAACCTTGTATTGTGGATGGATTATCTCAGTTGTTCTCCTGACTGAAGTTTGGTCCGTTTACAGCATCCTGCCATGCGATTGCATTTGTCTCTAACTATCAGGAACCTTAACGTTAACTTTTATAAGTGGAAAAGTGTTAGTGTTCGTCCTCCAGCTTCACTGTTTATGTTATGCTAACATAGCTGTGTCGCTAGCGATCACGTAGCACATCATTATATACCAGCTAGCCCAACTTCAGTAACCCTACAAACGTCACTGCTGTTTAGTTTCCTGTCTTCATTTATGTTGGAAGTGATAGCAGAGCTGTACGTTCGAGTTTTTTCAGAAATCTCTCAGTCAGAACATGCAATATCATGCTTAGGTAACTAGCGAAACTAGCGAGCTAACTTCCGCTAGTTTCCTGCTAACTTCTAACTCCGTTAAATGTAATAAATTTTGTTTTCATGGATGCCTGGAAGTTAAACTTCATAGTTACACTTGGTAAAGCAGCAATGCTGATCGTTTTATTAAAGATGAAAGAATTTAGACAGTTTTTAACTCTCAGTGATGCTGCAGTGTTCTTTTGACCTGAAGAATACGGAGTTTAGGACCCAGATTACTTCCAGATTTACGAGCATCTTAGGCTACGTTCACACTGCAGGCGAAAGCGCATCAAATCCGATTTTTTTGACCCTATGCGACCCATATCCGATCATGCTATGACAGTGTGAACGGCGCAAATCCGATATTTTCAAATCCGATCTGGGTCACTTTCGTATGTGGTACTGAATCCGATACATATCCGATGTTTTAGAAAGCGACTGCTGTTTGAACGGTCAAGTCGCATTAAATCCGCCTTTTACGTCACCGACACAAGACTGAAGCTAATTATCAGCGCCCGAGAAGACATCGCGAACGCTTCCTGGCCATCCAGTGTAGATGTCAGTGAAACTGTTGGGAAGACAACGTAAACATTTTATTTGTACTGTATAATCTACAGATTCTGACAGAAATCTGCAGCTATCCTTTGAAGCACCGCTCCTCTCTTAAACAGCAATAAGGATCATTATTAGGTTATTTACATTATTATGTAAATAACAAAATAACTTAAAGCAAAAATTGGGAAACGTGAACTCCGAAGTCTTTTTATTAAGGGCCATCAGTCAAACAATACTGTTGCTCTGGGTCTAAACAGAGCGCTTTGTGTGTGACATCTTCTTTTGCGCATGCGGGCCGCTTTGAGCGTTCACACTAGAGCGTGTTTGCTGTCGCATTTTATTTGTAGTGTGAACGAGCAGACAAAAAAAATCGGATTTGATCAAAAAATCGGAATTGAGCATTAAGACCTGCAGTGTGAACGTAGCCCAAGTCCGACAAATACGACAATAACGACAGCCGCTTGCATGTTCTGCAAAAAAATGTGCTTTGTCGTGTGTCTGACGGACAAACACCAAACCAGTTCCACATCACTGAAGTTGCACCATTTTTACAAACCAATTCTGGTTCATCTGTTTCACTCAACAATCGGCCATGTGCGTATGAAAACAAAGGCACTGCGCATGCGCGTTTTACTCATATTCTATCGCGATATTTCATTTTCCTATTGTTGCCTAACATTATACCGGTATTACCGTGAACGGTATAATATGGCCCAGCCTTATTGGATGGTGCCCACACTGCTCTTTAACCAGAGCAATAAACAGTCTATTGTCTTAATGTACATATGAATGCTGCTGCCAGGAAATTAGAAGATGATGATTTAAGCCAGTAGTTTCCCTCTCAAGTGAGTTTGTGGCTGAATGACTGTGTGTATGTCTCTTAAAGAATGTCCTCTTTTAGGCAGCAGCTTGGGAGCACAGATGCCCATTGAGGGTTTGTACTGTGGCAGGCAGGGGACACACCCTGCTCTACATTGCCCTGTTTATCCTCAGCCTTCATCACAGCCCCCCCCCCCCCCCCCCACACACACACACACACACAATCACACACCTTGTCCAGCCAGACTCCCACAATATTCTTGTGTCCCAATGTGTATACAGACAGTTCCCATGAGAGAATCACATGCCTCTATGATTTAGTTCATTATCATATTAAATTCTATGCCCAGCTACATCACAATCCCAAATATCTGTTTAAACTGACCTCTGTAAACCTTCCAAGGTCAACAGCAACACAGACCAATGCACGTCCTTCTTAACAGAGAAATCCCCACTGACCCAGACTGGATTTATCAATAGCTCTCAGTCATTTCGAATGTCAGAGACATGCATGAACGAAAAGAAAAAGCTGAAGGGCTAAAGAGAGACCAATGCTGGATTTTCTAATTGTTACTCATTTTTTAAAAACAAAACAAAAAAAAACAAAAAAACAACAACAACCACAACAAAACGATTCCTTCTGGAGTCTATTCTCATTCTTGACCATCCATTTATTTTCTACCACTTATCTGGGTCCAGGTACAGTCTAAGCAGCCATGCTCAGACGCCACTCAACCAATCACCACCTCCAGCTCCACTGTGGGGAATCCAAGGCGTTCCCAGGGAAGCTGTTTCATTCCTAGGGCATTAAATACTGCTTTTCTGTCAATGCTCTATAACTCTAAAACTGTATGTTGTCATTTTGCCAGGATCTTTAGTTGCATCGTTTTGACTTGATCTGTTATGAGATGCTAGACAGGCGTGGTCAGCCAGCTGGTCGGGTGGCAGTTCAGGGGAACCTGGTTAGGTGGAAGTGGCATAGAGTCGCTGAAACCACAATGTTTAAAGGCCTCCTCCCTTTAGATTTAATAGACGGCTGTGGTTTTTCTGTTTCTGCTGCCATACAGGCTTACAGCACTACCCGTCACTGTGACAACTCCTCTGGCCATGACATAAGTGCCAGAGGTGGGTGGGTGTGTGCGTGTGTGCGTGTGTGCGTGTGTGTGCATAGGGGTCCACACTGCACGAGGCACGTCTGATACACCCTGTTAGTGACATCAGTGTTATGCCAGAGATATTCATAGCATGGAGGGAAAATGAGAAGCAAGAACTGCACCAGGGAAGAAAGTTAGCCTGAGGGAGCAAACTTCACGGAGCAGTTCATTCAGTAAACCGAAGCCTGAGTGCATGAGCTTGTCAGACTGCATGAGGTATGGCGTATGCACATGATTATTTGTGTGTGTGTGTGTGTGTGTGTGTGTGTGTGTGTGTGTGTGTGTGTGTGTGTGTGTGTGTGTGTGTGTCAGCAGAAATTAGACTGGGTAATCTACTTGACCAAATATGTGAAAATCTGAAACCTTGCACCATTTCCAGCTTGACTCTTTTGCTTCCGATTTCCACCAATGCTTTCACTGCATGCTGATTCCCATAAGAGCAAGGGTTTATGCAAATTACTGGCATTTGCTCCAATCCAGTGAAAAAGCAGGGTGGTGTGGGGTGACATCACACAGGATGATGGTTCTGTGAATCCCCTGTGTTGTGGACAGTTGAAAAAGAGAGTGAGGACTGTTCCTCTTAAGTTACCAGAGTCAACTTTAAAGCCACAGGAGGGTAAAATGTTCCCTGTGCTTGGTTAAATCAAAAAGGCTTTTCTGCAGCACATAATGGCCTTAAGAGCGGAACTGGCACGATTCAGGAATCTGCTAAACCCTCCACTGTCTGACAAGCCCTTCTGGATAAAACACTGGCGAGAGAGCAGAGCTACTGCGCCACTGTATGCCAGCAGCCACCAGCCGCTGCTGGGGGACAACACTATGGCACGAACCAATGACAGTCAGCGAAGAGGATCGCTCGTTACATAAGCATCTTGGCTGTTGTCTGTGACCTCTCTGCTTCACTATAACTCAGAGAAGCAAACTGGAGGTAGTCTGCAGTAGAGCTGGGCGATATATCGAGTTTTTAAAACATATCGATATATTTTTATACGAGATATAAGATGTGACAATATCCTTTATATCGATATAGTCTATGTTACGTTATAATTATAGTTGTGGAGCCGCAAGTTTGCCTCTCTTTCGTCCACTTTTGTCTCTACGCAACGTTACTCCGCCTCGCCTTCACTGAAGACAACTCCCCCTTCTCCCCCATCGCTTCACGTGCAGGCAGCGACAAGATGGACACGGCAAATCTCCGTTAACGAGTTACTGTGCATCGCCCCATGCGTGGGGCTGGACAGCGTCAACGTGTTAACGAGCTAACCATGCTAACGAGCTAACCGCGCTAACGAGCTAACCGCGCTAACCCTAAAATCCTTTCATTCTCTCAAAAGTTGACAGTGCGCCTTATGTATGAATTCTGGTTGTGCTTGATGGCCGCGAACCGATTTTATGTGGTACACGGCGCTCAGCAATCTGTCAAAAATGTTTGAGTACGACTTTGGTAAGCTACGGAGCTGCACCGCTTGATAGATTGTCGGCGCATTACGGCTACCGAGGAGCTTCGCGGAGTGATACGTACTGTGTTTCAACGTAATATTACCGTATTGTGTGTGTGTATAAGGACCATAAATGGCACCTGTAAGAGACGTGGTTATGAAGCGGATTTCAAACTCCAGGCTATCAGTCACACAGTAAAACTTGGGAACAGAGCAGCTGTGAAATCTGTCTGTCTTTGTTATTACGCTCAGCGTCTTTTAGTTTACATTTTGACGGCACAATTGTGAGCTCTTTGTTTAGCACAAAAACAACATTGTTTTCTTTTATTTATGGAGCATTATTATTTAATGAATGCTCATAATTTAATTTTGAGTAATTTTTCATGTACATCTGTGCTGTATGTTAATAAAAGTGCCTGTGTGACATCTGGGACACAGCTTTGACTAAGAACTCTCTTTTTGTTCTTACTTTATGGCTTAAAAAAAATATCGAGATATACATCTTATATCGCCATCCAGCTAAAAAATATCGAGATATGAATTTTGGGTCATATCGCCCAGCCCTAGTCTGCAGATTCTCATTGAAATGCATACAACATAATAACTGACATCTACCAATACATTAATTTAGAAGCTTTAGAAGCTTTAAATAATGAATACCAACAGTACTTTTCAAACAATGTAAATGTAATCATACAGACTAAGCTTTTACTATGTTTCCCAACTATTCCCTACTAGCAATATATAATGAAAGGTCAAAGATACAGTAAGCATTCCTTTGACCTTCTGACTTTAATGTAAATATTATTTTACATAATAGTGTTCAAAACTTTAGAGTGCACAGCCTGAAACTACACTGGAGGACAAAATACTACATTCTGCCCACCTATACTTCCCTAAATACTGAAAACAGCACCAAATGTGCATCAATCTGTGGTAGCAAATAGTCCTAACAATTGTTATAAACTACAGTCGACAACCGTTTCAGGAAATGAATGAAACAAAACAAAAACACTATAAACACACATTTGTCATTCAACAAGGGAAAACAAAGGCCAGTATACCAGCAACATATGGTGCTGAGTGTAATCTGAAGGCACCTAATTTATTATTTGTTTTTTCATAAATTACCCTACCCAAAGAATAAACATGATGTATAAAGCTGTGATGTTGTGCCTGTGTTCAGATATGGCTAATATGACCTGGTACATACACAAACACCAACTCCTGCGCACTTCTCCACACTGGAACTGATGCTACAGCTGTTCAACCAACAATTTCTGACTTCATCAGTATGCCAAAAGGCCAGCTGCCACTTCTGGCTTAAAGTGTATTCAAAAGCAGTTTTCTAATGCCATAAGTCAAACTTCTAGGAGAGACACACGTCTGTCTAAACACAAAATTGCCTCTTCCTCTTTCAGTACCAGGAACCAAGTGGTCAGGTGAATGATAATGATTCAGAGAGAGATAATCAGAAAGCAGACATCTGACTGACAGAACAGGACGAGCTGGTTCTCCCAATGGAGCCGAGGGCTGGTTGTGTTGTAAAAGTTTCTACTGTCAACACCACTCACCTGAATGACTCTTTCTTAGACAACAGTGCCAGTATTAACCTCTGACACTAAAGGCTGCCATGACTCTACTGTTGTCAGTGATTAACCAGGCAAGGCACATGAAAGAGGTGTGTATCAGGATGAGTACACAAATATGACAGATGCCTCCAAAGTCATCTAACTGAGTCACATAGTCAAGTTTCAGGAGTAAATACAGCATTCAGGATAATCATTAAGTCTTAAAAGTGTTATAATATTGCAAATTACTAACTCTATGATAAATTGCATTATCATTGAAAGTTGAATTAGAGGTTATTATAAAGTTTAAACTATAGCTTAAATGCAGTACTGTGTGTTTTACTAGCATTTCATTGCAAATTAGGCAGTTGTTTCATGTATTAATTGTTTTTTACTGCTAATGTTTAAAAGGACTCCAACCAAATTCGAACAGTAGATTTTCCCTGACGCTCTTTGTTGCCTCTAACAGCATGTGGTCTGATTTCAATGTCAAGGACTTGAGTCAAATTTTCCATGAAAATCCAAAGAATGTGACGTTTATGCTTATTCCCATTGCCTTACTCTGGCTCCCAGCACAACGATTCAACACAAGCTCCACATACAGACAACAAAACAAACACAAAGGCTGTGGCATCAGATAGAACATAGCTAGTGACACCGTTAGTGAGAAAGTAAACTAGGTTTAGCCAACTAGCTGCTAGTTAGGCATTATGTAATTTGTGTGGATTTGCAGATAAGTTAGGTGAAATTGGCTATAAAATAGCTATATCTATGTAATAAAGCCCATCCTGGAATTTGGCCATCAGGGGAAAGCTGGTTAGCGTCAGCAGAGTGTTCGAGTCAAACTGTTTGGTTTTCAGAACCAAAACCTGATGCCCGAGTCATCTTTCTGGCTAATGGACAGTTGTAGCTTAAGGGTCAGAAAAAGGAAGTTAATGTGGAAGAGATTTAAAAACAAAACAAAACTAAAACTGAAATAAATAAATGAAAAATTTATCCTGAAGACCACCAAATGACATAAGCTGTTGTTGGACAAAACTATTTAGAGTTAGAGACCTATAGTTCTCTGTAGTGACCTCACTCCTGAGTTTATAATCATTTTGTAAATCTTGCTTAAATTGTTTTTCAGAATGGATCTGGAATGGATGTTCTTTGGGTAATCACTTGTCAATTATAAGATGTTAGCCAAAAGAGGAGCACTTTCACAGTCAGAGCTGCACTTCTTCATCCTGTTTTTTTTTTGTTTGTTTGTTTGTTTTTGTGTAAATAAAGATGAGGAAAGAGGAAACACTCATATCAAGGCTTCATAACTGGACATTGGGTGACATCACAGTAGCTACGTTTTTGAATCTTTTATACTGTCTCTGGGCTAATGTGTGGCTCGTTCTCATACCTCAGCTGGTCATCTTCAACAAGCTGTTGCCATGCTATCACTGTGACTAGCAAAGTCATATATGAGTTGAAATGGCAGTTGGGGATGTAAATGATGTAAAGTCATAAAGCTAAATAGTATCGACTTTTCACATTGAAAGCCAACATGGGGGCAGTCAGTCAGCCAGCTAGATGTAACTTAGCTACATAGCAAGTGCCTACCTGGTTGCTTCATCCAAGTCAACCTTGTTCTTTTACTGATACTTAATATACACACAGCTGGTCTCCTAGCTTTTGGAAAAATACATGAATAATAATCAAAGGCAGACTTGAGTGTGTCCACCGTTTTGGCCAATAAAGGTTTGAACGAACTGCCCGCAAAGACCACTTCACTTAGCAGCCATGGGTGTTATTAATAAATTAATAAGAGCTCCTTTAAGATCAGGCTTCCTACACCATTTCATAAAGGAGCGCAAAGCTTTTGCAGAGCTCACTGAATAAAAACAAGGGCAGAGCACCGTCTGCCCTTCAAACCGTTTAAGATTTTCTAATGACCTGCAGAAGCCCTGAAAACAAGGAAACTGTTTCGCTACTTTGCAATGAGAAAGAGTTGGGAAGAGAAAATTGTGATAAGAGGCCGGTCGTAGTTGACCACTTGGTGGGACACAGTGTGGCTGGTCTCAGAGCTCAGACAAGAGTCAAGCCTCAGAAAGAGACATTCCTTGACCAATTTAGACCATGTGACTAAAGGCTAGACAACCCACACACCCACACACAGACCATATCATTAAAATGGTCTGCCCCATACTGTGTAGATCTCCCTAGTGTTGATTTAACAGGCTCTGGGCTTCAGAGGTGTCCTTGTCAAATAGCATTAGTATGAATGCAAAGCTCCAGTGTATCCCAGCATTGTAACAAGATCAACAATGATTCAATTCACCTGTACGTGCACATGTATATAATATATATTAGAATGCATCTCTCGCCACATCTCTTTTGCTTCATGCAGACATAAAGATTAGCTCAGTGGACTCTGGCTGAAAGCCAGGCTCGAATGAAATGATCCTTCCCTGCAATATAATGCTCAGTCAATGCAAAGAAAAAGTCCTGCTAGAGCAAATGTAATGTATATGCTCACTTTTTCACAGGTGACTGCAACAATCTCAGAGACTCCAGGCACCCAGCTCGCTGGTATTAAACACTCTGTGTGTGTCAGCATTCAAATGCTTTACTTCTCAGGATGAGGATTATTGGATGTCGTAATCTAAAAATAAGTGTAACAGCTTCACAGCCCTCCAGACTTCTCAGAGGGCTATGCACGGTGCGTTATTGTGAGGGATTACTGTGGGAGGTAGGTAGTGTGACTGCAGCCAGGCTCACGTGAGGAGCGGCTCAGGCAGCCCGTTTTGATTGGACGGCAGGATGCGCGCATGCTTTATCACAAGGTGAATTAAATCTTGCCAAGAGCTGACTCAAAGGGTGCTGTCTCTACTCTGGCATGCCTTCATTCATCTCTACTGGTAAAGTAAGGGAGCATTAACAACATATCACGACCATGATACATTTAAGAATGCATCCTCGCTGGGGTTGAATTTAACATTCATTAGAAACCACATCCACCTGACGTTATGACAAAATTTGTCCTCAGTGAATTAATTATTCATTTATAAACATAATGTGTCTCGCTGCAATAATTCCTTCAGGATCTACAAGCAATTTCATTAGTCTGCCTTTTACCGCAATGCACTAATTGTCTTTGCCTTCAACCTGTCTGTCAGCACAGGCTGTACTTTCTCATAACCACAGCCTGTCAGAGCAAATGGGCTTAATCTGTTGCTAGACTTCAAAAAAACATAAATAGCATGAGTGAATAACCCCCCCCCCTGGCAATTGCCAGGGAGGAAATGCCCTCACTCGGTCCATTACTTCACACGAATGACATTTCCACAGGGGAAGTGCGTGTGGAAAAGGAGAAACCTTACCTTGGTGCAGTAGAGCATCCAGACTTCATACAGTCTCTCGTTGGATGCCATGGTGCCAGTGAGGGGCACCCTCGGGCTGCGGTGTCCACAGAGGTCACTTCCCTGGTTGCTTCATGGTTCCCCGTCATGAGCTAAACGGCTTCATTGCTCATGACTTACCAACTCTGACAAAGGTGTGGTAGTCCTTTTAAAAAGAGTGGGGAAAGCTGTGCAACGTGTTGAGGCAACAGCCTGATAGAGGGAGACTTTTAAAAAATATATTCCATGGCAAAGGAGAAATGTGAAGCCCCCGGAGTGCAATAGCTGGAATTTCTGGAGCAGCTGGGCCTCGACTCCCACTTTTTTTCCCCTCCCGGTTCTTCTTCTTGGAGGTATTCCCAGCAGCGTTTGCGCTATGAAGGATAACAACACAGACAATTGCATATGATGGAGGCGGATGTTTGGTCACTGTAAGCCAAATGGCAAGGCTATCGACCGCAAGCAACAAAATACTTTCAGTAACGTTACTCCCTGTGTACTTTGAGCAGCCCAGCTGGCTCCGAGCTCAGATGTACTGTGGCGGTCAACTACGCGACAAAACACATACATATACACATGCCTATTTTCTACTGTGTGCTCTTCTGATAAGCTGAATAACTAGCGTATTCCGTACAGTCTCTTCGGCCACCCTGGGCAAACACTGCTGTGTAGTTAACCTTACCTGACCAAGCTCGCTATAAGCTAGCTGTCTGTCAAAAAAAAAGAAGCCTTTTTCTATTTTTTAAGCCACCATTTCTCCTCCTCCTCATGTGACACAAACGCTTCATCCGCCAATGCCTGCCCGGCTACAGAGGGTTCACATGAAAGTAATAAACCGATAAAAACACCAGAAATAAAAATAGACCTATCGATAACTTGCAGACCGCTCACCTGTGCAAAGAAAAGACCAACTGTCACTGACACCGTTTCCAGAGTAGTTGGTTTTACGTCCAGCGTCCGACAACAAGGACGCACAGCGACTTCCTGTGGACTAACGCTTTGACTTATTTCAAAAATAAGAGTCGACTGATTTCTATAAAATAAACATATTTTATTTAGCTCCAAAATTTGGAAAACACCGGTGTTACAGCTGCCAAAACTGTAAACACCTTCATAATCAAAATGTCATAAATAAAGTAGAATACTTTAATGAAACTAAAATAATTACACATAAAAAGCTAAATATAACACTATAAGGAGCTTATTAAGTTTATATGATGTTTATTTCAAGGGAGCCACAATTTTACTCTCCCTAAATGGAGGGTTGTGGTCTATCTTGCTGTCATAGTAGGCATATAGTACCATTTAGGAAAGTGTAATGGTTCGAAATAACAACATGTTCCTATAGTTATAAGAACTAAAGACATGCCTAATATGTAGTCCAAAGCAAAAGCAAGTGTAAAAAGGAATATTGTAATATTGTACTTTTATTAAACTAGACTTTACTTCTCAGTACTTCATATACTGTGTACAGTATAACAAGCGTAAAAGGGGATTTTAATTTGGTGGGGGAACCGGATAAACAAGAGACTGCAGCGTCTAGCACGAAAATACAAAAACGAGCCACTCGAAGGCGTTCATGAAGGCAAGGGTGTGTTTTTTTTTACTTATCGTTTAAAAATGAAGCTGTTAAACAGTGACGAAATATGCTTCTGATGTATATGACACTATTCAGAGTATTTGCGACAGTTTTCACTCACTTACGTTGTCGATGTGGACCTACGTGGTTGCTAGGGGTTGGGTTACGGTCTGTTTGTTTTGATATTCTATTGCCGCCCAGTGGAGCAGAGAAAAACTACAATTTTCAGACCTCTAGAAATGGTCATATGCAGAAAGAATTAATATTGCCGCTACTACTACTACTACTACTAATAATAATAATAATAATAATAGTAATAGTAGTAATAGCAATAATAATTGATGTTCCTTCTGTCACTTAAATGCGTCGTGGGGGGTTAATGAGTGAAATAAGTATTGGCTACCCAAGCAAAAATGAGTTATTATTGGAGGAGAAATCCTTGTTAGCAAGCACAACTCTAAGACGTTTCTTGTAGTTGGTCGCCATGTTTGGACACATCTCATGAGGGATTTTGGCCCACTCCTCTTTCCAGAAACTCTCTAAATCCTTTAGGTTTCCTGGCTGTCATAAACTTAAAGCTTTGGCTCTCTCCACAGAAAATTCTGCATGACTGAGGTCAGGCCTGAGGCCACTCCATGACCCTAATGTGCTTCTTTAGCCACTCCTTTGTGGCCTTGGAGGTATGTTTTAGGTCATTGTCATGCTGGCTGAGGGAAGGAGGTATTCATCCAAGATTAAAGAGTACATGGCTCCGTCCATTTTTCCCTCAATGGATTGAAGCTGTACTGTACCCTTAGAAGAAAAACAGCCACAAAGCATAATATTTCCATTTCCGTGCTTGACTGTGGGAATGGTGTTTCTTGAATCATAGTCACCATTTTGCTTCCTCCAAGCATTTTGGTTTTGTCTGACCACTGATCATCTTCCCACCAAGCTTCTTGCTGATGGTCTTGTAGCCCATTCCAGCCTTGTGGAGAACTACAATCTCGGCCTTGACATCCTTTGACAGCCCTTTGTGCTTGCCCGTGGTGGTGGAGAGGTTGGAATGGAAAAATGGATCCTGTGGACAGATTTGCTTAATACAGTGGTTCCCAAACTTTTTTTGCTAGGCCCCCCTTTGTTTTACAATAAAAATGTTCGCGCCCCCCCCCCTCCCGCGCGCGCGCGCACGCACACGCACAAACACATCCTCCAACCACACACACCCATATTTTGCTCCATTGCGGTTTATTTCACAACTTAAACATTTAGCAAACAATTAAGCAAATACAAGTAATCTGCAATAAATTATGGAACGCCAGGACTGCCATAATGAATTAATTAAATACACCATTAAATAATTAATTAAATGTGGCAATAATTAATTAAAATTGGAATTAATTAATTAAATAAATAGTTATGACACATGTAATTAATTAATTATTGACACATTTAATTAATTATTTATGTATTTCACATTTTAATTAATTATTGACACATTTAATTAATTAATTATTGACACATTTAATTAATTATTTATGTATTTCACATTTTAATGAATTATTGACACATTTAATTAATTATTGACACATTTAATTAATTATTTAATGATATATTTATTTATTTCATTTTGGCAGTCCTGACGCCTGGCTCTCATCATGAAATAATTTTATCTGTCAGCCTCACCCATCAAACTCAGGGGGCGGGGTTAACGCTGATCGAGTCAAAACCATTGCTTTGGCCTGGTGGCCATTGTTTCTAGCACACAACAACCGGCATGTGGAAGCTAACAGAACTGAGCTTTGAAAAACCCTGTTTGTGTGTTACCAAATACCGTTTTAATATTTTTTTAGCCGAGAATGTAGTGGTTTAATCTTCATGTGTCTGGTCGGTTTGTCAAGATACAGCCTCTTTGCAAAAGTGTTTCGATGATTTCGGAGATGTCTGCCCAGTCTCACGGCAAAGCGTGGGATAGACCCGCTCGCCTCGCAAGCAATCCCACCGACAAAGCGCAGGCCCCGGTACACAGCTGTAGTAACCCCCGCTGACTTCTTTTACTGAGGTTATATTTATCGATGTTTTATTTCCTGATGTTCTTATGTGTCCTACGTGTTTCAGTCGCCAATTCTGAATTATAACTAACATTAAAAACATGTTTAAGGAGGAGAGAGAGCAAATAAATCTGTTTAACATCTGATCTTTGGGTTTTTGTTCAGTAATCAGCGTGACCTGTGTATAAACACATAAAAGAGATAACGTTGGTGTTTCCGTCATGTAGTAACTGCTGGCTTTAACTGTACAAAGGTTGTTCGACACTATGAAACACATACAGACTTCATGATGTTCGGCTAATATTTTTATTGTGAATATTAATCATGCTGACCTCGCTCTGTACACCACGCAGCGAGGTCAGCATATCCACGATATCCTCAGCTCCATGAGTTAACACAAAGTTTCCCAGCTGACTATCTAACTGCCAACTATTCCAGAGACGTGAAAATATACAGCATAAAGAAAAGTGTAAGAGACTCAGCAGCAGATTAGAATAACAGTTATACATTTAATAAATCACCAAATGAATCCAAGAAACGAGCAAACCTGTTCCGACAATTTGAATTTGTATTCCCTCAGCTGCAGACTCGCTGCTGTTTAAATGTTTGAAAAGGAAGATTAGATATAAAAAACGTCAAACATAGACTCAGTCTGCCTTCACATTTGATATGAGGCCAGCACGTATAGTGGCCTCAGCAGGCTATTACTGAAATACACGTGCTATATCATAAACTATGATATAAACAGGGAGGTCCTATTAACATGTTTAGTTTTAAAGGACACCTTCCTGCCTTTAGTCTCATTCATGAGCAGTATTAGTTTTCTTCTAACATCCAGAAGTCTGCACAATGTGTTTCATAGTTTGTAACAAGCCTTTGACAGGTAAACATAACATGACCGAAAAAGCAAAAAAAAAAAGAAAAAAAAAAGAGAGAGAGTGTTGACATAAGAAGAGAAAATGCTCTCAATTATGGAGACAGACAAATGGTTCATTTATGTTTGATGTGTGTTTATTCCTCCCTAAATATCGTCGGTGAAGTTCGCCATGCATGTCAGATTTTCCTGCGCATTTTTATACCTCTGCCAACAGAGAGAGAAAAAAAATCACATTCTAACAGACAGCTGGTGCTTAGAATACAGTTGAATAACTATTAAAAAACAGATGATATTTAGATGATAGTTCAGTCTAACACATGTGCCAGTGAACCATTAAACGTCTGTGAAACTATGCAGTTATGAAACGTAACTTTAACCTCAGCCAAACCGATTTGCTCAGTTGTAAATAAAACAGCGAAGTAAACGTGACCCGACAGACAGAACCTGAGTGAATGAAGTCCAGCGTTTAACCACTGAGAGCTAAAACTCAGCTGAGGTTTCAAAGCTGTGTGCCGGTGATTGGACATCAGCCGCTGATAAAGCTGGCTCGCCTATAAAGTGCTCTGTAAGGAAACAAGCTCCAGCAGCTCTGCGCTCGGGGAAAACACTATATTTACTTATCTTGTGCAGAAAAATGCGCTGACATTGCGTTATATCGAGCACCGGCTGCCCAGTTAAACTGTGACTATCACCAGGTAACGTAGGCGTGTTTCTTGAATTAGCAGCAGGTGTTAAACAGCTGACAGATGAGGAGGAGGATGCATGCAGGTAAACTGAGGGTCTGTTGAGCTGATCGCTGGTTTCGTGAGAAAAATGTCAGCTCGTTCTTTATGTTACAGAAGCACAGAGACACAAGACCAGGCGGAAAGAGACGATCGTTCAGTGAAAATGAGAATCTGCGAATGCAACATGTGGAACACGGAGAGTGGAATATGTAAACAAACCGGTTAACGTAACCCCCTCGGTGCACTCTGCATGCTAACTGTTAGCAGAGCTAGTGAAATCTCTGAAAACATCTGAGCACTTTTGCAAACATGTTCTATGTTGACAACCTGACCAGACATACGTCGCGACATTCGCGGCTAAAACACTGTTAAAAGTGTAGCTGGTGACAGAAAAACGGGGTATTTTAAAACTACACCACCACCATTGCTGCCTGTGATTTGATCTGCATTCTGGGATAACTGGCTGCCCCAAGTCTACACAAGCAATCGATTTTCTAGGATCGACCTGTTTTGACTTACTTTGCACGGCAACCAATCAAATGTTAGAGAAGCTGCATGGGCAGCGTTAACCCCGCCCCCCGAGTTTGATGGGTGAGGCTGACAGATAAAATTATTTCATGACGAGAGCCAGGCGTCAGGACTGCCAAAATGAAATAAATAAATATATCATTAAATAATTAATTAAATGTGTCAATAATTAATGAAATGTGTCAATAATTAATTAAAATGTGAAATACATAAATAATTAATTAAATGTGTCAATAATTAATTAATTACATGTGTCAATAATTAATTAAAATGTGAAATACATAAATAATTAATTAAATGTGTCAATAATTAATTAATTACATGTGTCATAACTATTTATTTAATTAATTAATTCCAATTTTAATTAATTATTGACACATTTAATTAATTATTTAATGGTGTATTTAATTAATTCATTATGGCAGTCCTGGCGTTCCATAATAAATTACAGGTAGTAAGAAAGTAAACTACTAACTCTTTTACGCTACGTCCACACCTACACGGGTATTTTTGAAAACGCAGCTGTTTCGTCCACACGTAAACGGCGTTTCCAATCACCGAAAACGGAGATTTTTTTTAAAACTCCACGTGGACGAGGAATACAGAGTTGGTCACCAAAGGTATGTGCCTTTTTTCACGTCACGCTGTGCGCCACGTTATTGTTTACATGAGATGAATTGCAGAATGGCAGATAGAGACAAAATACTGTTACTGTTAATCTGACTATCTGCAGGTTTTACACACTTACATATACACACGCAGTTACTGTCCCTCCATTTAGAAAGGCAGAGGCGTCACGGTGTAATTATTTTAAGCGTAGTTGTTTTTTTTCCTGTGTAATAATATTCAACATTGCTATAATACATTTTTCAAAAAATGCCTCTCTGTGCAAGATGGGTTTAAAAACAAACAACTGTGGGATAATGTTTGTCCCTGATTTGAAGCGAGGGAACAAATCGTGGCAGGATCAGCCTGATATGTCAGGAGTAGTTAGTCATTACAACAAGTGTTTGTGAACTAAAAATCAAGAATGTGGGATACTGTTTGTCCGTGATTTGAACAGCCCAGTGCTTCTCCCGATGAAGGGAAAACCAATTCTGCAGGGGAGACCTACCTTGGCACTTGTGTGCAGGTGAAGCCAAAGGGAAGATATGCTTCACCATATTTTCTAGTCTTTGGCTTAGAATGAAGTTGGTTTGGAAACATATTCAGCCATGCTTCATCTCCTGCTTTGCGTTTGCTTCTTACTTCTGTAGCAGGGGGGATACTCCCACTAGGTTTATATCTGGGACTCTCCACCATTTGACCTTAGAACTGAAGAAGCTTCTCGGATGAGAGGTGAAACGTCTTCAAGTAACTTAAAGAAGTCCAGACGCTTTTCTTTGCAAGCTCCTTTGACTACGATGACCTGGATGACTGAGAACCTCCACAGACTTCTGTAGCTTGTGCATTGCTGGGAGTCTCTTCCTGTTAAAAGGGAGTCCTTTCTCCTCACACTTGCCAAGCGTCCCTCCAAGATGATCAGCAGAACATCTATGAGACCTGTTGGAGTTCCCTCTAGTACCTACCTAACTTTGAGAGAGCATTGCATATAATAACAGACCACTTTGCTACTCAATTTTCTTGAAGTTTGAAAAATAACCATCTAAATTTATTTGTTAGTATTAAATATGTCTCTCACAACGTAATGCAGCGTACTCACATTCAGAGTGTCGCATTCACCATACATTCATACAGTGCTTTATTCTATGACTTAAAGCACTTTATCTACCTAACATACACATAACATATTTTATAATCACCACTTAACCTAAGATGCATGTCTTTGGACTGTGGAAAGAAGCTGGAGTACTAAAAGAAAGCTATGCAGGCACAGGGAGAACATGCAGACTCCACACAGAAAGGCCGCAGCTGGTAGGTTTGACCCACCTGGGACCTTGTTGCTGTGAGGCAACAGTGCCAACCATCACACCACCAAAAGACAAAAACTGCAAAAAGATTTATGACCACAAGTTGGCAAAACATTCGGTATCATTTTATAACACATGTATATATAAGGCTCATACAGCTACCATATTTGATATGTACTGTAAGTCACAGTTTTCATACACAGTACACTTAATCACAGTTACAGAGAGATCACTGTATTCTAAATGCACGGTTCAGTAAAACAGAAAGGCATTATTGGAGAAGTGGTCATAGAGCACAGTAGAAATCTTCTTTCCATGATTGGGACAGGAAACTTTGTTTTTCTATTTCTACCTGTGGTTTCTAACTACTACATGGAACACTAGATATATTCTATTGCTCATGTATTCTATTGTTCATAGCACAGTCTCCCCCCCTTCCCCTCCCGATTTATGACAGGTTTTAAGGATACTATACAGGAACTCTATGTGCATATATGTTCAAGCCTACAGCAGGAATGTATTTACACAGCTGATTGTGGATGTGTTGTTTTGTTGTTCTGCTCTTTAAACAATGTAACCTGTGGTAAAACCAAAGAGTTTAATTTTTGAATATAAAAAAAAAAAAAATATATATATATATATATATATATATAGGGAATAACCAAGGCCTCAATTTAAGAACTTTTCTTAAAATTTGGTGTCAACAAAACATTTAATAAAGAGTTGCCATGAAACAAACTAGCTCGCTGCAGGCAAGCTAACTGGTATGCAGACTAATCTTTTTTTGGCTGTACAGTATTTTTTACGCTTTGGCAAAACAACCGTTAAAAGCTTGCCGGATTAGATATCAGCAGTTTCTGTTTGCATGAGTATAAAGGCAACTTCTACTGCCTTACTTTGTCACTGAAGAAAACTTGAACATTTCTAACACAGATGAATATATATGCACATATGTTTAAATCTCACGTAGTGTACCTTTCACTATTCACAGTCTAAAAACACAGTGCCTTAAAGTGGACCTATTTTGTTTTTTTCTATTCTTGGATTTGTATCATGTCAGTGCGCCCCAGGGTGGCTGTGGCTACAATGTAGCTTGCCATCACCAGTGTGTGAATGTGTGCGTGAATGGGTGGATGACTGGATATGTAAAGCGCTTTGGGGTCCTTAGGGACTAGTAAAGCGCTATATAAATACAGGCCATTTACCATTTACCATTAAAGTAATACCGTCATCCCAGGTTGTGAACACAGAGGAGTTAACGAAGGGCAGCCAGTCAGAACAAAATAGGCTTAAGTAGAATGGAAATGGTCAATTGTAGACACAACATGAACAGAGGAGTAGCACAAAAGCCCAGGATGAGACAAATAAGGGAGACTTTGAACTGTGAATCATGCAGTGGAACTCTATGGAGCTGTAAAAGAGCATAATAGGTCCACTTTAAAGAAAATTCAACACAAACATGATATCTTACAAAAAGTGGTTACTATTAAGAAATAACTTCTTGGTTGTACCAGAGTCACCCACCTGAAAGAAAAAATGCAAACATGGATATAACATTTTAAAAACAACAAAATGCTCACAAACATATGCACAACTGTTAACAGGGGGGGCTTTTATCTCAGAGGAAGTGCGTGATTATTAGCAAGCAACTTGTTTTTTTCTTATTCCTTTCGCTCGCTGACGGCCCATTATTATCGTTACTATAAAATCAGAGCAGCTTCTTTGTTCCAGCACTTTCACAATTGCCTCACCACTCTGTGACCCAAAAAGTTGCCTTCAAAAAGCATAAAAAAAAGCTACAAAAACAATTTAAAAAGGCTCAGAGAGTTGGGTTAATAATAAAAATTAAAAGCACAGTAGAATTTGGCCTCATTGCTTTTCTTTGATTGTCTTGTGTTTGGCTTGCTAGTCAATGGAAGTGTAGATGCTGCAGTTAGGAGAAATCCCAAACGGCCTCAGTGGAGTCGGCGGTGGCTGACGCTGGAGTGTGACAGGAAGGGGTGGGGGGGCTGGATACTGGAGGGTCCTCAGGACTGGCGAGGGGCACTGCTGGGTACATGAGACTGAGGAAGGAGTCACTGGTGTGCCTCTTCACCTGTAACAGAACAGAAAGTCCCTGCTCAAACATCAAGTTTTCAAAATAAAAGCCTACTCTTTTAAATTTATTGCCTTTGTTCTGTTTTTGGAGTTTTGCCTTCAAAGAAGACGTCCGACTGAAGGAACCCACCTGCTTGAAGAAGGCGTGGGTCAGCAGCTCAGATGCTGATGGCCTTTGGAAGACAAACAGAACCAACACCAGCATTAAAGTCTGTGTGTCTGTGCTGTAGGTGAATGTGGTTGTATTTCTTTTTAATTCCATCTGACTGCTGATTCACTGAAATCACCTGCGCTCAGGCTGCTGCTGCAGACACAGCTGGACCAGGTTGTGGAGGGTGGCAGAGTGGTTTTTGGGTCCGGGGCTTTGAGGTCGGTCCGTGGGAGGAGCAGTGGTGCTGTGCGTCAGGCTCCCCGTGGCCACACTCTCCCCAATGCCGGAGTCCACCCCAGAGCGCGACACCTTCAAACCCCCCAGCTCTCCAAGCGGGAAGGGAGCCACGTCCAGCAGGCAGCAGTGGGAACCGCGCAGCTTCTGAAGCAGCATCTGAGTGGCAAGATTCACACACTGACACAAACTATAGACAACGATGTGTAGCTACACATTCTTCTAGAGCAGTTTGGGTATAGCTGATTACCTGAGTGGGTGGCATGTCCTGGAAAGGCACCCTGCCGCTGACTAGCTCACAGGCCACAATGCCCAAACTGTAGATGTCTGACTTGACTCCATAACCGTGCAGGTCCTACTGAGGACAACACCAAAGAGGAGACGTATAACAGGCTAAATTTTAGTTAAAAAAACAAACAAAACAAAAGCGAAAGAAAAAACAAACAAACATAATTTTTGATGATGTTTTTGATCCAGTATTTGGTCCTCTAAATACTGTCATCTAGCACAGAACCTTCAACCATCCTACTGATCAGCCAATAGAACAAAACTCGGCTTAAATGGAGATGGAATTAAAAAAAGAGCATGTGTGTAGGGTGAGGAGCCCTCTTACACACACATACACGTTTGTTTGGCTATTGTTGTGGGGACTTTATATGTAGCCACTTTGACTTTGACCACTGGACTATCTTGGTGTTTAGAAAACAAGCGAGGAACTCACTGATGAAGTGGCATGCTCACCTGTCCTAGGGAACATCTGCAAATTTTAGCTAATAAAACATATGTTTACAGTCTTCCCAAAGTGCTGCACTAGTAAGATCTGATATCCTTGTGTTGGTGTTGTTTCTGCATCATCATTGGTCATTTTAACTGACCAATCATGTTGTCTGACTATTCAGTTAGGATTAGCCAAGAAGTTAGCTAATGCTATTAAAAACCCAACCGCTCGTGGCAGATGGCCCCGCCCCTCCCTGAGCCTGGTTCTGCTGGAGGTTTCTTCCTGTTAAAAGTTTTTCCTTCCCACTGTCGCCAAAGTGCTTGCTCATAGGGGGTCATATGATCGGTTTTTCTCTCTATGTATTATTGTAGGGTCTACCTTACAATATAAAGCGCCCTGAGGTGACTGTTGTTGTAAGTTGGCACTGTATAAATAAAATTGAACTGAATTGAAAAGCCATCATTAGCAAACCTACATGAATAACCTAAATTTGGCTAACAGGAACCTAACTTGATAATATTTGTATCATATTGTATAAACTAATAAAGAAAACACCAGAAATCATTTGTTCCAGAAGAGAATTTTCTATAAACAAAGGCTCCATACAATCGTATTGGTCAGATGCAACGTTTAACAACACCAACATAGAGACATGAGATAGTCTCACTGACTATTGAATTATTTTAAAGTATGAATCATGCAAGGTATGGCAGAGCAAAAATCTGGGGAGCTGGGGATGTGCAGAATTCACTTTGAAGGGGAAGCATGACACCGACCTGTCGCAGTAGTTCAGGGCTGAGCCAGGGCAGCAGTGCCGGGCTGTGGTGGGGCATGTCGAACACGGTCCTCATCCTCTTGCCCTCACGCATCATACTGTAAACACTGTGGAGCCCTGAGAGGTAAACACGCCCCTCCCCTGACAGCAAGATATGACTGGCCTTCACCCCTCTGAGAGGACAGATACAGGTGTAAAAAATACACATTACAAAAGATACAAATACTCTTCCCCTTCTAACACATATGTTGTCTTATAGTTTAGCTTTATAGTGTCTTGTACATTCCACTGACCGGTGAATGTAGCCCATCCGGTGCAGGTATTCCAATGCTTTGAGCACACCGTACAGCAGGTACGCTATCAAGGATTCACTCATTCCATCTGGGAAATATGTCCTCAGTAAAGTATCTGCAGAACCTGCACAGCAAAGCAGAGGGAAGAGACCAGTCGAACAGCTAATTATGGAGCTAGTGCTAGAATTATAAAAATCACAGCACAGGAAAAATAAAAAAAGCCATGAAAGCTTCTACATTAGGATAAAAAGCTGTGGATGTGTGGTTGTGGCTGACCGTAGGCCATGAGCGGTGTCAGGACCCACAGCTGGCAGCAGGAGCTGAAAACCAGGCGAGAAGTCAGCAGGTTGGGGTGACGGAAGAGACGGGACAGCAGTACCTCATTCTGGGATTTAATATAGAAATATCCAGTGGATAAAGACACGTGTACAACCGCGTATATCTCAAATACATGACAGCATGTAGGGCTGCAATCACCATGAGCTGCAGAAGCTCCTCCTCGGTGCACTCGTCCAGGTTGGTCTGTTTGACGGCCACCAGCTGGCCAGTAGGGATGTGGCGAGCCATGTTCACCTGGCTCAGATTATTGAAGCCCCGTCCTGTGACACGGTGAGTTGGCATGAAGTGAATTGCACTGCAATTTTTTTAAAGATCTTTAACTCATTTTTATGCTTGGATGTGTGTCCTTACCCAGCTCTGACAGTAGCTGGTAGTGGGCCGGCTCGGCCGACAACCCTGTGATGTCATCGCCACCCGCTGGGCCCTGCAGAGTGTACTCAGAACCGTCACAGCTCTGCAGAGACGTACACACAAACAAGGCCAGCAGAACAGAAAACAAACATGATTCAGGAGAGAGCATACACAGATTAAAATGTACAGGAAATCATCTGCGACCTTCATCAGTCCTGACTGTCTTCATATTTGGCTCCTCACTCTCAACACTATATGCTGTTTCTGTCATAACTCGTGCAAAGTCTAAGGTTTTTTTTGGCAAATGGCTTTTCAAATAGTGCAGAGGTGCCACTATGTATTTAAGAGGTTAAGAAAAGTCATGCAATACACAAATTCCCCAAATAAATCATTAGTGTTTATAAGCACAAATGTGTATATGTTGCTAACAAAATTAGTTTGTTGAAGATTTTATAAACTTGCGAGTCTTATTAACCTTACGGACATGTAATCGACACAGACTGTATCCTGTTCTCTGGTGCTTATGAAGCAGTGTTGGTGCTGAAATGTGGAACAAGCCTGATGGAAAGACTAAAAAGCTTTTTGACCAAACCATTTTATCCTGAAGAGTCTGACTTTGAGTGTCTCTTCATATCTAAGGTATTTAAATCACTGTGATAGTCCATCAATATACAAAAAACAGCAGACTAAAATACTAAAGAGAGGAATCCCTGGAAGTATGTCTGTTCTGTTTCAGATGACATCAGAGTTTAAGCACTGAATAAAATCTACCTTTGTTGATACTAGCATGCCTAAACAGCTATGCGAGAGAAGATAAATAAGGCCCGAGGGTGTAAAGTCTCTGAATAACAACAGAAGTGTATGAGGTCAGCAGGGACGGAACAATGGTTTATCCTGGAACACCACAGCTAAAGACATCAAGTACATGTTGTGTAGTAAAAAATGCAACAATTGCTTTGAAAAAATAGAGCAAATCAAAGTCAGTCTTCACAATTTACAACATTCATTACTTTGTAATATTTGAAAGCATCTCTTCTGCAAAAAAGAATCATCATTATTCTGTTATTTTCACTTTTTCCTAATTATTTCATTTAAATGTAAATTAAATGCAACGATTGCCTGATTCAAGCAATCCCATCTTTGCATACAACTAAATATCTGTAAGGTTTTAAAAGGAATGCAGTCGAGCCCAGAGCAGAAGGAAACATTCATTTACATATTTGACGAGTCTCAAATATGTTTACCGTGAACACAGCACCGATGTGTTCACTGAACATTTTCCCACTAATTTCTGTACTGACTGCACTGAAATTGTTCCAGTTGTGTTCACAAACTGGAAGCAAGCAGCTAATGTAAAATAATACCAATGGGCAGGATTTCCTCCTGTCCTCCTCCATTTGTTGAGCCACCAGCTGCCACTTAACCCTACAATCTTCTCCAGCTACAACCTCAAAGGAGATGAAGTGTCACAGTGACATTGGGTTTCTATTTTGCTCCACACTGTGTGAGGTGGCTGCCAGCAGGTGGCGCTGTAACACAGAGAGGAACAAAGGGGAGGGAGTGAGGGGAGGATGCTTGGGAGTATTAGTGATGCAGAGGCTTTCTGGGGATGTCTGTTTCACAGAGACACTTGTGTATGTCTTGGACGGATTTCAGGGATACACACTCCACCCCAGGATTTACTCTGCATCAGCAAGAGGAAGTGATATCACACATTAGCTGTACATTCATAATTATTATTAAGTTGCTAATAATGTATATATTAAATATAAAGTACTCAATATAGAAGAAAGCATCTAGACTGGAAAATTTTAATGTTTTTGGTGAAGGGGTGGGGAAGGAGCTTTGGAGTAAAGTCTGATGATGTCATAGTAACGCCCCAAAACCTGAGGGTATAATATAGCAGAGCATTCAAAATGTAAGAAAAAAAAGTTGCATCATGGGAATCGTAGGATGCTAATTTATTGGAGCCTCAGGTATTATTATTAGAATTAAAGGGAACCTATTAAGCTACATATTGATTCACCAATGAATGACCACATTAAATACGGTCTAATGAAGTTTCTAATAATGTGGTGAGTGCATGCACACTTATCAGTGTATTTTTGGCCGTCTAGGAGGCACAAATCTTCAGACTGCTGTAAATGCTGAATAAAAATTTAAGTCAATCATATGTAAATTTAGGCTGTTATAATTGGCATAATTACTAGCTTGGTATACAAATATTTGAAGTGTTGTATAATGTGGTGTAGGGACTTGTACTGCACACTTGTACCGTTCTGCAGGTCTAGTCAGTCTAAACATATTAATGTAGTCCTAAAGCAACCTGTTTTATATATATATATATATATATATATATATATATATATATATATATATATATATATATATATGTTCTACAACGATAATTACATTGAGACCTAATTTTTCTAATCTAATCTTTCATTTTAATTTCAAACTTCAAAGAGAAAAAAATGATAGGTCATAATAAGTGGGGCAGGGATAGCTCAGTAGGTAAAGTGGTCGCCCCATGATTGGAAGGTCGGCGGTTCGAATCCACTTAACGGCTACCCTGAGGTACCCCTGAGCAAGGTACCGTCCCTACACACTGCTCCCCGGGTGCCTGCTTAGTGGGCTGCCCACTGCTTCACTGAGTGAATGGGTCAAATGCAGAGAAAAACAAGTAATTTCCCCATGGGGATCAATAAAGTATCCATTATTATTATTATTAATAGGTCATCTTTAAAATGATTTCATTCTCTTTTAAAACTGTCTTTAACAAGACTGAGTAAGTAATAAGCAGCTCCAGACAGGTGACAAATGATAATACGATGAAAGAGCATCAGTGTGACGCCTGTCTCCATGCTGACAGAGTCTTGGCTACTGACCAGGAACTGGTGGCTGATGTCCTCATAGCGCTCCTCTATGTCCATGGGCTGGACCTGAGCGTGGGAGATGCAGGAACAGTCCTAGTGAAGGAGGGGGAGGAGGAGCACATGTGAGACATGCTCTAAAGGAAGAGGAGGAGGAGGAGGGGGGTGGAAAGTGTAGGGTGATGTGCTGCCAGGCAGCACGGGGGATTGGATAGGGTCAGAGTGAAATGAGGCAGAGAAGCAAGCACAGGGGAAGTAGAGGCCATGGAGGCACTCTCACCGGGGCTTTTATCGTAAATGGTGAATGGAGAAAGAGAGTTAGAGTGATGGTAACAGGCAGCAAAGAGGCAGCTTATGTGTCCCAAAAGAGTGAGAGAAGAGCTGCATACATAATCAGATGCACCATTTAGATGTGAGGGATGTGCACAGGTAGCCAGTATTAATATCTAACCTTCTCAGATTTACATGTATAATAACAGGCTGACTGCTCGTGTTACTCACAAACTAACAAAAAACTGATTTGAAATCGGCTGATGCCAAATGCATTTCTGAATGTCTATACATTAGACTGATTGAACTCAGAATGTCCCAGCACCGGCTTGAGACAACTGATTCGTGACTATACAAGTAACAAGGTACCCATTCAGCTACACCAGAGGGCATCAACCAAGCAAAACCACATGCGGAGCGATATTCTTACCAAGAAAGACATGGAGTCCTTTTGGCGATGGCAAAACCACAGACTCGGGCATTCATCCGCTCGCAGGCTGCAGGAGACCGATCGCGATGGAGAGAGAGCAGCAATGTAATGTGAGACACACCGAGAATCTCCCCCCCACCACCCCACACCTCCACTAGACTAGAAAGCAGCCAGCAGCAGCATTACATCCAGCCTCGGCCATTCATCCATCCAGGCTGCAGCTTACCTGGCTGCATCAGCTGATGGAAATGGAAAGAGTGTCCCCGTTCAGGAGAGTCGCTGTTTTAGCTTTGGGGAAAACTGAGGGCTGGGGGTGATCCTGGAAAACAGAGTGCTCTGTTATTAACGTCTTTGTTTATAGTTCTTTCTTTCTTTCTTTTTTAAAGGTCGTCCTCATGTCATATTTCGCAATCAAACTCATCCCCACTTCAAGGTTACATTCACTGCAGCCATTTCAGTAAAAGCAGTGGATGATTATTATTCTATTGTCGTCCATTAATTAATATGCATGTTAAGCTAACTGTCACATTTTAGCTAGATAATTAGTTGTTGCACGGATTAAATATTAAATTATTAAATATCAGGACATTTATGGGAGCTTTTGTTTTGGTAGCGAAGAACATTCATACAATATATATATTTGGCTGGTTGAGCATTAAAGTAAAACCTGGCAGTTATATGAGAAAAGAAACGGAGCAGCTTACCTTCACCCCACAGCAGCTCCGCGCTTTCACATAAACAAAGCAAAAACACCAAGGACACCCCGCTATGCTGAAAGACTTAGCGTTTACAGCTCACACCGCTCCTTCATTTTGTATAACTTTATGGGAAAAGTAACGAGTTTTACTGTCAATGACAAACCGCAAAATAAGCCACAGCGAAAATGTTTTGAGAGGACTTTTAATTTGACACAGACTGCTGACGCTGAATAAAGACGTCATTAGGCTTTCTGTCGCCACTTGATGACCGCTTGTTGCCCTCCCTCCCCTCGCTTCCCCTCCATTGTTTGAGGCTTTGGTGAAGGGATTGACAGACACCGCATGTATTGCTGGAACTGCCCATGATTTGGAATAATACTGATATAGGGTAAGCCTCATTGTAACTAATAAAATGTGTTTTAAGCTGTATAATGTATAACGGTCAACGCGGAAGGGATGCTGATTGTTTAAGCTCGCGGTTGTTGGCTAACGCGATATGAGCAACAGTGAAGCTGTCAGCCAGCCACAGGATGGTTAAGCTAGCTAACGTATTTACAGTTTTTTTGGTTGTTAGTTTTCTTGTTAGCCGATATGCAAAACATTTTGTTAACTTTAGTTCGCATTTATTTATATAAATCTCTTATAACCTTCTTACTAGCCTTTATTACAAAAGTATAACTAAAGAACGGAGTGAGTAAATTTTAGCTAATGGTCAGCTCAACAAACAGACAGGTGTGCAATATCTTACGGTTCATTCGCTAGCTTAACATTTTTTTTTTCATGTGTCTGGATCCTCTGGAGAGTTCAGCCGATAAAGGTTCCAAGAAAAAGTACTTGATATCAGGAAAGCTTGGGCTAGCAAGAGAGTTTCATGTCTGCAGTGGCTGAACTAACTATCCCAGCAACTCCCTGTTAAATGCTATCAGCTGAATGAATGATGCCAAATTGAAGAATACCGTAGCTTTTTCATATTTATTTATGTGGTTAAACATTTTAATACTACTAATATTGTTGTTATTATTATTATTATTATTATTATTAATAATAATAATAATAATTTGAATTTGAATTATTATTATTAATAATAATAATAATAATAATTCAAATTCATGTAGCACCTTGTGTAACACATAATCCGTGGGGTTGTAGGGGAGGCAGTCTGTGCTGTTACTAAACAGCAAAACATTTCAAATTAAAGGTTATTTTCAAACTAAGTTCTGCTTAGTTAACGTGTTCATGGTGAATCATTAGATACTGAGTTTGTTTGGGGTCATAGTGAACTGGATTTATATGAGTTTATCGATGTTTTATGGTATTAAAAGAATCTGAACCTGATATAAGCAAAAAAAAAAGTTTACATATATATCCATAACCTTTGTTCGAGAATGCACTGACAAGGCTATTTGTGGGGTCGTTGTTAAAAATTTTCTGCATTATTTTACACTGCTTGACTGCTTGCTGTGATTGTGGTGAGGTTTTTATGATCTTGCTCTGCTCCGTGTGGTGCAGACAGTGCTGATAACATCGCATCGTAAACAACGGATGTGGAGCCACTCAGTGAGATTTTTTTTTATAATACTCTCTAGATAATCCCAAGCATCTTTTAATGCATGTTGTTGTGGTTAAGATAATATTATCTTTTAACTGCGTATTGGATGACATACGTTTTGCCAGTATCAGCCAATGAGTATATCTGTCCAGATCTAGATTATAGTTGACAGTCAGATCAGATCAGATTAGTATTTCATGATGCTGTATGTGACTTGGTTTAATTCCTTTTGGCCAGTCATGACAAGGAATGCTGATGTTCCTGTGAGGGATTTCTGGTTATGCATCTAAAGCCCCTGGTGCAGTCAATCAAATGCGCTGCCTCCCCTGTGCACATGCCCTCCCTAGTTTGTCCGCTCTATCACGGGCTCAGTGCAGATGCTGTGATTAAAAAGCAAGGCCAATAACCGGTAAGGGAAAATGTCAAAAGAGATATCATTCTAAGCTAACTTCAACAAAGTCAGGTTGAGCATTGAGCTGAAGGTGTAGATCAGACATGAAGGGAGGTGACGCCTGCGAAAGGCTGATGTAAGCAGACAGTCCCTGTGGAAGAGCTCGGACAGACTCGTGCTATGTGTAGTGATGCGGTGATGAGTCTGTTTAAGTGTTACTTTCAGGGCTGCTTCCTTACTGCTGTGGATTTTACATCTTTATACCGTCGCCTCTCTTAAGTAGCAGTGGTCACAGTGAAGCCAGAGAGTGTTGTGTTTGTGTGTATGAGCCTAGCCAATGAACCACAAATTTCCATTTAATTTCTGAGTGCTTAGTCAGGAAGCTGTCTGCCTGTGACAGTCATGAAGTGACTCAGAGGCACTTGGACACCATCAGTCCTGGCATTTTAAATGGGAGAGAAAATAAGAAGCATTTGTTTGATAGAGATTCATATTAATGATTGACACATGCAATATTCTGTGCTTAAAATTGCTTCACGGCCTAATGTGATCATTTGAACCCTAGGATGAGTCAACTGGTCATTAATGGGTAGGTCCAGTATATCTACCAGGTGTTTAGTGGTAAGCAGCAAGTTTAGGCTTGCATGCATCTCATCTCCTTTAATCTCCTCTATTATGGAGATGATTGTTTAAGTGTCACTGTTATGTAAGGAGTGTATGAATGTTGCCCAAGGATTCTGTCCTTCCACAGGCATGCTCTCTGATAAACACCCACATAGAGTTTGTGTGCATCTGCATGCACAGGCTGCTGATGCAAAAGGTACTCAGCCTATTCCTAGCATGTCTCTTTCACAGACTGTATATGAAAGATAGAAGAAACCCCTGGATCTGAAAAGTTAGGCAATGTGCAATTTCTTTAAACCTAGATTCTTTCTAATTGCTTGTCATGTTGAAAACTACTAAGATGTACTAACACCGATGTACTTTTACACATGATGATCACTTGACTGGACAGAAGTGCTGCTCAGTTCGTGGAAAGAGTTGTATAACATCTCCTTTGTCCACTGTAGAGGGCTAGAGTCCACAGAAATAACCCTGATGACGTCATAGTCATATTGTTAACAGAGATCCTGTGTTCACATTTTAGAGCTTGAATTTGTGTTCACCTTTTATATAACGTCTATATAAATCAAGCAAACTGGATCATGGGAAATGTAGTCTGGCAAACTGAAAAACTTTTGACTTTTTTATGTTTTTCATGACTCCAACAGCAGCCAGTTAATTGAGATTAAAGATGTGTGTAAGGAAATAAGAATATATCTAGAGGCACATGTCCCATCCCTTTAAGACATCACATCCTGTCTCATTCCTTCGGTTAGGGCTATGCGATATGACCAAAATCTCATATCCCGATATAAGACATCTATCGTCCCAATTAGAGCTGGGCGATAGAACGATAATGATATGTATTGCGAAACAACTTTTTCTCGATAGAAAAATTAAACTATTGCGATAGGCCTCGCCGCTCTTGTCCTCTTAAAAAAAAACAGAACAGCCAATCCAAATTAAGTAGCGCAGAGCCAAACCAATCACAGCCGCAGCGTCACGTCACGTGACTTGTTACGTACAGCACAAGGAAATCCAATAAAGTGGTGCATGCTCAATCTCTGACTGGAAGCGCTAATTCGTCATTCGGCTTTTGTCAGACTAAAGTAACTGTTAAAACTGTTTGAAAAGCTCAGCTACACAACAAGGAGAGATTGAGAATTTCCTTTTAGTTCTCAGTTTATTTGATATTGACAAAAGTTAGTCAATTTTGTCTGTTCTTCTGTAAAACAAACTAAGATTTATTTTTAGAATTAAAATTTTGTTTCTAAGTGGAATTGACAATTTAGTCTGTTTCGTTTGTTCTATTTTGAAACTTAAACGCTTTAGCGGCTGCCTTTTGTGTAGTTTGCAATATTTGCCTTTATTTATCTGAAAAAGTCTCATGTTCCTTAAGTACATCTACCCTGTTGAACTTATTATGGGAAATAAATATTTAAATCAAAACAAGCTGCTGATTATTTCACATTTTACTTGTGAGCAATGGCACATTTAAATCTTACAAATATATTTGGCTTATATCGTGATAGATATCGTTATTGCCTGAAATGAAAAAAACATATCGTGATATGAAAAAATCTCATATCGCCTGGCTCTAGTCCCGATAATGATATAAATCACAAAAATTTAACATTTTCTGTAAATTCTGTGAATCTCGGGCAGCTCGACTTGCGGGAAGTGTTTCCAGTTGCGTGTCATGTACCTGGAGTTGAGTGTTTTAACCGATGCATGAAACGACACATTTTTAGACATAAGTTGTAACGGCTGCCGTTTTCTTTGTGGGTATTTATTACACGGCGTGCTGCGGGGAAAAGCCTGTTCTAACGTTTGAGTCTGAGGTTTATTTTTTAGCACCTGGCGGCTCTTTTTTAATTCTCATCCGTAAATACTCTGCATACTCTTTCACGTGATTCAGTTTATTTTGAAAGGTCTTAACAGGATCTTGAGCTTTATTGTGAAAGGTTTATGTAGAAAATAAACAAGCGGACACGCGATGGTTTTACCCTCGTTGTTGCTAACGACAACGCATAAAAACAGGCTCTTGTCGTCGGTAGTGTGGTTATATTAAATATAAGAGAAAGAGAGAACTTTAAGAAATTTATATAGCCACTACAGTGACCATCAAAACGGTGAAAAAATATTGCCGTAAACAGTTTATTTTGCGACATCACGAAACAAACGATAGCGTAAAATGAAACGATAGACGTTTTTATATCGTCGTCCGATATATATCGTTATATGGAACAGCCCTACCTTCGGTCATCCCTTTAAGCATTGGAAGAGTTCATACAGAGACAGGCAACAGGATGTGGGCTGGCTCAATGTCACCCCTCCCTAAAAACTGTATGTGGAGTTATTGTCACAACATTTCTTCAATCAAAATCTCAGAGCCTCACCTTTAGTTTGTTTAGTAGAAGTAGAAGAAATCTTTTAGCGTTAGCATTTTAGCATTTATTTTAGATTTGTCCTTGCCTGAAAACGATATCTGTGGTTCAAAAATCAAACACTGTGGGTGGCTCTAAATGTTATAAAACAGGTGTGATGGAGAGCATAAGAAGGAAATGAGTCAGTCTGCTTTATTACCAGCTGCACACGTTACCTGGACATGAATATTGCCCCTCATTCAGCCTCTGTGGAGGTCACATCTTTATCTGTGAGACCACTAACACTTCTCTCTTCTGTTTCAGGTAGCGGTGTGTATGGGCACACCGCCCTGTCAGCACAGGAACAGGATGTGATGTCATGCCAGTAGCAGCTCCTGTGTTCTGTCCAGCTTCTTCTTTTCACGAGTGGGAGAGCCTCCCCTCCTCACTCCCCCTTTCCAAAGACGGGATATGTTTGAAGTCAAACCCCGGGCGGTGGAGAAGAAAGAGTCGAGCACGGAGACAGGTGAGATGGTCTTCTGTATAAATATCATATATCAAAAGCTGCAGTACAGCCACCGATTTGCTTTGTGCACATTTTTAAATGCTGCTTTGTGAGTATCAGGTCTCCCTGAGGTACAGTATGTGGTGCCTTTAAGCCTGATGCTATAGTTAGCTCTGTTTGTCCTAGTAAACCACATATTTGTTCGAGTGGAAGGACATCGGCTTGTACAGTGCCTGAGCCAAGACAATATACACACACACACTGTTCATCAGCCCACACGCAAATCTCACTGGCGCTGCACAGCTTTGCCAAAATAAAAGCTTCCCTCTTCATTTATCAACTTAATGGAATGCCATTGTGCCATGATAATACCTCAGCCCACACACTTTTTGTCTGTTTTTGTGGCAAATAATTGATTTTTCAAGTGCTTTGTGGGGAATACATAACTAAACAGCATAATCAGTATATCTGCACCATCTTAGAGAGCGGTTAGTGACATTGAACATCTCTCTAGTTCAAATCGGAGATCTATCTAGGGTTAAAGGGGAGCTGCAGTCCCAGTTGGTACAGTTGGAGTACATCCAACTCACTGGAAATCCACTGGAGAAGCAGTTAGTTGGTATCGAGAACTGCTACAAGGGCAGGCTGGCCAGTGAGCCAGGTGTTAGGGAAAACACAAGATGGGAAGGGCTGCTTGACTCCACACTGCCATCTGCTATTTGTTCTGCACGCACTGCCAGGAGTGCTGTGAACTTCTGCTGGCCCACCAATGGACTCATACTATTTCTAAATCAGCCTAAGCACCTTGTTGTGATAGAGCAGCTCTTTTGTTTGACTTTTTTATTGTTTAATTCTCAAAAAGTAAGGAATTCATCATATGCCTGCCATTATGGACAATTTTAGACTAGAAGATTTTCCATCCATCCACCTTCCATTTATCCAATTCAAGGGCCTGTGCTGCAGCCTGTCCCAGTTGTCATAGGAGACACAGAGACTTAGTCAACTATTATTGACTAGAAGATTAATAAAAAAACAAAAAACAAACAAACAACAACATTAAAAAACCCCCAACAATAATGACAGTAATGGTTGCTCCACCAGCTGTTGGTGATGAGTTTTTTTGTCTGTCTTCCTCCAGACGAGGGGCTGGGCAGCAGCGGGAGGAATTATGGCTCCGGCTCACTGGGCTCCGGTTCGGTCGGCTCTGGCTCCGTGTACCTGTCAGACAGTCAGGACTGGGTGGTTTCCCCGAGCTGCTCCCCAGACGAAGGTCCCAGGAACAGCGCCATCTCCCCCATGCTGGCTGAGGAGACTTTCCGCTACATGAGTAAGTGTGTACATTTTGGTATATTTTTGCAAAGCTGCTTCCTTTTGCAGACGTCCTTTTGATTGGTTAAGCCTTGTACAACAGAACCGAGCAGATGGTGTGTGTGTGTGTATGTGTGAGTGCATTAGGCATGTGAGGGATTCTTTTTATGTGGCGCCGTTCAATTAAAGTCGCAGGGATTTAGTGTGGACATTATTTCGCACAGCGTTCGTCATTGTGTCTGTTTGTCTTTGCTTGTGTGACTGTGGCACTGTGTGTGTGTGTGTGTGTGTGAGAGAGAGAGAGAGAGAGAGAGAGAGAGAAAGATCCAGCACAGTTAAGTGCAGCGGAGTTCAAAACCAAAGCCAGAGTGAGTCACGGGACAGTAACAAGAGAGGCGGTGTGGATAGATAGAGAATGAAGACAAGAGAGCACAGAGAGGAGACACAACATGCCAGTGTTAAACATCCACAATGAGGAGGCGTACGATAAGTTTCCTGTGGAAGGTGAGCATGGGCTCAGTCCTCAGTACATGTCTGAAAGACAGAAAGAGAGAGAGAGACAGGCATCCAGCTTCAGTAAGCATGTCAGCAAGGTCAGGCAAAACGTGACAGCGTAGAGGGCAAAGTGTCTGTGTGTGTTACTAGAAAGGAAGTGGGCAAATCTGATGGTGTGTTTACATTTAAACAGGTTGCAGTATGCTGGAACGAGACAGGATAAACTTCCTGTTTTTCTCATAATTGCCAACGCTTTGTTTCCTGCGTTTGAAGATTATTTGATTTAACGTGAGCAGATCTTGATTGTTTCAGTTCACTGAATGTTTCGTCATTTCCTTTTATTAATGTTTGATCAAACCAACAATTTGAGCATTTCTCAAATAAATAGTAACTTAAAAAAAAACAAGTAATGAATGAAGTGTTTTAGTTGCACATGTGAGGAAATTGGACATTGGAGGAGTCTCAGTTTCATGGTGCTGTTTGCTCCACTTCTGCAAAGTTAAACACAGCCTATTAATAACATGTGCTGGGGCATGGCATGTTAAGATGTGTGAAAACACTTAGAGAGGTCTGATTTTGACATTCATATTTAGACTTTGCAGTTGACGCTGAAATATTTCAGTACTCCACTATGGTTATACGAGTATCAAGTATCCTGGTTTTAGTGTCATGTTGTGAAATTTGAAGAGTTTATACTGTAATTTAATGGCTGTTGAGGATCTTGTCATTTGGCTCGACGAGATGATGTCCCATCTCTTTTTCAAAGCCTGACAACAAGAGCTGGGAGTGTTTTTACGCTCCAGGATTTGAGTCGTAAAACTTTCTTGTCTGGGAAAAGACAAAGTTGTGAATAAAGGGTACTTATGCTCAATTCCAGTAGCTTTGCATGAGTTATTAACTCGAGTTATTAACCTGTGCATTTCTGCTGGCTCATGACGGAGCAAACATAGAGCGACCTAGAGTTGATTTGAAAGAGATAAGCTTTTTGAGTTTGATCCAGGTGTCATATTGGTGTGTCCATATGATTCTACCATTTATTCCTCACACTGCATTTTGAAGTTGAGTTTGTTGTATAATCACATGTTGAATTTATTGATGCCAAAGGTTCAAGCAGCCATGACTCTGGAGATTCATGTTACTTAACAAGTAACACATTGACCACCCATTGGCCTGTTGTGTGTCTGTAGTTCATGAATTTATGTCAAAATGAAACAGAGGTTGGACTTTGCTGTTATGAAATTTATTGCGGCCAGAGTTCAGTTACTGCCTTGTATAAGTCAATACAACCTGCACTGCTTTCCCACCCTGCGATCAGCATGTGGTGTAAACAGTTTCATTTATTTATGCAGCATCTGATCATGATCAAGCCAGACTATGGACATACATAACCCATACAATGATGGCATGCTTTCAGCAGCAGGTAAAGGTATTAGTGTATGTTTTTGTCTGTGATTTTGTGTGTGTGGAACAGTAACTTGAGACATTATATGCATTATGTATGCACTGTAACTGTAACAAGGATAGCCGTGCTGGGCAGAGGTTATTTTTACCCGCTGGTTGTTGGAGTGCAGTGTCCAGATTCAGAGGTCATTGTAGGCTTCAGATTACTGGATGAATGCTCTCATCCATTTGAGCAGCTGCCTAGCTCAGCTTGTTACTTTTAATCCCTGCTGAAACTGTTTTATTACACTACATTTATTCAGAAAAAAAGATAGTGAGTCCGATGTGAATCTGTGCAACGCTGTGTCATAGTAAGCGATCGCTCTTTAGGTTAGATTATCGTTAACAGTACTTGGATTACACTTTGTTATTGTAGTTGTAGGTGTTTGTACAGTAAGCAGTAAACTGGGATTGCACAAAGAAGTTGTAATAAGGTTGTAAGTTTTTGATCAAACCAACAGAAGTAAATATTCTAAATGAGTGTTGGGGACACGCATCACTCTGTTAAAGGGCTTCTAGCTGAAACCAGATGGCTCATTGATTAGGGTTGCCACTTTTCTTTGAACAGGTGGAACGCTGAACTGTGCAGCGCTGGTGACACCCACTCAGGTGCTAAAAGCAGACCAGACTAATCGATGTGTAGATTCTCTGACTCTCAACAAACTAATGTCTCTACATGATGTTGGTTTATTGAAACTTTCATTTTTCTGCCAGTGTTTGTCTCTTTCCTTTTCCTTTCTTTTTCCATCTGTCTTAAAACTGGCTGGTTTACTTCTACACCATCTGAACTTTCCCCTCTTTTTCTCTCTCTGCATCTCTCTCACTAGCATATCTTGCTTTGGAACCTCCTTCTTATTCCCACCCAGGCTCTCAGAGCCTCTCCAAAGGTATCCTACTTTTCCTACTTGCCTGTTCTTCTCTGGAACTTCATTTAACTCAAGTGTGAGAAAGGGGCTTCTGTCAAAAGTGTGGCCACACACTTCTAGGATGTGATCTAGGATCCGTTCCTAGGCCACTGATTGGGAGCCCCTCTCCACTTTTTGCATGTAAACAATAAGACAAGAGACTTGCATAGTAAAGGTCTTCTGCTTCCAACTGTAGTACTGTACTGTGTACTGTAGTCAGCTTGTAGTACAGTTATTAATTTGTAAAGCTAGTGTTCTTTTTAAATTCAGACCACTAGCACGTGTTGCATAATTATTGCTCCAGCAATAATCATTTAGCAATTTAGTGGACATAATTTGGACCACGCGTCCATAATCAGATGCTAAAAAGTGTAAAGAATGGTGATGTTATGTGGCTATAATAGCCACGTAGCTCCTAATGTTGCTTGTGGTCAGAATTCTTTATTATGTAGTAGACCATGCATGTTAAAGACGTGTCCAGTAATTGATTTTATTTTCATGTTTGTGTGGAGTTGCTTGGATGCACAGTGTGCATGCCAGAGTGTGGATTCTAGATTTTTTTTAGATGTGTGTAGGGATGGGTATCGTTTAGGTTTTATCCGATACCGGTGCCAAATCGGTACTTTTGAAACGGTGCCGGTGCTTAAACGGTGCTCGAACCGGTGCTTAAAGAATGGAGAACACAAAATTGGTCCAAAAACCTCTCATGTTCAGCTGGTTCACCAGGCCATCAGACTGCTGAACACGTCATAGACACCTCAGCTTCACTACTGGAACTTTAACATTATGCACTCCATACTGTACAGTAATGCCACTGTTTTGCACATGTCTCAACTCTGTATATTTTATATATTTTATTTATTGTTTACTCTATTTAATTTGTAAAATATGTGTACACACACACACACACACACACACACGTAGGAAAATATTTACTATACACATCCAGAAATGCATATACTATTATATATTGTACATATATTTATTAGTTTCAGATGTAGCCATTCTTGTATTTTGCTTGTTTACATTATTGTATTTTGCACAACTCTGTTGCTTGTGAAGCTCGCACACAAGAATTTCACTCACATGTGCTGTACCAATGTACCTGCACATGTGATGTGACAATAAAAGTGATTTGATTTGATTTGATTTGGTTTTTGTAAAAAGATAACAATGTTAGCCTTTTCTGCAGCTATAGGGCATATATGGTATCACTCTTGGCTGGAAGCAGTGCTTAATCAATGGAAAAAACACAAACTTTGTCCAAAAACCGCTCATGTTTAGCTGTTTCCCTCTTTTTCTTTGGTCATTTTAGCCTTTTTGGCCAGGGTGAAGGGAGTATCTGCCATCAAACAAGAAGACAGCCGCATGTAGATATGATGATGTTTGCTAGTTCACCTTACATGCATTAATTTAATAACGTGGTTAGCCTACTCAACGTAAATTACTCACGCAGAGAAGAACGGCTGCTGCTGCATCATCATCCGTCATCATTTCTGCTACACTGGCAGGGCTAGGGGCCAGGACTCTCCTCTTCGTGTTTTTGGGTATGTTGCTAACTCCGGGTCCGATAACAGGCACCACACCGCAGTAGATGCGCTCGGTGTGAGGTCTCGCAGCAAGCTATCAAATACAGCGCATTTCTTGGTTTTTGGAGAAAAAAAAAATGCTATGCGTCGCCAGGTGTTTCATCGGATTTGAGGAGTTACCTCCTTTGTCAGTATCACAGTAGCAGCTTAAAGCACTTGTTGCTGCTGAGTTTGCATCTTTTGCTGTGAAGTACAGCCAGACTTTTGACCGCTTCGCCTTGGACATTTTTAATCTGTAGCTCTGCATAAAAGAACGTACGTACCTGGCCCCGCCTACTATCCTCGGAAACGTAAAATGATTGGCTAGAAGTGTATCACAGCTCAGGAAAAAAAAGCACCGAAATAAAGCACCGAAATGTGCGCTGCTTTTCGGTCTGGTTACTACCGTTTATGTCAGAACCGGTGCCGACACCGGTACCCATCCCTAGATGTGTGTGTGTGTGTGTTTTTGCTTGTTTGCTGCCTAAAAGTTAACGTTTTCCCTCTGGCCAGTCCTCAGTGCTGATCGAGTGGAACAGATGACCAAGACGTACAATGACATTGAAGTGGTCACACACCTTTTGGCTGAGGTAGGGCGTTGACCTCATTTGTGATAATTTTTTTCAGCTAAGAAAACAACAGCCAGTTAACTGATTAACCCTGGGTGCCTTGTGTTCTATTTGAACAGCGGGACAGAGATTTGGAGTTGGCAGCTCGGATTGGTCAGTCACTTCTACAGAGGAACCACCTGCTACAGGAGCGAAATGAGGCCTTAGAGGAGCAGATAGCACAGTCTGTAGATCAGGTAACTGTTTTTATTCACTTTAAAATGTGTAAATAATGTTTTGTGCTACATAAAGAGAGGGTGATAGTATGATCAATTTAAATTAGGGGTGAGGGAACTCCAGGCCTCAAGAGCATGGTGTCCTGCAGGTTTCAGATGTGTCCTTGATCCAGCACAGCTGATTTAAAGGCTAAATTACCTCCTCAACATGTCTGCATGATCTAGTGATATTGTTGTAATAGGTTTTTAAAAGAGAAATAGAATAAAGCATTTAGACATTTGAATAATAAAAAGGGGCTCTAAAATAGATCCCTGTGGTACACCTTTTCCTAATAGTTAGTTAGCTAGTTAATAGTTGCGGTAGATGCCTGCCCCTCCCTGAGCGTGGTTCTGACAGAGGTTTCTTCCTCTTAAAACGGAGTTTTTCCTTTCCACTTTTGCCAAGTGCTTTCTTATAGGGGTCTTCTGATTGTTGCGGTTTCTCTGTATTGCTGTAGGGTGTTTACCGAACTATATAAAGCGGCTCGAGGTGACTGTTGCTGTGATTTAGAACTATATAAATAAAATTGAATTGAATTGAATATCTCATGGACCAAAAAATGCTTGATATACATTAATAATGTACTATTTTTTAAATGCATCTGCAGCCAAAATAACATACCATTTTATTTCAATAAAATGGTATTTCTGCCACAAGTCATGCATGTTTGCTGTATACATACAAATATTCCATTCACTTTCCAGCTTTAAACTAAACTTCAACCAAAAAAATTGAAAGTTAGATTTTTGTATCTCTAGAAAAAGAGAGCTTTAAAATGTTAAAATCCTGTAAACACCAATCACTTTTCCTAAACTGTCCACATTGGTCAGGTTCATCAGCTGCAACATGAGCTCAGTAAGAAGGATGAATTGCTGCGGATGGTGGCCAGCGCCTCTGAGGAGAGCGAGACCGATTCCAGCGTGTCAACCCCACTGCGGCAACCTCACCTGCCGGGGGGAACCGCCGCTGCTGCACTTAGTCAGCTGGAGTCCCTGCAGAGCAAGCTGCAGGACCTAGAGGAAGAAAATCTGGCACTGAGAACCGAGGTATGTCGTTCTTTGGGAAGCAAATTGATCAGAAGCAGATGTTGAAGTATAATCTCTGCTGCAAACTGAGCTTTTTTGACTTATCCAGGCTTGTCAACTCAAAAGAGACACCATCACCTATGAGGAGAAGGAGCAGCAGCTAGTGAGCGACTGTGTCAAAGAGCTCCGTGAGTTTTTCTTGAAGTTTGCAAACTTATGTTCAAAAGGAACTTTTACAGATCAGGCATCTGAATTTAATCTTTGGTGTGTTTGTGTATATCACACGTGGGGTCAGGCGAGTCCAACAGCCAGATGGTTTCGTTGACTGAAGATCTATCTCAGAAGAACGAGGAGCTGCTCAGACACCAGGAGGAAATCGCTCAGCTGCTTTCCCAAATAGTCGAGCTGCAACACAGAGTGAAGGAGGTGGGCAAGCTTAACTGCTAGCACTGATTACCTACTGTAGATGCTGGCACAGTGTGTGAACGCTCTTGGTGTGATGCTGTTTATCTCCAGCTGGCTCTGGAGAAAGAGGAGCTCAGGATCCACCTGCAGGCCTCCAAAGATGCTCAGAGACAGCTCACAGCAGAGGTACAGTCTCATACGAGTGTTCAAGTTCCTTTTTAGAGCAAGACCAGTTTAATTATTCTACAAAGATGCAAATGTGATCATATAATGTAGGTTTGTAGCTTTTATGTCAAGCCTTTGTAAGAAACCACACTTATGGTTTGTGTTGGAGCCGGTTTACAGCAATTTAGAGCTTTAACGTTGTCAAATCTGTCAGTCTGATCTGATTTTCATTCCTAACATCATTCCTAATACAAGGGAAAATGATGTGTTTCCCTAAAAACTGTGTCCTAAAAGCATAAACAGTAAATTTAGGTCAGAGTATTGAGAAATATCACAAACTAACCACCTCCTATTCCCAGTTTTATTTTACTTTTTAAAATAAATTCATATAAATATACAAACTTGTGAGTAATTTTGCCCGATTATTTGCACGTGTCTGCTGCAGCTCAACGAGCTGGCCGAGAGGAATGCTGAGTGTGTAGAGATGCTCCATGAGTCGCAGGAGGAGATCAAAGAGCTGCGCAGTAAAAACAGCCCCTCAGCTGGGATGCGCCGGCACCTTCCCTACGGCCTCTACCCCATGGTGAGAGAAACGCACCCTTGAACTTTTATTTGGAGCACACAGAGGAAGATACAGTCCCTGGCACATGTGTTCACAAGGAATCATACAGCTGCTATTAACCCTTTAACACCCAGTGTGTTGTATTTGCTACATAAAGTTTTTTGTGACTTTTTGAGTTCTACAACATCGGTGAGATTTTTATTTTACCCTTGAAAAACCTAAATAAACTGCACAACACATTTCATATTTCAGGCTTTAAGGGTTTAAGGAGGTAACCGTATCTGGCTTTAGACATATTCTTTAAAGTTTTTGTTCAGTATAATGTGGGAGTCTGTAGGATATTGGTAAATGTAAATGGTAAATGGCCTGTGTTTGTAAAGCGCTTTACTTAGTCCCTATGGACCCCAAAGCGCTTTACACTACATTCAGTCATCCACACATTCACACACACATTCACACACTGGTGATGGCAAGCTACACTGTAGCCACAGCTGCCCTGGGGCGTGCTGATATTGGCTTGCTTTTGGGAGCCAGCCTGAAGTGGCCACTTGAGGAGCTGCAGTTTTTGGCCTGTGTGCATTTATTTTTTAGGCTTGGATGAATTAAACTGAACAGTGACTGTAAATATTACTTTTGTTGAATCCACAGCATACTTTTAATCCTCCGTATGTGTCCTGTTTTTACAGGAATCCTTGGCAGCAGAGATTGAGGGAACTATGAGGAAGGAGCTGAGTATAGAGGAGGAGACCGCCTTTCAGGACCAAAGGTTAAAAGCTGCAGAATGTGTTTGCTGCTGAGGATGACAGTTGGTGTTGGAGAACTCGTACTTTTTTCCAGACTTTTCATGGGTTTGAAAAGTTTAGGTGTCTGCATTATATTTTAGGTCTAGTCTCTGACCTTTCACCTCATTTTCCTATAGAATTTCCCAGAAGCGAGTCTTCCAAACAGTCCGCTCCGTTAATGCCTCAGTACTACGATCAGCTTCAGCAAACCCACCAATCCCTGGCTCCGGACAGAGCTCTCTGGTGATGACAGCGCAGCCGTTTCAGTCCACACAGGGGTAAGTTTCAAAGAGCATTTTCTGTTTTGGAAGAGATTTATGCTCGATTTCAGGTCATAACATGCATGTTTTGCAGGGAGGAGGGCCGAGTGGGCCAGCCTGGTTGTCCGGGAGGAAACGACCTCACTAGAGCACTCCACCGCCTGTCATTGCGCCGTCAGAACTTCCTGTCCGAGCGACAGTTCTTCCAGGTGGAGCGGGAAAAGAAGGTGCAGGCCCTGGCGGAGGTGGAAGGAGAAGGCAGTTGCTGCAGCTCACCAATGGGCAGTGCAGTCTCGTCTTTCTCCAACCTGTCGGATCTCTCCATCGCCTCCATTGTTTTTAAGACTTTCCTGCCTGAGAAGCTCCAGATTGTCAAACCCATGGAAGGTAATGTTTGCTTTGTTGACACCTCGAAGGTTATCGTTTACTACAAGGTGATGTAATCCAATTAAAGAAACCTCCAGCAGAACCAGGCTCAGGGAGAGGTGGCCATCTGCTGGGGTTGGTTGGGGTGAGGGGAGGAAGACAGGACAAGGACATGCAGTGGAAGAGAGCCAGAGATTATTAATAACTAATAATTAAATGCAGAGTATGCAGTAACACATGCTGACATTTCTTTCTCAGGCTCGCTGACACTGCACCACTGGCAGCAGCTGGCCAAACCTCACCTGGGAACCATCCTGGACCCACACCCTGGAGTAGTGACTAAAGGTTTTCGTCCATTGGCTCAGGACGCTGTGTACCACCTGTCTGACATGGAGGAGGATGAAGAAGATGAAGAAAACAGAAGGAATGGTATCCTGGAGAAAGGAGCAGCAGAGCGGAGTAAGGAGGAGGAAGATGAGGAGGAGGAAGGCGGAATCACCTTTAACGTGCGCTGCTCATCTACACCCGAGGAGAAAAAGGACAGAAAGCATGCGGTATCATCTGTCCCAGTGCCACCTCTCTCCACTGGGAGTCCAGCTGCTTCCTCCTCCATCAGGTTAGACATCTGCCCTACACCCCTTCATGCCACAGAGAAACCCGGCCAATCGCCTCAGCCCATTCCAGGAGCCTCTGGAGCAGGACTCCAATCACAAAGCCAAACCTTGACATCGACAGCAGTATCTTCCTCTGGTAAAAATCACTTTTTGTAGCTTGTTATTGCTCATCATTTCCAAGGTGCGCGTGTTTGGTTTTCTGAAGTTTTCTTGTTTGTTCAGTCCAAAACCCAGGGAAGTGTCAGAGCTCCACCTTTTCCACCTACACCTTCACTACCTGCCGCATTCTGCACCCGTGTGACATCACACAGGTCACCCCAAGGTGAGTCCTCTTCAAGAAAATAAGCATCCCATAAACACTGTTATTGTTCTAACACAGACTCTCCTTTTCTTGCTTTCAGTTCTCAGTCATCCCACATGGCGAACACGCCTAGCTCCATGAGGACGGGTCCCAGCACCCCTGTGACTCCCTGCAGACTCAGTCTGGGTGACTCTTTCCCCCCTCGACGTCTGCCTGCACCCCCCAGTGGCCTGACCAAGCTGGTCCTAGAGAGGGGTATTTCTGCACAAGTCTCCAACCCTCCTCCAACCCCGAGACCCGCCCCCTGGCAGCCCCTTTTCCAGCTTCTGCCAAGCACGCCCCCCAACTCCCCCTCCCACTCTCCTGCCCCTTCCCCAGTGCCTACAGAGCCCCGCCAACACCCAGCTGACAATTTCCTGGCCTCGCGGCCCGCAGAGCTTTTTCTCCAAGACGTTTATGGGTTAAACCTGGGCCGCGCTCCGCATCCTGACCTACCAAGCCCATCCAAAGAAACCCCAGCCCTCATCTCATCCGCCAAATCAGGCAGATCCAGGCCCGACCCGGCCAGTGTTGGTTTGGTGGAGAAGCTCCGGCAGCTGGGATTCACTAAGGTGTTGCATGGTTCTGAGTCTGATGCTTCAATGCCACGCCAGGATTCTGCCACATTTGTGTCAGCAGGTGGAGGGAGCCTTTTAGATGGCCTGAGGCGCAACCAGAGCCTCCCGGCTATGATTGGTGCCCGAGCTGGAAAGTCAGCCGGTCACTCAGCTCCTCCTCCTCACCCCAGGACCCTGGCTATCCCCCCACCTCCATGGGGGAACCTAAAAGAAAGACGGCGGCATCTTGCCTCTATCTCCTACCCAAGTTCGGCCAACCGTTGAACTTAACAGAACATCAGTCCCCTCCTTTATTCCTCCACCACATCTCTCCTCCTTTCTGCCTTTGGAGAGAGAAGTCAGGGCAGCGGTGGGCAGAACAATCCGTCCTTTTTTGGAACTTAATTTTAAAGCACAATTTAATGATACTGACTGTTTTAGCCACCCTGCATTTTCTGTGTATGTGGATGTCTGCCATGCTGATAGTTAAAAAGGCCTTAGCTTGCCTCTGAGTGGGTCATCCTCTTCTCAGTCTTATATTAAATAGACTCAGTAGTTCTCCAGTGAGGCTCTAGATGTTAGGCATGGGTAGAGGAGGGCAAGAAAGGAAAATGTAAGTGTACGAAGGTTTGTGGAAGTTGATTAGAGAAAAGTAAAGGAAGAAGTGAAAGAAGGGCGAAAAGGGTGTCAGTATGTTTATGTCAGAAGACGGGGTTTCCGCCATATCAGTTAACATAGGGGGTTCAAGTAGCCCAGGCTGGAAAGCAGGCATTTTTCTCTCACAATTGTCATTAAAAAAATGTTCAGAAAATCTATATTGTTGTAATAAATGTATAACTGTACAAACTTGGTAATTGATAAGTTTTGGTTAACGACCCATTAGCATACACTAGAAGAATGCTATGGGCAAAATTAGCTTTACTGTAAAAAAACAAAACAAAAAGTCATAAATTTGTTCAGTTCGATTCAGTTTGTACATATTAACAATATTGTGTGCAAAAGTTTAAACATACATGTGTAGGGCTGCCACGATTAGTCGACTAGTCACGATTACGTCGACTATTAAAATCGTCGACTACTAATTTATTAGTCGACGCATCGTTTGAAGCTTTGTAAGATCACAAAAGACGCAGGAATGAGTAGTAGGATTTAAGAGTGTAATAACGGACTGAAACAGAAGATGGCAGCACTGCATGTACAAGGATGCCAGCTGCCGTTAAACCCCGAAGAAGAAGCTGTGTCCCATAATTCATAGTGCGGCCCAGCGCACTTGTCAACAATGGCGACAGCTAGTTAGTTTTAATATTACTCTTATTATTTCTGGGTCACAAAATAAAGTTTAACATATTTTGAGGCGAGAATGTAGCTGTGTAAACCTCAAATATCTGCTCAGTTTATTAAGACACCACATACTTTCAAAAGTGCTCCGACGTTTTTGGAGACGTCTGTTACCCACCAGCTCGATAGCTAGCCGGGGGCAAGGCTCACTAGAGCCCGTGAGAACACCGGACTCCCGGCAAATCGTTTTCAAACCCACCGCTGTCTTTCGCTACTCAGGTTAAACATATACAAGTCACTTAGATAACTTAAAAATGTTATTGTTTGGCTTTTTTTAGTATTTTATTTGTTCCTGAGTAAATCGGTTTGGCTGAGATTAAAGTTTTTACACAGCTGAATAAACATCAGGCAGACAACTGATTATCAGAAGTGTGAGATGCTCGAGAATATTCTCCGGTGTCCTGTTATATTTTAGATAGCAAGGAGTTTATTAAACTCCACCGAAACAATTGCAAATTTCATTAAAATTTAATAAACTATCATCTTGTCTTTATTTTTAGTTAGCACGTACTTTAAACACTCCAAGCTATAAGCTAATGATAGTTATATAAGAGCAGATGCATGCTGGTGCAATAAGCTGTACGTTTTACGTCCAATGGATGACGATCTGATTAGTCGACTAATCGCAAAAATAATCGGTGACTAGTCGACTATCAAAATAATCGTTTGTGGCAGCCCTATACATGTGCATAATTTTGACTACAGACAATTATTTTGGCATTACCTGCATTCATTCCTATTCATTAAGGACTGTGCCATGAGCGCCCCCTGCTGCAGCCGTAGTTGAATTGCAAGCACTTTGTGTACAGTAGGATTAAAAGGAAACACACCGTTTCCCATTGACCAGCTGTGACACACCTGTGCACACAACAGGTAACGAGAGACTGTAGAGTTTATTTTTGGCTTTCCAGCTTTTAAAAGCGAGAGCACCAATCATGCTAAACATCATTTGCATACAGTAAAAAAGCCTAGCAGTTCTGTTATTAGTGGACATAAGTGGATGGATACCAACTAGAAAGCAAAACTATTCAATTTGAACAACTTTTTTCGGGCTGGTCTTATGTGTGTAAAGTGGTTAACAGTAACAGTAGGCTAATGACGTATTAGCTAAATTAATATATGGAGCTGTTGTGTAAAAACAAAAATATCTGGTGTTTAAGGAGCTTGTAATACACTGGCAGAAACCCTAAAACATGAAAGAAGAAGAAAATAAGGGAGAGGGGGTAGGGGGGCTTCTGGGGTCTTGCTGTTTTAAGGGCTTCTCAGTTATAGAACAACATCCTGCTAGCTCATAGCGTAGCAGTTGCTTTCTTCATACATACAGGTAGGAGGACAAGCTTGGAGACTTCAACCACTCGCTGGTTTAGCAGCTGAACATGCCAGTATTATTGTAACAGTTTTACAGTGTTGCACGGATGTCCAGTGACCGTCCATGCACCATGCCCAACGCCTGCATGAACACCACCTTGTCTGCTGGTCCCAGCATGCACCTGTTGGCAGACAGTTAGGATGAAGGCAAAGACAAAACCAAATGGGACATCAGGCAAAAAAACAAATAGGGTGAAAGTTTTCCTTCAGGTCTTTGTGTTTTGCGTGTGCGTGCGTGTTTATGTTTGTGTGTTTTTAATGGTATGAGGCCGTATGTGGAAACTAGCACTGCTCTAGTTTGAGTTCCTTTTTTAAGCTGTATTTGGACATGAGTTGGACTTAGTGGGATTAAGAGGTTTAAGGGTCACTGCTTGCTTTGACAATAGATGTTCAGGTTTGGGCTGTAAAGAGGGAATAAAAACACTCACTTATTATTTTAGCTGTTAACCTAATTCAGATTTGATCAAGATTTGATCAAAATATGTTTCTCCTTTATCTCATGGATGTATACAGTTTGTGTATCGGCCAGCAGGTGGTAGTGTTCTGTAGGAAAACATCTGACATCATTCTGTACATGTGACAGGCTATAGCATTAAAAATAAGGAAACTTAGAGCTTTGTGCTTTATCCCTGTGACCCTTCAGTGCTATTGTTCCCAACCAGACCTTGCCCCGCCCCCCCATCTCCAGTAACTGCACTTTTAGTTTTTTGTGTTTAACCTTTATTTTATTGATGAAAGAGTTTGATCTACATAAATAAGAGACATTTAGCATAATTGTGAATGTTGTAACAATATCAGCTAACATCTTTCCATAAAAATTTGGATAAGTAGCATTTTGTTGTGCTTTTCACATGAAGGGAATCCAAACTCAGTATTATTTTTAATTTTGAATATTCTGGCTTATACATGTGTTTGTGATGCATTTAGCAGCTAATTAACAATAATGCTTTAAAGGGCAACAAGAGCTTCAGCTGAATGTTTAATAGGAGAGCAGGACTGCAGAGGGGAAGGAAGGTACATTCATAAAGTTGGATAACTTCCATCCCCTTGAAGCAGGAGGTTCTCTGGCTATAAGAGAAAATGTCCTGCGATTCCTTCATGTCTCATGCCTATTATTCATGTCTATCTTTTTAAATAAATAAAAAAATATATATATTGCCCGTCTCACTGTTTTGTTATGATTTGATGGAAGTTGACTTAAATTCCAGACAAATGGTTTGCAGTTGGGTGTAAATTCAGTCCACTGTATGCAATACACTAATTCTATTGCAAATTTCGTGACAATCTCTCTGTTAGTTATGGGATATTAAAAGTTTGGGACTAAAATGTTTGATTTTTTTTTTTTAAGACTGCCATCTAACTTCAGTGGATTCCATAGACTGTACATAAAAGATAGTTGGGTTAATGACCGTATTTGGAAGAGAGACTAAAGTGCTAAGCTAATGCTAACTTGCTTAGTTAACACCTCACCATCTGACACAACTGGCAGATGGTGAGGTGAGGGAGACGGGCTGTGGAAGGGAGCCAGAGTAATAATACATATTGAGTAAATGCAGAGCTAAATGAGGATTCATGGTGACCTTATCCAGTGCCAACTTTATGCTTTATTAAAACAAAGTTTTTAAAAAGTCTTATAAGTAAAGAAAGCATCTGTCTCCCAAATCCAAACTGGGAGCTGGCTACACAGAAGAAAGGCCTGAAAGCTGAAGGCTCTGCCGCTCATCCTAGTTTTAAATACTCTGCAAAGTTAGCTAGCCGTCTGAGAACAAAGTGCTGATATGGTAGAACAAGGTTTTTAATATAAGATGGGACCTGATTATACAAGACAAGACTATGTGAGGAGAAGGATTTAAAATTTGATTGTGGATAAACAGGAAGCCAATGAAGAAAAGCCAATATGGGATAAATATGGCACCTGATTCTCTTTCACCTGTAATTCAAAGCAACCACGTCCCTAACTCCAAGCCTTAGTAGTTCCCAAATGGAAGAGTTATATTTAAAAAACAAACAATCAAATTGGGACATTTTAACATGAATGTACATGTGGACTGACTTACTTTTGAAACCAGTCTTAAGTGGCCATTAGAAGAACTGCAATAGTAGTAACCAACATGCCTTATAAAACAAACAAACAAACAAACAACCCAAAACACAAAAGGTCATACACCAGGAGGAGATGGCTGACTACATTAGATAAACGACTTTTTGCATGCTTGAAGTGCAGTTGGTACTTTGTTAACAGGCAGCACCGTGTCCTGTGCCAGATATCCACATATGCACATATCAGTGGCATTTGTTCATCACACTTCAGTCAAGCATTATTATTACTTTCTTTATTAGGCACAACATCGAAATACCATCTTTTAAAAAATATTTTAGCCCTTATACACTTTGCTGATGCTTTTTACATTCTGATAATGACATTTACTCATTTGATATCTCAGTCATAACCACCACCTGCACCCACCTGGTTACCCAAACATCTTGATCCCCCCAAAAAACAAAACAAAACTAAATACAAAAGTGGAATAAATAAAGTTAAAGATTATTTTCTCTTTCTATAGAAGACATGGCATCAGCGCCATGATAACTATGCAGTCTGATATTGTGACAGCCTCAACCCAAAATCTGTGGCATTGAAATCTCCTGTTTGCTAAAAACAGTGCACTCTTTGTTTTTTGTGAATAGTAGAAGCTAACTAAGTGCATTTAAGCTATGTACACATATACACACATACATATATTTATAGATGACTTTGCAAATAATTTCAGTCAGTGTGTCATTCTAACAATCAGCAGGAACACTTGTGTTTTTCCTGTGTTCAGCTCTGAAGTCAGTCAGTGAATTACCAACTCTCTGGTCTTCACAGGGGGCAGATCTTGATGCTCTCAGAACTTGAACTGAAGTCTAGCCCAACCCCGATTCCGCTCCCCACCCAGAAGGTGGCATAAAGCGGCTGCGTAAAGTTGGCTCGGAAGGTGTGGAGGTGGGTCATGCTCTCTGCGACGCTGTAGAACGACAGCGTTCCCGCGGACAGGTCCAGGTAAATGCCCACACGGGGGCAGTACACGACCGGAATGTCCGTTTTCTGATTGTCATGCATGGCTGTGCAGCAGGTGTCCGACAGCTCCAGGGTCCAGGACTGGGCATTGTATCCGAGGCCTGACCTGGCGTCCGAGCCCTTCCTGGCCATCGCCCCGTAAGCTATGCCGGTTGAGGAGCCCCGGCCTCTCCACTCCACCTCCCAGTAGCAGCGTTGGGCATACAGCGGACTGTCACACATCACCTGGGTCCAGCCATCAAAACGCTGGGGGCTGTCGGGGTAAAGCTGGGCTGTCCCCTGCAGGGCGGCTTTAGTGTTGTTCTCAGAGAGCGTCAGCTGCCTGTGGGCCGTGTTGGAGTCGAGGGTCAAGCTCACCGAGTCTAGGAAAGACATTTCAAGGACAAAATATTTTGACAACTTATCATGACATCACGGCCAATTCTGTACGTCAACATCTATGTTCTGATACACTACAGTGGAACAAGATGCCCTCCGAGAGCACAAACCTCCTCCAAGCTGGCTCACTCTCTGGGCAGTGTTAATTTTAAGGTAGCATGACAGATGTTTAATAAAATAATGGTAATGGATACTAAATAACTATACATGAATACCTTGAGTTTATTATATAATATGATACTACAGTATATTTCTCACTAACAGCACCCTGAGCAGCTCATTGTCTTTAAAAATGCTTCATTGTTGTGACTGATCACAAATTCACCTGGTAACATGCTCATTATATTAAAGGAAAAACATCACAGTCATTAGGAGTTCTTCATCTATGTGACTACAGTTCACTTATATACAAAACAAAAGATTTTTATATGAGAACAAAAATGTGTAACTGAGTTTTGGCCTTCAATGAATGCTCGAGAAATATGTTTTTGAAGGTTTCATTTAAGAATATTGTTTATCTGCTTGTTGTTGTCATTACTTTTTTCCCCCCCCTCTTCTTGGAACATATGGTACTTTTAATGATATGAACCCAGGCCAGACCTATATATGAGCATCTGATCCTATATTATTTGTATGGTCTGTGTAGTATGTTGTGACTGAATGAATAAACTGACTGAATGGTTAAAAAGTGACAGTTTGTGGTCCCAGTTTGTGCTTAGATCTGTCATTTTGTACAGACTTACACTGCAGGAACTCCTCTCTAGTCCTCGGCTCCGGGGCTTGAATACTGTCAAGGCTGATTTCTCTCACTGTAAAAAAACAACAACAACAACAACAACAAAAATTAAATGCATCTTTTTTTTTTTTTACTGTACATCAAATAGTTTGATTTCCATTTATGTTTCTTCTCTCAATACCAAAATGACTAAAGCTTGAATGACTCACAGGCGGGGAAAGCCGGAGCGTGATTCATGGAGTCCGGAGTGGGCGTATCCAAAAAGAGACCGGGGTTAACTGACCAATGAGAAAACAGCATTAGTGACGTCACTGAAACGCATATTGCTTAACTTATTCAACCGGTTGAACAGTTGATGGGACAATACATTCATGTTATATATAGAAGGGCAATCTTCTTACTTTCTGTGGGAGTTTCAGACAGCTCAGCCATGCCCCCTGTTGAATGCAGAGACAGAGTGATTGCTTCTGTTAATGTCACTAATTGCTCTTGAGTGCTTCAGTCAGTAAACACTTCAACTAGAAGTCAAAGCTGTCTATTTAAATGTAAAACCATCTAATAACTTATAAATATCTAGCACTTAGCCAACTTCTCATTCATCATCATCATCATCATCATCTTGTTTCCCACAAAAGCAAAGGCAGAAAAATAACCATAAAACAGCAAGATTCTCCCCCCCCCTTATTACTGGTACTGAGTTTCGGATCTTTCAACATCAACTGATGTTTCAATGCTTTCACTGCTTACATGCTAAACGATATTCATGCCGTCATTCCAACTCCTCACACCTCGACTTCAAAACATTTCAGGCTTCCTCCTTTGAACAACACTTGCTCCAACTTTCAGTTTTTACACATCAGCTGACACTTCCACTCACTGTCCTGTAAAGTACACAGCGATCTGTAACTCCTTTTCTTCCTCTCATCCAGCTTGCTTTATTCTCTACACTTCAATGTCACTGCAACTAAACTATTTAAATGATCGACTTTTTCAGCACTTTTACTTCAGCTGATTCCCAGCTTCACTTGTTGCTTGCACTTTTTTCTAACTCAAACTGACACTTCAGCTTTATTCAGCACTGACATTTATGTCTTCCTTCATTTTCATGATCAACACCAAAACCTATCAAAGCCTAAACTGAAACGAAGCGTCATTTAAACTGACACTTGAACTACTTTTACTTTAATTTGAACCTCTTTTATAAAAAGTGAACTTTTTAATGTAACCATGTTAACCACTTTTTCATCTTTTCTTCAGAAACACCCCATCTACTAGTCACTTAATGGTTTGGTTACTGAGATTGCAAAGAGAGTATGAGTGTTGTTGGAGTCAGGTCCTACATGGATTTCCTCCTGCGGACGGTGTGTTGCTGGCCTGTGCGGCTGGAGTAGCCTGGCTGGTGCCACGGCGATTGGAGCGGAAGATGCTGCTGATCGACGCCATTCGACTAAAATCTGAGAATACCATGAATCAGATGTCAAATCCACGTCATAGTGTTTGTCAAAGCTGTATTAATATTATTATTAATTTTTGAAAACTTATTTTTCAGAAATGGAAATGGAAACAGAAATGGAAACAATCCAAACATACGTCCAGTAGATGCCCGTGCTGGAGCAGGAGCAGGCGTAGGAGCAGGAGTGAGGCTGGCTGGGACTGGAGTAGGAGTTGTGGCCTGGCTCTGGCTAGACCTACTCCAGAGTGACTGAGATTCTCTGCGGCTGGGGGTGGGGCTAGCTCTGGGGCTCAGTCTGTGGCTGATGCTGGACCCGATGCTGATGTTGGATCTGGTGCTGGCTCTGGGGTTAGGCTCCCTCACTTTTTGGAAGACACATGGAATAAAATTGAGTTTAATTTATCGAAGCCATACAAAAATTAAGTGTTTACATAAACTTTAAATCAAAATTTAAAGTGTCTATGGCAAATATAAGTGATTGGTGACAACATCAGTATGGTATCAGAACATCATCTGCTTTTATCGGTTATCTATGGTACTTCATGCACAACTGATTTAACGTCACTTCAAATATGTTCACAGTGGTCACAGAGTCCAGAGTTTACACTGAGATTTAATATTAGTCACTAGTGCTTCTTTGTTATAAAAAACGTCTCATCTTAGAATGTCACTTAAAGGTGACCATTATATCTTTCCCTGTTTTCTGTTTGTTACGATGGGGTATGGTCATATTAAACATGGACAAAGTTTCAAAGTTTTGTATGAGCAAAGAGACTATGAGAGCTGATATCGCTGACATCGCTGACATGGCCATTTAAGGCCCCCAATTTAAAAAAGGGGATAGGAATGAAAGCTAAAATAGTGTCATTAGGCAGTGGATACAATGAATGTCAACACAAAGGACAAAAAAAGACTTTTAGGAATCTAAAAATCACGCAAATGATTATAGTTCAAGAATTAAAACTGACATTGAAAATGAAAAAAGAAAAGACTGAAGTAAAGGTACGTAGTGAGGCCTGAGTAATCAGACATCCTTAAATATAACTACTGTTATATATATTTCTTAAATGCAATTGAATACAAACTGTTTAAGTTCTGTTTGAGTTTCAACAATAGTTTTGTGTCTTTCAACAGCAGAAGGCCCACCTCACAATTACTAACGCGTTCATGGTGCAACATGAAATAGATTTACATGTGTTACAATGAGAATATCAACACACTGATGTTTAGCCGATGTACTCTGTTCACCAGATTTACACCAGGTTTACTGTATTAGCGTATGAATGTCTTCCTGTTAGCAACAAAGCAGCTACAAAGTCATACCTGACATCCAAGTCACTGTGGATGAGGCTTAATGGAAATGGACTGGCATTTAGTATAATGCTTTTCCAGTCTAATAAGAAAGTGCTCCCTGTGTAATAAGTATGTATAATTGAGTGTCATCTGCATAGCTCTGTGTGTGGCAATCGCAATGCGTACACGCTATCTGCCTTTAGCATAGAACAGGTGCAGATGACGGTGTGCTGCTAGCAAGATTAAGCAGCAGAAGAACCACCACCCAGGACTGACCTGTAGACAGCCACCCTCTGCCTAAGTGAGAATACTGTTAGCCCAGTGACTCTAATAAAGAGAAACTGAGCCACAGAAAATGCAAATGTCGAGTAACTCAAGACAATGTGCCTTGACTAAAAATAAGGAAGAACTGTCATTTAAGCAGAAAAAACACCTTGCAGTAGGAAGTAAAAACCAGATTACTGTCATGAAGGGTGATGATATTAATGACAGTGTCAACTCACATGCATCTCTGTCTTCTCTCCTCTGTTTGTCCTGCAGTCTGGGTGAGCTTGTGTTAGCTCTGTCTAAAAACCAAGGAAGAAACTGACTTTTGAAACAAACTTTTCTCTACTTTATCCCTGCTGTGAGCGAAATTTAAATTAATGCTTAAACAGCGGCACAAATACAAACTCTCACCCCGTGCTGTGTCTCTGCTCCTCACATCTTGAGTCCTGAGTCCTATACCTGAATAAAAAAAAGTGACAATGTCAGGGAAATCCTTTGTACGTTGTCAAATGAAGCTTAACAATCATCAGAGTACAGTACCAAGTCCTCGTTTGTCTGTACTTCGCCCTCCAATTGAGATAGTGGGTGTAGAAGCTGTAGAAAAAGAATGAAATTACAAATTATTTCAAATATTTAAACAAGATTGGACGACAAGATGTAAATATGCAGTCATGGTAGACAAAATGTGGTCAGAAAAAAAACACCAAACATACCCTGTGGACGGGCGTTTGTGTTGCGGGCACTGAGACCAGAAAACACTAGAGAAAAAGGAAAATCGGTATCTTTCTGCCAACATCATGCAAAATGTGAAAACGTTTATTTGGATTTAATAAGAAAATTCAAACCTTACATTTTAAAATCCCTCCTTTCTGTCCGCTTCGGTTGGCTAAGATTAGAAGAAGTTCAATTAAAAAAACAAACAAAAAAAACACACTAAACTTGAATGCATTAATAATTACGCTGGAAAAAAACAAAAACGAACTATAAACAATGCCTGGAACTTACAGTCTCCCAGAGCGAACAGTGTTGTGTCATTCACTTTAAAAGAACACAGATAATTACATTAAATGAGGTACAAAATAAGACAGAATAAGAACAAAAGGCCTCTTTGGACAGACCTTGTTTAGTGATCTTGCCCAGCTCCTGGTTGCATAGATCTTCCACTCGCTCCCTGAGACCCAGGATGGCATCTCGTACAGGCTCAAAGGAAGCCTCGTGATTGACTTTCACAGCTGGCAGATCCCCAGACTCAAGAGGACTGCACATAGACTCGTACGTCTGAGGAAACATGGCAGTTAGTTAAAAAACACAACAAAAATTATTTAATCAGGATATCAGGAGTCTTGAGATTCAGAAAAAAATGACTGTATATCCTGCTCTGTGGTCTTCCTCTTTTCCACCTGCCTCAAACTCTCCATTTAACATCCTTCAAAATATCCACTGTCACCTTTGAACCTTAACCATGTCGCTTTAATTTTGTCTCCAAAATGCTCAATGTGATGTCACTCCCAACAAAAACCTTAGCGTTTCCACAGTGCCATTGTCTCCAAAGGTTTCATTACCATCTAGTAAACTTTCCCTAACACTCTTGCTGTTATCCTTCTGTCATAAGACGTGTAAAGAATAAGCAATCACTGCTGTGTCCATGATCAATATTTCCACTCAGTGAGCTTCACAGTCCGGCCTACCTGCAGATAGTAGATGTTGTCTTCGCAGCTTGCCAGGTCCTTCATCTCAGTGTCCCTTTTCTTCAGCTCCTTGATCTCAGCCTCCAGACTATCTGTAACTTCTTGTGCATGGCCCATCTTCTCCTGGTTGGCCTGATCCATCACCTCCTCCAGCAGCTCCTGAAGACGTTCCATGGAGCGCAGCAGCTCCGACAGCACCTGCTCCGCTTCATTGTGCACCACATCAGCAGAACGCTGCGCACACAAGGAAAACACAAAACTAATTAAGGCCCCTCAACCACCATCATATTATTTAAACCCTGTAGAAAACCTGTTTTCCATTTAAAAGAAAAAAAAAAAAAAATTGTCTACCGCTGACCAACCTTCATCTGCTCCATCATCTTCTTCATGTCTTTCAGCTCCTGCTCTCTCTCTTTCAGCTTCTGTTGGTTCGCTGACTGCAGGTCGGACAGCAATTTCTGCAGAGACGCACGCCGTGACACGAGATCAGAGAAACAATCCCACAGACAAGGAAGCAGGTGTGTAGGTGGCACAGAAGACAACGTGAGAGGGTGGAGCATTATGAATGACTAGGCTAGGAATGTTGTTAGGAATGTCTTCAGCCTGGCTGCACCCGGCGTCGCACACAAAAGGAAATAACTGACTTCTTTCAAATAAACCTTTTATACACAATAATGGACAGCACAGAGAAGGGCGGATATGCTTTATTTATAGAATATTGACTGTAAACTTCCATTTACAAAATTATGGAGATTTTTCCCAACACCCAAACCAGTCATTTTAATTTTACTTTAGATCACCCTGGTAACTGTCTGACTGGCCCCAGTCATTATGTAGCACCCATCCTCTGCTTACCTGCTTCTCCAGCCTTTCGACCTTGGTGGACACGCTCTCGTGGCCTTTGTGCTGGTTGCTGGTGCACAGCCAGCAGATGAACATCTTGCACTGTCGGCAGAAGAACTCCTGCAGGTATTTGTGCTGGGTGCAGATCTTTTCGGCCAGGTTGCCTGTCGGTGGGATGAGCTCATGCTGCTTTAGGGATTTCTTTGTCTGGTGAGGCTTCAGATGGGCCTCGCAGTAGGAGCTCATACACACCAGGCAGCTCTTGACTGCAGCTCGTTTTTCATTTTTGCACATGTCACATGGTACGACCGAGGAGGAAAGCTTCTCTTTGGCGAGTCGCATGGATTGACGCACTTCAGATTTGAGGGCTCCTTTGCGGAGCTGCTCCACAGCCTCTGCCAGCATGGTGTTCCTGGACAGGGAGGGCTTGGGGCAGAAGGTCTGACGGCACTGAGGGCAGCTGTAGATCCCTTTGGGGTCATCTTTAGTCCAGTAGTCCTTAATGCAGGCCATGCAGTAGCTGTGACCGCAAGGGATGGTGACAGGATCATTTGGCAGATCCAGACACACGGGGCAGTTAAACTGCTCCTCTGTCCACAGCTTTGCACTCATAATGCTGTTAATGAAAAAAAAAAAAAAAAAAAAAAAGAGTCAAAATGGTTAGCAAGTCAGAGACTTTTAAACACGCAAAGAATCGAAGAACAAGCTCCAGAGATTCAGAAGGTAGTGTGAAGCCTGGGTTCACAGGAGGAAAGTGTCTGTCACTCTCAGGTGAGCTGGGCGGGACCAGAGCCACCAGGCAGGTCTAGCGGGGAGAACGGGTGTCGGTGGAAAACTGTGGAATGCCAGGAAACCAAAGGTGTGAGTGGACAAATCCGCACATCACAAAGTATGGCACAGATATTCGGGCTCTTTATGAAAGTAAATATTACTACATGTAGTAGCAAAATCTACTTGAGTAGATTATTCCTTTATTATGAGGACAATTTAACATTATTAGATTGTAACGCTGAGGTATTAAACTCTAAGCAGCATATTACTCTTATTTAATTCTAGTCTTTTCAGTCTAGTAGTACATGACCTTGCGCTTAAGTCCCCCTATACGGCCACAAGATAAATGAGATTATTATTGGTATAGAAGAATTGAAAAATTCAGTCCTTGCTTTGTGGTAAACATTAGAATAGATGTGGTTACAATATAGAAAAAACTGACCTATCATCAGACAAATCAACAAAACCTCTGCCACAGAAATACAGAGAAATGCAGCAACTGTGTGATGCTATCATGTCAGCAGGGACCAAAATATCTGGAGGATTTCCAGAGTTGATGAGCCGTACCATGTATTACCAGACTTTCCAGCCCCTGGATGGATCTATGTCATGGTCTATTAAGGCAATTCTGAAGACAAATGGAGGGCCCAACCTGGTACTAGCAAGGTGCAACCAATAAAGTTGCCAGTGAGTGTACATACAGTTAGAATGTTAGATGTAGAAGTTTGTTTTAAAAGAAAATGAATTAAAACATCTTATAAAATGAACTACATCTATAAATAAAAACAAGACATTTAAATTTTGTTTCCAAGACATTCGTGTGTTGCTGAGATATCAACTGATGCTGAATTAAGGCCAGGGCTTTGCATTTCAACGGTGCTAGTCCTGTCTTCCCCGAGTCCACCTGAGACTCAACATTTTTACAGTGTTCACGTTGCTATCACTTATTCAAGTTATTTGTATTGCTAAATGTTTACAGGATATTTATTAAAAAAATAAATATAGAAATGTCAGAATAGCTGAAAGTTGTCTGGGGACAGAATATATTGTTTGTTAGTAAAACAGTGTGGTAAAAGTTTTCATTAACCAATGAGTAGCTTTGAACACAGAAAGTGTCTACAATGAGTTATGTTCAATTAATCCCTGCAAAATTCATGCTGACTGTTCAGTTTCAGTATTTTTTCCCCCATAGTTACCTCTGGGGTACGTCAGTGAGATGGATAGCTCTAATATTTACATCAGTGTTGGGGAACTCCAGGTCTCAAGGGCCGGTGTCCTGCAGGTTTTAGGTGTGTCCTTGATCCAACACATCTGATTTAAATGGCTAAATGACCTCCTCTTGAAGTTCTCCAGAGCCCTGGTAATGAACTAATCATCTGATTCAGGTGTGCTGACCCAGGATTATATCTAAAACCCACAGGACACCAGCCCTTGAGGCCTGGAGTTCCCCCACCCCTGATCTTAGGAAGCCCCGCCCACCTGCTGTTGAAATATTTTGTTTGTGAAAGGCAACACGTCAGTTTAGCTTTAAGGAAAGGTCAAGGGAGTAAAAAAAAAAAAAAAAAAAGATACTTGTAGAAGTCTCAAAAACACATAAAATCTCTATGTATCAAAAATGATACAGGGGGTAACCCACTGAAGCACTGTGGCATGACCTAATAAGGCATGTTCAATTAAGACATCTGAGAAATACTGACAACCTAAAATAGTTTTGTAGGACTGTCCAAAATATATCAGCATCTTTCTGCAAGTTTCATGAGCAGCTATAGAACACATCTGATGGAGGGTGTTGCAATTAAACAATGAAAAATAGTCAGCTTTCAGGTGTCTGTCCAAAAGACTGGGCACAGTTACTTTCCCAAAATGTCTCACTACCAGCATCAGCCTCCTTGAAAATAGGCACAAATAGTGCAAATCCAAATCCAGCTAATTTGTGTATTTTAACCAGCTTCCTTTCTGCCCATTATGCACTGTTTATTTTGGCCTCATTTATTTGGGAGGTTGCTCTGACTCCTTTTAATCTGCAGTTTCACAAAAGCTTTTACTGGATAATGACAGACTTCCTTTTGATCAGACAGTAAATGTGACACTACAAATAATACTCACCAACAAATTTTCACCGGGAACAGACTGGAAAGTAAAAAAAAAAAAAACCCGACACGTTTGCACGGTCATCTTTGAATAAGACTTAACTTTGGGTGAGGAACATGTCAGCTAAAGCAGCAGTAGGCAGGAGAGAGGATGTGGTGGGTATCTTTGGGCAGTAAAAAATTTTTTTCTTTAATATAAATGTTTTGTGCTCAGAGTCTGATGACTTTTCACACCATGATTGATGTCTACATGCTGGAAAAACAGTGGTAATTACAACGCTAACACAGTGTGAGCCTGTACCATAATCGGAAAACCCATTAAATATATTTGTTTTCCTCTCCACATGAGGATTTAAACTGCTGTTGCACATATCCAACTATTATCTTCCTGACCTTTTCTCTGCATTGTGTTTGCCTTCAAATAACTGAACTATTTGTCAGTTGAAATCTTTTAAATAAATAAAGACTGCTGAACTGTAACTTTATCATGAATAAAGTAGTTTCTGAGCCCCTAATCTCCACTATTGTACACTTTTATACCTGAACTCAGGTCTTTTATTAGTGTAACTACAACCACTCACTAGATGGCAGTGCTGCACTCATGTTAAAGCAATAGCCTGTAAATAACCCGTTCCACTTGCCGAATGTTGACAAAAGTGAACAATGTGCGAGTCATTTCTATTTAACTAAATTAAAAAGAAGCGGATAAATAGAACTAATAATATAAGGTAGTATATCGGCTTATCACTGTTGCTACCCAGATTGACGGAATAAAAACGACTTAACGCTAACTCAAGAACAGACACGGCTTGCTTTAAGCGAACACGGAAGTACAAGGTGGAGACGCTTCTCTACTGTGTAGCATAGCGGTGTTGCGTGATTTGAACTAACTTGTTTTCATTTCGGAGCCATTTTTCAGTTTCGTTCAGATGCCAAATAATGTCGTTAAACGTCCTGGAGTCGGGGTCGGGGTGCTGGTAACGGACTCTGCTCACCCAGGCTGTGTACTCTTGGGCAAACGGAAGAGTGCGGTGGGAAAAGGGACATACCAGCTCCCAGGAGGTCACCTGGAGTTCGGGTATACATTGACGTTGTAGACTCCATTCATAAATCTGACATAGTTTTCTTCTTCTTCTTTCTCTTTAATTAAAGTGGTTGGCGTGCGACAACCAGGTGTAGTTCCGTCCCCTAACCGGCTGAAATATGGGGACGAGAGGTCCCACACCATCTTTATCCCATTACTTGTGATATATGCTAATGGGGCATTCTTCTCTGCTTGATCAGCTCAGATTTGCCTTAAAACTTTATGGTGAAAAGTTTTGATATATGTAATGATTGCTGCTAAATTTTTAGCTTCATTTATCAAATAGTTTTTACGTTATATTTAATTAAAAATGGTTTCTGGACCCATTTCCAATATGTTTTGTTGCACTTTAACGTCTGACGCAATGTTTGAGCATAAATGCGTCTACTGTCATACCAACCTTCTGCATATCCTCCTTCACAACAGCCACCAGTCATATTTGTGGTTTTCCTCTTTGCCTCCTGCCTGGGAGCACAATCTCTACCACTTCATCCAGCTTGCTCTGCAATTCCTCTCTCTTCCATATACATCCAAACTTTGGACCAAAACATTTTTTTGGCAAATTGGAAATTGTGAACAGATTACATTTTCTCAGTATAAAAATGAAAACAAAACAACTCAGGAGTGCTGCTAATTTTTTTTTTTGCACTCCCATGCATGCAGACAATGGAGGCAGAAAGAGCTGAAATAGCCTTAGAAGCCCGTTAATGTACTTTAGCTAATGTTAAATAAGATGTTATTTTTTTATTTCATTCAAAGGGAGACTTGGGAGGAATGTGCCCACAGAGAGGTGCTGGAAGAAGCTGGGGTGGGTTTGGTGAACACCCACTTTGCATCAGTAGTTAACGCCATCAAGCTGGAGGAACAGTACCATTATGTTACCATATTCATGCAAGGAGAGTTGGACAGGCAGTCAGGAGAGCCACAAAACCTGGAACCAGACAAAAATGAAGGTATGTGAAGTGGGACTGCTGTTTTTCAGTGGGGGGAAAGCACCTCCACTAAGCACCCAGTGAGCAGCTGATGAAACAAAATGTGTTGCTTTCTCATTTTGCAGGCTGGATGTGGACACGCTGGGATGATTTTCCTCCAGAGCAGCAGCTCTTCATGCCACTGGCCCGCTTGAGGCAACAAGGCTTTCAACCATTCAGGAACAAAGACAGTTGACCCTGAAACTTCCAGTTATATTATGAAAAACTGTTAATCCACAAGGATAATACAGGAACACTGTTTAAAAACCGCTGTTGTCTCACATGTCTTTTTTTTTTATTTTTTATATTGCATACTGTATTTTCTGAAATAATGCAATAAATCTCAGTGACCCTGACCTCAAGGTCAGAGTGAAGTTTTGTGAAAATCTCGTGAATGCAATAACTTGAGAAAAAGGCAAGGCAGGATTTTGAAATTCATACCAGAGGTGCAGCTACTGGAGGCTGAGGGGTTGCACTCGCCACTGCCAGTATTTTTATTTAAGGCATTCAAGTTTCTCAGTTTGTTAGCCTTGACAAACAAACAATGCAAGAAAAAAGTGCATTTTACACAATGTTTATGTCCTAATATTATTGGGGAGAATCACTTTCTTTAAACCTTGTGAAAAAGGACATTTGCTGAGGAGATGCTCTGTAAGTACTATTCTATTTATTATAAAAGAAAATTTGAGTACAAGAATTCTACATTAACTGTTCTTTTTCTTTCCAGCAAATACTGAACCTTTAAAGCTTATCCTGTTTCTAAATCTGACTTTGAGGTGAAGAACTAAATATGAGTGCCTTATACAGCAGGATGGCTGAAATCAAACAGCTCTCCACCTCACATGAGGGTGGCTCCAGTGACACCCGCTGCTAACAGTATGGACCAAAGGGTCACAGCAGCGTTGGCTACAGCACCGCTAAAGGTCTTGTCGTGGGCATAGGTGATGATGTGCAGAGCCCCGCTGTAGGCCTCCTCACAGGTAGGCTGGATCTGGTCTTCAGGAAGCTCGAAGCTGTATGTCCCGTTATCTCTGAGCTCAAAGGTGAAGGTTAAGGGGATCCCCTGCATTCGAGCCCAGTCTCTGGATGAACCAGAGTTGGCGTCTGGAGAAAGAGTTTAGCAGTTACATTTCTGAACCACCTAAAAATCCTTCAAACATAATATTTAAAGATATGGGCAGTTTATTTTATTATAATTAGCAGCTGATTTGTAAACTCACATAGTACATCAGGCGAGGCTCCTACAGTGTAGTTCATCCCGTGAACCTTCCAAATTGCTTCTGCTGCACCCTTTCCGACCATCATCTGAGGAATTAGAAAGGAATTTTTGCATACAGTCACTTAAACATGAGTCCACAGAATCTGGAGGTGTATGTTTTCATTAATAAAAGTTCAGAGGAAAGATATGAGATGCCACTAACTGTATAAGGCAATCAATACTGTTTTAAAAGTTATGGTGCTCCATGAGTATTTGTGACCTACTGTTCCCTTATCCTATTCTATATGTTTATCCTTTGATTCTGCTGGAGTAGCTTTGCATGATTTATGGTTCATCTTAATCCTTTTTGTACAGAAGTTAATGCTGGGTTTGGAAAGTGAAGATACCCAAGTATAGATATACTGAAATCAGACTAGTGTTAATAAAACTTCCAAATTAATTTGTACTGTAAGCTCCAGTAGATTTATTGGACAGGCTGTGATCAGTTCAGCTGTGTTGTTACTCCTCTTAAAATTTACTGTTCTTTGTGGACTTTGAGTTTTCATGCATCTATAATGGCTGCTTTCCAGCCTCTACTCAGTTAAAAGCAATTAAAAGTACTGAATCATCAACGCAAGTTAGAGAGCATTATTTTTCTTTATATTTTCTTTTGGTAACTAAGACTCAGTCGTGTAATTTTAATATCAGCTAGCTAAATAAAATCTAGCAAAGCCAGACATATAAAAATGTCTTTACATTATCTGGTATGGGATGGCTGAAATAACAAGTGTGCATGGGACATGGTGTCACATGGTTTATATTATGATTGATTATTTTTCACCTGCAAATGTTCCACATCAAAATGGTCCTACTAGATTCATCTTAATCACAACAAACGATCTGCATCAGGAGTTTAAAAATTATATGTAATCTCAGAAAATACACTCTCCAAAACCAAAGTAAGTTTTGTACCTTTTAAGAGGTAATGCAGAATTTCACTGCTGTACTTATTTGTATTTTACAGAGATCTTTCCTAAAGCTCTGTTGACAATTTTGTACCACAAAGTAAAGGTAAAACAATGAACTCTTTTTTCTTTTTTTTTTTAAAGTAGAAAATTGGTTACATGACAATGCATTAATTTATTTTGATACAGTTAAAAAAAAAATATTATACATCATACTGTTGGAAACAGATTAGTGTTTATATTAGCTCATTCACAATATTACTGACCGCTAAAAGCTTTATCTAACCCATATCTAAAGTCAGCTTGACCTACATGTCTTTGGAGGGTGGGAGGAAGCTGGAACCAGTCACCAGGCACCGGGATGAGTGTGACAACACTAATGTCTGCCCCACTAGGCTGCCATTATACAAGACTGATATGAAATGAAACTTGTCAGAATGCTATATATATGTCTTTTATTTAACAGCAAAAACTTAAACCCTTGTAGCTGTTCTATATATCTGCGATTCACTGATGGGTGACGTGAATAGCAGTGATTATCTCTTCATCATGGCACCTGTTTGTGGGTACAATGTATTAGGGATCAAGTAAACAATTTGTTCTCAGAATTGAAGTGTTAGAAGCAGAAAAGTGGGCAAGCTTAAGTGAGTAATTGAGTAACAGGCCACACAACTGGGTAATCTTAAAACTACAGCTCTTGTGAGGTGTTCCTGGTCTGCGGTGGTCAGTATCTATCAAAAGTTGTCCAAGAAGAAAACATTGGTGAAACAGCAACAGGGTCATCGGTGGCCAAGTCTCACTGAAGCATGTGGCTTCAGGCTGGCCTGTTTGGTCTGCTCCCACAGACAAGCTACTGTAGCTCAAATTGTTAGACAAATGTAACGCTGATTCTGATAGAAAGGTGTCAGAATACCCGGTTCATCACAGTTTCTTTTGTATGGGGCGACATAACTGTAGACCAGTCATGTTGCACCAGGATGCAGAGGCAGACAGAGGCAGTGTGATGCAATTTCCTGCTGGGAAACCTTGGGTTCTACCACATGGATGGAAGGACTGACAGTACTATCTACCTACCTACCTAAGTATTGTTGCAGGCCGTGTACACCCTTTCATTTTATGGTTACAGTATTCCGTGGTGGCTCTGGCCTCTTTCAGGAAGAACAATGGAAAACTGGTTCAGGAATTACTTGAGGAACACAACAATGAGTTTGAGGTTTGGGCTCTGCCTCCAAATTCCCAAGATCTCAATCCAATCAAGCATCTGTGGGATGAGCTTGACAAACAAGTCCAATTCTTGAAGGCCCCACTTTGGAACTTACAGGACTTAAAAGATCTCATGCATCTTGTTGTCAATCTGGGAACTACTTTGGGAAAGATGAGAGTCTTTATCAGTGATTTATTTTGAGTGTTTTGGATTCCTAACAAGATTAGAAGAATTGAATCCCTAAACGACCAACCAAAGTTTGGTATTTTGGCTCCAGATTTTTGACCCAATACCTCATCTGCACTGTTCTTTCTTGGCACATGAGGATGAATTTAATGTCCTAGTGCATTTACCCATTTCCTTACTTGCTATCCTCTTTATTAATGTAAATGCACACAGATATAACCATTGTCAAGCTATAAAGAGTGTCTCAGAAAAGTGTAAAAAAATGCATCACTATATTTGTTGATATAAATACCAGCTCATTATAATTGGGGGCAGTGTAGTTGGGGTGTCCATAGGGAACCAGGATCAGCTGGCCGTAGGAGTGGATGGTGAGGAAACACAGGAAGATGTCCTTTTGGCTTCCTACAAAGTCAGTTACAGCCTTGGCCTCAGGCTCAGATGTTGGTTTGGTTCCAGGGTAGGTGTTTGAGCAACAGTCAAATGATACCCCAACGGCTGTGCAGGCAAAGAAGGAGAATATGAATTGCATATAATATTAACATGATTATTTTCACATTCTATTAACACAAGTTTACCTTTTGAAGTAGTAGTAACCCCTGGACTGAAGAATTAGGATACAAATTACAGTTCCTCTTTAGGCTGCTTCCCAAAGTGAGTCAAACCTCATAGACTCCTGTTTTAATTGTTTTTTTGTTTTTGTTTTTATAGACAAGTAGTTAAACAGTGTCTCACCGTTGCTAATTCAAGTCACTGAACTGCATATCGCTATTGTTTTTGCTGTTTGTTGCTGTTGCGATATTTGCAATGGAATTATCTAACAGGTAATGTAGCCTGGTACGTGGATGAGCGGTGATTAAAGTTCTGGTATTTTATCAGTTTTGTTGCTTAGTAATAATTGACAGATATGTGTGTCTATACTTAATGGAGCTTGCTAACAAAGCCAATAGCTTTAGCAGATAACTTTGTACTCTACCCTCATCTTCAAATACTTGTGACTCTAAAAAAAACAAAATGGAAGTGACCAAATGCTGAGGCTTCAAAATGGAGTCCAAAGTCTCTAGGTGATGTCATGATATACACTTTGACCTTTGGAGCATATATCTATAACTTATAAACGTTTTTTGGCTACTTGGTTCAAACATCAAACAAAATATGAGTCTGTTAACATTGTTTCCTATTCACGGATGAGGTTTAATGGTTTTTGTATAGCGTGATAAGCTAAAGCTACATTAGCATTAGCATCTTGATTTTGGCAAATTGGAGGAAGCAAAGTTTAGTGTTTTCTTTGCTTTCATCTTTACTTTTAGCATGTCTTTCTCCACTAAGCAACACTGAACTTCAATACTAGCATGTATGTAGATACAGTCACTGTAAAAAGGAAGTTGTCATGATCCTGGGTTTTGTACCCTCTTCAACAAGATGGCGCCGAGTATGGCAGCCTCGTTGCGAGCTCCCCCAAGCAACAGCTTTTTTCTGTGTTTAATTTTACTTTTCCTTCATTTTTTCGCGAGTAGCACATGTCTCCTTGTGTACGACCGACAAACCTTACTGGACATAAAATACGGTCTTTCTTATAACTTTCCGGAGTTCAAGTTTTGCAACACGGACGCTCCGTTTGCAGACCCCCCATTCATCTCACCTGAGACGCCTTTGTTCTCTGGCCCTGGAGGCCGCAAACGCCGACGGAGAGGGAGAAGATCTGGCGTTCTGGTTCGACTGAGACGGCGCACTAACAGACCACCGTTACACAGTTTATTACTGGCTAATGTGCAGTCCAGGGGCGGAGCGTGGGGGTGGCTTACTGGGCTTAAGCCCGGGTTGTTTTGTCAGAAGCCCGGGGTCTTTTGGAGTGTAATTTTTTCATAGTTAGATGCCTGACTGACAACTGTATAAAACAAAAGGTACACACAATATTCGAAGCACATAGTGCACACTGTGGGAGTTTACGACTGTGCGTGAATCCCCCCTGATATTGGTATGATCTGAGCTCAGGCACTAAGCGACTGAGCGAGAGGGCGGGGCAGCTGCTGCCTGTGTGCGCTGTTGGAGAGACGGAGCCAGCCATACTAAGGAGAGCTAAAGTTTGACCAGGTACCAAATCAAATCATTCGTACCGTACAAATAATGTAAATATGATGGTGAATCACGAAAGATTGATATCAAACTGATCACTTGACCAATATTACGTTACTTGCTCTTCAAGTGAATCAACAAATGGCGAAATGAAAAGCTGAACAAATGCTATTTTTTAGAGAGTCTTAGCTTACATGTGTTTATTTCATATTTTCAGTTGTTTCCCTCCACGGCTAAATAAATCTGTTTCAGTAATGCACTGATATACAAGAATGGACATAAGGAGCTTCTTTCAAAGAAAAAACTCAGGTAGTATTTTATATATTATGCTTTGGATGTTGTTCAGTATATTCCTATGCAAAACAAGAGGAACTTCAACACACAGCAGTGTATTCACAGTTGAAACCAGATATTTACACTTTATGGAAAACACAAGAACATTTTTTTACTGTACAACATCAATTTAGAGTAAACTTGTTTTGTTTTGGATAAATAAATATTGAAATATCTTTTGAATTAGTTAAATGTCAGAATAAAGAGAGACAGAGCTTCTATTTTAATCACTTTCATCAAATTTAGGAGTACATGTACACTAAGTTTAGTGTTAATTAATAAGAAAACTGCAGACGATTCCATTCTGAGCTGAAGAAGCTTCTGATTAGTTAGTAGAGTCCATGTGAGTAAACTGGTGGCACAGCTGTGGATGCATATAAGGCAAAACACAGAGCCTGTTTCTGTGACATGGGAAAATCAAGAGATGTCAACCAAAACACCAGGAAAAGAACTGTGGAGCTCCATAAGTGTGGCTCAAGTTTGAATACAATTTGGTGCCATTTACAATTAAGAAATACAGACAGTTTCTCTCTTTACTCTTAAAGTTAACAAATATGTTATTGATAAATAATATATTTATCAATCTAAAAAACAAACAAACATTTAGTCTGATTTGATGTTACAATTAAAAAAGTGTTTTGATCTGAAGAGTGTGTAAATATCTGGTTTAAACTGTATATTTGATGATTGTCAGCACAAAGAGGGAGAGAGAGGAACAGAGAGGGAACAAGAGCAGGTGAGCCACACATGTTAGTCAAATGGTCGTTTACCAAGAGTATCACCGTATCATAGGTCCTCATGTATCTCGTACCAAGTGTTTCTTTTTAGGTTTACTATTTTTCAAATTCTATATTTATTAAGTTTTGCAGGCTTGTTTGCACAACAAGGCTAAATAATTATATAAACTTTTCTCAATCTAAATAGTGTACTTTGGTAGAATTAAAAAAATAAGTGTAGTGCAGGTCTATGATGATTTTTAGTGCTACTATCATCTAGTTCTGATTCTGGTTCTGTTTTGGTTAAGTCCTCAGTAGTCCTGATTTTGAACTGTTGTAGTCCTGTTTTAATTCCGGATCAGTTCTGGGTCTGGTTGAATTGGGGTTTAGTCCTCATGTCTTGATAAAGCCCCGACTTTGTTCTGCCTCGCTGCTTAATTAAAAAACTAGTTTAAGGTGTCCTGCAGATGTGATATATATTTTTCCCTATATGAAGTCATTTTTTTTTAAACAAAACTCAAAACAGAGCCTATTAATCTTTCAGTCATTTCTACCCCCCCCCCCCCCCAAAAAAAAAAAAAAAAGCCCTAAGCCCCGGGTGTTTTAAATGTCTGGCTCCGCCTCTGGTGCAGTCTCTGGAGAACAAGCTGTGCGAGCTTCGGGCACGGATCTCATTCCAGCGAGAGATGCGGGACTGCTGCGTGATCTGCCTCACAGAAACCTGGCTATCGGACAAGGTACCGGACTCCGCAATACAACTACGTGCATCGCGCGGACAGGTCACAGGATCTTACTGGGAAAAGCAGAGGCGGTGGTGTATGTTTCATGATCAACAACAGCTGGTGTGATTATGCGAACGTGCACCCGGTCAAATCCTTCTGCTCACCGGACCTGGAGTACCTGATGGTTAAGTGCCGGCCATTCTGGCTACCGAGGGAATTTACAGCAGTGATTATTATGGCTGTTTACATTCCCCCACAAGCCGACACTGACCGAGCACTCAGGGAACTGTACAGCGCGATCAGCAGCGAGGAAACCGCACACCCAGAGGCAGTGTTTATCACGACCGGGGACTTTAATAAGGGAAACCTGAAGAAAGTCTCACCCAAACTCCACCAACACATCCACTTCAACACTCGTGGAGACTGGCTACTTGACCACTGCTACACCTCTTTCCGGGATGCGTACAAAACCCTCCCCCGCGCCCCATTCGGCCAATCAGATCTCCGCTCCATCCTGCTCCTGCCCGCCTACAGGCAGAAGCTGAAACAGGAAGCTCCAACCCGGAGGGCGGTGCACTGTTGGACGGACCAATCGGAGTCTGCGCTGCGGGACTGTTTTGATCACGCGGACTGGGAAATGTTTCACGTGGCTGCTAGGGACATTGATGAGTACACAGACTCAGTCTGCGGATTTATCAGGAAATGCGTGGAAGATGTTGTCCCATCCAGAACAGTTAAATCCTTCCCAAATCAAAAACCCTGGATTAACGGAGATGTTCGCGCGGCACGGAGCACCGCCTTTGCCTCCGCGAACACATCGGACTACAAACACGCACATTACCAACTCCGGAAGACGATCAAAGCAGCCAAACGTGAGTACAGGGACAGGGTGGAGCAACAGTTTGACAACCCTCGGAGTATGTGGCAGGGACTAAACACGATCGCAGACTTTAGAGGGAAAACCAGCACACCGCAGACCACGGCCTCTCTGTGTGAGGATCTAAACGTATTCTACGCTAGATTCGACACAGCGAACACCATGAGACCGGACAGTGTGCGCACCGCGGATGACGTCAGTGCGCACACTGTGTCTGAGGAGGATGTGCGGAAGTGCTTCAGGAAGGTGAACGCACGCAAAGCTACTGGTCCGGACGGGATTCCCGGCCGCGTCCTCAGGTCATGCGCGGCTCAGCTGGCTGGAGTGTTCACACACATCTTCAACCTTTCCCTCTCTCTGTCTGTAGTCCCAGCCTGCTTCAAAATGGCCACCATCGTCCCTGTACCCAAATCCTCCACCATCTCCTCATTGAACGACTGGCGACCTGTAGCCCTGACCCCCATCGTGAGCAAATGCTTCGAGAAGCTGGTCAGGGACTTCATCCGCTCTGCACTACCCGACTCACTGGACCCTCTACAGTTCGCATACCGCCACAACAGGTCCACTGATGATGCCATAGCCCTGACACTACATACTGCCCTGTCACACCTGGAGAAGAGAGACACGTATGTGAGAATGCTGTTTGTAGATTACAGCTCAGCATTCAATACCATCGTTCCCTCGAAGCTGGACAGGAAACTGCAGGATCTAGGACTGAGCAGCTCCCTCTGCAGCTGGATCCTTAGCTTCCTGTCTGACAGACGCCAAGTGGTCAGACTGGGCAGCATCATCCCCCATCACACTGAACACTGGTGCTCCACAGGGGTGTGTACTGAGCCCTCTCCTATACTCACTCTACACCTACGACTGCACAGCCACTAACAACTCCAACATCATTGTGAAGTTTGCGGACGACACTACAGTGGTAGGTCTTATCACCAACGGTGATGAGACGGCCTACAGGGAGGAGGTCAGCGCCCTGACCCACTGGTGTCAAGACAACCATCTCACCCTCAACGTCGCAAAGACAAAGGAGTTGATAGTGGACTTCCGGAGGTGCAGAGAAGTACACACCCCCATCACCATCAACGGCGCTGCTGTGGAGAGAGTGAGCAGCTTCCGGTTCCTTGGTGTACATCTGGCTGAGGATCTTACGTGGTCAGTACACACAAACAAAACAGTGAAGAAGGCGCAGCAGCGCCTCTTCTTTCTCAGGAGACTGAAAAGATTCGGCATGAGCCCCCGCATCCTCAGGACCTTCTATCACTGTGCCATTGAGAGCATCCTCACTGGATGCATCACCACCTGGTATGGCAACAGCACCGCCTACAACTGCAAAGCTCTCCAGCGAGTAGTGCGGTGCTCTGAACGGATAATTGGAGGTGAGCTTCCCTCCCTCCAAGACATCTACAGGAAGCGGTGCCTGAGGAAAGCGGGGAGGATCATCAAGGACTCCAGTCACCCCAGCCATAAACTGTTCAGACTACTTCCATCAGGAAGGAGGTTCTGCAGCATCCGGTCCCGTACCAGCAGACTGACAGACAGCTTCTTCCACCAGGCCATCAGACTGCTGAACACTTCATAGACACCTCAGCTTCACTACTGGAACTTTAACATTATGCACTCCATACTGTACAGTAATGCCACTGTTTTGCACATGTCTCAACTCTGTATATTTTTATATATTTTATTTATTGTTTACTCTATTTAACTTGTAAAATATGTGTACGTACACACACACACACACACACACACACACACACACACACACACACACACACACACACACACACACACAGAAAAATATTTAGTATACACATCCAGGAATGCATATACTATTATATATTGTACATATATTTATTCGTTTCAGATGTAGCCATTCTTGTATTTTGCTTGTTTACATTCTTGTATTTTGCACAACTCTGTTGCTTGTGAAGCTCGCACACAAGAATTTCACTCACATGTGCTGTACCAATGTACCTGCACATGTGATGTGACAATAAAAGTGATTTGATTTGATTTGATTTGATACCCAGCGTTTTCTGTTTGGGACTCCGTTTTCTGTTTGATTTTTCCCATTTGACTTTGTTGTAGTGTTCAGTTCAAATATTACCTTAGGCTTAGGTTTTCATTACCTTAGGTTTTCATTCTGATTTTGTATTGAGCCCTCCTATGTTCCCCAGGCCTAGCTTGTGTTTCTGATGTGTCTGTGTTTAGTCAGTTTTGTCTTCGTGTTTACTTTGGCCTGCTAAATTCCTGTGTTTTAATCTTAGTGTTAGTTTCCTGTTTTATTTTGATAGTCTCTTATCCTTCAGGTTTTGTGTTCCCCCTTGCTCTTTAATTGATTCTGTTCACCTGTGCCTTGTTTTCCCCAGCTTTGTCTCTTTCCCTGATAAACCTCATGTCTATTTAAGTCCTCAGTTTCCCTTTGATCTTTGCCATGTCATCATTCCTGTTGTCAGTTTAAGTCGTGTGTCTTGTTGTTTTGTATTTTGTTTGCGAGCTGCAGCATTAAAGCTGTTTGAGTTCAATTAAGCCTGACTGCCAAGTCAGAATTAAGAGAGTAAGTAGCAGCCAGGCCCTGCTAATCAGATTCACTACATTAATTGGTCATCAGCAAGTCTGAGCCCCTCTATAAAAGTTGCCAGTTTGCTGGTTTGGAGAACTCAGGTGTGTGTTACCACAATGCCAAGAACAAAAGACATCAGCAGTCTTCTTAGAGAAGTAATAGTTGCTGTCCATTAATTTGGGAGAGCTTATAATAGCATTTCCAGAGAGTTTGAAGCTCATCATTCCACACTGAGAGAGATTATTCACAAGTTAAAACATTCAAGACCGTTGCCAATCTTCCCAGGACATCCCAGCCAATTCATTACAAAATGGGAGGTGATGATTTGGGCTTCTTTGGCAGCCACAGGACCTGGGAACCTGGCAGTCACTGAGTCAGCTTTGTTCATCTGACATGTAATAACTTAGAACTTTACCATGACTCCTGTGTTGTGACAGTGTTGTCTGATTAATGAAATGTGTGCACTTCATTGTCATGTATATAGGGAATAAGAGTAATGCACACTTAAAGATGTGTGTTTAAGTCTGTGAAGGTTCTCAGTCATCCAGGTCATCGTAGTCTAAAGAGCTTGGAAAGAAAAGCATCTGGACTTCTTTGGTAAATGGTCTGCATTTGTATTGGACCCCAAAGCGCTTCACACTACATTCAGTCATCCACCCATTCACACACTGGTGATGGCAGCTACATTGTAGCCACAGCTGCCCTGGGGCGCACTGACAGAGGCGAGGCTGCCGGACACTGGCGCCACCGGGCCCTCTGACCACCACCAGTAGGCAGGTCAAAATCAGCCAAGGTTTTGGGTGGAACCGCTGTGAAACCTAGCCCCACCTTATCATAAATTCCTGAGGTCAAAAGGCCCAGGATGTGAGTGGGCATTAACATTGACATCCTCAAACAAGAGGACCTTTCGAGGAAGCCGATGTTCACATTTTGGACAGAGAAGACAGACGGTTTGAAAGAGGAGTAAAAGAAGCCATTTATATGCACTGTGAACGACCATCTTTGAACAGAGGAGGTGGTTTACGACACCAACTGTCTGCCATCTATAATCCAGATTTGTGATCCCTTCCCAGATGGTTTAACGCCCACTCACACCCTGGGCCTTTTCACCTCAGGAAATCACATGATAGGACACCTGAAACCTTGGCTGATTGTGACCTACACCCGTTTTCACACCTTCACTCATGTGATTAGGTAGAGGATCAATAGGGGGTCCATGACCCTCTTGGGGACACTCCCATAGGGCTTAAATCTGGGACTCTCCACCAGTTGCTCTTAGAACTGAAGAAGCTTCTCGGATGAGAGGTGAAATGTCTTCAAGCAGCTTAAAGAAGTCCAGACGCTTTTCTTTCTAAGCTCCTTAGACTACGATGTGTATTTAAGTTATCTCAGGCAGTCTGTCTTTCATTTTTGATGTTTATGTAGTGTCTGAGTTTAGCTAGGAACCAGTTCTTTTGAGAAGACACTGATGAATCTTAGAATTGTACATAAAACTGTGATGCATATGGTTTAAGCACAGATTGGTGGAAAAGAGTTTCATTAATAAAACCAGTGAGTCACAGAAATAAGGTAAAAGATGCCAAAAGTTCTCCAAAGACCTGAGGAGAGTTTCATGCTTGGCCATAATTTCAAAAACAGCAATAAAAAAATAAATAAAAAGGAAAGACTGCAACGATCAGCTTTCACTGAAGAACAGCTGCATCACTCACTTCCCCAGTTGGCATCAAAGTTGCGGTTGAGATCGGTGCCATAGCAGCTGCAGTCCTCAGGACCTGGTGACCTGTTCTTCCTCCACAGTCGAGTCTGAGTGGAGCAAAATGTTCAGTCAGTCATAAATAGAATGGCAGCACAACATTTTTGTAGATATTAAATGCTTCCTGTGATTGATGCTGTTCATTATTATTCCATGTGTCTTACTGTAAAAACATTAGATTATTTTGTACTTGAAGGTTTTTGAGCAATAATCATCCTATTATATCCTGTTCATCTGTGGTTTGAGATCCTGAGTGCACAACCCTAGAAATGTAATTGGATAAATATCTATCTATTTAATATTTAATTTAATATATCTATCAAATACGAGGACTGACCGTCTTATTTTCCCACGTGTAGATGTAGCCGTCTATATTGAGCACTGGAGTGACGTAGAAGTCCACGTTCTTCATCATCTCTTCCATTTTGGCATCTGTTTTGTATGTCTGCAGAATCTGTTTGGAACAGACGAACACACATCAGGGGCAGGCTGACACACTGGAGGACATTTAGTTATTAAATTAGATTCATTTTGTCAGACAGGATGTTTTCTCCTCACAACAGAAAACAATCAGGACAACAAATTAGAAGATTTGCTGTAAATCTTAATTTTATTTATATATTTATTGCCTTTTAACATCAATCACACTCAGGTCAGGTCACTGGCAATCAAACTAGGGGTAGGGTTAGGTTAATCTCCACCCTTTTTAATAGAATTTATGCGTGTTCTGGAAAATTCAAACTTAAAATAGTTAAAAAGAAATACTACAATACCAAATACGTTATTTAAAATGAAATGTTCTTGTTTCTAGAATAAAAGTGGCTAACAAAATCCCCTAGCATTAACTTTACCCCTAGAAGGGTCCCACGAGTCCTGGTGGAGGTATATTGACAGCAGCTCTCTTACCTCTCTAACAAAGTACTGGCAGAAGGCTGGAGCGATCCATTCTCTGGCATGTATTCCACAGTCCATCCAGATAGCTTTCTTTTCCTTTCCAGTATTCAGGCCAATCTGTAGAACAAATATCAAACATCCGTGTGCATCAGTATCCGTTTGGCATATGCCAGCTTGTGATCTGAAACTTTGTTTACCTTGAGCAAGCTAATATCCCTGCTTTCATAGGTCTTTCCATATTTCACCACGGTTACAACATCAGGGTGATCCTTTACCATCTGTTCCATCCAGCTAGTGATCTGTAAAATGGAGTACCAACATATACTGCAGTCTTACAAACGTTTGACTGGTTAGCTGTCTTTCTCTAATATCCACACACGCACAAACATGTATCAAACCCCTCATTTCTTTTTAATTTGCTTCCAGACTTAGGGTCTTTAGCAATAGTTCTGCAGATTTTCTGGATATCCTTCAAAGTTTTTCTTCGGTAACTTGCTTCTTTTTCACCCATTTTCAGTCCAGTTCTTGTATCTGGCCATTTCAAGAAGAGTATTGTTTTTTTTTGTGTGTGTGTGCATTAAACAACTGTTAAATCACCATGAACTTATGGAAATATGAAGTTAAAAAAGTCACATATCTAAAGGGATAAACCGGTGTTGCATCGCTATAATAGACAACTTAGCAAAGAAAGTGCCTTTGGCCAACTGTTGTGATTTGGTGCTATAGAAATAAAACTGAATTGAACCAAAATTGGTCTTATGGAGTGATGAGGTTGATTTGGTTCAAATCGGGATCAATCTGTACAGAGGAGTCAGGGGCGAGGTGCAAAATTATCACATTTCCATAAATGTTGCATGTTCCAGTAAATTATTGCATCTGTTTCCTGTTTTTCTTGGAAAACATTAACAAAATGAGGGCTAGCTCAAGACTTTTGTACAGTGCTGTATAAACAGCATATTTTAGAAAATGTGTGTGTGTGTGCATGTGTGTGAGAGAGATGTGACATCTGAGTTATGTGTGTCTCACCTCTGACATGGGGTGGTATTTATAGTAGTCATACTGGGCTCTGTTGCACAAAAAATACACGAAAATCTTGAGAAGCAGTTGACGTTAATCATACCTCAATAATAGTATGCTCTTTTATCTGGGTTGTAGTTAATAGTTTTTAAAATTACAAGCCTGCAATAATCAATTTTTAACTGCTTCAAAGGCAGTCTATCCAGCTGTTGGTCAGTACAAGCTAAAAAGCCAGCATCGGTGATGGTACAAGGGTCCATTGTCAAATTTTTCACAAAACCACATTCTGCACAAATTACAGCAACATAGGTGTTTAGTAAAGGAATCTGTTCAACCATGTTTGACACATTATGAAATAAAAAATTAGAGAAAAGGTGCCATGAACTACTGAGCAGCTGAAGTGCTATAATAGGAAAATGCTTTGCTCTAGAGCCTGGGTCTCAAACTTAAATGAGCTGTGGGCCACTGCCGGCGCTGACGTCTCATGTGAGGGCGACTTAAGTGTTCAAGTAGTACAAAAAAGAAAAAACTTATTTTAACATTGCACTCAACAACAAACAAATCCTCCCTAACAAAAAAAGTAACTTCAAGGGCCAAACTGAATTATATTTCTTCATGTCAATATACGGGCCGCAAGTAGGGGTGACGTGGGCTGCAAGTTGCTCCCGGGACCCCTGCTCTATAGACTACAGCAGCCAGCCTCCTCCATATTATTACAGAGAAGAAGGATGAAGATGAGCATGTTTAAACTTAAAAAAAAATCTTGCTACCACCAAATGAAAAATTATTATATATTTAAAAGCACAATAAAGTTTCTTTCACTAGGCCATTGGATACTTTACAACCCTCCACGCCCTGCTCTCTGCTCAACTGTCTTACAATAGCCCATATTCAGCCCATAGCCCATATTGACCCCTGTCCCCAATTCAAAACCCTTTTGTATATAGTTAGAATATATGTGTATTTATAATAATAAAAAAATTACATCAAGACAACTTCCTTGTTTGTGTACACATAAATATACAAAATGATCTCAGTTTTAATATTTATTTGTCTTTAAGCTATTTTTAGTTAAACAGGTTGTAGCTGATGATGTGCAGATGTGTCGATGTGTAGATCATTTTTACTCTTTAAAAATACTTTAAAATTCTCAACACCATCTTAACGTCTTGAACGCTTCCCAGCCGTTAATCTTCAGTGTACCACTTTAAACAATGAAAGTCAGCAAATAGTGAAGAGTAGCAGAAATGAAGGAAGTAACAAAAGTGAAAGCTTTGTCCAACTTATACCAACATCACAAGGATTTGTATGCTAAGAATATTTTGAAGGTAATTATCTATTTAAAAAAACAACAACCCCTGATCAGATCTATTTAATGAACAAAACTCACCTCTCCACTGTTGCTGCTCCCACTGCTGAGAGCAGCAACACAAAACTCATTCCCACACAGTCAAGCATTGTCTCTTTGTGAAAGTAAAGTCCTTGTCTGTACTGGTCTGCTTTACTGATTCCAGAGAAGCCCAGTAAAGAGATACATGTGTTGCATTCTACTACTTGTTAATATTTGATCTGAAATGACTAAGTGAATTACTTTACAATGGAAAGTAATGTATCCGTCATCTATTTATATCATTAACTGCCCATGATCATGGCCATAAAATTCGGTGATTGTGCTGACATGTAAAGTCGCTCTCTTTTGTAAATGCAAACTTCTTACTTTTCATTCTTGACTGCTGCTATCAGCCTTATTATCTTGGCCAGTGTCATGTTTTGTCTGCATATTTAAAAATATGCAGACAAAACATGACACAAAATAGTCAATCAGTACTTAGTTTAGATGAAGATGAAAACAATCCGTCACACGATGACGCGAGAGTGAGGGAAAACTACTGGTGTCTATGCCGCTACTGCTTGTCAATGGCGACAGGTGTCGTGCCAAATTTTGAATCCCCGACAGAATTTGTTTCCCCTGCGTTGGGACTTTGGCACAACATCGGACGGGATTATTTAAATAAACCAATGACATTTTGACTGATCATTATTTATATCTTTCTGTAACTGTACAACACTGTACTGAGCCAAAACCTCCCAAATTTCAGGAGCGTTAAGTCTTTGAACAGGGGAACAAATTTGTGGCATGATCAGCCTGATATTATTTGTATCCCACTGTAACTTTACTGTATAAAGAGCTAACATCTCCCAAATTTCTGGAGTAGTTAGTCATTATAAGAAGTGTTTAAGAACTAAAAATCACGAACGTGGGATACTGATAGTCCATGATTTCGAAAGGCCAGTGTATGCTCCCGATGCAGGGGAAACAAATTCTGGCGGGGATACCTAGTTTGGCACGACGGCTTCAAAGTTTTGGTGCACTATGTTGCATGGAGAATCTGTAAAAATAACGATATCGTAATTTCACTGTATAATAAAACTTAGAATTCTAGTAATGTTTTTATCATGCAGTTATGTGATACCATGGATAGCTGCTGCCATAAAATTGAGCTCTTTACAACAAACGCTCTCAGTCGCCGTTGCCATTGGCAAGCAGCCGCATAGACACCAGTAGCTAAAGCATATAATTAGGGCTGGACCAGGTGACCCTGAATCCTCCCTTAGTTATGCTGCAATAGACATAGGCTGCCGGGGGATTCCCATGATGCATTGAGTTTTTCCTTTCCAGTCACCTTTCTCGCTCACTATGTATTAACAGACCTCTCTGCATTGAATCATATCTGTTATTAACCTCTGTCTCTCTTCCACAGCATGTCTTTTATCCTGTCTTCCTTCTCTCACCCCAACCGGTCGCAGCAGATGGCCCCGCCCCTCCCTGAGCCTGGTTCTGCTGGAGGTTTCTTCCTGTTAAAAGGGAGTTTTTCCTTCCCACTGTTGCCAAAGTGCTTGCTCATAGGGGGTCATATGATTGTTGGGTTTTTCTCTGTATCTATGAAGCGCCTTGAGGCGACTTATGTTGTGATTTATATAAATAAAATTGAATTGAATTGAATAGTTTTCCCTCACTCTCGCGTCCTCGTGTGACGGATTGTTTTCATCTTCATCTAAACTAAGTACTGATTGACTATTTTCATTCTCTCTATCAGTTTGCTCTGGTTCAAACTGGAAAGGTTGAACAGACCCATATGGAAAAGAAATAGAAAAGAAAATAATAGGTTTGGAGTCTTCTCTCACCCCCATTCTCTGCGGCCTGCTGGAGCGGGGGTCTAGGAGGAGGAGTTGGCCGTTCGACTGCGGTCTGTAGTGTGGGGCCTCCCTGCTGCTACGGAGTCCGGGCGGTCTGCCTCTCCCCACCGCAGGGAAAAGGGTAACACCACGTGGGTCTGGGTGCAGTTCCCCCCTCCAGGGGCAAGGGTACCTAGAGCCGGTTCGTAGAGTACGCTTGGGGAGTGTGATCGTGTGTACAGCGTCTCTTCATGTCTGTCTCCACGTTGGTTGAGTGTGGAGTAAGTGCATATGAGAGCATGAGGGTGGGAATGGATGTTTGTGTCTGTGTGTGCCTGTATGTCTGTGTCTATATGTCAGGTTGGGTATCAGACGCTACCTCTCTGGGGACATCTCAGGCCCTCCAAGGTTTGGGGGCCTATCTCCATCCACCACCACTTCCCCTGCCAGTGGCGGACTCCCTCAGGTATCGGTGCGTTGGTGGTTCTTTGTGTCTGGGGGTGGGCGTCCGGGTACACACCGGCTCACTCCTTGGCGGCCGCTTATCGGGGCCTGGAGCCTGGGGCTCGCTCGGGCCACTTCGGAGGTGGGGTGCCCCCGGCCTCTCGGCCTGGGGCTCGGTCACTCAGGCACAGCTGGCTGCCGGCGGAGCTCACGGGCGCGTCACTGCAACTCCCCCTGGCTTCTGCTCCGCGGCTGCTGAGTGAGCCCTCATCTGGGACTCTCCTCAGCTCTTACTGGGACAGTGGCGCAGCTGCCCCTCTGTTGGTCTTCCTTGGTCTCTTGTGTTCTGGGGGCCTCTGGATGTCTGGAGTTTTGATCTCCTCCATACCTGCTTCATACCCTGGAGGAAGGGGCTGTGGCCCCCCCACACTCCCTAGCAGATCGTTACATGGTGAAACCTTTGGAATGCAAGCATGCTGATCCACACAGGTATGCACTCAGGTGTACACACGGGTATTCACAGATGCAGACTACAGCTTTCTTGGCTGCTGCCTCAAAGCACATTGTGCACTGTCTATCTTGCGTGCTGCACAATATCGTTTATTATTTAGTATCTACTGATATCTACTGCTAGCTAGTTTATTGTGATGGTGCTGTTTTTTTTATTATGTTGCTCTTTGTTGTTTGCTTTTGTTGAGGTTGGTTCGCGAATGGACCGTCCCGCATCCTTATATTACCATGATGACGTCACAGTTAGATCTTTACTGGAAATGATAACAGTTCCCCACACTCAAAAAGTTCTCCTTATATGGACATCAACTGCTACTTTTAGAGAAAAACAAGTGTGTATTATATTGTGCATTTTGTGAAAGTATATCTATTAGAAAAACTGTCCTCAGACGACCCTCCTATTCTTACTAAGTGTGTGTGTGAACGTGCGTGTTTTACATAAGTGTGTGCATGTTGTTACAGGCCTGAGTACGTGCAGAACTGAATGTAGACAGCCCAGGGCCCAACAGGACCCACAAGTCCGAGCGGTTAACAGCCTAAGCAACTAGAAAGAATAATACAGAACAACAATAGACTGACTAAAGTACTGATAATCCGTGTGCATTAGTATTTGCTCAGAGTAACATAGATGTGATTCAAAGATTATTCTGTCAACTGATTCAACAATGGTAAATGATTAATCAATGATAATTCTGATTATAACTGTGATCATAAGAATACAAAATAAAATATCTCTTGCCCACACTTTCTCTTCTGTTTTTTTTCTCCATACAGGTGACCCAGGTGTTTTGTTTGTTTTTTTTGTTTTTTTTTCTTTCTTCCCCCCCTTCTCACCGTCTCTTCTCCCCTTTGGTTTTCTTTCTCTCCCTCTCTTTCTTTCATTCTTTCTCCCTGTCCTATCCCCCAGTCATGTCTGTCTCGTTTGTAGCAACTGAAAATAAAATAAATTCATAATTATAATAAAGGTCAATCAAATGGACCAATATGGCAAGGCCATGATGATCCACTTGGTAAAATAAATCCGCTTGGCATCTTTCTTGGCCTTAAGACAACAATTCTGATGGCTAAAGATCCAAACGGGACACAAAAAAAAAAAAAAAAAAGAAAAAAAAAAAGGAAAAGAAATAGTAAAAACTTATATGTGATTACTCATGAAAGTGGCCACTTTCTCATTACTTTCATACATTGTTTTAGTAAGTATCCAAAACATACAAGTTTCATTATATAATTTTTCACGGGATCTTATATCTGTTTTCACTCTTATATGCTTTTCATACAAGTTTCACACAAGACAGATACAAACTTTATAAGATTTATATATATCTTTTCCATATAGGGAAGCCATTTCCAGTGTGCTGCTAACTGTGAACTCTATGCGGTGCAAAGATGTGACGTCACAGCACAGAGTGCATTGAGAAGTAAATAACAATGGCGGTCTACTGGTAAATCGGTTTTATATAAAATGTGCTTAAAAGGAAAACATTTGGTGTATTTTAATACCACATATATGTTATTGAAGGCACAGTACATATTTTAGCGCAAATATGTGTTAATAGCCAGGGTTCCCTTTAAGTTCAACCTGCTGTTTCTGAGTCCTTACAAGAGTCCTTATGAGTCCTTCATATGGGCCCTCCCTCCTGCCTGCTGCGTAACCCAAAAACAGTAAATATAAAAATGTTAGCATCATCGGTGAAAGGCACAGTGGATAGGTAGGACTTCCACAGATATATGAACCTGCATGTTCTTGACAGACTGACCGCTGTCCAGTCCTGTTTGTGACTGGAAGAAAATCCCTGTTAACAGGGTAATGTGGTGTGATACTTACAGTTGTGTTTTTTAAAAGTTCATTGTGACATTTCTGAAAAGACCTTTGCTCTTTTTTTATCAGCTTGCAGCGTCTTTGCTGATTCCAGCTTTTCCAACAGACAGACTCAACTTAAAATATAAACCAATCATTGTTCATTCGTGAGTAAAGGACAAACTAGTTAATCAGTCACTCTGTGTCCTTTTCTGGAGGATCAGGAAGACTCTCTGCATCTCATTATTGCTTCTGTAAGAGGGTGAAGTCCATTTTATTCCATAATGTTTTGTGCACATATTTCACTCCATGTTTAATATTTTTTCCATGTTACTTCTGGAAAATATGTGCATAAAGTATAAAACTGAGAAAGAACGTGACAGCGGCTGATGGCAGCAAAAAGTTTACACTGGAGTTAACAGTTTTTTTCGACTATGGTTTCATGCAGTTGATGATTTAAATGGATTACACATCCATAAAGGACTGTTAGTTCAGATCAATTATTAACAAGTGATAGTATGCTTACAGTGGTCTGTGTTGAAGGCAAATGTGCGTCTTTTTATAGGGCTTTCCTGCGACCAGTATAGCCGACTGTTACAAGGACTTTTTACTTTCACAAAGATGCTTATCTCTGTAAGGCTGAGCTTTGTGGTGCTGCTCTCAGCAGTGGGCACAGCAACAAAAGAGAGGTGAGTTTTCTTCATTAGATAAGTTTGATCATTTCTGTAAATAGATGAACTACCTTCAAAATATCAGTTACTGTACTTTCAGGTTTTTAGCAAAAAAAAATAAAAAATCCCTACTCGCCCCTGTGGACGGTCGATCCTTCAAGCTCAGGTCCTCTACCAGAGGCCTGGGAGCTTGAGGGTCCTGCGCAGTATCTTAGCATGCATATATATATATATATATATATATACAAAGGGTATACAAAGGGAACACAAAGGGCTTGCAAAAGGCCTAAAACATCAAAATGGGAAAGGTCACTAACGACCACAAGATAGTCTCATTGGTGCAACCTGCCAGCAATGCAGCTATCACCTGAGGGCTTGCTCTACCCCGGTCGTCCCAGATGCTCGTTGCTTTAAAAGAAACAAATCCACCCCAAATAAATATGAGCCCAACAGAACACTTATCGCATATAATTATTTTGAATTATGTTTGGTTTCGTAATGTCTCAAATGTGGGTGACGTAGTCCTGTTCTCTTGCCAAGCTTTATCAATCCATGAAGTCCAATGACACTCAAACTGCAGAGATGTCTTAAAGACAAACACCTGAATGAACTCTTTCCTGAATTTTCTGCTTCTGAAATCAGATAAAACTGAGGTTATTGTACTCGACCCCAAAAATCTTAGAAACATTGTCTAACCACACTGAATGGAATTACCATGAACTCCAGTAACACTGTGAGGAATCTTCTAGTGATCATTTATCGAGGATATATCATTCAATGCGCATAAACTGTATATAAAAATATGTAGGACCTGTTTTCTAGTGTTTATTTAAGGAGCTTGGAAAGAAAAGCTACGACTTCTTAAAATTTCTTGAAGACGTCAGATTCGAGGAGTTACCTCCTTTGCACAGTATCACCTTAAAGCACTTGTTGCAGGCTGGTGAGTTTGCATCTTTTGCTGTGAAGTACAGCCAGACTTTTGACCACTTCGCCTTGGGCATTTTTAATCTGTAGATCTGCTCTAAAAGAACGTACGTACCTGGGCCCGCCTACTATCCTTGCAACGGTAAAATGATTGGCTAGAATCCAAACTGTATGACTTCTCAGGAAAAAAAAAAGCACCGAAATAAAGCACCGAAATGTGCGCTGCTTTTCGGTCTGGTTACTACCGTTTATGTCAGAGCCGGTACCATAATGGCACCGGATACCGGTACCTATCCCTAGGTATGATCCACTTCCACTGCTTCTCATGTTTCTCTTGTTTTTTATGTGCAACAGAGTGCAGTACGACCACTATAAATACCACCCTTTGACAGAGGTGAGGTGGCTGTTACACTTACACACACACACACACACACACACACACACACACACACACACACACACACACACACACACACACACACACACACTTATATATATATATATAATAGCATTTTATTTCTATATACGTATATATTGCAATAAAAGTCTGAATATATTGAATGAAACCCGAATGAATGAAAGCTAACTACAGAGGCTCTGGTGCCACGCTGTGTTTTAGATGTGTATTATAGCATGTTATGTGCCCCCCCATATGTAAACAGGTAAGGCGCGTTCAAATAACAATAATAATAATAAGAAGAATAGTAATAACAACGATCACTGTTGTACTACTGGTGATGAAACTTAGTCAATAAATCAGTATATTCTTCATCAGACCAGATGTACAGATTTATTCCCAGTACTTATAACTAACTAAAGGTACTGAAAATATTGACTGCAATACACAACTTTGGCCAGACCTAGCCGTTGAGCAGGCTAGGGAGGGTCCAGCTTTACATTCTTATTTTTTAGTTCTTATTTTTGCATGTTTAGCACTTCCCTCAGTAAGGTAAACAAAAGGTTCAGTACATTCGGTCTTCCATGATTAAACAGCACCTAAATTTTGTTGTCTGCAGTACCATACTGTACCCTGTTACTGATATTAGTTTGTACATTACAAGCATTTCTATAGATTTATGTCTTCTTTACATAGGAATACTGATTCCCTGCTAACTTATTCACAGAGCTACTTCTTGCAGCAACATCGCATGCTATAATATTACACATCTAAAACACAAGATGGCGCCAGAGCTGCTGGAACATCAGTTTTCATTCAATATATTCAGACTTTCATTCAATATATTCAAGATTATAATAACTTCCTAAATGGCATATACAAACACAAACAGGCTTCCGTGTGTTCTCCAGGCTTCACCAAAGACATTTAAAGCTCTTCTTTGGATGTTGGTTGTCTTTTATTCCATCAAGATGATTCCACACTGCTTATATAAGTTTCAATTTCAGGGTCTGCGGACTAGTCCATGACTGATAGTGTTCTATTGTGTATTTGTCTATCCAGGTATGCTTGACTGCATTGGCACTGTGTTCGGGATTATTTGGGGGTTGAAAAATATCACCAATAACACTGGCTGAAATACAACTCCAAACCACAACAGAGGCTCCTTCACATTTTTCAGACAGTCCAGGACTGTTGTAGCTCTCTCTTGACCTACTCTGTATAGATTGATGACTATTTGGCTTCAGCATTCCATAAGTTTAGTTTAAAACTGGTTCTTTGCTAATTTGTTTATTCTAGAGATGCAACACTGGTTTACCCTTTGAGTTAGGTGTCTTGTTATACTTGAATAATTTATAGTGGCTTAGACTGAAAATGAGTAAAAAAAAGAAACCATCGTCCAAATGAAACTTTGAAAGACCTTTGGAAAGTCTGCAGAACTATTAGTCAAGATCACTCCAAAAGTTTCAAATAAACTCTTGAATCAAAATGTATGTATGATGGATGTGCAAATTCATGGATAAATAACCAGTGAAAATTTAGTAGAGTTTTGATATGCTGCCAATGTTGGTACTACACTTTGCAGATCACTAGCTGGATGGAACAGATGGTAAAGGATCACCCTGATGTTGTAACCGTGGTGAAATATGGAAAGACCTATGAAAGCAGGGATATTAGCTTGCTCAAGGTAAACAAAGTTTCAGATCACAAGCTGGCATATGCCAAACGGATACTGATGCACACGGATGTTTGATATTTGTTCTCCAGATTGGCCTGAATACTGGAAAGGAAAAGAAAGCTATCTGGATGGACTGTGGAATACATGCCAGAGAGTGGATCGCTCCAGCCTTCTGCCAGTACTTTGTTAGAGAGGTAAGAGAGCTGCTGTCAATATACCTCCACCAGGACTCGTGGGACCCTTCTAGGGGTAAAGTTAATGCTAGGGGGTGTTGTTAGCCACATTTATTCTAGAAACAAGAACATTTCATTTTAAATAATGTCTTATACATTTTGGTATTACAGGTTTTCCAAACAGGCCAAGCTTCTTTCTACTTTTAAATGTTCTTTGAAATATTTGAAAAAAAATTAACAGATGAACATATGAACTTATAGTTTGGTCGCCAATGTGGATGTGGTGGACGTTATAGAGTGAAACAAAATAAAACACACACACACAAAAAGAGAGATGGAAAAGAAAGAGGAAAAAAGAGATTTACAACAAATCTCGTTATTCCATTTGTTGTCCTGATTGTTTTTTCTGTTGTGAGGAGAAAACATCCTGTCTGACAAAATGAATCTAATTTAATAACTAAATGTCCTCCAGTGTGTCAGCCTGCCCCTGATGTGTGTTCGTCTGTTCCAAACAGATTCTGCAGACATACAAAACAGATGCCAAAATGGAAGAGATGATGAAGAACGTGGACTTCTACGTCACTCCAGTGCTCAATATAGACGGCTACATCTACACGTGGGAAAATAAGACAGTCAGTCCTCGTATTTGATAGATATTTATCCAATTACATTTCTAGGGTTGTGCACTCAGGATCTCAAACCACAGATGAACAGGATATAATAGGATGATTATTGCTCAAAAACCTTCAAGTACAAAATAATTGAATGTTTTACAGTAAGACACATGGAATAATAATGAACAGCATCAATCACAGGAAGCATTTAATATCTACAAAAATGTTGTGCTGCCATTCTATTTATGACTGACTGAACATTTTGCTCCACTCAGACTCGACTGTGGAGGAAGAACAGGTCACCAGGTCCTGAGGACTGCAGCTGCTATGGCACCGATCTCAACCGCAACTTTGATGCCAACTGGGGAAGTGAGTGATGCAGCTGTTCTTACTTTGACTGGACCATTGAAACATCTTGATTCTTTTCTTTTTCAGCTATTTTTACTAATTTGCCGATATGTTTGGAATCACTGTCCTGTTGCATGACCCAATCTCATTCAAACTTTAGCTTTCAGATAGAGGTCTCATTTTCACTGTAGAATACTTTGGTATACAGGCGTGTATGGCTGACTCAACTCAAACCATCACCTCCCTGACCATGTAGTGAATTAGCTAAGATGACTACTTCTGGGAATATGGCAACACTTATGAATGTTTTCCACTTGAATAACCTTTCTCATTGTGTAATGGTGGATTTTAAATTATGTGGAAATGGCATTAAAGACCTGAGTAACACTCTGGGCAACTTTGGGCTGACTCAGCATGTAACAGAGACCACACATAATAGAGGACACACTCTTGACCTACTGATCTCCAAAGGCCTGAGCATTTCAAAGATTACTGTGTCTGATGTGGGCCTGTCTGATCATTACTGTGTTTTCTTTGAAAGTAAAATCTCAGCCCACACAAATATATCAACAACAGTGATCACAAAACGGTGTATAACTGAACACAGTAGTGAAATTTTTAACCAGGTCTTCCCATTAACACCTGACCTGTCCAGAGGGTCAGTCAATGAGCTCGTCAATAGCTTCAATGCTAACATGTTAAATGTAATGGACACTATTGCTCCCATTAAGGTGAAGGTTATCTCTGGAAGGAAAAAGTCTCCATGGAGAAACTCCACACTGGTGAAAAACGAAAAAAGAGAGTGTAGGAAAGCTGAGCGCAGATGGAGAAAAACAAACCTCCAGGTTCATTATGACATTTATAAAGAGAAACTTCACAATTATAATTTACAACTGAGGAGTGCAAGGAGGTCCTACTTCTCTGACATCATCACTAAAAACAGCCATAATGCTCGGGTCTTATTTTCTACAGTTGACAGGCTAACAAACCCTCCTGTGCCAGTGGCAGCTGAACTTCATTCAACCATGGCCTGCAATGACTTTGCCAAATTCTTCACAGACAAAATCCAAAAGATTAGACAAGCAATTGGTACATCAACAGCAGATTCAGGATATGTACTGTGTCCACCGAAAAACTGTTTAAACACCATGAAACAGTTTCACCCTATTAACAGCAAAGACCTGGAGGACATCTTAGGTAAACTGAACTCCTCCTCCTGCTGTTTAGATGTCCTGCCAACAAGTTTTTTCAAAAAGGTCTCAAAGACTTTAGAGTCAGACCTGTTACAGATCGTCAACTTTTCTTTATTATCAGTAATCAAACCTATACTGAAAAAGGACAATCTTGACAAGACACAAATGAACAACTACAGGCCGATCTCAAATCTCCCATTTTTAAGTAAGATCATTGAAAAAGCAGTTTCTCAACAGCTCAATTACTTCTTAAAACAGAATAATTACTACGATGCCTTCCAGTCAGGTTTTAGACAGAACCACAGTACTGAAACCGCTCTGACCAAAGTGTTTAAGGACATTTGTCTGAATACAGACAGTGGAAAAATGTCAGTCTTAGTTTTACTGGATCTCAGTGCAGCATTTGATACAGTTGACCACAACATATTACTCAAACGACTGGAGAACTGGACAGGTCTTTCAGGAACTGTACTAAACTGGTTCAAAACATACGTAGAAAACAGGAAATACTTTGTATCAATAGGTAACTTCACATCTGAGCAGACAAGTATCACATGTGGAGTTCCCCAAGGTTCCATCTTGGGACCCCTTCTGTTTAACATTTACATGCTCCCACTGGCACAGATTATAAAGAACAACAAAATAAACTATCACAGCTATGCAGATGACACACAAATATATATCACAATGTCACCAGGAGACCAAGGCCCTGTACAGGCTCTTGGTAAATGCATTGAGGAAATCAATGACTGGTTGTGCCACAATTTTCTCCAGCTAAACAAAAACAAAACTGAGGTAATAGTCTTTGGCGCCAAAGAAAAACGATTACAGGTCACCAGAGAACTTCAATCTATACATCTAAAAACCACAAACCAGGCGAGAAATTTGGGTGTAGTGATGGATGCAGACCTAAACTTAGAAAAACACATTAAGACAATAACAAAATCAGCTTACTATCACCTCAAGAATATTTCAAGGATAAAAGATCTGATGTCTCAACAGGACCTGGAAAAACTAGTCCATGCATTCATCTTTAGTAGGCTTGATTACTGTAACAGCATCTTTACAGGTCTACCTAAAAAATTAGTCAGACAACTACAGCTCATTTAGAACTCTGCTGCTCGAGTCCTCACTAAGACCAAAAAAGTGGACCACATCAGTCCAGCTCTGAGGTCTTTACACTGGCTGCCTGTCCGTCAGAGGATAGACTTTAAAGTTCTGATGCTGGTCTATAAAGCTCTGAATGGTTTAGGACCAAAATACATCAATGACCTCCTAACCCAGTATGAACCTTCCAGATCCCTCAGGTCATCTGGATCCGGTCTTTTATCAGTTCCCAGAGTCAGAACCAGACACGGAGAAGCTGCATTCAGCTTTTATGCTCCTTATATCTGGAACAAACTCCCAGAAAGCCTCAGATCAGCTGAAACACTCAGTTTATTTAAATCCAGGTTGAAGACTCACCTGTTCTCAGCTGCATTTGAATAAAGCACCAAATCCACACTTTTAAGCTTAAATTTCAAAACTTACATTTAACTACTGATTTTATCTACTGTTCTGATTTTATCTGTTTTGATTTTATATACTGTTTTGTTTGTTTGTTTGTTTGTTAATTAGTTAGTTAGTTTATTTGCTTGTTTTAATCAATTTTAAATCATGCTTTTTATTTGTTTTTTGTTTCTAATGTCTCTGTAAAGCACTTTGAATCACCTTGTTGTTGAATTGTGCTATACAAATAAACTTGCCTTGCCTTGCCTTGCCTTATAACTTTTCTCAATAGATAGGAACAATTACTTCTCTGAGCTTATATCTTAGCATTTTGTTAACACACACATGAATGCTCCAGAAAACTTCCAAAACCTCTGCTTCTTTAGAGGTGCTTGCACTTGCTGATGATCAGTGTGAATTTGAATAGCAGGACCTTGGTGCTAGTTACCCTTCTAATTCCACAGAAGCAGTAAGGCATGCTTCTTTTTTTACACACTGCTTCTGCATTTTGGCTTATTTCTCATAAAATAGATAAAACGAATGTGTTGTGTATTGCTGTTCATCTGAGGTAGGTGAGACACTGTTTAACTACTTGTCTCTTTAAAAAAAAATGAGGTGGAAAAAGCCAATATGGTTTTTAATGTTCTGGACATTTTAATACAGGAGTCACACATGAAGCAGCCTTTAGTGGCTATTAGAGGAACTGCAGCTTTTGGCCAAATTTTACAACCTAACAGGTCACACTATGTAAAAAGGTTAACCTTTGTTAAAAGAATTTGAAAACAGAGGTATTATTGTTATATGTCTTTCATATCATCCTCCTTGGCCTCTATTCACAGCTATTGGGGTTTCATTTAACTGCTGCTCAAAATTCTACCCTGGAAGCAAAGCTATGTCTGAGCTCGAGACCAGGGCTGTAACTGACTTTGTAAGAAGCCGAAAGGACAGCTTCCTGTGTTTCCTCAACATCCACTCCTATGGCCAGATGCTCCTGATTCCCTACGGACACCCCAACTACACCGCTCCCAACTATGATGAACTGGTATTTATGCCAACAAATGCAATAATGCTTTTTAAAAAAAAAATTAACATACACACACATATGTATCTTTATAGCCTGACAATGACTAATCGTGCATGCATTTATATTAAAAAGGCAAACAGCCAGCAGAATGAGTAATTATTGTTAATTCATCTAGTAAAAGAGTAATAGATAAAAGTGGAATGGCAAACAGGTAAATGGACGTTCAATAATGACGATAACAAGATTCCACACAAACTATAGAGTTTAAAATATACATAAGGCCTAGTGCAATCATGTTTGAGTGTGCATGTGGACCAAAACACAGCAGGATGAAAACATAACCAGTGCCTTTAATAAGTATGTACAGAGCAGTCCAGAAATTCCAAAAAGCTAATCAGCTTTTTGGAATTTTTTGGAAGATGGAAAACTACTAAGACAACGGGATACTCAAGGAACTGATAACATTTAAATCTGTATTTATTGCCTACTGAAATCTCCATATCACCACTAAATTTTTCATACAGAACAAGAACAAGGTTGTCTGGATCCATATTTTATTGACTGTATGACAAGTTCTTTGTGATTCCTCAGATGATGGTTGGTCAGGGAGCAACAGAAGCAATGTGGAAGGTTCACCGAACAAACTACACTGTAGGAACCCCGCCCGATGTATTATGTGGGTTTATATATCAATTGCTAGCCAGTTAAATTTATTGCCAGTATCTCTGTGTTTTTAAAAAAATATAACTGCTGCTTTTCTTTCTCCAGACCCCATAACTGGTTCAGCCACTGACTGGGCTCGGATGCAGGGGATCCCTTTAACTTACATCTTTGAGCTGAGAGACAATGGGACATACAGGTTTGAGCTTCCTGAGGATCAGATCCAGCCTACATGCGAGGAGGCCTACAGAGGAGTTTTGTACATCATCACCTACGCCCACGACAAGACGTTTAACGGTGCTGTAGCCAACACTGCTGTGACCCTTTCCGGCATACTGTTAGCAGCAGGTGTCACTGGAGCCACCCTGAGATGAGAGCTGTTTGATTTCAGTCATTCTGCAATTTGTGGCACTTATATTTAGTTCTTCAAGTAATTTTTCAGAAATAGAGTTTTAAAGTTTCATTGCTTTCTAAAAAAGTGCAGTTGATGTACAACTCTTTGTACTCAAAAATTCTAATCCATGAAGTGTACTTGCAGAGCATCTCCTCAGCCACTGTACTTTTTCACATAGTTTAAAGAAAATGATTAGAAGTTATAGCAGTTTTAATTAGTTGCCAATACTTGGTGTGTTGAAATATTCCCAAGACTATCAGGACTTTTTTTTGTGTCCATCTAAGTCTTTTGAATGCCTTATATAAAAAGAATGTAAAACAAAATAAAACTACATAAAACTTATTTAACAACATTGATATTTACATGATATTTTCAGACAAAGGAGGGACATTTGAGACAACAACAGTTTTAAAACAGTGTGCCTGTAATTATTCTTGATGATGGATATTGTTTTATAAAATGACATATAGAAGATATACAATTAATCTACGTATATTAAGAGGCTCCAAGCCCTTTCTGTCTCCTTCATGCATGTATCATATGTTCTGTTCATTGAGGGACTAAGTCTAAAGGAATGCACAAATGATTAAAATAGACATTCTGTACTGAAAACAGATTTCAGGAGTGATGCAAGGGACAGATAACATAACCGTCAGCACAGTGACTGCAGATTTTTGTGTTTTCTTTTACATAAATACATTTTCTAACACGAAGTAAACAAAAGATAAATGAAGCATTCAAGTGAGTCAAAACTCTGCATAAAGTTTCCAGGGTGAGCATCCCTCTGGTCCCCACTTAATGCCCAACCTCCTAATGTGCAAACAAAACCTTCACCCATGGCTGAAGACAGTTACTAATTAATACGAATCTACAGCTACACTGTAAAAGCTAATTTGGCTTTATTTGAAATGTTCTCCCATTTTTGAGTTGATGAAACTGATTGTTGCTAAATAACTGAAGCTACTTTGTAGAGTAAACAAGGCCCACTTTAATGTGTGACTTCAGAGAATGTATTTGTACTGTGGGCATCGACTGCACTGTAGCGTTTCAGCTTTTTAAATGCATTTCCCTTCAACTTCCTATAGTGTGGAATTAAAGATTAAATATCATAGTTTATTCACTGAACAACAGAGTTTTTGCTCAAAATGTGTCATGTTTGATGTAAGCTGGTGGACTCAAAATGCACGACGATCATTCTGCTTGGAGCTTCGGTCACTGCTATCTCCATTAGCGATCATCCTCTTTTTGACTAAACCCTTTTTGACTAAACCCTTAGCTGGGCCTTTGTTTCTGATCAAAGACAAGACAACTCTCTCATGAGGTCTGGTTTCCTGCGCAGAAAGGAACAGAAGGTAAGTTAGAATCAGAGCCAAAGCATACAAACATGCAAACACCAAGCACCAATCAGCACCAATCCCACTAACAGTTTCCAGTTTAACAATCAGTCATCAACTGGCTGTCTGGCTGTAAGTGTCTGATCGCACATTTAGTCACAGGTGGGTTAATTATACAGACAGAGAGAGAGAAAAAAATGGAAAACTGAGTGAGAAGCTGGGTGATTAATTAAACACATGAGGACATTAAAAAAAAAAAAAAAACCCTCCTGATTGCAAATGGCTTTGTGGTAAAAACACAAATCTGACACAGTGTGGGGATAATGATCCGTAGGTAAAAGTGCATTATTTAGTGTTCTGCATCATCTAAGTTAGGAGATGAAATTACATTACATTACGTCTACTGATTGCATTTTTTAACCAGGGAATTAGTCACTAATCAGTTTGTAAACTGAAGGGAAACAACACGATTAACAAGAAATGAAAGCTGCTTTTTAAAAATAATCACTCATATTTAGTTTTTATGAAAAGATCAATATTGAACAATATTGAAGAGGAACGAAGTTAATAATAATAATAATAATAACAACATTAAACACAATAGGGTTTAACACCTTATCTGTTTATACCGGGTCTGGGGCCAGGTGTTGGTGCCATCTGTAGCGGTTTAACACCTCAGCCTGGATGATTCAGATGTGGAAAACTGTGTGCTCTTACCTCTGGCTCTTACCTCTGGCTCCTTCATAACAGCCGGAGAAGGGGCATTTAGGAAACTTGGAGGCGGCCCAGAGTTCTGTTTGCTTTTCTTTTCCTTCTTCTTCTTCTCTTTTTATCAGATTTTTATAAATCTCGAGCACAATGGAATAAATGGAGACCAGGCGGAGTGTGACAGGGTTAACTGATGGGGAGCCGTGAGGGAAGCAGTGAGGGAAGCCGTGAGGGAAGCCCTGTGAAGCGCGCAGTACAGCGGACTGAAGCCCGACTGTGGAGGAATGAGGCTGCGCTGCTAAGGCAACTGAGGAGCTCTCACAGTCTCTTCCCCTCTGTCTCTGTTCACATTACACAATCTGCGATGGCCTCCTATATGCTAATTTCAAAGTTCACTGCTGTTCAAGTTACACTGTAGAGGGCCTGAGCTGGGCCTTTGTTTCTGATCAAAACTAAATATAATGTTTTTCCCCAGGTACAGGTTGTTTGACGTGTTAATTTACCAACTATTTTTTTGTAATCGTATTGATGTTTCACATGTTTTAAAAATAATAGGAACAGTTTGTACAAAATTATATGGGAAAAAAGTTGTTAATTTATGAATATTTTTTACAGCGTAGAAAATATATTACCAATTTAAACTTAAAGTGAAACATTTCTTTTTTTAAAAAGTAAGGCCATTTTTAATTTGGCATCCAAAAAGTTGGAACAAGGGCTACAAAAGGTAAGTAAGTGACACTAAAAAGAGCCCGTTTGTGGAACATTTTGCACCTACTTTGGTTTATTGGGAACAAGTAAGTAACATAACCAGACCTAAAAAGAACATCTTAGAGAGGCAGAACATCTGAGGAATACGCAGTAAATACAGTATGTCAGATGTGCCACACAATGCTCAATTACATTGGTGGGAACTAGTGCATTAGCGCAGTTAGCTCGTTAAAGTGTTGACAGCGTCCAGCCCCACGCACGGGGCGAACCGCGGTAGCTCGTTAACGGAGATTTGCGGTGTTGTGGCGTTAACGTCATTTCAACGAGATTTACGCTGACAGAACTAGTGGGAACACAATGAATATGACTGCACATTTACTCCGACATCATCCTAGTGCAAAGACAAGTGGAAGCAGACAAAAACAACAAGCACGCATGGTACAAACTTTACCCGAGTCATTTAGACAGCCGTTAGCACATGATTCTCCTTATGGGGACCTGATATGTTTAATATGCTGCTGAGAATATAGCCCAGAAGAAGTGTATAGTATAGCTTTTATTTTGGAAAGAGACATTTCTCTGTAATAAACTCTCTTTTCCAAAGATGAGTGATTTCTCGATCAGAGAGATCTATTTTTTTTTATTACTTTGTTGTTTCAGCAACATTAAATTTAAAAACTGTACTTTTGAGTTAAAATATATATTTATAATTTTAATAAATGACAAATTAAAAAGGCATGAACATTTTTTTGTATCAAAAAAATATTGAACTGTGACACCAAAGTATCGAACCGAACTGTGAATTTTGTGTATCGTTGCACCCCTAATAAACATGTTTTCACTCTATGAGCATAACAGGGAGAAGGTTAGATAAGAAAATGCATTAGAAAAATCTAGAAACAGTGTAAGCTGATTAAAAACAGAAAAGGTCTTTTCAGAAATTTCACAATTAACCTTTAGAAAGTAATCCACTCAATTGTGTGATTGAACTGGAAAAAAGAAAAACAAATGTTAAACACCCATCCATCCATCCATCTTCTCTCACTTATCTGGGGCCAGGATGTGGGGGCAGCAGCAGCCTGAGCAGAGAAGACCAGACCTCCCTCTCCCCAATCACTTCCTCCAGCTCATCCGGGGAAACACCGAGGTTTTCCCAGGCCAGTCAGGAGATATAATCTCTCCAGTGTGTCCTGGATACTGCCCCGGATCCTCCCAGTCATTAGTATTTATTCACCAATGGGGCACCAAGAAAGATGGGCTGGGTGTGTGGTCATGTGGTATAAGATTTATACATAAAGAGCATAAATCTGGGGTGGAGTTTCAACTTTTTCCTCATCTAATGTTACAAACGTCCACTTTAACGAACACACAAAAATGAAAGTTTAAAAAAAAGGGAAAAAATAGGTGTAAAAAAAAATGTTAAAATGTTTCATAAGAACATTATCCTGGGATGAAGATTAAGGTTCAGCGTTATTCAGCCTCACATTAGCAGGCAGGCACTGACAAACCACAGCAGCAACTGTGATAAAAAATATAAAACAGGTTCTAATACTTTCAAATACAGCAGAGTTCAGGTACAGTATACCACAGGCATAAACAACCTTTTCCTCATCTCTGATATGAAGCTGGTCAACATCTGCAGAGCTCAGCTGGAACACAAGGCATTTATTGGCTTCATCCAATGAGGCTTTACATTTTTAAAGTAATGCCATTATTGAATCCCCGGGGTTCAGGTTAACCTGAAAGCTCCACTGTAGAGTCCTCAATATAGTGTTTGCATCCTGTTTTTAATTTATTTTTAGCAATGCAATGGAACATACTTGGTGTTTTGTTTTGATGCCCCTTTAAAGCGATTAAAAAATGAACTACTCTGGCTCTGATGCAGCTGCTTCTCTCTGTTTGTAGCCGCGAGCACTGTCCTGTCTTGGATCTGATTGGTTACATGTCATGAGTACTGATGGCTAGTGCAGAGGAGGGGATTGCAGACTGAAGCAGCTCTGGTTAGTGAGCACAGCTATTCTTTAAACCCTAAAATATTATGATTTCTTATGTAGATGACAGACATGGCTTACTTAACTCTCACAATAAAAAAAAAGCAGAATAATGCATTTTGTTGCAATATACAATTTATTAATGTAGCAATGATGCACATGAACAAAGGCATGTCAGTGTCAGGCACAGGTGATCTGATTCTCTGAGTATCAGCCAGTAGGCAATACAGAGCTTGGAGGGAGCCGTGATTTAGAACCCCCCTGAACAGCCTCTGAATGTTTATCCTGCTCCCTCTGAAGGTGTTATGGCCTGGGTGGCCTTGACGGTCAAGTACAATGCTCCAGTCATATTCACAGCAGGTCTCCTCTGTAATCCATGCACTTGATAAGTGAGTTAAAATTTAGTGGCCTGGAAAATAGGACCCAAGGATATGTTCATTTTTAAGGCTAGAGTAACCTGTAAGAACCGTTTGAGTGATATTGTTATAATATACAGACTTTTACCTTTACTGTCTATGTCTACAATTTAGAGTTTTTGAATGCAGGATACTTTATTAAAGCAGTTTAGGGGGACCATAGCAAAAGCTGAATCAAATAATGATTATCACTGAAATCTGAGCTAACGCTGATATTGAGAGCAGTGAGAGAGCAGAGGGTGGGCCTGTCCAGGCCTGAAAATGCACATTGTGACAGAGAGTGCACTTGACGTGTTTTTGTTTGCTTTTATTCTTTTTGCTAAGCAGATTGCTGAGGGTATGGCACACTTGGGCCAGGAGTTCAGGGCCCGTATCCCTAAAGAATCTTTGTGCAAAAAGTGGCTCCTAGCGGCCAAATTCTAAGAAAATTCTCAGAGTCATGACGTTTTCTTAGAATTTCCCCTAAAAGTGACACGACAATCCCAGTTAATATAAAAGCTATTCCTCAAGATTCCTAGTGCTTAAAAGGGCTCCTAAGGCGAGATCTGCTAAGAGCAGGGAAGAGGACTTTTAGTGGCTTAGGAGTTCCCCTAAGCAGCTGCACAAAATGGCCAACAGAAGAGGCAGGAGAGATGTCCTGCAAACACTGGATGACAGGGAATTATTGAGATGCTACAGATTGGATCGTGCAGGAATCATGTTTGTGGTGGATCTCCTTAGAGATGCAATTACTTCACCAACTCGACGCCACAACGCTATTACACCGGAGACGAAAGTAATCACAACCCCGAGGTATTTGGCAACCGGGAAAATGCAACAATGCAGCAGTGATGACTTGGGTCTTCAATCACAGACATTGCTAAAAGCTGAGCCGTGTTACCCTCGTTAAGACCACACTGGACTTGTAACGTTGTGATTTCTACTTCATTAAGGACAGCCTCTTGAGATAGGCCATCTTGTTTTCAACGGGGTCCATATGGGAGTGAAAGTACAAAATATGCCAGCTAGGATATTAATATGAGCAAATAAGACACGAATCATTATTTGAACAGGGTGTAATGAGTTTAAGTTTTCACATATTTTAGATTCTAATGGCTATAACCCCTACAGCTTACTATTCATTTTCCAGATATTTTCTTGAATGTGAAATATTATTTACAATTACAGTCAGCATAAGATTAGAGTATATAATATGTTTATTGATTTGAGGGTACATCCTTTGCTCATTATCACCAAAAGCTCATTTCCATCAAACTTGTAGGATCAACCAATCACGGCTTTTGAAATGATGACTCATACCTAGCAACGGGGTCAACCACACCTCCTCACTAAGATAGGATTTTCCATCCATTCCTTGCTCAGAGTTCACTGAAAATGTTCTGGAATCACTTCTAAGCTAAAACTCCTGGCAAGGAATTTTTAGGTTAAGTTAGGAGCTCTCTGAGAGGATTCTCAGAATCTTTAGGGATACGGGCCCAGGTCTTTTCGCAGCTCCTCCACTGCACACACTCTCCCCGTCAGTCTCCCCCATATCTATTAGGGGTGCAACGATACACAAAATTCACGGTTCGGTTCGGTTCGATACTTTGGTGTCACGGTTCGATATTTTTTCGATACAAAAAAATGTTCATGCATTTTTAATTTGTCATTTATTAAAATTATAAATATATATTTTAACTCAAAAGTACAGTTTTTAAATTTAACCCTAACCCTTGTGCATGTTTTTTATTTTGACAGCGAATGCACACCTGCGGACCACTTATGTGCAGCCCTGGTTATTTAGCTCATCATATTGCAGCCACAGAAATTCTTTTGTCCATGAAACCATAAAGCTGCACTTTCTTTTTGCCTTATAGTCTGATTTGTCATAACTTCTCCGTTTTGTGGTAAGCTTTTCTTTGGCTGTCACTTCTTCACCCTGACCTGTCTTATTTGGCTCAGCAGAAGTGAAATGCTTTTACACATGCACTCACATAAGCTCAGCGATTCTCTGCGCGATCAACCTCTCACATGTTTAAGCTTGCTGCGGGAGATTTCACTTGTCATGTTTGCATAGTAAGCTAACAATTGATAAGACGATGTCAGAGGAATTGGTGCACAAATTATCATCACTCACAGATCAGTGCTGTCGCTCTCTATACACAGTTCGCGCGATTGCAAAGTGAAAGCAAAAAAACAAGCGCAAATTCAAACGCGACTTCAATATATCACATATTGACAGTGGCTCACCGATGCCAATGACATAATTACCCAGCTACATTTCTGAAAGAATGCAAAAGCATTGACATATATTTTTCCTACAATAGCCCGACGGGCAGGGAAGAGATAGATTTTGGTAGCCCGACTGAAAAAAATCGCTAGCGTCGGGCTAGCGATATTGCAAGCCCTGTATCTGATTGAGGAATCACTCATCTTTGGAAAAGAGAGTTTATTACAGAGAAATGGCTCTTTCCAAAATAAAAGCTATACTATCCGCTTCTTCTGGGCTATATTCTCAGCAGCATAAGGAGAATCATGTGCTAACAGCTGTCTAAATGACTCGGCTAAAGTTAGTAGCATGCTTGTTGTTTTTGTCTTTGCACTAGGATGATGTCGGCGTAAATGTGCAGTCATATTCGTTGTGTTCCCACTAGTGCTTTCAGGTTAATCTCGTTGAAATGACCTTAACGCCACAACACGGCAAATCTCCGTTAACGAGCTACCGCCGATCGCTCCGTGCATGGGGCTAGACGGCCAACACGTTAACGAGCTAACTGCGCTAACACACTAGTTCACACCAATGTAATTGAGCATTGCATGGCACATCCAACATACTGTTTTACTTTAGTCCATGACTCGCTTACCTTCAGGGTCATACGTCACATGAAAACCAAAATAATTCCAAACGCCAGATCTGAATGAGGTTCAATTTGCTTGTTGCAAGCAGAGCTTAACTTCTGTCTTGCTAGCTTGCCCTGCGCTCTTCCTTCTGACTATGCTGTCTGTGTTGAGCGCTCAGTGGATCTGCGCTCGACAGTGCAGCCTAGGCGGAGTAGTCGAACAAATCAAATCAAATCACTTTTATTGTCACATCACATGTGCAGGTACATTGGTACAGCACATGTGAGTGAAATTCTTGTGTGCGAGCTTCACAAGCAACAGAGTTGTGCAAAATACAATAACGTAAACAAGCAAAATACAAGAATGGCTACATCTGAAACTAATAAATATATGTACAATATATAATAGTATATGCATTTCTGGATGTGTATACTAAATATTTTTCTACGTGTGTGTGTGTGTGTGTGTGTGTGTGTGTGTGTACACATATTTTACAAATTAAATAGAGTAAACAATAAATAAAATATATAAAATAAAATATACAGAGTGAGACATGTGCAAAACAGTGGCATTACTGTACAGTATGGAGTGCATAATGTTAAAGTTCCAGTAGTGAATCTGAGGTGTCTATGAAGTGTTCAGCAGTCTGATGGCCTGATGGAAAAAGCTGTCTCTCAGTCTGCTGGTACGGGACCGGATGCTGCAGAACCTCCTTCCTGATGGAAGTAGTCTGAACAGTTTATGGCTGGGGTGACTGGAGTCCTTGATGATCCTCCCCGCTTTCCTCAGGCACCGCTTCCTGTAGATGTCTTGGAGGGAGGGAAGCTCACCTCCAATTATCCGTTCAGAGCACCGCACTACTCGCTGGAGAGCTTTGCAGTTGTAGGCGGTGCTGTTGCCATACCAGGTGGTGATGCATCCAGTGAGGATGCTCTCAATGTCACAGTGATAGAAGGTCCTGAGGATGCGGGGGCTCATGCCGAATCTTTTCAGTCTCCTGAGAAAGAAGAGGCGCTGCTGCGCCTTCTTCACTGTTTTGTTTGTGTCACACAGCGGAAATTTGTGTTTTTATGTTTTATCAATCTGTGTATTGGTACATAGTGTTGATTTTATTTGCATGATTTTATAGTGATATTTATATTGCATGTTTGTTTGTTGATATTTATACTGCATGGTTTTATCCTCATATTTATATTTGTGTTAATGTTGTACCATGTTCCTTTAACCCACTGTGGACTAAACAGATAATTGTAGGCACCTGTGAGGTGGGGGCGTTCCCCAAGGTGGCCTATCAGCCACCAGGTAGACCTGTTAAAGGGGATGGTGAGCGCAGAGACAAAAGGAGAGAGGAGTGACGCACGAAGGGTGAGGAGGAGAAAAAGGAACGCGTGCAACCCCGCACGTGTGTGGAACGAACTGCTGCCTGACTGTGGGGCGCTGCGAGTTGTTCGGCGATCCAGTCCTAACGGCAGGAACGGCAACAGTGGGTGCCGATGGCTGCAATGCACGACAGGGCAGGGATGCCCCTCTGCCTGCATCTGACGGTGAGACGAGGGAGGCCGTGTTCAGGTGTGGAGTGGGGCGGGACTGTACGGCGACGCGCTGTCAGGAGGAGACAGGTCTGCGATAGGAGCCCCCTCCCTGGTCTGTTGCTGACGAGTTTTACCATACTGGAAGAGAAGTTCCTCTCCTGTCTCTTTCATATAAGGACCATTCGCCCAGGTGTGGCTGGACTGTGGGATTATGGGACTATGGGAGGGTAATTTTAGCATATGGAAAACATTCATTTAGCCTTGTTTTAATATTGTATAGTTATTTCTGCCGGCAGGGTTTTTAGCGGGTTGCAACACTATTTTTATTGTATACGGGGAATTTTATCTTGTATTTGTGACTCTGGCTGTGTTTTTTTTATGGAAATAAATGTGTTTGAAGCCAGCTTAGTTTCTGTGCCCTGAGCGCTGACCCGCCCACTCCCCTTTTTCGCTTGTATGTATACCAGACGTGGTGGTGGTGAAGATTTAGGTCCACCAGTCTTAGCGGCTACATTTGTGTGTACTGACCACGTAAGATCCTCAGCCAGGTGTACACCAAGGTGTCACGGCTGCCGAGGCGAGCCGTGTGGATTTAGAAGGAGGACCCAAGATGCAGGCAGTGGATGAGATACCGGTGGTTTTATTTACAGAGGTGTAGTGGCAAACAAACAGTGGGGCATAACAAACAACTAAAGACACCTAAACTGGGAGAACTAAAAATAACAGACCTGGGAGCATATGACAACGGATGATGAATAGCAGAGAGACGCAGACGAGGAACAGGACACCGTGGAACACAGGGTAACAGAGTGATACGGAGTTACACAGACTGACACGGAGGAACACAGACGAACCGGCAACAGGCAGGAGAACACACAGGGCTTAAATACACACACCAGTAATCAGGGGATGAGAGACAGGAGGGCAACACAGCTGGGAGGAATCTGGGCTGACGGGACAGGGGAAACGTAAACTGATCACACTCACATATGACATGGACCTTCACAATAAAACAGGAAACTCAGATACATGGAACCAGACAAGACATTGAACTAAACAGACAGATTCACAAACAGATGGGGAGACACCATAGACAGACAGATACAGACGCAGACTCAGCGGCAGATCGAAAATAACACAGAACTTAAACAATCATCTAGAAAATGATAACAAACTAAAAGCGCTGGGTCACCGACCCAGGACCATGACAGTACCCCCCCCCTCAAGGGCTGGCACCAGACAGCCCAGCAGAAACGAAAAAACGGACCAAAATAAAACAGAAAACAACCCAACCAGGGCGGGCAGAGGGGGCCCAGGACGGAGGGACAGAGTCCAAAAAGGCCCAGATGGTCAAGTTCAGGAGGCCGACCATGCGAATGGCAACGGGGCAGGTTCGGATGCCGGCCACGCAGTAGGCAGTGGCGTGGAAACAGTTCTGGGGGCCGACCGTGCGGACGGCAACGGCGGCGTGGAAACAGTTCTGGGGACCGACCGTGCGGACGGCAACGGCGGCGTGGAAACAGTTCTGGGGGCCGACTGTGCGGACGGCAACGGCGGCGTGGAAACAAGTCCGGAGGCCGGCCACGCGGAAGGCAGTGGCGGCGTTCAGGAGGGCGTCCACGGTGGCGGAGATGCCCAACAAGCGGCCTGGCAGATGACCGACGATGTGGAGGTGGTAGTAGGGGACCTGAAGGCTGCGTGGCCCCTGCAGCCCCAGGCGAAGCGGAGGCTGGACCAGACGGGGCGGAAGCGGAGGCTGGACCAGACGAAGATGATGAGGATGCGGAGGCTGGACCAGACGAGGCTGAAGCAGAAGGGGAGGCCGGACCAGGCGAAGAGGCTGAAGCAGAAGCGGACGCCGGACCAGGCGAAGAGGCTGAAGCAGATGCTGAAGCGGAGGCCGGACCAGACGAAGAGGCTGAAGCAGATGCTGAAGCGGAGGCCGGACCAGGCGAAGCAGCTGATGAGGATGCTGAAGCGGAGGCCGGACCAGGCGAAGCGGCTGATGAGGATGCTGAAGCGGAAGCCGGACCAGGCGAAGCGGCTGATGAGGATGCTGAAGCGGAAGCCGGACCAGGCGAAGCAGCTGATGAGGATGCTGGAGCCGGACCAGGCGAAGCAGCTGATGAGGATGCTGGAACCGGACCAGGCGAGGCCGAAGACTCTGAGGCCGCAGCAAGCGAGGGTGATGAAGCTGCAGCAGGCGAGGGTGATGAAGCTGCAGCAGGCGAGGGTGATGAAGCTGCAGCAGGCGTGGGTGATGAGACTGCAGCAGGCGTGGGTGATGAGACTGCAGCAGGCGAGGGTGATGAGACTGCAGCAGGCGAGGGTGATGAGACTGCAGCTGGTGATGAGACTGCAGCTGATGGCTGGACGGGCTCCTCGGGCCCCCCAGCTGACGAGGCAGATGGCGGGCCCGTCAAGCCAGCTGACGAGGCAGATGGCTGGACGGGCTCCTCGGGCCCCCCAGCTGACGAGGCAGATGGCTGGACGGGCTCCTCGGGCCCCCCAGCTGACGAGGCAGAAGGCTGGACGGGCTCCTCGGGTCCCCCAGCAAAAACAGTCTCAGAACCAGTGGGCACTGGAGCCCCTGGCACACACAGAACAGAACCAGCAGGTGCGGAGACCTCTGGCAGGAACACAACAGAACCAGCAGGTGCGGAGACCTCTGGCAGGAACGCAACAGAACCAGCAGGCACACGGGCCTCTGGCAGGAACGCAACAGAACCAGCAGGCACACGGGCCTCTGGCAGGAACGCAACGGAACCAGCAGGCACACGGGCCTCTGGCAGGAACGCAACAGGACCAGCAGGCACACGGGCCTCTGGCAGGGACAGAACAGGACCAGCAGGCACACGGGCCTCTGGCAAACACATAGCGGCCTGCAGCTGCGCAGAGCATTGACCCTGCTCAGGCAGCAACAGCCGGGTGCAGTCCTCAGCTGGCTTCTTAAACTCCAGGGGTCCAGAGTCTGATGGGGGCTGAAACCCAGCCTCTGGGGAGGCCCTGGAGTGCATCTCAGTCTCAGAACTGGCCAGCCTTTGAGGAATGTTGACATTGTTCTTGGGTTTGTCTCTCTGCTTAGAGTACGGAGTTGTTGAACTGTCCGTTATGGGTTGGACTGACATGGCTTGCTGTACAGGAGGAGTAGGTGAAAGTGATGGCTGAACAGGTGGTGGAGCAACTGACACAGGATGCAGGGCTGGTGACTGCTGAACAGGAGGCTGAACTGAGGATAAAGCTAATGATTCTTCTGCTAACCGGGCTAACAGGGTTTGTAATAAGTCTGGCTGTGACTGTAATTGAGCTATGGATTGTGAGGCTGAATGTGGCGGAGGTGGTGACTGGGCTTCTGGCCGGGCGGCTAACTGGGCTTCTGGCCGGGTGGCTAACTGAGCTTCTGGCCGGGCGGCTAACTGAGCTTCTGGCCGGGCGGCTAACTGAGCTTCTGGCCGGGCGGCTAACTGAGCTTCTGGCGATAAACAGTTTTTGTCCTGTGCCGTACAGAACATCACCCCTGAGTAAACGGTCCCACAGTTCAGACCAATAATACTGTCCTGTCCACTCACCACAGCTGGCTGCTCGGAAATCCCCAGGTCCGACTGTGGCGAGGAGCGTCGGCAGCGTGAGCGCCGTTTCCCCCTCGAAGGCTGGGTTGACGGGCCGGGCAGAACATCCTCTGTCGGACTGGGCAGTGAAGCATGAGCTGCAGGGTGGGTGGTAGCAGCCGGGGGGTGAAGACGGAGTCCATTCAGAATGAAATTCTGTGCGAGCGGGTGAAGTGAGCTGAGCAGCCAGGGGAGACCAGAAACCAAGCGCTGTAGCCGATTAGCCACGGCTTGGCGAAATTCTCTCCCCTTGTGCTCCAGCCACGCGTTGATTAATTTGTCTACGGAGTAAACAATGTCCTCCCGGAGCTCCTTGGGCGGGTTGAATGCTGCTGGGTCCATAGTGGCCGGTTCGTACTGTCACGGCTGCCGAGGCGAGCCGTGTGGATTTAGAAGGAGGACCCAAGATGCAGGTAGTGGATGAGATACCGGTGGTTTTATTTACAGAGGTGTAGTGGCAAACAAACAGTGGGGCATAACAAACAACTAAAGACACCTAAACTGGGAGAACTAAAAATAACAGACCTGGGAGCATATGACAACGGATGATGAATAGCAGAGAGACGCAGACGAGGAACAGGACACCGTGGAACACAGGGTAACAGACTGACACGGAGTTACACAGACTGACACGGAGGAACACAGACGAACCGGCAACAGGCAGGAGAACACACAGGGCTTAAATACACACACCAGTAATCAGGGGATGAGAGACAGGAGGGCAACACAGCTGGGAGGAATCTGGGCTGACGGGACAGGGGAAACGTAAACTGATCACACTCACATATGACACGGACCTTCACAATAAAACAGGAAACTCAGATACATGGAACCAGACAAGACATTGAACTAAACAGACAGATTCACAAACAGATGGGGAGACACCATAGACAGACAGATACAGACGCAGACTCAGAGGCAGATCGAAAATAACACAGAACTTAAACAATCATCTAGAAAATGATAACAAACTAAAAGCGCTGGGTCACCGACCCAGGACCATGACACAAGGAACCAGAAGCTGCTCACTCTCTCCACAGCAGCGCCGCTGATGGTGATGGGGGTGTGTACTTCTCTGCACCTCTGGAAGTCCACTATCAACTCCTTTGTCTTTGCGACGTTGAGGGTGAGATGGTTGTCTTGACACCAGTGGGTCAGGGCGCTGACCTCCTCCCTGTAAGCTGTCTCATCACTGTTGGTGATAAGACCCACCACTGTAGTGTCGTCCGCAAACTTCACAATGATGTTGGAGTTGTTAGTGGCTGTGCAGTCGTAGGTGTAGAGTGAGTACAGGAGAGGGCTCAGTACACACCCCTGTGGAGCACCAGTGTTCAGTGTGATGGGGGATGATGCTGCCCAGTCTGACCACTTGGCGTCTGTCAGACAGGAAGCTAAGGATCCAGCTGCAGAGGGAGCTGCTCAGTCCTAGATCCTGCAGTTTCCTGTCCAGCTTCGAGGGAACGATGGTATTGAATGCTGAGCTGTAATCTACAAACAGCATTCTCACATACGTGTCTCTCTTCTCCAGGTGTGACAGGGCAGTATGTAGTGCCAGGGCTATGGCATCATCAGTGGACCTGTTGTGGCGGTATGCGAACTGTAGAGGGTCCAGTGAGTCGGGTAGTGCAGAGCGGATGAAGTCCCTGACCAGCTTCTCGAAGCATTTGCTCACGATGGGGGTCAGGGCTACAGGTCGCCAGTCGTTCAATGAGGAGATGGTGGAGGATTTGGGTACAGGGACGATGGTGGCCATTTTGAAGCAGGCTGGGACTACAGACAGAGAGAGGGAAAGGTTGAAGATGTGTGTGAACACTCCAGCCAGCTGAGCCGCGCATGACTTGAGGACGCGGCCGGGAATCCCGTCCGGACCAGTAGCTTTGCGTGCGTTCACCTTCCTGAAGCACTTCCGCACATCCTCCTCAGACACAGTGTGCGCACTGACGTCATCCGCGGTGCGCACACTGTCCGGTCTCATGGTGTTCGCTGTGTCGAATCTAGCGTAGAATACGTTTAGATCCTCACACAGAGAGGCCGTGGTCTGCGGTGTGCTGGTTTTCCCTCTGCGATCGTGTTTAGTCCCTGCCACATACTCCGAGGGTTGTCAAACTGTTGCTCCACCCTGTCCCTGTACTCACGTTTGGCTGCTTTGATCGTCTTCCGGAGTTGGTAATGTGCGTGTTTGTAGTCCGATGTGTTCGCGGAGGCAAAGGCGGTGCTCCGTGCCGCGCGAACATCTCCGTTAATCCAGGGTTTTTGATTTGGGAAGGATTTAACTGTTCTGGATGGGACGACATCTTCCACGCATTTCCTGATAAATCCGCAGACTGAGTCTGTGTATTCATCAATGTCCCTAGCAGCCACGTGAAACATTTCCCAGTCCGCGTGATCAAAACAGTCCCGCAGCGCAGACTCCGATTGGTCCGTCCAACAGTGCACCGCCCTCCGGGTTGGAGCTTCCTGTTTCAGCTTCTGCCTGTAGGCGGGCAGGAGCAGGATGGAGCGGAGATCTGATTGGCCGAATGGGGCGCGGGGGAGGGCTTTGTACGCATCCCGGAAAGAGGTGTAGCAGTGGTCGAGTAGCCGATCTCCTCGAGTGTTAAAATAGATGTGTTGGTGGAGTTTGGGTGAGACTTTCTTCAGGTTTCCCTTATTAAAGTCTCCGGCTGTGATAAACGCTGCCTCTGGGTGTGCGGTTTCCTCGCTGCTGATCGCGCTGTACAGTTCCCTGAGTGCTCGGTCAGTGTCGGCTTGTGGGGGAATGTAAACAGCCGTAATAATCACTGCTGTAAATTCCCTCGGTAGCCAGAATGGCCGGCACTTAATCATCAGGTACTCCAGGTCCGGTGAGCAGAAGGATTTGACCGGGTGCACGTTCGCATAATCACACCAGCTGTTGTTGATCATGAAACACACACCACCGCCTCTGCTTTTCCCAGTAAGATCCTGTGACCTGTCCGCGCGATGCACGGAGAACCCCGGTAGTTGTATTGCGGAGTCCGGTACCTTGTCCGATAGCCAGGTTTCTGTGAGGCAGATCACGCAGCAGTCCCGCATCTCTCGCTGGAATGAGATCCGTGCCCGAAGCTCGCACAGCTTGTTCTCCAGAGACTGCACATTAGCCAGTAATAAACTGGGTAACGGTGGTCTGTTAGTGCGCCGTCTCAGTCGAACCAGAACGCCAGATCTTCTCCCTCTGCGTCGACGTTTGCGGCCTCCAGGGCCAAAGAACAAAGGCGTCTGAGGTGAGATGAATGGGGGGTCTGCAAACGGAGCGTCCGTGTTGCAAAACTTGAACTCCGGAAAGTTATAAGAAAGACCGTCTTTTATGTCCAGTAAGGTTTGTCGGTTGTACACAAGGAGACATGTGCTACTCGTGAAAAAATGAAGGAAAAGTAAAATTAAACACAGAAAAAAGCTGTTGCTTGGGGGAGCTCGCGACAAGGCTGCCATACTCGGCGCCATCTTGTTAATACACAGATTCACTGAGCGTTCAACACAGACAGCATCGTCAGAAGGAAAATTGATAAAATAAATTACAAATGTTGTATTGTTCGGTACATATGCGTACCGAACCGAAAGCACTGTATCGAACGGTTCAATATCTATACGAATATCGTTGCACCCCTAATATATATATATATACTATGTATATAAGATAAGATAAGATAAGATTGTCACGGTCCGCTGTGACAGACCGTGCGGTGGTGTGTATGGTGGACCCAGGTGCGAACACAGGTGAGCAGACGGGAGTGAACTTTAAACAAAAGCGAGCCTTTTATTGTGGCTGATGACAAGGTATACAAATACAGCAGGGATAGCGTGGCTAAACAGAAACCTAAACTGGGAATAACTAAGGTAAAGCTATGACTAAGAATGCAATAGACCGGGCATGGAAACATAGAGGGTGGAAACACAGACGACGCGACACAGACTACATCAAACACAGAGACTAAATACACAAGAGGGATGATCAGGGGAAGTGGCCACACATGGGAACACAGCTGACACAGATAAACATAACAAGACATGGCAGGAGTAAACAACACTGACGGGAGACTGTCAAAGTAAAACAGGAAGTACACAGAGGTGCAAACAGGAGGAGAGAGAGAGCACGGGCATAGTGGGCTGGGGAAACATGGAAATGAAACACGAGGGGAGATGAGGGCTCACAGATACATAGAGGGGCACACAGGGGATAAGAGTCACAAGGGGAAGTCAAATAAGGAACAACATAACAGGACAACTCAGGAAACATGACCTAAATAAGGAACGAAATACAAAAATACAAGGAACTGAGAATACTGGGCCCACATGGCCCAGGACCATGACAAAGATAAGATAACCTTTATTAGTCCCACACGTGGGAAATTTGTTTTGTCACAGCAGGAAGTGGACAGTGCAAAAGTTATGAGGCAAAAATTAGAATACAATAAGAATAAATACAGTACACAACTGTACAGAATAGAATAAAATAAAAATACTATATACAGTAGAATAAAATAAAATAAATATACAATAAGATAAAAATAGGATACAAATACAAATACTATATACAACTGAGTAAAAATACAACGATGACAGAAAGGATTATTGCACTTAGTATTATTGCATATGTATGGATGTGTGTGCTTGATCAGTTAAAGTCTTTATTATGGAGTCTGACAGCAGTGGGGAGGAAAGACCTGCGAAATCTCTCCGTCCCACACCGTGGGTGCCGCAGTCTCCCACTGAAGGAGCTGCTCAGTGCTGTCACAGTCTGCTGCATGGGGTGGGAGATGTTGTCCAACAGGGATGACAGCTTAGCCGCCATTCTCCTGTCACTCACCACCTCCACTGGGTCCAGAGGGCATCCTAGAACAGAGCTGGCCCTTCGGATCACTCTGTTCAGTCTCTTCCTGTCCCCAGCAGAGATGCTGCCGCCCCAGCAGACCACACCATAAAAGATGGCAGAAGCCACAACAGAGTCATAGAAGGTCTTCAGGAGTGGGCCCTCCACTCCAAACGACCTGAGTCTCCGCAGCAGGTACAGCCTGCTCTGCCCTTTCCTGTAGAGGGCGTATGAGTTATGAGTCCAGTCCAGTCTAGAGATGGCACGATACCACTTTTTTATGTCCGATACCGATACCGATATCATAAATTTGGATATCTGCCGATACCAATATGAATCCGATATAGTGTTTTTTAATCAACAAAACTGTTTTTTAAATATCTTGCTGCATTTTGTATAAGTTCATACTCAAGTTTAATACAACAACTACACTAAAGCTATTCTGTTATACCTGTATGCAAAAGAGAATATTTCATAGTTCAGCAATACTGATCAATCTAATAAACTTAAACCTACACCATCCTCCCTATTCTGGTATTTTAAAGAGTACTTAGCATAAATATTAAGCAACCTAACTAATAGGGTTCCAACTCCCAGCAACAACAAAAATAAATAAATAAAAAATAGGGAACCACCCCTCACGCGCCACCTCATGATGCTTAATCGACGTAATCAACCTTAATTTGATGCAGTGTGAAAAAAAATGCACAGAAATCAATTATTTTTCAAGAAATATGAAATAGATTCAACAGCTTTCTTCAACAAAATTGCAGACTGCACAGATGGTACCTTCCCAAAGGAAAAAGTACTATAGCTTACTAGGGTATATTAGACTTAATAGTTACTATATACAGTAATTGACTTCTATTCATTTTACATCAAATTAAAACTTTGGGTGTCAGATAATTAATTATTAAAAACAAGACATTTTAAATGAGAATAAGAAAGAAAAGTATGTCTTTGTGCCCCCTTTTCCCTGTTAATGCCCTATCGGCCCCCCTGGCTAAACTTTGCTAGATCCGCCCCTGCACAGCTACCAGCGTCAGCTACGTAGAAAAAGATCCTCGAGTAGAAAGTAATATTAAATAAATTCTAACAACAGCTGATCAAGCTTAAATGTGCTGCTGTTGTTCAGCTGCTGGTTTCCTCTTTCTGGTGCAAAGTGGGCCAAAAGCAAACAAGAAACACGGACTCGCGACAGAAAAGCCGATCAGCTGATCATTGATCAGTTTCATGATTGAAGTAGCAGCAAGAAGAGGCAGTCGCTCCATATACCGCTTGTTAAGCTTAACGCAGGAATGCTTTACAAACATTCAGAGATGGACTTACACACTTGCTTTACTTCTCTCAGGGATAACTTTGTCGGAGATGAAATGCCGGGTAGCTAGCGAAGCTCCACATGCTATCCAGACCACCGACAGGTCCCGCATGCCACAGCCGCTCTATCACGTGATGCATACTGCTCCGACGTGCTAACGTTCTGAGGCGAGTTACGGCGTGTTGCAAGTTTTGTGAGGTGCTTTCATGATATTTAATGGATCGGATTACATTTTTTATTTTTCTCCGATATCCGATCCAGTAATTTAGGTCAGTATCGGACCGATACCGATACGTAATATCGGATCGGTCCATCTCTAGTCCAGTCTATTGTTCAGATGAACACCAAGATACCTCTAGCTGTCCACAGCCTCAATGTCCATATCTTGGATGTTCAGTGGTTGCAGTGGAGAATGCTTGTGCCTGCGGAAGTCTACCACCAGTTCCTTGGTTTTACTGGCGTTGATCTGGAGGTAGTTCAGCTGGCACCAGTCCACAAAGTCTTGGGTCAGACCTCTGTACTCCTTGTCGTCCCCATCAGTGATGAGGCCGACTATTGCAGAGTCATCAGAGAACTTCTGCAGGAAGCACTGGGTGGAATTGTGGGAGAAGTCTGCAGTGTAGATGGTGAAGAGGAACGGAGCCAGAACCGTTCCCTGTGGGGCCCCCGTACTGCAGACGACCCTGTCTGACACACAGCCCTGAGTCCTCACATACTGTGGTCGGTCGGTGAGGTAGTCCAGGATCCAGGTAGTGAGGTGATGGTCCACTCCAGAGTTCACCAGCTTGTCCTTTAGAACCGAGGGAAGAATGGTGTTGAAGGCACTGGAGAAATCAAAGAACATGATTCTCACAGTGCTTCCAGCGGTCTCCAGGTGAGCGAGGGAACGATGTAGGAGGTGAATGACGGCATCATCCGCTCCAATGCCAGGCTGGTAGGCTAACTGAAGTGGGTCCAGTGATGAGCTTATTAGGCGCCGAAGCTGAGCCAGGACCAACCGCTCCAGGGTCTTCATCAGGTGGGATGTCAGAGCCACCGGCCTGTAGCTGTTGAGGTCCTTGGGGCGTGAAGTCTTTGGCACTGGTACAACACAGGAGGTTTTCCAGAGCTGTGGGACTCTTCCCAACCTCAGGCTCAGGTTGAAGAGGTGCTCCATCACCCCACACAGTTGGTCCGCGCAGGACCTGACGACCCTCGAGCTGATGCCATCTGGACCCGCTGCCTTCTTGCCATTAATCCTCCTCAGTTCCCTCCTAACCTGGGTGGTTGAGAGAGACAGGCTGGAGCCTTGTGTTGAGTGTGTATTGGATGCTGCAGTTGGGGGTGGGGGGGAGTGAGCAGGGTGAATAGAGGAGGTGTGAAGTGTCTGAGGTGGAACAGCAGCAGTGGGGGTGGGTGAGTCTGCAGCCGATGTTGCAGACTGCCTCATGGCTGAATCAAATCTGTTGAAGAAATGATTCAGTTCATTTGCCCATCTCACATCCCTCCCAGGCAGAGAGTTCTGCTGTTTGTGGCCCGAGATGGTTCTGAGGCCTCTCCAGACTTCACCAACGTTGTTTTGTTGAAGCTGGTTCTCCATCTTCTGCCTGTAGCTCTCCTTCCCATTCCTTATCAGTCCCCTCAGCTCTCTCTGCACCCTTTTCAACTCCTCTTTGTCTCTGGATTTGAAGGCCCTCCTCTTCTGCTTGAGGACGGTTTTAATTTCTGGGGTAATCCAAGGTTTGTTGTTGGAGAAACACCGTACAGTCCTGGTAGGTACAGTGTTATCCACACAGAAGTTTATATAGTCAGTAATGCATGTAGTAAGGCTGTCGATGTCCTCTCCGTGGTCATCACAAATCACCTCCCACACAGTCGACTCAAAACAATCCTTAAGAGCCTCCTCGCTCTCCTCTGACCATCTCTGTACTGTGCGGGTGGCTGGTGGCTCCCTGCGCACTAAGGGCTCATACACAGGGACAAGGTGCACCAGGTTGTGATCAGATCTGCCCAGGGGAGGGAGAGGTGATGAACTGTATGCCTCTTCTGCATTGGCATACAGTAAGTCCAGTGTTTTATTGACTCTGGTTGGGCAGGTCACATACTGGGTGAAGGTGGGCAGTGTGGAGTCCAGTGAGGCATGATTGAAGTCCCCTGATATTATGAGAAGGGCTCTCGGTGATTGTGTTTGCAGTCTGCTGACCACAGAGTGGAGAGAGTCACAGGCTGCATCCGCGTTGGCCGAGGGGGGGACATACGCTGTTATCGCGATAACATGCGAGAACTCCCGGGGCAGGTAGTGCGGACGCATGCTAATGGCTAACAGCTCAATGTCTCTGCTGCAGAGTTGCTCTTTTACAGTGATGTGCCCAGGGTTACACCATCTGTCGTTCACAAAAACTGCCAGTCCCCCTCCTTTCCTCTTACCGCTGTCTCTGGTCCTGTCCGCTCGCAGCAGCTGGAATCCCGGTAGTGTCACGCTTGTGTCCGGAGTTAGCGATGTTAGCCACGACTCCGTTAGCATCATGATGCTACATTGCCAGTACTCCCTCTGTGACCAGGTTAGCGACGTGAGCTCATCCATCTTATTGGGCAAAGATCTTACGTTTCCAATAATTACAGAAGGAAGAGATGGTCGATAACGTCTCCTTCTCGGGCGACGGCGCTCCTTCCCAGCACGACACCCCCGTCTTTTCCTCCTCAGCTCGCTGGGAATATCGGGTCTGTCCGCCGGCAGTACCGCTGCAGGACGCAGCGCTAACAGCTGATCCTTACTGTAAACAAAGGATCTCTGCTCTGGGTCCCCAGACACGGGTGAAAAAAGTAGAAATAAACTGAGAAAAACGACCAGGACTAGCACAAAACGGTAGAACATGGTTGCAGAGTCTAATTACTAATACGTTAGTTATAAAAAAATTACGAGAAAAAAGATAAGAAAGAAAGAAACTCAGAATGAGCAGAGCTGCTGTAACAGGCTGCCGCACACGGGGGGCGCCGGAAGAGGTTGTATATATATGGTTATATATGTGTGTATATATGTGTATATATGTGTGTGTGTGTGTGTGTGTGTATATATCTGCTGCTCCTTGAGTTCACTGTACCACCCCTCCACTGCAGCAGGCCAGAGAAAATTTGTAATTGACCTGGTCGCTAAGATACTTATTATAGAACACAGTTTCTATGACAAGCTTATATGTGATGAGGCAGAAGTGCTTTCAAACAACAGCACCTGTGCACTCAGTACAGAATGATGCGCTCACCATCTGAAGTTCAAAAGTTAAAGGTCTCTCAAACAGGGTCATTTGAATGAAAAAGGAAGCATTTGAATGAAAACAACGAATTTCAATGAAAAGAACGGAATTAGAATGAAATGAATAGAATTTGAATGAAAACAACAGAATTCAAATGAACAGAACAGAATTAGAATGAACAGAACAGAATTAGAATGAACAGAACAGAATTAGAATGAACAGAACAGAATTTGAATCAACAGAACAGAATTTGAATCAAAACAATGGAATTTGAATCAAAACAATGGAATTTGAATGAAAACAAAAGCACTTGAATGAAAACAACGAATTTCAATGAAAAGAACAGAATTAGAATTTACAGAACAGAGTTTGAATGAAAACAACGGAATTTGAATGAACAGAACAGAATTTGAATCGAAACTATGGAATTTGAATGAACAGAACAGAATTCTAAAACAAACAATAGAATTTGAATAAAAAGAGTAGAATTATAATGAACAGAACAGAATTTTAATCAAAACAATGGAATTTGAAAGAAAACAATGGAATTTCAATGAAAACAGAAGCATTTGAATGAAAACAACGAATTTCAATGAAAAGAACGGAATTCTAATGAACAGAACAGAATTTGAATCAACAGAACAGAATTTGAATCAAGAGAACACAATTTGAATCAACAGAACAGAATTTGAATCAAAACAATGGAATTTGAATGAAAAAGAAAGAATTTGAATGAAAACAACGAATTTCAATGAAAAGAATGGAATAAGAATGAAAAGAACGGAATTAGAATGACATGAATAGAATTTGAATGAAAACAACAGAATTAGAATGAAAACAACGGAATTTGAATGAAAACAACGGAATTAGAATGTACAGAACAGAGTTTGAATGAAAACAACGGAATTAGAATGAACAGAACAGAATTTGAATCAAAACAATGGAATTTGAATGAACAGAACAGAATTCTAAAACAAACAATAGAATTTGAATAAAAAGAGTAGAATTCTAATGAACAGAACAGAATTTGAATCAACAGAACAGAATTTGAATCAAGAGAACACAATTTGAATCAACAGAACAGAATTTGAATCAAAACAATGGAATTTGAATGAAAAAGAAAGAATTTGAATGAAAACAACGAATTTCAATGAAAAGAATGGAATAAGAATGAAAAGAACGGAATTAGAATGACATGAATAGAATTTGAATGAAAACAACAGAATTAGAATGAAAACAACGGAATTTGAATGAAAACAACGGAATTAGAATGTACAGAACAGAGTTTGAATGAAAACAACGGAATTAGAATGAACAGAACAGAATTTGAATCAAAACAATGGAATTTGAATGAACAGAACAGAATTAGAATGAAAACAATGGAATTTGAATGAAAACAAAAGAATTTGAATGAAAACAATAGAATTTGAATGAAAACAATGGAATTTCAATGAAAAGAACGGAATTAGAATGAAAAGAATAGAATTTGAATGAAAACAACGGAATTTGAATGAAAACAACGGAATTAGAATGAACAGAACGGAATTTGAATGAACAGAACAGAATTTGAATGAAAACAATGGAATTTGAATGAAAACAAAAGAATTTGAATTAAAACAATGGAATTTCAATGAAAAAAGATGGAATTAGAATGAAATGAATAGAATTTGAATGAAAACAACGAAATTAGAATGAACAGAATAGAATTTGAATGAACAGAACAGAATTTGAATGAAAATAATGGAATTTGAATGAAAACAAAATAATTTGAATCAAAACAATGGATTTTCAATGAAAAAAGACTAAATTAGAATGAAATGAATAGAATTTGAATGAAAACAACGGAATTAGAATGAACAGAATAGAATTTGAATCAACATAACAGAATTTGAATCAACAGAACAGAATTTGAATCAAAACAATGGAATTTGAATGAAAACAAAAGCATTTGAATGAAAACAATGGAATTTCAATGAAAAGCAGGGAATTTGAATGAACAGAACAGAATTTGAATCAAAACAATGGAGTTTAAAACAAACAACAGAATTAGAATGAAAACAATGGAATTTAAATGAAAACACTGGAATTAGAATGTACAGAACAGAGTTTGAATGAAAACAATGGAATTACAGTTTTTTTTAATTGGTTTGGCGCAGTTTTCCACATTACACATTACACCACTACCAGTGCTTCCTGTGAGGCCATCATCACCACACCAGGGCCTGAGGTGCTGGATGAGGCCATTCACATTACACCAGGGCCTTTGGTGCTGGCCAATACCATCCACATTTCACCAGGGCAACTGTTGTTGGCTTCTACCATCCACATTACACCACGGACAGTGTTTCCTGTCAGGCCATCTTCACCCGACCAGGGCCTCTGCTGCTCGTTGATGCCATCCACGATACACCAGGGTGTGTGGTGCTGACCAATACCATCCATATTTCACCAGGGCCACTGTTGTTGGCTGAGGCCATACACATTACACCACTACCAGTGCTTCCTGTGAGGCCATCTTCACAACACCACTGCCTGTGTTACTGTCAGGGGCCATCCACATTACACGCGGGCCTGTGGTGTTGTCCGAAACCATCCACATTTCACCAGGGCTTGTTTTTCTGCCTGAAGAAGCTGAAGCAATTGGTACATTTTCAAAACTCTTAGTACTTATATCACAACAGATCATCAAAAGTGCACGTTTTTCAAACATTTCAGCATATTTTCAATTGTGTCAGTACAATACACATTATGACAAAATATCCTTTTCACTACACAAAGTAAATGTTTCATCTAAATAAATGTTTTGTTCACAGTTACTGCCTTTCATAATGTTATCACTATCAAATTTTTGATTTGCATCTCTTATTATTCAGTTTAATACATTTGTCTATCATTTAATTCAACTGATCTTAATGTTTAATCAATGAATCCTTCATTATGTCCATGGATTTTCAACTTAATTTTCAACAAATGACCAGATTGTTGTCTGGTCATTTGTAAGTTACACATTGCTGCAGGAGCTTTCAATCAAGAAATACTAATTGCTAATTGTTTCCCCCTGATGATCACAATTAGTTACCATATAAGTAGAACTTTGTTTGAGACTTTGCACTGTTCAAATATGGAGCAGGATAGACTCGTAGGGAGAGGTGGTGGTGCTCCTCGACAGAGAGGTGGGCACAGACAAAGAGAAAGAGGTGGTGGTGCTCCTCAACAGAGAGGTGGTCTTCAGAGAAATGTAGGCAGAAGACAACGCACCATCATCTCTAATGAAGTCCGGGCCATCATTGTTGACCATGTGGTTAACAGAGGCTTTACCATGGCTGAGGCTGCCAGGTTGGTACAGCCTAATTTACAAAGGTCAACTGTCAGCTCTATCATCAGAACTTTTCGCCAAGAAAACCAGTATGTCTGCTATAGCAACTTCACTTCTAAAATATAGTACTCTATTGTATAGATGAACAACATGTAATTGTCAGTTTACAGTAATGTAATTTGTAATACTTCAATATTGACAGTATATGATTGTCCTCAGAATTAACAGGAGACAACCTGGTGGTGGTCGCCCACGTGTTTTGACTGACCAGCAGGTGTTGGCTGTGGTGGAAATGGTCAGGGCAAGGAATGACATACGGCTGTCTGAAATCAAACAGGCTATTGAGAACAGCAATGACACCTTTGCCAATGTGCCATCAATTAGCCTTCCAACGATTGCCCGGCTTTTGAAGAAGCACCAGGTTTCCATGAAACAAATTTACTTGGTTCCTTTTGAGAGGAACAATGTCCGGGTGAAACAACTGTGTTCAGAATATATTCAGGTACAACACTAAACTGGCATGCAATTACTGTGACAGTACTGACAACTACTAGTTGTAAAAAAACTAACTAAATAATCATTTTAGAGGGTGATGGAGCTGGACGCTGCTGTGAATCATCACAAGTATATTTTTGTTGATGAGGCCGGTTTCAATCTGGCAAAAACTAGACACAGAGGACACTCTATCTTCCACCATATTCCCCTTTCCTCAACTCAATTGAGGAATTCTTCTCTACATGGAGGTGGAAGGTGTATGATCGACATCCCCATGAGCATGTCTCCCTTCTTCAAGCCATGTGTGAAGCTTGTGGTGATATAACTGCTGGGCAATGTCAAGCCTGGATTCGTCATGGCAAGAGATTTTTCCCACGGTGCCTGAACAACGAAGACATCCACTGTGATGTTGATGAAAATTTATGGCCCAATGTTAATGACCGGCTTGATTAATTGTGTAACAGTGGTAAAAATAAAATAAAAATATATTGTGCTTATGTAAATAATTTGTTGTGTAAAGTTTTACAGTTCAGTTACACTCATTCATCACCAAGGACAATTTGAAACGCTTACCTTGTATTATTTGCTCCTGAATGAAATGATTGGTAAAACTACTAAGTTGAAAAAAGAGCTTACGGTTTTGCTTGGGTGATTAAAGCAAATGTTCTCAGAATATATCACAATGAACATATGTTCTGCAACAATGATTAAGTGGAATGAAAATATGTGCAAATACAATGAAATCATGACATCAGATTTGAAAGAATGACTAGTGGTGTTACAAATGTGATCAAATGTGAGTTTTGTACTGAGAGATTTGAAAATGCACACTTTAGTTATGAAAATAGTAACAAACCAATTAAAAAAACTGTAGAATGAACAGAACAGAATTTGAATCAAAACAATAGAATTTGAATGAACACAATGGAATTTGAATCAACAGAACAGAATTTGAATCAACAGAACAGAATTTGAATCAAAACAAAAGCATTTGAATGAAAACAAAAGAATTTAAATCAAAACAATGGAATTTGAATGAAAACAACGGAATTTGAATGAACAGAACAGAATTTGAATCAAAACAATGGAATTTGAATGAAAACAAAAGAAATTGAATCAAAACAATGGAAGTTTAAAACAAACAACAGAATTAGAATGAAAACAATGGAATTTGAATGAAAACAACGGAATTAGAATGTACAGAACAGAGTTTGAATGAAAACAACGGAATTTCAATCAAAACAATGGAATTTGAATGAACAGAACAGAATTACAATGAAAACAACGGAATTTTAATGAAAACAACAGAATTCTAAAACAAACAATAGAATTTGAATAAAAAGATTAGAATTTGAATCAAAACAACGGAATTAGAATCAAAACAATGGAATTTGAATGAAAACAAAACAATTTGAATGAAAACAATGGAATTTGAATGAAAAGAACGGAATTAGAATGAAATGAATAGAATTTGAATGAAAACAACGGAATTAGAATGAACAGAACAGAATTTGAATCAACAGAACAGAATTTGAAACAATAGAACAGAATTTGAAACAATAGAACAGAATTTGAATCAAAAGAATGGAATTTGAATGAAAACAAAAGCATTTGATTGAAAACAACGAATTTCAATGAAAAGAACAGAATTAGAATGAAAACAACGGAATCTTCGTACCTCGTTTACTACATCCAAGATCAAATGACACATCCAAGCTCAAATCAATTGCGCCAACTTTCAGCTCGCTATTCCGGTTCTCCGAACACACCTGTTGTTGACGATTAGTATAGCTGGATGAAGTAATGTGAGATCACTGGGTGGCTTAACAGGGGCTACGCATCGATAGTAGAAACATTGATCGGCAACCCTTTGATTGGTCGGCGAAAATGTCGAAGGAGCGTGCTCAGTATTTTTCGGCAGCAGAGCAAGAACTCTTGATTGAGGGATTTCAGGAGTTTCAGAGTTTAATTAAAACGCAAGGGAAAACTGCAAAGGCTGCAAAAGCAAGGAGAGAGGGCTGGCAGAATGTTGCTGACAAATCAAACTCGTAAGTAATTCAATAATAATAATAATAATGATGGATTGGATTTATATTGCGCTTTTCAAGGCACCCAAAGCGCTTTACAATGCCACTATTCATTCACTCTCACATTCACACACTGGTGGAAGCAGCTACGGTTGTAGCCACAGCTGCCCTGGGGCAGACTGACAGAAGCGAGGCTGCCATATCGCGCCATCGGCCCCTCTGGCCAACACCAGTAGGCGGTAGGGTAAATTTATTATATTATATTACATTATATCCTCTTCCACATTAGAGCCACAACAGGACCCACTAGAACATGGGAACAAGTAAAAGTGAAATATAAGAATATTCTACAGAATGGTAATATTTATCACTTATATTGCTTTTAGTCTCTTGAAAAGAGACCCTGAAATAATCTGTTTGTTTGTTTATAACAGCAACCAAGAAAAGGGCAGAGCAAAAAAAGACAGGTGGTGGTCCTGCACCCCCTCGTCAACAAGTTGGTTAAGTAAATAATACCCTCACGGGAAAATCGATATCTCTCTATGAGCACACTGTCACGCTGAGCTAAAGGATCCTGTCTGTCCCGCAATATACGCTGAATTCTGAAAACTCTCCATATCAATCTTGCACCTTCCGCAATGGGTGGCTCGCGTACGGACAGGACATGGCTGTGACAGACTTCCCAAATCCACCTTCGCTTTTATAGCCGTGGTCTCATCTTGATCACATGAAGTAATTTACTATTAATACTCTAAAATATGAATTACATCTGAAATAATCAAATACATGAAATAGAATGATTAATAGTACATTTCCCTTTTTTTTAGGAAATGACCTGTATGTATCTGTATGAAATCAATACAAGAATCAAATACTGCATTATCTTTAGTTACATTGATAATATCTATTTTTGGACAAACAGTGGTAAAATATCGCTGTTGCTTTCGTGTAAATGAAGCGGACATACCTGCGTGGCCGCGATCGAATCCTGTTTACATAAAGTAAGCCTGCTCCAAAGGCAGGTTTACGCTTACGGATCTGTTGCTATGACAGCAAGTCCCAGATCAGCTTCGGAGAACCGAACGATCCAAGATCACGCGAAATCGTCAACAATCAAATCCAGCTAACTTACTTAGCGAGGTACGAAGAACGGACCCCAGAACAGAATTTGAATCAAAACAATGGAATTTGAATGAACACAACAGAATTTAAATCAAAACAATGGAATTAGAATGAAAATAATGGAAGTTTAAAACAAACAACAGAATTAGAATGAAAACAACGGAATTAACATGAAAAACACAGAATTTGAGAACAAACAATGGAATTTGAATAAAAAGAGTAGAATTAGAATGAAAACAACGGAATTTCAATGAAAACAACGGAATTTCAATGAAAAGAAAAGAATTTGAAAACAAACAATGGAATTTGAACGAAAACAACAGAATTTGATCAAAAACCAAAGAATTTGCCTGAAAAGAACAGAATTTGAGAACAAACAATGGAATTTGAATAAAAAGAGTAGAATTAGAATGAAAACAAAAGCATTGTGAAAAGCCGCGGCAGGGAATTAAAAGGAACGGACTTCAGCGTGAACGACCAGTTCCCCAAAGAGATTCTGGAACGATGCAGGGTCCTCTTCCCAATCCGATGCGGCTTCATCCAGAAGGGCTCCCGCGCTGTCATCACTGTGGACCGGCTGTACGTGGACGGACAGCTCCACCGCGACCCCGACATCACTCCGTGGCTATATTAACCCATGTGCGCCCTGGACCAAAAAAAAAAAGAAGGGGGGGGGGGGATCACGCAGACCCCGGCAGCGCGGACCCAGGTCTCGTCGCGAAACAGGGCGCCGGTTCGCGGTGGGGGCAGATGGGGGTCAGGCGGACCCCCGGCTACAGCGGGTCTCGTCACAGCGTCGGACAAAGGCACCTAATTGGTTGTAACCCTCCATCGATTGCGTAAGTTACAATGGCAAACCTTGGGGTCTGGAAGGACCCCAAGGCGCCACGGCAACAACTCTCAACTTCACATCATCATCATCATCGTCTCCTTTTCGAGAGTGTTCGCGTACACCGGCCTCAGTGAGGACCTCGGACTCTCCGTTCCTCCTCGACCTCCTTCCTCCTTCTCCCCCGTTCTCCTGCTCCCCGCAGGCGAGCGCTTAGCCGGATGGGCCCCGGGTTACGCGTAAACCGGCCCAAGTGGGGACCGCGGACGCTCCGTGCTCCGTGGGTACTCTGTGACCCCTTAGTGATCATGATGGGGTATTTCGCCACCCCACACCACATTCGTAAGTTACGATGGCAAATACTGGGGTCTCGAGGGACCCCGAACCACCGGAGCAAACATCTCTCAACTACACATAATCATCATCATCGTCTCCTTCCTCCTTCTCCTTGCTCCTTCTACCCTGCGCTTGCAAACGCTCAGCTTTACAGAGGGTAGTCTTCACGTAAACCGGCCCTCTCCTCAGTTCTCCTGGGCCTCGCTGTTGGACGCTTGGCTTTACAGAGGGCAGAATTCGCGTAAACCGCCCTCCTTGAGGGCCTCAGACTCTCCCTGCCGCCTTCCTACCTCCTTCTGCTCCATTCTCTTGCTCTTCACAGGCAAGCGCTGGGCCCCAAGTTACGCGTAAACTCTCCCTGCCTCCCCGTCCTCCTTCCTCCTTCTGCTCCGTTCTCCTGCTCCTCGCAGGTGAGTGCTTAGCCTTATGGGCCTCGGGTTACGCGTAAACCGGCCTTCACGAGGACCGGGGATGCTCTCTACTCCACGATTACTATGGGGTGAAAGTGTACCCACGATGGGGTATTTCGCAACCCCAATGTGCGCATGCGCCAACCAGCGTGCAGCCTGTTACAGTCGCTCCTGCTTTTCTCTTAGTTTAGCTTTTTTTTCTTACGTATTCTTTTTTTTTTCTGACTTGTATTTTCATCCGTTTATTATCTCTTACTCAATCATGTGGATTGAGAGAGTTTTTGTTCTTCTGGTGGCCGTGGAACTGTTACTTTTATCAAGGAGCGGGACCGCGGCACATCTCCTACACGCACGGACTGTTTACTCCAGAGATCAGCTGATCGCCCTCATGCCGGCCGGCTCGCTGGCCAGGCCCGCAGAAGTACCAGCTGAAATTTGGAGGAAAACACATCGGGGATGCAGAGGTCAAGGACAGAAGAGAAGAAAAAAGGAGACGGTGAGACAGCGGAGGCTCGAAGCGAGGAGGAGGTATAAACTGTGTCTGCCGTCTATCGTGATGGGAAATGTGCGATCGTTGGCAAATAAAATCGACGAGCTCTCAGCACTGGTACGGAGTCAGAGGGAATACCGAGAGTGTAGCCTGATGTGTTTCACCGAATCATGGATGCACCAGGACATTCCCGATGAGAATGCTTCCGTGGAAGGCTTCCACACTGTTTGGGCGGACAGGGACAGCATCGCTAGCGGTAAGCGGAAAGGAGGTGGGCTTGCTGTTTTAGTTAACAACCGGTGGTGTAACCCTGCCAACATAACAATCAAAGAAAAGATTTGTTGCCGGGACACTGAACTGTGTGCTGTTGGACTCAGGCCGTATTATTTACCCAGGGAATTCTCTCACGTCATCTTGGTGACTGTTTATGTTCCTCCCTCTGCTAACCCCACAGCTGCATGTGACACTATCCACTCTGCCATAGCTCGGTTACAGACTCAGCACCCGAGTGCCTTTATTGTGATCTCGGGTGACTTCAACCATGTATCACTGGACAATACACTAACAACATTCAAACAATATGTGGACTGTCCCACCAGGGGAGAGAACATTTTAGACTTACTGTATGCTAACGTCAAGGATGCATACAGCTCCTCCTCCCTCCCCCCACTTGGTAGGTCAGATCATAACCTGATTCACCTCACCCCCCGCTATGTGCCAATTGTGAGGAGGGAACCTGTGACCACCAGGACTGTCAGGAGGTGGTCAGAGGAGGCAATAGCGGAACTACAGGGCTGTTTCGAGGTGACCGACTGGGAAACACTCTGTGAGCCTCACGCCGAGGACATCAATGGGCTTACTGAGTGTATCACAGGCTACATAACTTTCTGCACCGACTCCATTGTTCCAGCTCAGACTGTTCATTGTTACCCAAATAACAAGCCGTGGGTGACTAAGGACATCAAAGCCCTCCTCAACAACAAGAAGAGGGCTTTCAGAGGGGGCAACAAAGAGGAGGTGAGGAAGATCCAGGTGTTACTAAAGGACAAGATCAGAGAGGCTAAGGACAATTACAGGAGGAAGCTGGAGTGGAAACTCCAGCAGAACAGCATGAGAGAGGTGTGGAGGGGCATGAAGACCATCACTGGATTCAGGCCAACCAACAGCAGGGGAGCTGAGGGAGGTGAGAATAGAGCTAACGAGTTGAATCTGTTTTTCAATAGATTCGACACCACAGTGTCTGCTCCCACCCCCACAACCTCACCTGTAGTCAGCCTGGAATCCAGAGCCACACCACTGTGCCAGCCTCTCTCTTCACATGGCGCTGTTACCTCCTGTGAGATTCCTGACACCCCTCCCCCACCCATCACCTTCACTCAATACCAGGTTGAGATGCAAATGAGGAGACGTCACTCAGGCAAGTCTGCTGGACCAGACGGAGTGAGTCCCCTCGTCCTCAAGACCTGTGCCCCCCAGCTGAGTGGAGTCTTTCATAAACTGTTTATGCTGAGTCTGAGTCTGCAGAGGGTCCCAGTGATGTGGAAGACATCATGCCTCGTCCCTGTACCAAAGACGCCACGTCCCAGTGGCCCCCAGGATTACAGGCCCGTGGCACTGACCTCCCACATCATGAACACCCTGGAAAGGCTCATCCTGGACCAGCTGCGACCCCTAGTAAGACCACATCTGGATCCCCCTCAGTTCGCTTATCAGCCTCGTCTCGGAACTGAGGACGCCATCATCTACCTGCTCAATCGTGTCTACACCCATCTGGACCAGCCGGCGAGCACTGTGAGGGTCATGTTTTTTGACTTTTCTAGTGCTTTCAATACCATCAGGCCGACCCTCCTGGGTGATAAGTTAGCAGCGATGCAGGTGGATGCTTCTCTGGTGTCCTGGATTGTTGATTACCTGGCCTGTAAATGGTAAATGGCCTGTATTTATATAGCGCTTTACTAGTCCCTAAGGACCCCAAAGCGCTTTACATATCCAGTCATCCACCCATTCACACACACATTCACACACTGGTGATGGCAAGCTACATTGTAGCCACAGCCACCCTGGGGCGCACTGACAGAGGCGTGGCTGCCGGACACTGGCGCCACCGGGCCCTCTGACCACCACCAGTAGGCAATGGGTGAAGTGTCTTGCCCAAGGACACAACGACCGAGACTGTCCAAGCCGGGGCTCGAACTGGCAACCTTCCGATTACAAGGCAAACTCCCAACTCTTGAGCCACGATCGCCCTGACAGGAAGACCACAATATGTACGTCTCCCACAGTGTGTGTCTGACAAGGTGATCAGCAACACAGGGGCACCACAGGGGACTGTCCTCTCCCCCTTCCTCTTCACCCTCTACACCACAGACTTCAGCCACTGCACAGAGACCTGCCATCTTCAGAAGTTTTCTGATGACTCTGCGATGGTTGGATGCATCAGCAGGGATGATGAGACAGAGTACCGGGCTGTGGTCGACTCCTTTGTCACGTGGTGTGAGCAGAATCATCTGCAGCTCAACGTGGCAAAGACCAAGGAACTGATCGTGGACTTCAGGAAGACCAGGAAACACTTGACCCCTGTTTCAATCCAGGGGGTCAGTGTGGACATTGTGGAGGACTATAAATACCTTGGACTACACATTGACAAACTGATCCGTAAGGCCAGCAATGTTGTGGGGATGGAGCTGGACTCCCTCAAGGTGGTGTCGGAGAGGCGGATGCTGTCCAAGATAAAGACAATGTTGGATAACACCTCCCACCCACTCCATGACATGCTGGTCAGTCACAGGAGCACGTTCAGTGAGAGACTGAGATTACCGAAAAGCACCACTGAACGACACAGGAAATCTTTCCTGCCTGTGGCCATCTCCCTGTACAACGCATCCACTTAACACACTGGTTACTGCTACAACTACACATTTCTTTTCCAGCTATTTATTTATGAGTGACTTATGTATGTATGTATATATTAGAGATGGCACGATACCATTTTTGTTATGTCCGATACCGATACCGATATCATACATTTGGATATCTGCCGATACAGATATGAATCCGATATAGTGTGTTTTAATCAACAAAACTGTTTTTTTAAATATCTTGCTGCATTTTGTATAAGTTCATACTCAAGTTTAAAACAACAACTACGCTAAAGCTATTCTGTTATACCTGTATGCAAAAAAAAATATTTCATAGTTCAGCAATACTGATCAATCTAATAAACTTAAACCTACACCATCCTCCCTATTCTGGTATTTTAAAGAGTACTTAGCGTAAATATTAAGCAACCTAACTAATAGGGTTCCAACTCCCAGCAACAACAAAAATAAATAAATAAAAAATAGGGAACCACCCCTCACGCTCCACCTCATGATGCTTAATCGATGTAATCAACCTTAATTGATTTAAAAAAAAGCACAGAAATAAATTATTTTTCAATATATTAAAATATTAAATAGATTCAACATCTTTCTTCAACAAAATTGCAGACTGCACAGATGGTACCTTCCCAAAGGAAAAAGTACTATAGCTTACTAGGGTATATATATTAGACTTAATAGTTACTATATACAGTAATGGACTTCTATTCATTTTGCAACAAATTAAAACTTTGGGTGTCAGATAATTATTTATTAAAAGCTAGACATTTTAAATGAGAATAAGAAAGAAAAGTATGTCTTTGTGCCCCCTTTTCCCTGTTAATGCCCTATCGGCCCCCCCTGGCTAAACTTTGCTAGATCCGCCCCTGCACAGTTACCAGCGTCAGCTACGTAGAAAAAGATCCTGGTGTAGAAAGTAATATTAAATAAATTCTAACAACAGCTTATCAAGCTTAAACGTGCTGCTATTGTTTATCCGCTGGTTTCCTCTTTCTGGTGCAAAGTGGGCCAAAAACAAACCAGAGAGATGGACTCGCGACAGAAAAGCCGATCAGCTGATCATTAAGCAGTTTCATGATTGAAGTAGCAGCAAGAGAGGGAGGGGGAGAGAAGAGGCACTCGCACCATATATCGCTTGTTAAGCTTAACGCAGGAATGCTTTACAAACATTCAGAGATGGACTTACACACTTGCTTTACTTCTCTCGGGGATAACTTTGTCGGAGATGAAATGCCGGGTTGCTAGCGAAGCTCCAAATGCTATCCAGACCACCACAGGTCCCGCATGCCACAGCCGCTCTATCACGTGATGCATACTGCTCCGACGTGCTAACGTTCTGAGGCGAGTTACGGCGTGTTGCAAGTTTTGTGAGGTGCTTTCGTGATATTTAATGGATCGGATTACATTTTTTATTTTTCTCCGATATCCGATCCAGTAATTTAGGTCAGTATCGGACCGATACCGATACGTAATATCGGATCGGTCCATCTCTAGTATATATATGTATATATTGTACTATTCTTAGTTAGCGTATTGTCTGTCTTGTCTTAATGTTTGTTTATAATGGAGCACTGTAACAAAAAATAATTTCCCCCAGGGATCAATAAAGTATTCTGATTCTGATTCGTAAGTTACGATGGCAAACACTGGGGTCTGGAGGGACCCCGAACCGCTGGAGGAAACAACTCTCAACTTCACATCATCATCATCGTATCCTTCTCGAGAGTGTTCGCGTAAACCAGCCTAAGTGAGGACCTTGGACTCTCCTTGAGTCCCCGTCCTCCTTCTGCTCCGTTCTCCTGCTCCTCGCAGGTGAGTGCTTAGCCTTATGGGCCTCGGGTTACGCGTAAACTGGCCTTCGCGAGGACCAGGGATGCTCTCTACTCCACGATTACTATAGAGTCAAAGTGTACCCACGATGGGGTATTTCACAACCCCAATGCACATTCGTAAGTTACGATGGCAAACACTGGGGTCTGGAGGGACCCCAAACCGCCGGAGCAAACAACTCTCAACTTCACATCATCATCATCATCATCAATGTCTCCTTCTCGGCAGTGTTCGCGTAAACCGGCCTAAGTGAGGACTTCGGACTCTCCCTGCTTCCCCGTCCTGCGACCTCCTTCTGCTCCATTCTCCTGCTCCTCGCAGGCGAGCGCTTAGCCGAATGGGCCCCAAGTTACACGTAAACCGGCCTTCATGAAGACCGGGGGTGCTCTCTGCTCCGTGGGTACACTGTGACCCCTTTGTAATCGCGATGGGGTAATTCGCAACCCCAATGCACATTCGTAAGTTACGATGGCAAACACTGGGGTCTGGAGGGACCCCGAACCGCCGGAGCAAACAACTCTCAACTTCACATCATCATCATCATCATCATCATCAATGTCTCCTTCTCTGCAGTGTTCGCGTAAACCGGCCTAAGTGAGGACCTCGGACTCTTCCTGTCTCCCCGTCCTGCGACCTCCTTCTGCTCCGTTCTCCTGCTCCTCGCAGGTGAGCGCTTTGTCGGATGGGCCTTGGGTTACGCGTAAATGGACCTGAGGACCACGGGCTCTCCGTTGCCTCCTCGTCTTCCTTGCTCCTTCTCCATCGTTCTCCTGCGCCTCGCTAGTGAAAGAGCAGCTGCTTGGCCTGCCTATTACGCGAACACCGCCCTCCAGTTGGACCTCGGGCATTCCGAGCCTCCTCATCCTCCTTGCTCCCTCTACATCCTTGTCACGCTCCTCGCTAGAGTACGCTTAGGTTTGCAGAGGGTGGGTTTTGCGAAAACCGCCGTCGGTGAGGACATCGAGCTCTCCGTTGCTCCTCGTCCTCCTTGCTCCTCCATCATTCTCCTGCGCCTCGCTAGTGAAAGAGCAGCTGCTTGGCCTGCCTATTACGCGAACACCACTCTCTGTTTGGACTTCAGACACTCCTTGCCTCCTCCTCATCTATGCTCTCTTTACATCCTCGCTAGCATACACATAGGTCTGCGGAGGGCGGGTTTCGCGAACACCCCCTTCGGTGAGGACCTTGGGATCTCCGTTGCTCCCCGTCTTCTTTGCCCCCTCTACAGGGAGTGCAGAATTATTAGGCAAATGAGTATTTTGTCCACATCATCCCCCTCATGCATGTTGTCTTTTTTTTTTTTTTTGGCCTGTCCCGTTTGGCTCTTTTGCCATCAGAATTGTTGTCTAAAGGCAAAGAAAGATGCCCAACGGATTTACTTTACCAAACTGACCATCCCAGCCTTGCCGTAATGGTCCATTTGATTCACCTTTTATTGTTTATTTTATTTTCACTTACTGAATACGGGACAGACTTGACTGGGGGAAAGAAGGGGAGAAAGAAAGAGGGAAAGAGAAACAGCTGAGAAGAGGGACGGGGGAGAAGGGCAAAAGACAAAAACCAACAGAACGGGCAGAGAAAAAAAAATGCATATATCAATCACCTGGATCACCTGCTGAGAAAGAAAAAAGAAAGCAAGCAGAAGAGAACAAGAGTAATAGAATAAACAACATCACAATGATATATGGGAATATGACAGTAAATACTAAATGTTAAACATTATTGTGCAGCACATAAGATCAACAGAACACAGTGTGCTTTGAGGTAGGAGCCAAAAAGGGTGTAGTTTGTGGGTGTGATCACCCGTGTGTACACCTGTGAGCATGGATGCGCTTGTTTTTTGTTTTTTTAAAAGGTTCCTTCATGTAATAATCTGCTAGAGGGTGTGGGGGGGCCACAGCCCCGTCCTCCAGGGCGTGAAGCAGGTGTGGAGGAGATCAAAACTCCAGACATCCAGAGGCCCCCAGAACACAAGAGACCAAGGAAGACCAACAGAGGGGCAGCTGCGCCACTGTCCCGGCGGATGATGCAATGATCATCCGCCGTGACCCCTCCCTGGGGCCAGCTCCCCCGCTGACCCCAGTAGGCACCCCCATACTCCGCGACCCGCCAGGGAAAGGGGGCCCAGGCCCATCCAGACCGGGCCCAGTGCAGCAGCGCCGCCCGGCCCCACAGAGCCCGGGACAGTCCACCCAACCCCACCACAGAGAAAACTGCACCCACCCCACCATCCACTCTTCTTCCAGACTACATAAGACAATAAACACCCAGGCTGAGATCTTCCTCCACCTCTCCTGTATCTCCCCCTCCTGCAGAGGGAGCTCCTGAGGAGAGGAAAGCTCCTGCAAGATGTGACAATCTCCCCCACCAGTTGAAGAGCCCCCCAGGTGGCTCGACGCACCGGCGGCACCCTGCTCCAGGGCTGGGCCCCCATGCACCCACCCGCCCACAACCCCGGCAACACACCAACCAGGACCCAAGCCCCCGAGGCCCGGTCCGGGTCCCAGCCCAGAGACGGAGCGCCCCCAGAACCTCACGCCCATCCCGGACCCACCCAGGGCCAGCCAGGCTACCAGGTCAGTAACCCACGTCCGTCAGCACAGACCCTCCCCTAGCCCCGCTGCACGCAGCCGCGAGGAAACAGTCACCGGAGAGCCAACAGAGCCCCTAACCGGACATGACCGCTACCCCGGGTTGAGCCCCCCAAGGAAGATGCCTCCGGGGAACCCCCCGACGCCCTAAGCCTGTCCCTACCCCCACACCAATCACAACAGTGAAGGCGGGACCAAACTATGACCCCCCACCCCCACTAGGTGATGGAGCTGATCAAAGGAGCCCAGAGCAATTGATCTGATGTGGTGGCAGAGGCTGTATCAAGACTAATGTAATCTAATAGATAGTTTCTATATTGGTTAGAATTAAGATTATTTTTATTTTTCCAGTTCATGAGGACTGTTTTCTTGGCTATGCATAGGGCAGTGAAAACCATATGGGCGATATTCTTTTCTGAAGTGACATTATCTAAGCTGCCCAACAAACACACTAAGGGGGAAGTTGGAATGTTACATTTCAGACACTTCGATAAGTCTTCACATATCTCGCGCCAAAACTTCTGAACTGGTGGACAGAACCAAAGAGCGTGGATATAATTGTCCGGTGAATTGGTTTGGCAGTGTGAGCAGTTGTTGGTAGACGTAAAGCCCATCTTGAACATCCGATGACCTGTATAGTGTACTCTATGTAATATTTTGTATTGAATTAATTGAAGACTGGGATTTCTAATTAGATGAAAGGTTTTTAAGCAAATCTGAGACCAGAAGTTTAGGTCTAAGTTAACTGATAAATCCGCTTCCCATTTTGCAATAGGAAGTGATATTGATTCATCTGTTTTAGAAAGCATTCTGTATATTTTGGATAGTAATTTGGGGGGTTTAAGAGTAAGAAATTGAACCACACTTGGTGGTGTTTGTAGTTCAACTTGACCCGGTTTAAATTTCTTTTTTACTATGGATTTAATTTGTTGATATTCTAAAAATCTTTTCTTGTTGATCCCATATTGTGTAACTAGTCCGTCAAATGAAATAAATTCTGTTCCTTCTAGTATATGTTCTAAATATTTGATTCCTTTATCACTCCAATCTGAAAAGTTTATCATATTATTGTTTTGTAATATGTCAGGGTTGTTCCAGATAGGTGTACGTTTGCATGGGATTAATGAAGACGCCGTCAATTTTAGAAACTCCCACCATGCTGTCAGAGAAGAGCTGATGTTGATGCTTTTAAAGCATTCATGTCGTTGGATGTTTGAGCTGATAAATGGTAGGTCTGAGATCTCTAGATTATTGCAGAGTGCTTGTTCTACATCTAGCCAAGGTTCATCTAAGAGGGTGTGTTTTAGCCATCCTGAGATAAACTGAAGCCTGTTGGCTAAGAAGTAGTGCTGAAAGTTAGGCAGTTCTAGTCCTCCTTTATCCTTGGTCTTTTGTAGTGTTTTTAAGCTTATACGTGGGGGTTTATTTTTCCAAAGGAATTTGGACATACATGAATCTAGAGATCTGAACCAATCTTGTGGCGGTTTAGTTGGGATCATTGAGAATAAATAATTTATTTTTGGTAAGACCATCATTTTTATAGCGGCAACCCTTCCCATGAGTGATATGGGTAGACATTTCCATCTAGCCAGATCATCTTCTACCTTCTTTAAAAGTGGGATATGGTTTAATTTAGTTAGATCTGCAAGCTTGGGAGAAACATTAATACCTAAATATTTTATATTTCCCGATTGCAGAAGAGGAATTATGGAAGGAGCAATTAATCGGTAGGACTGTAGATTTTGACCAGTTAATTGAGTAATCTGATATTCTTGCAAAAGAGTTTATCAATTCAATCACCCCAGAGATATTGGTTTGTGAATTTTGGAGAAAGAGTAACACATCATCCGCATAAAGGCTGATTTTATGTTCCACGTTCTTGCATTTTATGCCCTTAATTACTGAATTCTGTCTAATTGCTGCTGCTAGTGGTTCAATAAAAATTGCAAATAGTGAAGGGGAGAGTGGGCATCCCTGCCTGGTGCCCCTCAAGAGACAGAAGCTGGAGGATGTCTGGTCATTTGTTCTAACACAAGCTGTTGGGGAATTATATAATATTTTAAACCAGTTTATGAAAGAGGATCCAAAACCAAATTTGTGTAAAGTTGCAAATAGAAATTTCCAGTTAACTCTGTCAAATGCTTTTTCTGCGTCTAAAGAGAATATTGTAGTTTCTAGGTTTTTACTGTATGAGTAGTCTATCATGCATGTTGTCTTACTCCAAGCTGTATAGGCTCGAAAGCCTACTACCAATTAAGCATATTAGGTGATGTGCATCTCTGTAATGAGAAGGGGTGTGGTCTAACACCCTATATCAGGTGTGCATAATTATTAGGCAACTTCCTTTCCTTTGGCAAAATGGGTCAAAAGAAGGACTTGACAGGCTCAGAAAAGTCAAAAATAGTGAGATATCTTGCAGAGGGATGCAGCAGTCTCAAAATTGCAAAGCTTCTGAAGCGTGATCATTGAACAATCAAGCGTTTCAATCAAAATAGTCAACAGGGTCGCAAGAAGCGTGTGGAAAAACCAAGGCGCAAAATAACTGCCCATGAACTGAGAAAAGTCAAGCGTGCAGCTGCCAAGATGCCACTTGCCACCAGTTTGGCCATATTTCAGAGCTGCAACATCACTGGAGTGCCCAAAAGCACAAGGTGTGCAATACTCAGAGACATGGCCAAGGTAAGAAAGGCTGAAAGACGGCCACCACTGAACAAGACACACAAGTTGAAACGTGAAGACTGGGCCAAGAAATATCTCAAGAATGATTTTTCTAAGGTTTTATGGACTGATGAAATGAGAGTGAGTCTTGATGGGCCAGATGGATGGGCCCGTGGCTGGATTGGTAAAGGGCAGAGAGCTCCAGTCCGACTCAGACGCCAGCAAGGTGGAGGTGGAGTACTGGTTTGGGCTGGTATCATCAAAGATGAGCTTGTGGGGCCTTTTCGGGTTGAGGATGGAGTCAAGCTCAACTCCCAGTCCTACTGCCAGTTTCTGGAAGACACCTTCTTCAAGCAGTGGTACAGGAAGAAGTCTGCATCCTTCAAGAAAAACATGATTTTCATGCAGGACAATGCTCAATCACACGCGTCCAAGTACTCCACAGCGTGGCTGGCAAGAAAGGGTATAAAAGAAGAAAAACTAATGACATGGCCACCTTGTTCACCTGATCTGAACCCCATTGAGAACCTGTGGTCCATCATCAAATGTGAGATTTACAAGGAGGGAAAACAGTACACCTCTCTGAACAGTGTCTGGGAGGCTGTGGTTGCTGCTGCATGCAATGTTGATGGTGAACAGATCAAAACACTGACAGAATCCATGGATGGCAGGCTTTTGAGTGTCCTTGCAAAGAAAGGTGGCTATATTGGTCGCTGATTTGTTTTTGTTTTGTTTTTGAATGTCAGAAATGCATATTTGTGAATGTGGAGATGTTATATTGGTGTCACTGGTAAAAATAAATAATTGAAATGGGTATATATTTGTTTTTTGTTAAGTTGCCTAATAATTATGCACAGTAATAGTCACCTGCACACACAGACATCCCCCTAAAATAGCTAAAACTAAAAACAAACTAAAAACTACTTCCAAAAACATTCAGCTTTGATATTAATGAGTTTTTTGGGTTCATTGAGAACATGGTTGTTGTTCAATAATAAAATTATTCCTCAAAAATACAACTTGCCTAATAATTCTGCACTCCCTGTACATTGCTCTCAAGTGCCTTGCTAGTGAAAGAGCAGCTGCTTGGCCTGCCTATTACGCGAACACCGCCCTCCGTTTGGACTTCAGAAACTCCTTGCCTCCTCCTCATCCTTGCTCTCTCTACATCGTTCTCATGCTCCTTGCTAGCGTACGCTTAGGTCTCCGGAGGGCCGGTTTCGCGAACACCCCCGTCGGTGAGGACCTCAGGCTTTCCATTCCTCCATGTCCTGCTTGCTCTCTCTCCATCATTCTTAAGTGCCTGGCTAGTGAAAGAGAAGCTGTTTGGCCTTCCTATTACGCGAACACCACCCTCATGTTGGACCTCGGGCTCTCCGTTGCTCCTCGTACTCTTTGCTCCCTCTACATCGTTCTCAAGGGCCTCGCTAGTGAAAGCGCAGCTGTTTGGCCTGCCTATTACGCGAACACCGCCCTCCGTTTATGCTCCTCGCTAGTGTATGCTTAGGTCTGTGGAGGGCCGGTTTCGCGAACACCCCCTTCGGTGAGGACCTCGGGATCTCCATTGCTCCTCATCCTCCTTGCTCCTTCTCTACCGTTGTCATGCGCCTCGCTAGTGCAAGAGAAGCTGTTTGGCCTTCCTATTACGCGAACACCACCCTCCAGTTGGACCTCGGGCTCTCCATGCCTCCTCGTCCTCCTTGCTCCCTCTTCATCGCTCTCATGCTCCTCGCTAGTGAAAGAGAAGCTGTTTGGCCTGCCTATTACACGAACACCGCCCTCCAGTTGGACCTCGGGCTCTCCGTTGCTCCTCATCCTCCTTGCTCCCTCTACATCGTTCTCAAGCGCCTCGCTAGTGCAAGAGCAGCTGCTTGGCCTGCCTATTATGTGAACACCACCCTCCAGTTGGACCTGGGGCTCTCCATGCCCCTCGTCCTTCTTGCTCCCTCGCCTTCGTTCTCATCTGCCTCGCTAGTGAAAGAGCAGCTATGTGGCCTGCCTATTACACGAACACCGCCCTCCGTTTGGACTTCAGACACTCCTTGCCTCATCCTCATCCTTGCTCCCTCTACAACGTTCTCAAGAGCCTTGCTAGCGTACGCTTATGTCTGCGGAGGGCGGGTTACCTGAACACAGCCTTCCGTTTAGACCTCGGACCCTCAGTGTCTCCTCATCCTCCTTTCCCTTTTTAAAAACATTTTCCTCGCTCTCACGCGCCTCGCTGGCGAGCCCTTAGCTTTGGGGAGGGTGGGTTTCACGAACACCACCGTCTGTGAGGAACCCAGTACCTCCTACACACACACACACACACACACACACACACACACACACACACACACACACACACACATACAGGAGGCAGTGAGGAGTAGAAGGAGGTTGTTGCTACGCCTGCGTCACAAAACCAGGGCTCATTGTGTGTGAGCCTGGAGCAGCTACGGGGGAAACACATGGGACAACCGTGCAGTTTGGGGCCATGGTTTATTCAACGTGCATTTTCAGTGTGGTTTAACTTGCTAATCTGATCTGAAATACTTTCCTTGAATGTGCCTTAATTTCACCTCTTTTTTCTTTCTTCTTTTCTTAGCTTACTGAAAACGTTGGCGACCAAAGGCCGGATCCAGGGATGTGTGCTGCTTGTGCTACTGGCGTTATGTGGGAAAACTGCTCGCTGTCAACATCGATACAAAGGTAAAGTGCAATCCCAGGGTTGTGTGCTGCTTGTGGTACTCGCTTTATGTGGACAAACTGCTTGCTGTCAACATCAATACAAAGATAACAAAAGAATAGCCTAGTGTAACGTAGTGTTTTATTTTATTTTTTTCTAGAATGATTCAAATGTTACTATCAGGGCGAGGGGCGATCGTGGCTCAAGAGTTGGGAGTTCGCCTTGTAATCGGAAGGTTGCCAGTTCGAGCCCCGGCTTGGACAGTCTCGGTCGTTGTGTCCTTGGGCAAGACACTTCACCCGTTGCCTACTGGTGGTGGTCAGAGGGCCCGGTGGCGCCAGTGTCCGGCAGCCTCGCCTCTGTCAGTGCGCCCCAGGGTGGCTGTGGCTACAATGTAGCTTGCCATCACCAGTGTTGTGAATGTGTGTGTGAATGGGCGGATGACTGGATATGTAAAGCGCTTTGGGGTCTTAAGGGACTAATAAAAGCGCTGTATAAATACAGGCCATTTACCATTTACCATCATTTCCCCAACCCCGCAGGCTCTGCGACCCGTGAAGAACTGAGACTCCTCCTGGTCGGTAAAACAGGATCGGGAAAGAGTGCATCCGGAAACACCATTTCGCCTGAGTCTGTCACCGACGGCTGTCTCAGAAAAGAGGCAGAGGGCAAAGACGGAAGAAATATCGCTGTGATCGACACTCTGGGGCTGTCTTTTGGATGAAATAGATGAAATGGTGGATTTCAATGGAGGAAACCACTACACCAACGAGATGTATAAGGCGGCCCAGAAGAAACTCGAAGGAGAAAGGCTGAAGAGGAGAAAGGAGGAAGAACAAAGAAAAAGGGAAGAAGAGGAGAGGATCGAATTGAAGGAGCGGTGTAAATTTTTCCGCCTCGCTTCCCTGGGATTATTTGGCACAGGAGTGTACTTTACATCTTATGTTCTCGTGGGGCTCGGTGGAGCCCTTGGATATTCTCAGTTAAAGACGCCGAGCTTGACGGTTGGGCGTCTTCTTTACTCGTCGATACCGTGAAAACTGCGCAGGTGTATCACCTACTCGACCTAGTGATCAACGAGTACCGCACCGAAGCATGCAACGGGTGCAAGACCAATCACCCCAGCCAGAGACAACATGAGTGTCTGCGAGTCTTGGTGTCAGGGTCCCTGTGCCTACCCGGTCGGCTCATCTGTGAGCTTCTGCCCTTGGTCCATGCACCTGGTCGCCATCACGCACCTGTGGCTCGTTACGAGAGGGTTCCAGCTCCTTTATAAGACGGCATCTCTGTGTTTCTCGTCGCTGGACCGTTGCCGACCCGCATTCCCTGGACCAACCCCTGTGTTTCCTGACTGATTGAGTGTGCGAGGAGTGGAGTACATCATCGTATTTTCTGTGGAGTGTGGAGAGGAGCGTGAGGAGTGGACGGAGTGCGTGTGGACTTTCAGCGTCTTTTCCCTTTGTGTGTGGAGCCCCGGAGCCCGGCTTCCCTCTCACCTCTGTAAATAGATCACCTGGTGTGCTGTAATAAAGATTCTTGTGTTTCCCAACTCAGAGCCTGCGCGTGTGTCCGTTCCATCCCGCTGTGACACTTGGAGGATGACTTTTACGCTGAACATTATTACAGCATCAGGAAAAGACTCCTCACGCCGAGTTTCATACCTTCCATTCAACGTCTCCTGATCATGTATTCACAGCCACCGAAGGCACTGTACAGCACCGAGCACCTGAAACACGGACAGTTTGTTGATATTGTAATCAAAAATACAGGGGGGGAGGCATTTTAAAAATGCACCCTCCCTATTGCGCATGTCCCTAAAAGGTATGGCCTTCCAGATTGCCTCAGTTGTATCGTGAGTGTAATTTCAAATAAAATAAAATAAAACTCAGAAGCGTCTGTGTGTTGTATTCTTCTTTTTCTTCTTCTTCTTCTTCTTCTTCTTATTATTATTATTATTATTATCATTATTATCATTATTGTGATTATGCTTCATTTTTATGTACTGGGGTATCAATGACTCCCACGCTGCCGCAGCAGCTTCTGTGCATGGCCCCCAAGTGCTACGTTTTCTTTCCCGATCCCCTGACGAACCCATTAGAATCGCTCTGGGGCACTCTTCGACCCCAAATGATCGTTCTGTTTTTTTCATTTTCATTCACCTGTCTCTACTGAGGGTGGGGTACTTTGGGACCCCCGGGGTCTGGGGCTGCCCCAAAGGGGAACACAAGGGTTAAGTCATTTTGTCCTTGTAAAGTGAATGTTATGTTAACGATGTTGCTCAGTGCTTTCATCTCAGTGTTGATCACTACATCACAGTAGTGGGGGATGGGTATTGATAAGATTTTCACGATTCCGATTCCATTTTCAATTCTGTTTAACGATTCGATTCTTTATCGATTCTCTTATCGATTCTTTTTAAAAAAGGAGAACACTAAGTTCGATTAGCTTAGAACTTTGTTTTATATCTTCTCTTTGAACACAATAGAAATTTAGGAGTAACGTGGCCTTACAAACCCAACAGTGAGATCTTAAGAGATCCACAGCCTCTTCAATGGAGTGTCACAGGGTCCCCAGGAAAAAAAATTGTAAATATAAAATAATAAAATAAATATTCTTCTGTAGCAATAACAAAGTATAACATAAATTATTCTGTAGCAATTACACAAGAATATCCAGTAATGTCCCTGCCTACAATTAAACACATTCACTTACTGAAAATCATCTGCTGCGGCAAATGGGTGCAAGCCTTTGACCACAAACTTAGTCACTGCTCGGTGACATTCGTCAATCCTGGCCTGAAAGGAGACGCTACCGGTAGACTGCAGCGAGAACTGCCAGCATCTGAGCCAGCCAGACTCTGTCTTAGGGCTGGGTATCGTCACTGATTTCTAGAATCGATTCGATTCCGATTCACAAGGTCCTGAATCGATTCAATTCGATTCGGGAAAATTTTGCCTCAGACAGTCAGAAATACTATAATTCAGATCATGCATCATTACATTTCCATAATTTTATATTTATAAAAGAAAGCTGACACTTGCGAGACTTAATCAAAGGTGTAAGCATCACAGCAGATGCCTTTGTGTCAAAGTAGCTGAGGATAGAACACAGAAAAACATGAAGGTGATTTTCCTGGCCTGGGATTTTATAAAAATATTCTGCAGTAGATCAAAAATGAAAGAAAGTCATTAATCAACATATGAACAGTACCTGATGCTGCTCAAGTGAAGCAGAGCAAAGTTACAGAGGTTTTAGAGACACAGCTAAGCGTTTTGCAATTTTGCATAATTTCAAAAAGTTTAAATTTGTTCAGTAGCCTGTTGAATGGCAGAAATTAGGTTTTCTTTTCGGAAGTAAGTAAAAGGAAAAAAACAGCGGCTGACAGCGCTGTAAACAACGACTTGTGCATAACAAGCAAGCGAATAATGCAGAAAACAGATTTTTAGACGGGAAACTGTTCTTGAAGTATACAGAGAGAGAGAGAGAGAGAGAGAGAGAGAGAGAGAGAGAGAGAGCTGTGCATGAAGTGTGATTATGGTGGAAGCAAAAAAACAAAAGTAAGAGGGAATTCATGATGATGTTTATGTGAAGTTTGGATCTTCTTTTGCTGCTCGTTCAGTCAATATTGTCTGGAGAGAGTTAAAACCTGCAGCTTCAGAATCTAAAAAAGGGCGTAAACACAAAGCGAGGACCCGCCGACGGATCAGAATCAGCGAGCTGTCGGCTTTCAGCCCCGACCGTGTCCGTGCCGTCGGGTGAGAAAGGCGACATCTGATTCTGATGTGTCGGCGAGTCCGTGCTTTGTGTTTATGTCTTTGTGCAGAATCCGTGTTCCTGCTCTCATTTACTGTTTTAGCTGTTTGGTGGTTGTTGAAATTTAGTAAGGTTTAGCCTGATATTCTGGTATTTCGGGCAAAATAAATTTATATTAAAAAATCGATTCAGGATTTTAATGAATCGATATCACGTTATCCAGAATCGATTTTAATCGATAAATCGATAATCAAAACCCACCCCTACTCTGTCTGTCTCTCTCATCATGGTCACCTAAATGCACAGTAATGGAAGGTTTTGTAATAAGGCAGATCGCGCTAACATAATATGCACCGTTAGTTGATTAGTTACCTTCCGGGAGAGGACGTGCAAACGTTACCGCTGCTGCTGGGTTGAGATTCACGAGGTTATCGCGTGTTTTGTGAGCAAATGCTTTTGCATATTCGTAGTGTTTCCTCCCTTAAATGAAATATCTACTTTGCAAGTATTACAAGTTGCCCTGTTGTCATCCGTTCTCGTAAAGTATAACTAAACTTTTGAGCGTTTGAGCCGCCATGTTTCCTGCCAGGTAAATGACGCTCCGCAATGTGGTGACATCATTCGGGCGACTGGAATCGATAAGGGAATCATTTGTAAAAATGACAAACAATTCCAAGGAATTGAAACAGTGGGAACCGATTCTCAACAAGAACCAGGTTTCGATACCCATCCCGAATTTCATGGATGATATTTGGTAAATATCATCCATGAAGATTATGCTGTGAAAATGAGAAACTAAACTTTGAACATAACCTGATTGACTTTAGCTGTTATTTCAAAATGAGTATGTTATCAGCATTAAAAATAAAAACAACATGTGGTCTTCAGGCGCTGCTGCAGGGTAGGGGTGGTGCAGTGGGCTCAAGGGGCACTGCCAGGGAGGCTGAGGGGGCAGGTGGAAGTAATTTTCTTCCAGTCTTCAGTGACGCCGGGGACCTGAAGAGGGAGGTATGTTGAACGTGAGGTCTGCTGGACAGCTGGCCTAACTGAGAACGGGTGCCGAACCAAAGAGCACTGTGTTCAATCAAGCAAATGTAAACAATCACCTGAGCTTCGTGTGGGGTCTGGCTCAGTCGCATAAATATTAACAATAAAATAAACCTAAGAATCATGAATAATAATAGTGCAGTTGATAATTTATACTTTACAGTAAATCTAAATCTTAAATCTTACAAATCTAAAAGACAAAATGAAAACAAAACAAAAAATGACTAAATGTAACTTTGTTTCAGAGTTAAAAATTGAGTAATTGAATAGATATTTACATTTTTTAAAAACTTTTTTTCAAGCATTCTTTACTTTATATGTCAAATGTTGAAGATGACATATTAGCTGTTTGGCATTTTGGCGTGTGAGAACAGAATTTTCTATTTAACGATAACAACTTAGCAAAAGGCTTAGGCTATGTACATTAAATTTTGTTCACCTAATGATAAAATACTCTAAATGAACAGTTTTTCTGACTAAAATAAGACACATTTTGAAATTATGGTCTGTTCTTTACACAAAACACTTATCATACATGCTGATACTGACCAGCAGAGGTCGCTAAGATACTTATTATAGAACACAGTTTCTATGACAAGCTTATATGTGATGAGGCAGAAGTGCTTTCAAACAACAGCACCTGTGCACCCAGTACAGGATGATGCACTCACCATCTGAAGTTCAAAAGTTAAAGGTCTCTCAAACAGGGTCTCCTGAGTGTTTATAATTGTTATATTGTCATAAAGAACTAAAGTTGCATAATGCTCACCAATGTGTTTTTTTTAATTCAATTTTAAGCCCGCTGAGATTAATTAGAGTAGGAATGCCGTATTTTCTTTATTCTGAGCTCTCTCTGTCTCAGTCTGTCTGCTGTGTGGTTATACACTGACAGCAAAATGTTTGCATGTTAACTACACTCCAGCAACCCCAGCCTTTGTTCCCGCGCCTTTGCTGACAAGTGCATCATGTCTATTTGGGAGCTACTGCTCATAAGATGTAGAGACAAGACCTGTCTGAGCTCTGGCCTCAAACTCAGTATGTGTGTGTGTCCCAGATAGAGAATCAAAGCTCACTTTATGCTCTCTTTCTTCATTATCATAGATGAAAGTACTACTCTTGGATGAGCGAGGCAGGCAGTTCAGTTGGACTCAGACACAAGCCTCAGCATTTTAAATACACTGTGTGTGTGCAAACACACAGTACCTCAAGTCCAGTGATATGTCAAAGTTTGGCTTGTGCAGAGATGAGAAAAAAGATTAATCTTGAGGATTAGAGCTGCATTAAGTTGGATGCTTAAAACACTCAGGGTATTTGGGACTCGTTTCAGGAGGCACATTCAGCCAAAGTTTGCACTGCCTGACAGTTTTCTGTCAAACATTTTCTGGTCACTCCAACAGTTTATCTCAGCCTTGGACTCTTTGCTTTATGTGGGGGAATAAATTTGGAGCGTGCATGTGGGGAAGAAAAGCTGTGTCAACATCTGGGCAGCCTGCAAAAGCTGAGAAGACAGGCAAGTTTTTGATGCACATTCCTGGACGCCGTAGGGTTCTTATAGGTCAGATAGTTTTAGGAAGTGAAGTGCCTGCTCAAGCTGCACTCGCATTTGTGCAAGTATGTGTTTGTCTCTAATTCTGTGAAACACAGGCTTCATTACTTTAGCAATGAGCCCCCATTAGTATGTTTTTTCCTGTTAGGGGAGGTGGTTATGTACTTTGAGAGAAAACAAAGAAGGGAATCTCCCAGAAAAACAAAATGGTTTTATTTGCTTGGCAAAGACTGAAAAGAAAAGACAAACAGCTAGTGAGAGTTTATAAAAAGGTAACATAGTCTGTACATAAACTTAGTAAATTGCTGTCAGGACCACTTTAGTTGAAATAAGATTGTTTTTCCATCTGCAGTTATCCCTTCCCTGAACAGAGCAGGCATCTGTGACACTGGACACAACATTTATTAAAACAGAAATGGTAACTATTGTGCACAGGCAGCAGCAAATGTACCGTATATCTTTCAGTACTTCTTTGTATTTGCTATATTTGTGAATATTCAAAGGGGTATTTGCAGTGCTCCGTCTAACTGATGAAGTTTAAAGGTTTTGGTCTGTGTTTCTGGATAGAAGCCAGTCTCTTTCTGTTTTAAGTTAAGGTAATTGTGATAAGAAGAATACCTTTGGGTGAAAAAGAAAGTGTAGTAAAGAACATGTAAAACACTTTTTGTGTTAATAACCTTGAAATACACACACCTAAGGCAATGCACACCTGTACACCTGTTAGATAGATGCTCTGTTACATAAGAGGGATTAAGTCGGTCGTTATTTGTCAGCTACATCGATGGAAGAAATAATACTGGCCATAATGAAATCAGTAATTATATCACTATGGCGGCCATTTTAAAGAATTTTGATTAAATTCAATCTGAGGAGAGAATCTGAAACCCTTTAAGGATCCTGGAAGTGTAAGAGATTTTACTTTCAGCTGGTGTTGTAGCTAGCTTTGGCAGCTAAGACACCTTCTCAGACCTGTGAATGTGAGAAGCAGAGTGCAGAGAATACATTTCACATCATCTATGACAGGGTTTCCTAACTGATCACTTGCCAGACAGCTATAAATAGATAATCAGTAGAAAAAAAAACGCTGAAAAAAATTTGGTGTTAGGTGTTTAAACAGATTCCAAACACTGTCCACCAAAAACTGAAAGGGCTTAGATCTAAATGAACTTTTGGTTTTTATTGAGTTGACAGGATGTTTTCAGTATCATAATAGTGATTGTGAATTCCTGTTCTGATACCAGTATTTACAACAATCTGTCCGATAGTCGATACTTTTTTCATTTTTCTTATTTTTGTTTTATCCGAGGGATACAAAGAAGTCTTTAGTGTAACAAAATAATTAGAATGTTTTGAACTCTTTTAGCTTTTAAAGATTTTGCCAGCACAAAATTTGTGTAACATAACACATTTCGGTCACTGATCCTGGTAAATACCACTATATTTGCTGATATGCTGGTATCAACAAAGGCTATATTGGTCTATGCTGATATTTCTCTAAAATATCTTCGTGCATGCATTCTATGAAACATATATTTTGAACTTGCAAACATAACGGATCTACCAGCAGAAATAGCCAACAATCAACTGGAAAATGGTCAGCAGGAAGAGAAATGGTTCTAGGATTGATCCAAGTGGAACACCAGCTCACTCTTGGATCTAAAAGGTACCATTAACATTTATTTACTGAGTAATTAAATAAATATCTTTTACTCATTTAAAAACAAGATTATGACATGCTTATATGACTACTGTTATGTACTGTACAGGAGGTTTTGAAGATTAGTTACATGGTTTTATTTAAACTGCTGTGATTTAAATTTAAATTTAAATTTAAATTTCAGGCGCTACGATAATGGTAATCTAAGCTTTACAAGCTATACAGGGTTCCATTTTAATACATCACACTGATCCCACACAGCAAAAATACTGGCTCATTTACAATTTGATGGCAGCAACATATCTCTGAAAGGTGGCAGAGGGCCATGTTTACCACCAGTGTTGGTCAAGTTACTTGAAAAAAGTAATCAGTAACTAATTACTGATTACTTCCCCCCAAAAGTAGTCCAGTTACTTTACTGATTACTTATTTTCAAAAGTAATTAATTACTTAGTTACTTTTTAAAAACACGATTTACAACCTGAATAGGTGATAAAGCGATAGATCTTTCAGCCCAATTCTACTTTTTCTGCATAATCCATCACACAAAATGTAATCAAATGGAAAAGTCTCTTTTTAAAACTTGTTTTATTAGTTTTAATCTTTTAACTTTATGCATCAAGCAAAAATTTAATTATATGCAACATTCTCTGACTTGAAGAAATTTGTTTAATATTTAAACCTATTTTCTGCACATTCCAGCACATAAAATTAAATGTTTTTTTGTGTTTACACTCACTCTTTCAAATAGATGCAAGTAAAACACAGCAGAAAATAAATAAAGTCAAAGACTAGCGGTCCTGTTGCTCTATTTTCACCTGTGAAGCAGGAGTAGGGTAGGCGGAGGTTTATCCTGGTGCAGGTGTGCCGCAGCGGTCAGTTGAAGAATCCGCGAGTTTCTCTGTGAATTTCCCATTACGTCGTTGCGCACTCGGTGCTTGCTTGGAAGTTTAGGGGGGTTTTTTCGCAGTAAAAATACGTTTTCTTCCCACGCACAACGGACGCTAATGTTTTTGTCACTTTTTATGGAATCAAACTTAAAGTAAGGTCAGTACTTCCACGCTTTAAACGCTGCACGCTCATACTCTCTCCCGCACTCGATATATGATCCACTGTTGATCTGCACACAGCTGTTGTCACGAATGTCGCACTTGCTTACGTCACTGTCATGAGACATTCTCGCAAAAAAATCACGGTTTTAGTAACGCAGTAACGCAGCGTTCCTACGGGAAAGTAACGGTAATCTAATTACCGTTTTTGCAATAGTAATCCCTTATTTTACTCGTTACTTGAAAAAAGTAATCCGATTACAGTAACGCGTTCTCTGTTTACCACCCTGTGGCATCCCCCCTTCTTTGAAGATGTCTGTAAACATCTGTGAATTGAAGAGACCAGCTCCTGGACTTCTGGGAGAGGAATGTGGCTCAATTCTTGCTTTTGCACCCATGCTGTTGTAATAGCTGTAGTATTTGGTTTGACAAAGAACCCATCTGGAGCATGTATTGCTCTAAAACCTATATATACCATTCAGCATCGATAGTACCTTTCCAGTTGTGCAAACTGCCAATGCCAGGTTTTGATTTTTCTGACCACAGAACAGTTTTGCCTCAGTCCACTTTTAATGAGGAGGTTGGTTTAGAAAAGAAGGCAGCATGTGTAGATCATGTTCACTTATGGTTTCTTCTTCGCATGATAGCCGGCATTTGTAGGTAGCACATTGAGCTGTGTTCACAGACTTCTGGAGGTGTTCTTAAGCCTATGTGATGATGTATGTGACAGGATCATGTCTGTTACAATGCAGTGCCACTTTAGGGCCTGAAGATCACAGACATTCAACTCTGATTTTCAGCCTTTTTTAATCTGTAGCTCTGCTCTAAAAGAACCTATGTACTAGGGGTGCAACGATATTCGTATCGATATTGAACCGTTCGATACAGTGCTTTCGGTTCGGTACGCATATGTATCGAACAATACAACATTTGTAATTTATTTTATCAATTTTCCTTCTGACGATGCTGTCTGTGTTGAGCGCTCAGTGAATCTGTGTTCGACTACTCCGCCTAGGCTGCACTGTCGAGCGCAGATCCACTGAGCGCTCAACACAGACAGCATCGTCAGAAGGAAGAGCGCAGGGCAAGCTAGCGAGAGAGAAGTTAAGCTCTACTTGCAACAGGCAAATTGAACCTCATTCAGATCTGGCGTTTGGAATTATTTTGGTTTTCATGTGACGTATGACCCTGAAGGTAAGCGAGTCATGGACTAAAGTAAAACAGTATGTTGGATGTGCCATGCAATGCTCAATTACATTGGTGTGAACTAGTGTGTTAGCGCAGTTAGCTCGTTAACGTGTTGGCCGTCTAGCCCCATGCACGGCGCGATCGGCGGTAGCTCGTTAACGGAGATTTGCCGTGTTGTGGCGTTAAGGTCATTTCAACGAGATTAACCTGAAAGCACTAGTGGGAACACAACGAATATGACTGCACATTTACGCCGACATCATCCTAGTGCAAAGACAAAAACAACAAGCATGCTACTAACTTTAGCTGAGTCATTTAGACAGCTGTTAGCACATGATTCTCCTTATGCTGCTGAGAATATAGCCCAGAAGAAGCGGATAGTATAGCTTTTATTTTGGAAAGAGCCATTTCTCTGTAATAAACTCTCTTTTCCAAAGATGAGTGATTCCTCAATCAGATACAGGGCTTGCAATATCGCTAGCCCGACGTCCTGGAGCTAGCGATTTTTTTCAGTCGGGCTACCAAAATCTTTCTCTTCCCTGCCCGTCGGGCTATTGTAGGAAAAATATATGTCAATGCTTTTGCATTCTTTCAGAAATGTAGCTGGGTAATTATGTCATTGGCATCGGTGAGCCACTGTCAATATGTGACATATTGAAGTCGCGTTTGAATTTGCGCTTGTTTTTTTGCTTTCACTTTGCAATCGTGTGAACTGTGTATAGAGAGCGACAGCACTGATCTGTGAGTGATGATAATTTGTGCACCAATTCCTCTGACATCGTCTTATTAATCGTTAGCTTACTATGCAAACATGACAAGTGAAATCTCCCGCAGCAAGCTTAAACATGTGAGAGGTTGATCGCGCAGAGAATCGCTGAGCTTATGTGAGTGCGTGTCTAAAAGCAAAATAAGACAGGTCAGGGTGAAGAAGTGACAGCCAAAGAAAAGCTTACCACAAAACGGAGAAGTTATGACAAATCAGACTATAAGGCAAAAAGAAAGTGCAGCTTTATGGTTTCATGGACAAAAGAATTTCTGTGGCTGCGATATGATGAGCTAAATAACCAGGGCTGCACATAAGTGGTCCGCAGGTGCGCATTCGCTGTCAAAATAAAAAACACGCACAAGGGTTAGGGTTAAATTTAAAAACTGTACTTTTGAGTTAAAATATATATTTATAATTTTAATAAATGACAAATTAAAAATGCATGAACATTTTTTTGTATCGAAAAAATATCGAACCGTGACACCAAAGTATCGAACCGAACCGTGAATTTTGTGTATCGTTGCACCCCTACTATGTACCTGGGCCTGCCTACTACGCTTGCAAAGGTAAAATGATTGGCTAGAATTCAAAGTGTGTGACATCTCAGGGGAAATAAAGCACCGAAAAAAAGCACCGAAATGTGCGCTGCTTTTCGGTCTGGTTATTACCGTTTATGTCAGCCACACAAATATTTCTCCAGATTGCACAATTTGTAAATGGATTTCTTTTTAAATTGGTGTCTTTCTCCTCATCTTTACTTACCAGAAACTCTGCCTCTCTAAGATCTTTTTGTTACACCCAGGCATGTTACTGATCCATTTCCATTAACCTAGTTAGCTGCAAAATGTCCCTCCATTTGTTTCTTTTTAGTACCACTTACTTACCTTTTGTTGCCTTTGTCCCACCTTTTTATGAGACTTTTTGCCGCCATCAAATTCAGAGTGACCTTTTTTTAATTTAATATATTTTCTATGTTCTATTTTTGATAAAATATGAGTTCATGAGTTTGGCTATATTTACATTTTAGACATGTTATGACCTGGCTTAAAAGCTGCAATATAAATAAACACCAGAATTCCACAAAGAAGAGGTTTTATTTTAAATTACATAATAAGTTAGCTTAAACAGCTGGTACCACTAAGACAAAGACTGGTGCGCCTTCCTGAAAGCCTGCCTCAGGTATGCCTTTATCCATACCTCACCAGGTGTGGTCAATTAGCAACAGCTGAACACTGCAAAGAGGTTAGGGGCTGCAGAGGGGCATAACAGACAGCAAAGCAACTTTTTCAAATTGGGATTGTATTATGACATCATAATCATACTTCATGCAAAGTTTGTTTCATCTTTTTTTTTTAGCTTTAGGGAAGATTGGTCTATGCTCGTTAATATTCACTACGGTGTTTTCAGCTACTTATGAAATCTTACAATAGGTGGAATGACAGAGGCCTGTTTGAATTTCTCAGGAGCTTGAGTGCTTTAGCTGAACTGCATTTTCTTTCAGTGAATTTTCACTCCACCAGTTTTACAAAAAGGAAGAGGAGGTTCTGACACTCCCGTGTATCAAAAGGCAAATTCCCCATCTCATCAGACAGGCTGATCATGACCTGCGTGAAGACCTTTATCTAGTGAAAATCAATGCAGAGCAGCTGCCAAACTCTCAACACTGAAGGCTCCAGAGGAAGAGGAAGGGAGAGACTTTTGGCATTACTGTAATAAGCCGTTATCCTACAAAATGTGGAAAACCACCAACACGTGTTAGCCAAGCTGGAGCACACACACACCACCCACACATAGGAGCAGCACAAAAGCAATAAGAGTACTTGTAAAACCATCCCCAGGACTGACAGCAACCATATAACAAATCACAAACACAAATAGTGTAGTCTTCCTCCCCCACAGTGCAAACTAAGTCCCCCTCCTCTCCCGCTACCTCCAGACACTTTTCAAAGCATCATTTCTCAAGCAGCAGCACATGAACTAAACGAAACCCAGAGGTGCTTATAGATTGTTCCTCATAAACAAAGCCATCACGCTGCCCATCAGGGGTCTCAGAGGGTCTCACCTTTCTCCTGTTAGCCAAACAGCTAAATGGAACATTTAAAGTTGTTCCACAGGCTACGAGAAAATACCGAGACACTCTTTCGCTTTAAACAATCATTTATAACAGCTAATATGTAACCAAGACAATAACATTCACAGTAATATGTTCTCATCACGAACACAGGATGTGCAACATGTAACGTATACTTTATTGATCCCCGTGGGGAAATTCCTCTCTACATTTAACCCATTCACTCAGTGGGCGCCCGGGGAGCAGTGCGTAGGGACAGTACTTTGCTCAGGGGCACTTCAGGGTAGCCGTTCAGTGGATTTGAACCCCTGACCTCCCGATCATGGGGCCACCACTCTACCTACTGAGCTATCTGTTCTTTGGCACCTCTGCTTTACAACCAGTTCATTTAAGAAAAGGTGTCTTTTACTTCTACTGCTCGTGGCAGTACTGATTGTTGGTCAGGAAATCTTTGATCCAGGAGAATGTGGCAGAGGGGACCTGAGGGTGGTCCAGTTTGGTGGTGAGGATGTCTATGGTGTTGAACTCTGAATTGTAGTGCATGACGTGCATCATGTAGCTCTTCCAGTTCTCCAGTGGCTCAGTGCTATGTGATGGTGATGGAATCCTGCGTGGACCGATTTACTCCGAGAGGAAGGTAAGCAGTCTCTGATGTGGTGAGAAACTATTGAAACACCTCATGACTACAGACGTGAGGGACATAGGTCTGTAGTCATTGAGATGGTCTATTTCAGACCTTTTGGGGATGGGAATGATGGTGGAGGCCTGCAGTTGGTCTGCCCGTGCTTTGACCACAGGCCCAGCCCCAGGGATGTGGACAACGCCTGGGCCTCTCCTGGGGTACACCGCTCTCAGTCTCCTCCAAAAACATTTTAACAATGAAAACACTCTTTTTAAATTATAATAATTAAGCAGACGCATGGTGTTTCCCCATTTTTTATTATACAGATGTACTTATGGGAGCTCATATCAAACAAGGCCATATTGAAAGAGTGAGACAAGTGTATGTACAAGTGATGCAGCTGAGCCAAACGCTGCCATGCTGGTTCACACCTGATGCTTAAACCTTCTACCTATGAGGGACAGTAGATCAGGAAAAAAAAAAACTTGCTTAAAGAGAAGGTGCTAAAACAGCTGGTTTCAGACAGAGGATGAGCTGACATTGCTGCACCAAGGCCCACATCTAAGAAAAATGGGCTGTGAATCATGCAAAGTGAATCTATAGAGTCCAGAATTGAAAATATAGCACTGGATGCAAGCGTAGCAGTACCTCCTCTACATGAGTCCTTTTGCTTTTTGGCCAATTCAAATGACAAATGTGAGGCACAGATGTGGGTGGATCGATCCAAATATCAGTAATCAGTATTGGTATCTGATTACTTTGTTTCTGTCCTCAGCGTGCAGCCCACTGATCTGTGTTCAACAAATTATTTTTCTGGAAAAGAAAAAAAACCCTTCAAACACACACTGTGAAAAACGTCTGAACCTTTTCAAATTATTGATGATTCATCTCACAAATCATGACATACTACTCTCCCCTACATAATCTGCCTATATAGCTGAAAATATCGATATCTGTATTGGCGATAGATACTCATATTTACTTGGCATCAGATCAATACCAAGTGAATAAGTATGGCACAGAACTAGTGAGTGATAAAGAAAATGATTGGTTTGGTCAGGTGGATTTATCACAAATTCTTAATAAATCTTGTTAAAATGGATGGAGATCCAACGTCACCCCAAGCACGTAGCCCTGCATGGACACCCTCATATAAACGGTGTCTCCACCACTGCTGTGGTGTCACTTAGAAAAGGAAGCTCTGGAGCTGATCGAGCTTGAAGTCAGTCCACCTACGGATGAGCAGCAGCCAGTTTGTGTATGATTTCTCTAAACTGTTGCAGTGACGGTGGTGTGAACAGAGAGAGAGAGAGAGAGGAAGAGAGTGTGAGAGCTCCTCAGTTGCCTTAGCAGCGCAGCCTCATTCCTCCACAGTCGGGCTTCAGTCCGCTGTACTGCGCGCTTCCCGGGGCTTCCCTCACGGCTCCCCATCAGTTAACCCTGTCACACTCCGCCTGGTCTCCATTTATTCCACCGTGCTCGAGATTTTAAAAAGAGAAGAAGAAGAAGGAAAAGAAAAGCAAACAGAACTCTGGGCCGCCTCCAAGTTTCCTAAACGCCCCTTCTCCGGCTGTTATGAAGGAAAAGGTGGCGGGCTGATCGGCTCAGTCACTCAGCGCAGGTGTGAAACCAGAAGCGAAGAGAGGATGGCTCTACGGACGGGGAACGGGACTGTGACGGAGTGGGGGAACCTCAGCGTGGAAGTTAGCGACTACAACGAGAGCAACACGAACCGCTCCGTCCCCAGCAGACCGGCCAGAGCCAGAGGTAAGAGCACACAGTTTTCCACAAATGAATCATCCAGGCTGAGGTGTTAAACCGCTACAGATGGCACCAACACCTGGCCCCAGACCCGGTATAAACAGATAAGGTGTTAAACCCTAATGTTGTTATTATTATTATTATTATTATTATTATTGTTGTTGTTGTTGTTGTTGTTGTTGTTATTATTGTTATTGTTATTAGTCTGATTTGGCTTAAATTGCCAACATTGTTCTTCAATATTCATCTTTTCATACAAACTAAATGTGAGTGATTAAAAAAAAAACAGCTTTCATTTCTTGTTAACAGTGGTGATTCCCTCCAAGTTACAAACAGACAAATGACTAATTCCTTGGTTACAAAAATGCAATCAATAGACCTCATGTAATTTCCTCTCCTTACTCAGATATGTAGAACACCAAATGATGTTTTACCTACAGATCATTTCCCCCCCACACTGTGTCAGATCTGTATTTTTTAAAAGAAAGCCATTTGCAATCAGGAGTTGTTTTCTTTCTTTCTTTCTTCTTCTTCTTCTTCTTTTTAAATCAGCTCTCCTCATCCTCATTGTATGTAACCAATCACCCAGCTTTCCAATTTACTGCTGCTTCTCTCTGCATCAATAACGCCCCAATCAGAATGAGCAGCAGCAGCAGCAGCGGCAGCCTTGTGCAGAGTGAAAAGCAGCTCTAATTCCGAGTGTTTGTTCTTCTCGCTCTCAAAGTGGGCAGGAGATTAAGCCCAACACCAGAGAAGATAAGGCTCTCACAATAAGTCTATCAGGACACCAGTTGAGCACACAGGCTGATTTGGAAAATGAGGTTGAGAGGCTCTTTTTAATTTTTTTCCCACCCCCCGCCTCTGCTGCAGTATCGAGAAAATTTCAAATCGTTCCTCGCTAAATAATTCAGAGCCATTCCTCCTTGTGTGCTGCATTACTTTTATTGACCTTATATGTGAGGCAGGCATCAACATCAGTGGGGTGATCTACCCAGAGAGCAATCTAACACTGTGAGAATTGTGGTCACATTGCTACGTCCACCTCACATGGCTGGCTGGCACATAAACTTCTTTTTATTCATCTTCATCCTTCAGGGTCTCCTCAGGCCATAAGACAGTGATGGATATGAATGTGTATTGTTACTCTCAGATATCCACAGCTGGGGCAGTAAATTAAAGCCCCACCCCGTCACTTGAATTCCTGATGCAAAAGGAACAGAAATGGTTTGTTTTGATGTTGGGGAGAAACAAAGAAATCAATTTAATATTATAAATGGACCTTGATGATAGCTTTCAACATAAAGTGTTAAATTTAAGGTTAAATTCCACATCAAAAGTAGTTTAGGTGAAATTCATTTTAAAAAGTTATTACAGTAGATGAACACAGTGCAAATATATTCTCACACACTGAAGTGGGTTTCATTTACTCTACAAAGTAGCTTCAGTTATTTAGCAACAATCAGTTTCATCAACTCAAAAATGGGAGAACATTTCAAATAAAGCCACATTAGTTTATACAGTGTAGCTGTAGATTCATATTAATTAGTAACTGTCTTCCGCCATGGGTGAAGGTTTTGTTTGCACATTTGGAGGTTGGGCATTAAGCGAGGACCAGAGGGATGCTCACCCTGGAAACTTTATGCAGAGTTTTGACTCATTTGAATGCTTCATTTATCTTTTGTTTACTTTGTTATTAATGTTATTTATGTAAAAGAAAACACAAAAATCTGCAGTCACTGTGCTGACAGTTATGTTTTTTGTCCCTGGCATCCCTCCTGAACTCCTGAAATCTATGTTTTCACTATAGAATAATGAGCAGATCATTTCCTCTCCCACTTGTTTCTCCTATAAGACATCATTGTATAGTGACAGATCCCAGTCACAGCTTTCTGTAGCCCAGAATGGGATCTTTAAATAAATTATTTTGTCTAATGAACAGTCAGAAGTGATGGGTGGGTGGTTTATAGCTGTATTTCTAACAATTACAGGGTGCTGTATTCAGCTTTATATCACAACTGCAGCCTGCGCTGTTAAGCATTTCCTTTTCTCTTAGTTACTATAGAAGTCTTCAAGTCGTGAGGTTTACCTCTCTGGGCTGGAATGGAAGTTTAAAGCATGAGCAAAAAGAGAGACGTGACACAAACTACTGTACAACGTGAAAGGAATGGGAGCATGCTGCTGTTCTAAAAAACTGGCGTACAGTAGATTCCACACTCACTCAGGCAGGTCTGAACATGAATATACGATGAATGTATTTTTAGAAATCACATGGCGTAAGCTTTGCAGGGATCTCATTATTAAACTAAACATCTTGAAACGCACTTAGAAGGTGTATTTAATGTTTTGTTCTTTTTTAACTACAGAAGAACCAACAGATTTCAGTTAGGGCAGCTCAAAAGAAGACTTCTGTTGTTATCTGCAGTCATTTATGTGTCTCTGTCCTGGATTAGACATGCATGTGGATGTGCATAAGTCAGCGAGTGCAACAGAAAAGCTGGAACACAGAACAGAGCAGGCGTTAGTGACATGAGATGTGACAGTGATTGTGTCAAAGGCAGCAAAGAAGGAGGCCCTCAGGTCGAGATGGGCTGCAAAGCGACAGTTGAACAGAAACTGTGAGTAGGTTAATATATCTTAACCAGCCTACCCTATTTAAGTAACCGGCAGGATGTGAAAGACTTATGCTATACCTGATTTTAAAGAAAAAGAAAGAAATTCAGGATGTCCACACTGAGGTCAGTGGGAAGAATATATTGCTTTCATTCACTTGCACCTTTTTCTTTCTGATTTTGATTTCTTTGTATGGTTTTCTTTTAAATTTACATTCTGCAGATGACTGACATGTTTTTACCGCTTGTCTGAAGAGTTGCTTAACAGATAGAGCAGCTGTAAAATAACGACTGCACAGAACTAAAACAACATCGGACATGCATCATTTCAAAAATAATCCTTCTGGACTCCTGAGAGCAGTTCAGTTCAGACATGGTGCTGCTTATGTGGAATATCTGTAGCTGCACCTTGGCTATGCTTAGACACTCTCCGTTCTCCAGATGATTCAAAGTGGCACTCTGCTGAGCTCACCCTGTCTTGCGATGAGTTATCTTGAAGTGGATCTCATGAGCATTAAATGAACATTTGTTTTTAGAAGGAATCCAATAAGTCGCCTTGGGCACTGAGCAAAAGTGGAAAAACCGGAGAGCAAGACAAGAGACGTGCTGCTGCAGAGTCAGCTGTGCACAGTATACACAGTAAAAGAGCTGGGAGTTTCTAACATTGTACCCATTTCTACAATGTTGTATCTTGTGGAAGAAATTAGAATCTTGTCCCCTTGGGGTGTTTACATAGTGGTGTTGTCTGTCATAACGCGATCACAGTAATCAGAGCTAATAATTGGAACATTTTGAAGCAACTTGTTGAGGTGAAACAAATTGCATGAATGCACTGTGAGTATAAAGATTTGAATCATCCTGATAATGAGAAGCTGCATCTTGATAAAATCCTGGTCTCTTAGTAAACAGTTCCTGCCTTTGCCCTCTCATCAGGTTACTCCATTAAAACAGCACATACAGATGAGAATAAAGTTATCAGGCCACATATGAATTAAAGCTTCTGTCAAAAAAATTCTCAAGTGCTTTTTTCTGCAGAGTGAGGGATTTTTAATATAGCATTTTTAAACATACTAGCTTCCATTAGAATTTTCTGTTTGCACACAAGAACAGCATTATTTTAGAAAAAGCAAGAATCATTAGCCCCCTTTTATTGAGCCATAACAAAAACCACTGCTGTGCAATGATGTGCTTTAACTCAACGCTCAAAGCTTTTAAAATCAAGTTAAAACAGAGGTTTTTCTTCTCATATACACACAGTATAAAAACTCAGCAAGGATTTGAGTTGTCACTTGAGAAAGCATAATGCCAGAAAGAAAGCTGGAGACAGATATACAAAGTTATCAGAGCATTTCTGAGTGTCAAGACCTGGAGTGAGAAGTATGAAGAAATTCAAAGAGGGTCACAAAGTTTAGAACAAGCCTGGCAAAAAGAAACTAGTGAGAGATGGGTATAAAGACCCCAGAAAAACTGCCAAGACACTAGTGAGTGACTTAGCCAAAGAAGGCAATCACTAGAATCCTGCACAGGATTGGATTGCAAGGCTACAGACCAAGACAATCTCTACTTCTGCAGAAGAGACATCTTCAAACCGCTAAGAACAACCTGGAGTAAAATTATGTATACTGAAAGTGTGTCCTTTGGTCACATAAGATGAAACTAGAGCTCTTTGGCCGTAGAAATGCTGCTTATGTTTGGAGAAAGAAGGGGCATGCAACATGAAGAACTGTCCCTGCAGTGAAACACGGCGGCGTGAGCACTATGCTGTGAGGATGCTTCAGTGTTTCTGGAACTAGCAATCTTGTCAAGGTGGAAGGAATCATGAGAAAAGAAAGATAAGTGAAATTTTTTTAAAGAAAACCTCCAGCAGTCTGTAGCAAAACTGATTCCGAGTCATCGCTTTGTCTTCCAACATGACAACAACCCAAAACATACATTGCTTCTGGAGAACTACCTCCAAAAAACCAAAGAGAATGTTATTGTATGGCCTGCACAATGCTCTGGCTTTAATCCCTTTGAAAATCTTTGGGATGAACTGGAAACTCAGGTCCATGCAGGAAGACCATCAAGTCTGGAGGAGTCTGAGAGACTCACCCTAGAAGACTGGACTGGGATTATTTAGGAGACATGTGTGAGACTTGTTGAAAACAACAAGTGTCTGCAGACTGTTATCCAGTAAAGGATATACTGTTAGCATCAAGGGGGCTAATCATGAGTTTTTTGGTTTTTGTGAAACAATTTTGTTTTTTTGCACAATATATAATAATGTAAGGATCCAAAATAAAAGTAGGATGTTTGGAAAAATTCCCTGCTCTATTTAAAAGAATTTGGGAAATGCTTAAAAAAATAGGAGATTTTTAAGGGGGGTTAATAATTTTGTCCTCATCTGTATATCACAGATCTACACGGTGTATAGTGACACCAGCACTAATGAAGATCACATCAAACAGGAGCACGGTTTCAAATCCTTGGAATAGCTGTATTGATCTGTAATGTTCTCTGTCTGCACTCTGGCTTTATTAACTCACGACAGCGGAAGAATGGAATGAAGCCCAAGCCACAGTCATATAAGGTTACCCAATATCGGTTAGGCTCAGTGCATATAATGGGTGGTTAATGTCATTCTCAGTTAATCCTTTGTCATGCGATTCACCAGAGTGGTCTTAGAGACAAAAGAAAGACCTGTTTACAGCTGTGGCACATGAAAAAAGAAGTTTATTGAATCTAAAATATGAGCTTTAATATTTGATTGATTCTTACTTGGTGAACTTTAGGTTCCAATTAGTAGTTGGGCTGCATCGTGTCTCCTGGTGCCTTGCTGCTGGCTCAGTTTACAGCGTGATTTATAGAATTTCAGTGGCAAACGCCTTGACTGAATGTTTAATTCAACACAGAAATCCCTAAAGGGGAAGCTCTTGTAATAGCTATGAGTTGCTGGCGATCGTGGCTCAAGAGTTGGGAGTTCGCCTTGTAATCGGAAGGTTGCCGGTTCGAGCCCCAGCTTGGACAGTCTTGGTCGTTGTGTCCTTGGGCAAGACACTTCACCCGTTGCCTACTGGTGGTGGTCAGAGGGCCCGGTGGCGCCAGTGTCCGGCAGCCTCGCCTCTGTCAGTGCGCCCCAGGGTGGCTGTGGCTACAATGTAGCTTGCCATCACCAGTGTGTGAATGTGTGCGTGAATGGGTGGATGACTGGATATGTAAAGCGCTTTGGGGTCCTTAGGGACTAGTAAAGCGCTATATAAATACAGGCCATTTACCATTTGCTGGCTCCAATTAGAGAACAGAAGCGAATGAGAACACCACTGAATTAGTTTCAGTAAATTGGGGGTCAAACAGTGAATTCCCCTACTTTTACCCCTACTGGTTAACACTTCATTGACAGGAATTTTACTCCATAGTGATCAGCAAGTTTTCTTAATGGGTCTTCAAACAGAAAGAGACTACCAGTCCTGTAGCAAACACAAACCTTGGAATGCCAGTAAATTTCAATCACTTTTAGTGATGACAGGCAACATATCAATTAGGGATGATCCTGAGCAGACCCTGAGTTAAACGTTGGGTAAAATCTCACTATTAGATGTCAGTAGATTACAAATTGCAGTTAATTTAATTCTGGTTTTGTACCCCTCCCAATTCAAATTCATAATCCCAGCTATGGTGGCTGCTGAAGGACAAACATCTCTGGTCACTGTTCATCTGTAGTGAGTTCAGGCCGTAAGTCTGCTGTTTACCTCAGCTGTCAATATGACTGCAGCGTCCGTATCCCGAGTGTCACATCTATTTACTATAGAGAAAGCTGTACATTTTTGTGAAAGGAGTCCGATATGAGTCAATGTGCTCACTTCTGACTGATGACAGTGATACTGGGGTTGCAGCTGTTTGTTTGTTTTAGCTCTGCTAGCTGCTGTTGAGCATTGTTAGCTGGCATTAGTAACATTTTCTTTGAAGTGGATGTAATATTTTTTTACACAGACACTTAAATTCTCATACAATTTAAGAATGTTATCAAGCTGTTTATCAGAGGGAATGTGTGATTTTCAGGGCACTCAGCCTAACACTTAACAACGGGAGGGTTGCATGTCTAATCTGCTGACAATAAGCAATTGCAAAAGGAAGGGAAAGACATAACCACAAAGAGACAATTAAAATAAATGCAGGAATGTTAAATGGTCATATTTAGCTTGCAAGAGCTACTTGTGAAATTCAAATCTTTGAATTAAAATAATCTCCTAAGGTGTACTACATATGTGGCCGACTCTAACCACTTACATAAAATGTGATTAGGCAGAAGGCAACGCCCAGCTTGGCCACGGTCCAACGCGGCAACATGGTGGCTTCTATGAACAGCCTGCTCATATGTATTTGTAATGGAATAGGTCCAAGTTTATAAGTAACTTGTACATAAACGTTTACAAGATTTATATACGTAAATAGTCATATATAGTTTGGTGGATACTAATCTTTGAGAGCGTGCGTGGGAAACCGTCCAGAAGTGGTGGCTCGTCATTTGCGACCTCTCGAAAACTCAGAAGTTGATGTTTTTGAACCGTAGCGGTGAGAGAGAGGAAGGATGCTAGCATCAACTAGCTAGAGGAAGATGTCAACTCCACGGAGCATCAAGTGGTTACCTTTCTACGGTCCAAAGGTGTGGAAGTGGATTATAACAACATTGAGGCTTGCTACCCTCTACCCCGAAAAAATGACAGTGACAAACCAGCCATCATTGTGAGATTTGCAAACAGAAAACACAAAACAGCACTGTTAAAACAAGGAAAGAAACTGAAAGGATCCGATGTCTTCATGAACGAACATCTGATAAAAAGAAATGCGGACATTGCCAGGAAAGCACGTTACTTGAAGAAACAGGGAAAAATTCAAAATACATGGACCACCAACTGCAAAGTATTCATTAAACTCAATGGAACACCGGAACAAGCCAAAGTGTTGGTCATCAGAAATATGGAGGAGCTGGACAAATACTGAGGTCAACTTACTCTGGAGGTATGAATGCACATGTGACGTGACACACAACACATGGCACAGTCCAAAAGAACTTCATCTGCATCCGGCAACAATATCAATATCAATATAACTCATTGGAATTCTCTTTATGATAATCTGGAACTGAGAACATTTCGATACACAGACCATAATGCTCTAGACTTAGAAAAGGATATAGACCCGGAAAATAATTTCTTCTACAACATTAGCAGTAACTGCTGCTACTTCACTGATGAACAGTTTAAGCACACCATCAACACGGAAAATAAATTATCAGTAATCCATTTTAATAGCAGAAGTCTGTATGCCAACTTCAACAATATAAAGGAATATCTAAATGAGTTGACAAATCCATTTGGAATTATTGCCATTTCTGAAACATGGATCAATGCGGAGAAAGGAATGGACTTTGGACTGGAGGGATATGAAGTGAATTTTGTAAATAGAAGGAACAAGAGTGGAGGGGGAGTAGCTGTGTATGTGGATAAAAACCTAAACTACAAGGTGGTAGAAAGTATGACAACTGTAATTGATAATTTACTAGAATGTATAACAATTGAAATTTATAAGGAAAAAGAGAAAAAATGTAATAATTAGCTGTATATATAGAACACCTGGCTCTAGTATTCAAGTATTTAATGACTTCATAGAGGAAATATTCTCTAAAACAAATCAAAAAGTTATGTTTATCTATGGTGATTTTAATATTGACCTGTTGAATCCGAAAAAGCATACAATGACCGACGAATTCCTAAACACTATGTACAGTTTGAGTTTACATCCTAAAATAACCAGGCCTAGCAGAATTACACCAGATTGTGCCACCTTACTTGACAATATTTTCACTAACAATATGGAAAACAACATTGTGAGTGGAATATTAATTAATGACATCAGTGATCACCTACCAGTTTTTGCAGTTTATGACACTAATTATAAGAAAAATCAGCATGAAGAACAACTGAGATACAGACGTGTAAGGACAGAAGAAACTGTGAATGCACTTAAGAACGATCTATTAAATCAGGACTGGGACAATGTGTACAAAGAAGCTGATATTGATATTGCATATGGCATATTTTTAAGAATATTCATGGAGTTGTGCGATAAAAACTGTCCAACAATAAAATACAACAGAAAGCACAAATATTCAGATAGACCATGGATCACTAAGGGTTTACAAAATGCATGTAAAAAGAAAAATACACTCTATAGGGAATTCCTAAAACAAAGAACAAAAGATGCTGAAAATAAATATAAAAAATACAAAAATAAGTTGACCAATATTATACGTGTATGTAGAAAGGAGTATTATAGTAAAATATTGAACAACAATAAACATAATATGAAGGGAATATGGGATGTTTTAAACGGTATCATTAAAAATAATTCTGGACAACAAAGTTATCCTCAATACTTTATCGACAATGGCAATATTATGGAAAACATTGCTGATAAGGTCAACAGCTTTAATCATTATTTTGTAAATATTGGACCAAAACTGGCAGAACAAATTCCTGAGTCACTGCCATCAGTAGACTGTAGTGAAAACCTGATTGATAGGAACCCTAACTCAATGTTCCTCACATCAGTGGAGGAAAAAGAAATAATTGACATTGTACACATGTATAAATATAAAACATCTACTGATTGTAATGATATTGACATAAAAATCGTCAAGAAGGTCATTGAAGGAATTGTAGGACCTCTAACATATATTTGCAACTTATCATTTCAGACGGGAAAAGTGCCAAACAAAATGAAAATAGCCAAAGTTGTGCCGCTGTATAAAACCGGGGATAGACGCCACTTCACAAATTACAGGCCTGTTTACGGAGCCTTATACCACGTGGTACAGAAGCTGTGTGATGCTAAAATTAGCAGGGAAAAAACAACGGAGAGCACGTCAGGGATGACAGGAAAGTGACAGGAGAAAATCCGTCCCGGTCAACCACCCAAACATCAATAACGGGAACCTTATACAGCGCTTCCCTATACACGTCGAACTCCCACAGGCACAAAGAAATTATGGAGGCTATCACTTATCACCTGACCAAAGATATGGCTCCCATCAACACTGTGCAAAACGAGGGATTTTGGAAAATGATCAACACCCTAGACAAACGCTACACAGTGCCGTCCTGCAACTATTTTTCTATTGCTGCACTACCTGCTCTATACACGCAGTGTCGAGCAACGGTGGAGACGGAATTTCAAGCACTACAACATTTTGCGGCAACAACAAAACTTGTGAGACATTTGTTGTTTTTATGTTTATTTATTGTTTTCATGTTCAGTCTCAACTGTTACGAAGATGATGTGCAGTTAATAAGTGCAATAAATATTTGTACTGGAAAAGAAAATCGTGAGAGAATCGTGATCTCAATTCTAAGCCAAAAAATCGTGATTCTCATTTTATGCAAAATCGTGCAGCCCTACAATCAATCATGACATATTAATTAATAAACTGGAACAGTACGGGATCAGGGGGATTGTACTGCAATGGGTGAAAAATTATTTAGGTGACAGGAAACAATTTGTGAAGCTGGGTGTCCGTTCCTGATCATGCTTGGACATTGCTTGTGGTGTTCCACAAGGCTCTGTACTGGGTCCAAAATTATTTATTATTTATATAAATGATATTTGTAAGGCATCTGATATATTAAAATTAGTATTATTTGCAGATGACACAAATATTTTTTGTTCTGGGGGGAATCTAAAGGAGCTGCTGGATACAATTACTTCAGAAATGTGCAAAATTAAAAAATGGTTTAACAGGAACAAACTATCGCTAAATCTAAGTAAAACTAAAATTATCTTATTTGGGCATTCCCTTAGAAATGCACAGGTGCAGATTCATTTAGATGGTATGGAAATTGAAAGAGTACTTGAACATAAGTTTCTTAGTGTGATTATAGATGATAAATTAAACTGGAAGTCTCATATAAATCATATACATAACAAAATTTCAAGAAGTGTCTCAATCTTGAGTAAAGTAAAACACATTCTGGACCACAAATCACTCCACATTCTCTATTGTTCCCTGATTGCACCGTATTTGAATTACTGTGCAGAGGTTTGGGGCAATACTTACAAATGTTCGCTATCATCAGTCTTTATATTACAAAAAAGGGCCATAAGGATAATCCATAAAACTGGTTACAGAGATCATACAAATCCACTATTCTTAAAATCAAAAATTCTAAAATTCACAGATCTGGTTCATTTTCTCACTGCACAAATTATATATAAAGCAATAAATAACCTGCTTCCTGACAATATTCTAAAAATGTTTTCTAAAAGGGAACGGGGATACAATTTGAGGGGGGAATAAAATTTAAAACATCCTCGTATCCGTACAACATTAAAAAGTTTTTGCATCTCTGTGTGTGGAGTGAAGCTGTGGAACAGACTAAGTAAAGATATGAAGCAATGTCCAAGCATGGCGCAGTTTAAAAAGCGGTTTAAGGATATGGTTTTTACAGGGTACAGGGAAAAGGTAGAGATTTGATAGGGTGTTCTTGTCTAATATTTTCATGTGTGTGCGGGTGCACAGGTATGTTGGTATGGGTATATATATATATATATGTATATATATATATGTTACACATAACATGTAATGTAATTGCAAGGAGGTATTTCTGTAGTCTATTTATACTAGATAGTGGAAAAGGGGTGGGATTAAATAAGCTTATGCTTCTTCCTGCTCCTTTTTGAACATGAACGTTATTTGGAGTTGTGGTTGCTCGTTTTCCTTTTGTTTTGCTTTGTTCATTTGTCTTTTTTAATTCTATTTTGTTGTACTTTTTCAACATGTTCAAAATAAAGATTCAATCAATCAATCAAAAGCTATTTGCAATCTTTAAATTTAAACTAAAAGTAACTTATAAGACGTATTACATATGTGGTCGGTCTCTAGCCACATACATAAAAAAAGATTATGAGAATACATTAATTTGTAGTTACACAGTAAACAATGTATATTTGAGTACAACAATTTTTTTCTATTAAATAGCCTCAAAAAATGATTTACTGTGCCTTAAAACTTATATGAGGTTTTATGCAATTAATTGACATGCATACAAGTCACTGAAGAGAATGAAACATACCATTCATTGATATATGGTTGGTAAATACATTAGACTGTTGACTAGCCAACAGGATCCTGGAATGTTGCCTAGCGACCAGCCATGTGCTAGATACAGTGATGCCTGATGAGCGGTTCTGTGGACAGGGCTTTAGATTCACCCAGAGCACAAAGAAACACGTATTCATATAGCACCACACAAATCAGTTTTTAAGAGCCTATTTACAAGAAGAGACCAAAAAAAACTAGCTTATATGGAAACACTTTTTAAACTCAAGAAATGTTAATCAATCAAAGAAAGCTATGTGAAGCAAGTAGGTCTCAAATGTAAAGTATGAGGAAATAAACTTATTCTCATTTTTTGAGCAGTTAGATGAGCAAACTAAGAAGGAGTTTAGCTGCTTTTCACTAGCCAGAACAAGCAACCCACCCAGTACCACAGTGACCTTTCTAATAAGCTAGCTAGCCACTGAACATTAGCTGAAAATGTCAAACCTCCAAAGTCTCATTTTTTAAAAAAAAAGTAATTTAATAAAGAGTTCATTCATCATTGGGTACTGTGTAGTACTCAACATTTGTCTGCCTGTTAGCGGCTTTTCTTTAAATACACACATACTGCTACTATGGATGTGCTGTTTCCATTAAGTTTTTCTCACACTTTACATATTCCGCTGTAATAAATATTTCATCTGTGGGTTGGTTTGCTTGGATGATTCTAAGCAAAAACATTCAATTAATGGCAATAAAACATGTTAGTGATGAAAAAAGGAATCAGTGGCATCAGAAGCAAATGAAAATATCAGAGACAGAGAGCATTGTGGGTAATTGAATACATGCTGAGTTTGTTCTTGCAGTACAAACAAGATCCTTCCAACTTCTGAAAAAAAATCTAAGTAATGTAGGATCAATATTCCTCTCTCATGGGGAGCCATAGTGGAAAGACTAATTCAGTTGAATTGTGCTGACAGCTACAGTAACTCACCTCATTACAGTGGTAAAATGCAACACGTCGACTGATTTCTGCACATTGAGCTAAATTACTGTGAAAGGATTCATCTGCTACCACTTTTTTTTAAAGCTAAGCATCACAGTGTGGTAATGTGTAGTGCAGAGGTTAAATATGAAATCAGTCAGGCTTGTGTAAAGCTAAAATCCATCCACCAGATAATGTGCACCAAAATGCAGGAATCCATTTTTATCATTTCAGACAAGTCGAAAAGAGAATTACATACTTGTCATTGGGTGAAATCAGTCCTGGGGATTCAGTGATTTTCTTCTGTCGGTAAAGAGAAGCGTGGAGTGTGACACCCTGCCCTGATCCCTATCTCTTTAGTGAATCTTTTTGGATACGAGACAGGCTGTCAACTCTTTGAAGCAACCTTTGCAATTTCAAGGTGGCAGATTAAAGAGACAGGAAGTCAGTGATGTAAGATGCTGACCTACTGGCTGCGTGGACACAATAAACGAGGCATTAGAAGGAAGCACTCTAAAGCTTAAACGCCAAGTGTGCTTGTAGTAGTTTATTCACAGTGTGGAGTGTTTACTAGTTAACAGCGAAATGACGCCAAAACACGGCCACTTTTGGTTATAAGGAAAAGGAAATTTATATGTGATAACCAATAGGGTCTTGTGCCTGGAAAGCCTATCAGACCAACATGGATCAATTTCAAAACAGCCTTTTCTTACATGAATTCAGTCAGTTTGTTTTTCATGCAGTCTTTAGTGTAGGAACACTATAAATGGGAAATAACAGCAAAGAATGGAGAAAGGCTCTTCATTCGAGGCTAAGGTTACATTGACTGATTTGGTTGTATCTGACTTCCTGCCAAAATGATCAAATCGGATGGGTCGAGCAGATTTTGTTTGTACTGCATGAATGTAAAGGAACTAAATGCAAAATGACAGGGCCAAGAATCCTCTTCAGTTTCTCTAATGTTACAGTGAGCACAGAGCGCACCCTTATGATTTCATAATGTTGGCTCAAAGGGAACCCAACATTTGAGACGCCACCATGCTCCTGCAGTTCAACAAACTTTGTATAATGAAAGTACAGTTACTTATAAAGAACACAGCGAAATAATGAGATGAGAGCCCTCGCTACAACAAAGAAAAGAGGAAGAAGACAATTAACAAATCACATGACAGGCCATCAGATTCTGGCTTTTCCCTGAATCAATATTAGTGAGCTAAACTAATAGAACCAAAACTGAAAACAGGACTGGCAGAGTCTCCCAACTCAACTCATAACTAGAAAAATTTGCATTTCCTGCGAAAATGCAGTGTGGATGCCTTAACGGCTGAAGATATCTGCTGAAAAAAGCTGAAAAAGTTGAAACAAAAAAAAAAAAAAAAAATGCCCTGAGCAGGATTCGAACCTGGCCCACCTGGTCAAAGGGCAGCTATTTAGCTCACTGAGCCAAACACTTTCTCACAAAGAAAAGGTGGAGAGATTGACAATTGTGCTAGCAGAATTTGGGCAAAAAAAAGGGGGTGAAAATTCTGCTGAAAAGAGTTCAATCAGCAGAATTTCTGCTGAAAAGAGGTGAATGAGCAGAATTCTGCTGAAAAGAGGTTTTTGCTGAAAAAGAGCTGAAAAAGTTTGGATTTGTGCTGAAAAGGGGTTAAAAAAACTGAAAATTTTGCTGAAAAGGGGTGAAAAAAATGAAATTTGTGTTGAAAAGAGTTTAAAAAAAGTTTAACTGTTAAGTGAAAGAAATGTTGCCATAAGCTGGATTTGAACCCAGGCCTCCCAGTCTGAGAACGGATGCTTATCTCACTGAGGTAAAACACAGCTCAGCCCATCATGCAAAATCAGTGACCACATTGATAATGTGTTCCATTCATTTCAATGGTCAAAAGTCATAACACACATCAGCAGAAATAGCAGAATTTTTTAAAGTTTAAACATAGCATTTCTGCTAAAACTTAGTATTTATACTAAATAATATTTTTTTCCTGCCAAATCATAGCATTTGTGCTGGAACACAGAAAGTTCCACCAAATCATACAATTTGTACTAAAACATTATTTATGATTTAGCAGAAACATTGGGACTTGGTAGAAATACTATGATTTACATGAAATACTTTGACTTAGCAGAAGTACTACAATCTAGGAAAAAAGTACTAAAGCATAGCAGAAATTCTATCATTGAGCAGAATTACTAGGATTTAGAATAAATACTAAGATTTGGCACAAACACTGATGTGGCTCAAGAACCTTTATTGTGCAGTTATACTATGATTTGGAAGAAATACTATACTTTGGCACAAATACTATGAGTTGGAAGAAATACTATGTTTTAGCACAAATACTATGATTTGGCTCAAATACTATAACTATCCTCAGTCAGAAGGAGAGGCTGACATCCAGGGATTAGATTACCACAGGTGGAGTTTATTGCGGTCAGATGGATGGTACAGGGAGGTATGGCATACAGTAGGAGGATGTGGAGAGGTGATATGGTGTGGTTTCTATGATTAAGAACAGGGTATGCATTACAACATGCATACAGATTAAAGATTAAGAAAACTGGTAACAAATTCCTCCACTACAAATCAGTCTGATGCCACTTTTTACAGGGTTCCCGTTTACTAAGGCACTACCCAAAAGGCGCCACAAGAGGGCACTCCAACACAAGAGATGACCTATTTACACTGATGCACTTAGTAAACAGCCCCTACTTAGCCACTACATAATACAGTGATATTACAGTATACAAATTCACACGAATACTATGATTTGGCAGAAATACTATGACTGAGTAGTAATACTATAACATAACAGATTTCCTAAAAAAAAACTATTAAATTGCAGTAATTCTATGACTTGGCAGAGATACTACGTTTTAGCACAAATACTATAACAACGCAGAAATACTATGACTTAGTAGTAATACTATAACATAACAGTTCAATGTTCTTGCACAAATACCACAATATGGCAGAAATACTATGTTTTAGCACAAATACTGTGATTTGGTATAAATACTATGATTTGGCACACATACTATATTCCGCAGATACACTATAACATAACAGATATTCTACAACTTAGTACTAATACTATAACATAACAGAATTATTATTTGGGCACAAATACCACGATTTGGCAAAAATACTATGATTGGGTACAAATACTATGATTTGGCAATAATACTGCATTTTAACACAACTACTGAGATTTAATTGAAATACTATGATTTAGAAGAAATACTATTACTCCATACAAATACGATACTTTGGGACAAATACTATGTTTTGGTTCTAATACTATGATGTGCAACAAATACTATGATTTGGCACAAGTACTATGATTTAGTACAAATACTATGATTTGGCAGAAATACTATGACTTAGTAGTAATACTATAACATAACAGATTTCCTAAAAAAAAACTATGAAATTGCATTAATTCTATGACTTGGCAGAGATACTATGTTTTAGCACAAATACTATAACAACGCAGAAATACTATGACTTAGTAGTAATACTATAACATAACAGTTCAATGTTCTTGCACAAATACCACAATATGGCAGAAATACTATGTTTTAGCAAAAATACTGTGATTTGGTGTAAATACTACTATTTGGCACACATACTATATTCCGCAGATACACTATAACATAACAGATATTCTACGACTTAGTAGTAATACTATAACATAACAGAATTATTAATTGGGCACAAATACCACAATTTGGCAAAAATACTATGATTGGGTACAAATACTATGATTTGGCAATAATACTGCATTTTAACACAACTACTGAGATTTGATTGAAATACTATGATTTAGAAGAAATACTATTACTCCATACAAATACGATGCTTTGGGACAAATACTATGTTTTGGTTCTAATACTATGATGTGCAACAAATACTATGATTGGGCACAAGTACTATGATTTAGTACAAATACTATGATTTGGCAGAAATACTATGCCTTAGTAGTAATACTATGACATAAAAGATATACTATGGTTTTGCAGACATACTATGATTTTGCACAAATACCATGATTTGGCACAAATGCTATGATTTAGCAGAAATACTATGATTGGGTACAAATACTATGATTTGGCAATAATACTGCGTTTTAACAACAACTACTGAGATTTGATTGAAATACTATGATTTAGAAGAAATACTATGACTCCATACAAATACGATGCTTTGGCACAAATACTATGATTTGGCACAAGTACTATGATTTAGTACAAATACTATGATTTGGCAGGAATACTCTGATTTGGCAGAAATACTCTGATTTAGCAGAAGTACTATCTTTTGGTAGAAATTCCTGCTAAAAGATACTATTTCTGCGTTTTAGCAGAAATAATGTAATTTGGCATAAATACTATGATTTGGCATAAATACTATGCCTTAGTAGTAATACTATAACATAACAGAATTATTAATTGGGCACAAATACCACGATTTGGCAAAAATGCCATGATTCAGCACAAATATGATGACATGGCAAAAATACTATGATTGGGTACAAATACTATGATTTGGCAATAATACTGCATTTTAACACAACTACTGAGATTTGATTGAAATACTATGATTTTGAAGAAATACTATTACTCCATACAAATACGATGCTTTGGGACAAATACTATGTTTTGGTTCCAATACTATGATGTGCAACAAATACTATGATTTGGCACAAGTACTATGATTTAGTACAAATACTATGATTTGGCAGAAATACTATGCCTTAGTAGTAATACTATAACATAAGGGATATACTATGGTTTTGCAGACATACTATGTTTTTGCACAAATACCATGATTTGGCACAAATGCTATGATTTAGCAGAAATACTATGAATGGGTACAAATACTATGATTTTGCAATAATACTGCGTTTTAACAACAACTACTGAGATTTGATTGAAATACTATGATTTAGAAGAAATACTATGACTCCATACAAATACGATGCTTTGGCACAAATACTATGATTTGGCACAAGTACTATCATTTAGTACAAATAATATGATTGGGCAGAAGTACTATGTTTCAGTACAAATACTATGATTTGGCAGGAATACTCTGATTTAGCAGAAATACTATGTTTTAACATAAATACTATCTTTTGGCAGAAATTCCTGCTAAAAAGGACTATTTCTGCTTTTTAGCAGAAATACTGTAATTTGGCATAAATACTATAATTTGGTATAAATACTGTGATTTGGCACATATAATATATTCAGCACATATACTATAACATAACAGAAATATTATGATTTGGCCCCAAAACCATGATTTTGCACAAATACCATGATTTGGCAAATATACTATGATTTTTCAAAAAATACTATGATTTAGCAGAAGTACTAAGATGTAGTAGAAGTACTTTGCTTTAGCAGAAATACTATGATTGAGGAGTAATACCTAAACATAGGAGAAATATTGATACACAGACACACATACACAGACAGTAAAGGGAACAGGAGCTGTTGAGAGTCTGGGCTTGGTATATGTAGGTCAGTTAAATTAGCTGCACCTGCTGTAGTCAGCCCTTACACACGCAGACACAGAGAGAGGTGTGAGTTTTCTTCAGTGTATTTCTGACATTCAGGATTCCCCTCGAACAAATGGCCATAATTTCCTAACCGTAGAGGCTAGAACGGTCATTCAGACATTGTTTTGTTCAGAAGAGATGGGGGAATCTTCAGGTCTTCATAATTCAGAGATAAAATATAAATTATTAAAGATATATGACTTGTAATACACTGTAACTGAGTAGAGGCGAAGCAAAAACTGCCTTGACTTGCTCTCAAACAACCTTTGGTAACTCTAAATCTATATGGAGCATCAAAATCATTCTTTCACCGTAAGAAACAGCAGGCTTTGGTGAACAGTCATGGAAATTTTCAGGGCTCTGTGGAAATCCATCGAAAAGATATGATGAGAGAAAAAAGTGCCTCATTTCCAGAGATTGAAATCTGACGAAATCTGAGCGAGGGACAAATTTCCACCCCTCAATCAAGTCTAACTCATCTCAGAACGGTAATAGGTGAGAAAATAATTCTTGAATTGTGAGCATCAGGAGTGTCTGAAGATATACAGGGACAAGCCTTATGTCTTAACTTCGCTTCGTTAAGGAGATATGACAATTTGAAAATGCCTCTCATTAGAGAAATCCAGCGGTGATTTTGAACAAACTCTCCATTGAGTTTATATGGAGAGTTTTCTGACTTTGTGTTACTCTGAGGAGATTTGCAAAATAACTATGAGTCCCACAACAATGATAGGGACATTTTCTGAAAGCCAGCAAAAATACCTACGTTTTGGTGTATAATCTGTGGGGCTTGAGTGGAAATTGAGCGAGTAGCAAGAAGTTGTTTGGACATGAAGAGAAAATTCACACAGTTTCACTGTCCCCTCTGAGTTAATTGCATAGCAACCATAGCAACGCATGTATTTTCTGAAAAATCACAATTTTGCAACTGAAGACTTAAAGAGAGATAAGATGAAAACAGTAGAAGATCTGAAAAAGCTGAATCATACAGGAATGGCCCAATCATTTGAGAACGTTTTAAAGTTTGAATGGAGTTTCTAGGTGAAAGTATGAGGCAGTAGTTAAGTTTCAAAGACAAGAAAGTTTTAGCAGAATTGTGGAAGTTTCCCATTCATTTCAATGGGACAAATTAAAGGAAAAAAGTGTAATATTTTAAAAAGTATAATAGTAATAAACACCAAAAGTCATAGCCGGCATAAGCAGAAAGAGCAGAACAGTTTAGAGTTTGAACGGTGAAAATAGCACAAAAATTGTGGAAGTAGATCCACGGCGAAAAGTGTACGGAAACACCCGGAATAATAAAGAATAAAGAGAAACAGGAACTCAATAGTGTGGATGCCTATTAAGGCATCCACACAATTAACAAACAAAACTGCAAAAGCTACAGAAAGAAAAAGTTGATGACAGTGAGGAGAGAAGAGAGAGGGACCAAGACGTCAACTGGCAACCTATGGATATATGTATGTCCTCAGTCAGATACCAGATACACTGTGATCAGATCCTTCGTAGGAATGTTAAAGAAGTATTATTGGGTTTTTATTAGTGTCTGCTCACCAAAACTAATTTTGAACCCTTGGGTTTGCTTGCTAGCTTTTATTTTTCCCTACAACCTAATGACACATTACTTAATGACTTAATTAATTAGTGCAGTCAGTGACTGTTCCCATGGAATATGCACTGGAGTTCAATAAGGTAGTTCTTCCACAAAATGCACTGAAATGCTCTGTGAAAATTTGAGAAAACTGGTAGAAACACGTTCTGTCCGTCATTCTGTTGTTCTAGCTATGATAGGTATTGAAGGTAACTGTGATGTTACATGTTTATAACACAGAAATTAAACCAAAATATAAAAACTAATTGTGTAATTGTGTAATTCTACAGGTGTGGTCATAGAGTCTCTTTTGCATTTTGTGGGTATTTGTCAGAAAACAGGACACGAGATGAATGTTACTGGAGGTAAACTTACTTTTTTTTCAGTTGCTATAGATATTCTATATTATGTGTAGCTGTGCGCTCAATATTGATTTATTTATAGTGCATCAAAACGGATGTTGTTGGTGTGCTTCCCATGATGCCTTCAGGTTTTCAGAGCATTGCAATCACAAGCAGAGATGGAGTGTTGTTTGCATGCAGTGCGAGCACTCCTCAATAAAGCTACGTGAACATGGCAGGATGTGAATTGTGCTATTTTAGTGAATGATACAAACATAACAGAGACCCACTTATTGAAGACCTTTACATGAGGGCTGCTGGTTTTTCATATATGTGGCTAAACAGAAAAATGGGAATGGGAAAAGTAGAGGAGCTTATGTTAGTGCAGGAAAGATTAGTCCAATAATTGATGAGCAGTAGACGTTAATTAACGAATTTAATGCTCAGTGAATGCTCAAGTAATCAACTGAAATAACAAAATCTGTTGCTTTTTTTTGAGTGTTGCAAATTGTTGCAAATCCTGTTGTTGCTGATTGCCGCAAGTTCCTTATTCATGTCTGTGGTTCTCAGGTTCACTTCCAAAGGGTTTTCTACCCCTTTGTAATTAGGAGAAACATCATATTTCGATAGAGATGACAGCAATTTCTAACAATTTGGACTATTTCATCATCTCACTGGGACTTTCTACATGAATTGCAGCCTTACGGTAAGGTTGTGATTAAAAGGATAGTTCAAAACCGCAGACCTGCAGATTATTAGCATCCATTATTCATGAACTTTGTGGCGATTTATTCATGTATCGTGATGAGAACCAGCCCCATCACTCAAGTGAAAGGAGAAAAAAAAATACTCCTCTCACTGCACAATCCACAGCCAAAAAATGACAACACTTTTAAATGGCTTGCTGTGCCTATGAAGTTGTGCTAATCCTCTCGTAAAGATAAGACAACGTGAAGTGATGTGATGAAACTTAAATGAACCTTGTGGGAAAACATAATTACAGTTTGCATTGCAGCAGCCAATAGGATGCAAATAGAGCAATGTAAAGGTTAAAGAAACAGACCCAGCCCTGGGTCAAGGCTTGAACATTTGAGAGGTGAACCCTGTCCTTTCATTCACATGTTTTTAGATGCCTTTTGATTTGTGCACAGCTGTCACGCTTGAGGGAGTCAAAGGAAGCAAAGTGAATTGTCCTGCAGATATAAGGCTCAAGGGAGCCAGTATACCGCTGGTGCTCAATGAAGACATAATTCCATTTTCATTTGGCTGGATCACGTAAAATCTAACACGATAGAGGCTGCTGAGCCAGTGACAGCTTACTGCTTGGAATTAATGATGAAAGCCTCACAATGTAGTGCTGATTCTGAATGTGAAAATGAAACGCATGTTCCAGTTACATCTTATTAGTTACTGAAAGTGGATGTCTTTAGCCCCCCGCCAGATTTATTTTAAACCCTGCTGATTTGTTAAGTCTGCCCTAACTAACAACAAAATGATCAGTCTATAATTTCAATGGTAGGTTTATCTGAACAGTGAGACACAGAACAAAGACAAAAAATCCAGAAAAATGCATTTCAAAAAAGTTACAAACTTCTTCGCATTTTCATGAAGGAAATAGGTAGTTGATCCTCAATATCAATCAGCAAGATTTCTGGCTCACAGGTTTATTTTACGCAGGTATCTATTCAGATTCTAAACTCTGCACCATGTCCAAGCCCAAAGCACTTTCCAAAGATGTCAGTGACAAGAATGTGGACCTACACAAGGCTGGAATGGGCTACAAGACCATCGCCAAGCTGCTGGGTGAGAAGGTGACAACAGTTGGTGCCATTATTCGCCAGTGGAAGAACCATAAAATAACTGTTAATCTCCATCGGTCTTGAGCTCCATGTAAGATCTCATGATAATGAGATAATAAGAGCAGTGTGGAACCAGCCCAGAACTATTCAGGAAGAACTTGTCAATGATCTCAAGGCAGCTGGTACCATATTCACCAAGAAAACATTTGGTAACACACTACCCCGTGAAGGACTGAAATCCTGCAGTGCCTGCAAGGTTCCCCTGGTCAAGAAAGCACAGGCCTGTTTGGAGTTTGCCACTGAACATCTCAATGATTCAGAGGGGGACTGAGTGAAAGTGTTGTGATCAAGTGAGACCAACATTGAGCTATTTGGCATCAACTCAACTTTGGAGGAGGAAGAATGCTGCCTATGACTCCAAGAACCCTGTCCCCACCGTCAAACATGGAGTTGGAAACAGTATGCTTTGGGGTGTTTTTCTGCTAAGGGGACAGGACTACACTGCATCAAATGGAGGATGGATGGGTCCATGTACCATCAAATCTTGGGTGAGAACCTCCTTCCCTCAGCCAGGGCATTGAAAATGCATTGTGGGTGGGTATTCCAGCGTGACATGACACGGCCAAGGCTGAAGAAGAAGCTCAAGAAGAAGCATAATAAGATTTCGGAGTGGCCTCCAGACCTTAATCCCATAGAAAATCTGTGGAGGAAGCTGAAGGTTACAGTTGCCAAACATCAGCCATGAAACATTAATGACTTGGAGAGGATCTCCAAAGAGGAGTGGGACAAAATCTCCCCTGAGATGTGTGCAAAACTTGTGGCCAACTATAAGACACATCTGACCTCTGTGATTTGTCACCAAGTGCTGAAGCACGTTTTGCAAAGGGGTCAAATACTTATTTCCTTCATGAAAATGCAAATTAATTTCTAAGTTTTTTGAAATGCATTTTTTTGTTGGCTATTGTTTTGTCTCTTACTGTTCAAATAAACCTACCACTGAAATTATAGACTGATCATTTCTTTGTTAGCAGGTAAACGTACCAAATCAGCAGGGGTTCAAATAATTTTTTTCCCTGAGTATATGTTCCCCTGATGTGATGGGATCTGAATGCGTTAGCTTTGTGTCTGACTGAACACTTTAAAGCAGGGGTGTCCAACTCCAGGCTTTGAGGGCCGCTGTCCTGCAGGTTTTAGAGATCACCGTGGGTCAACACACCTGAATCAAACGACTAGTTCATTACCAGGCCTCTGGAGAACTTCAAGACATGTTGAGGAGGTAATTTAGCCATTTAAATCAGCTGTGTTGGATCAAGGACACATCTAAAACCTGCAGGACACCGGCCCTTGAGGCATGGAGTTGGACACCCCTGCTTTAAAGGTCATGACAGCAATCACAACTATCCATGCCTCACCTGTCAAATCAAGTAAAAAAAATGCAATAAGATTAAAACAATCCTCTGTGATCCAGAAGAAGGCTTTTTCCCTTTGACCCTGTGTGAGAGGGGCATAGCAACATCTGCAGCATCCGACATCCACACATTGCTCAAATGATGAAAAGAATGGAATTTAACTCAACTCAACTCTAATCAATTTTATTTATATAGCAGCAAATCACTACAACAGTTACCCCAAGGTGCTTTATATTGTAAGGCAAAAACCCTAAAATATTAGAGACAAACCTTAACAATCGGATGAGACCTATGAGGAAGGACTTGTTGGAAGGAGGAAAAAAGTCCCTTTTGAACTGGAAGAAAACTCTGGGCGAACCAGGTTTGGACGGAATAGAATGTTTAAAGGTATGCTCACCCTCCTGTAGTTAAAAAGTTGTTATTATGAGGAACATTAACGTAAAAGTAGCCCATGGCAGAGCATGGCAGAATGCTGTCACATCTCTGAAATGGGGCAATCTTTGGCTAATGAAACAGCTTCAAAAAGCAGAGGACTCTTCTCCATCAAAGGAATAATTCATACTTGCAGTTAAGGGGGACAGAATCTCTCACGTGGCAGAGGTGATCAGCATTAACCTGCAATGTCTTCGGTTCAAAACCGGACCGTCTAATCACTCTGTACTTGTTACTGCAGACAAACTTTTTTCATAGTTTGCTTTAAAAATGTTATTTAATTTGTCTATTTATAGGGAGGACATTACTATGAATATGCCAGTTTGAATCAACTTTCATCTTCACTCCTTTGGCAAGATGCTCTCCAGCCAATTAAGCTTAGAGTTAAGTCACAGAAGCAGGATAAAAGCAACGATACAAAGAGCTTTTTTTTCTCACACTAAAACGTAATGTCATGCTGCACACACTCATAAGGCACAATTTATCCCACAGTGTTTCATAAAATACTTGTAAATACACCCACACAGAGACAAGCACAGCTATTAGGCAAACAGCAGAGGACATGGGGCAAGTTGGTAATAAGATACCAAAACAATAATGACAAAAGATCAAAAATACATCATTTTAATGTGCACACTGAAGTCACATAACCGTAGCAGCTGCGGCTCAACAGCTCTGGCAATAGGCTTTCAAGTGTGTAGTTAAATTAAATGCTATCAAACATACCTTATTATTAAAAGCACTGAGTCAAATTCTAAAAACTGGGTCATTTATGTGGGTCTTTAAGTTTTGCAAACATTGAAATTCAAAATATGCATCTGTGTGGGAGGACAACAACAGTCACTTCAAAGTGTTTTAAATTGCAAGATAAAGACCCTAAAATATTAGAAAGAAACCCCCACAATCAGATGGCGACAGTGGGAAGGAAAACCTCTCTTTTTAACAGGATTCAGTAAGGGCTGTCTCAGTGTTCACTGTGGCACAAAGATGCGTTTTAAGCCCCACAAACACGCACTGTTTGAGTCCTGCTTCTACTCCTGATGAGCAATGCTTGCCTTAAAGGTGATGTGCTACATTCTGTGCGCAGGCTCTGCTGTAAACCTCCGGACTTCTCGCATGTCTCTGTGTTTAATCAGAGGACTCAGTCAGCACATGGCCAGCCCCGGCCTTGTCCTGTCAGATACTCTCATTCTCAAACAGACTCGCTGTGGCAGGCCGGTGTTAGTGAAGGGAGCATCCCAAAAACCCTCTGGCTGGGCCATCCAGCACCCACTGATGCTTAGCTGTATGGCAGCGCTGAAAGAAGGAAATCTTATGAAACACACTGTAGATGACTGTTTCATTATATTCTTTTTTTAAGATCTCAGTGCATGCCACCACATGTCTGTATGATCAATTTGTATAATTAAACCAGTCTATGTTTTTGCTTAACCCTGTATCTGTATCGGAGCCTTTGTAGTCACTATGCATTTTGGGTCTTTGTGTCATTATTTTCATAAGCATGTAGTCATTATCTTTGATTTGTAGTTCTCAACTGTTTTTTTTTGTAACTTTGTTAGTGTTGTTCAGTTGTCATTTACCTTCTAATCAGTGACTTTGTGTCTATTTTCAGTCATTATGCATCAATTTGTAGTCATTTATGTCTCTTTATGATTTTTTTGTCAGTTGTATCTCTTCTTAGTCGCTTTTGCGTCTCACTGTAATCGTTTTGATGACTGTGGCCTGGAATTACATCTGGCTGTTGCTCAAATCTTGCTCCTCCTCCTGCCCCTACAAACTGAAAGGATATTATTGTTGATGAAAAGAGAACTGTTTAATTTTGATCTTGTTTTTCCAGTTTGGGTTGTATTCCCAAGTGAGCCACCTGACACGGTCGGCTCTGTGCTTGTGATATTGTCTTCATCTTTTTCTTGAAGATTACTACTAATGCTTCCATTCACAGGGTGAGGAGAGGAATATTGACATTAGCACGATTTAAGATGTTGATTAAGCCAAGTTATTCTGCCTTGTAATAGAGTTTGGTGTTGTTTATGTGCTCAGAGTCTTATTTCCCAGGGGAACAACCTGATCCAGGCTGTTGTCTTCATGTATTGATGCAACTATCTCCTTTTAAATTTTCTTATCTTGATGTTTTCTTTTTATTAATTCATATCTAATTTAATACAAGGGTTGCATGAATAATTAAAGTGTTACTTGCATTTGCATGCAAATGAATAAAACTGCTTTTGGATTAATTTGGGTGTATAGATCCTGGTGAAAGACGTTTGTCAGCCAGCCAGTTCAATTAATGCACCCGTGTTCATCTTATGCTGCTTTTATTTGCTTTTCCACTTCTTATTCTTTGTTTATTACTGTTACAAGTACAATTTCTTCTCTCCCAGGACTACAGTAGCACAAAATACTTCCTCCTGGAAACTGAGGTTTTTGTTAAGAGAAGCTTACAATATTCCTCCCTATAACTGAAAATGCCCTGTGTCTCTTTGTGTCTATCAGAGATGGACTCCTTGCGTATTTTGCTCTACTCGCTCATCTTCCTGCTCAGCGTCTTCGGCAACCTCCTGATCATCGTGGTCCTGATGCTGAACAAGCGCATGCGGACGGTCACCAACTCCTTCCTGCTGTCGCTGGCGGTCAGCGACCTGATGATGGCCATTTTCTGTATGCCCTTTACACTTATCCCCAACATGCTAGAGGACTTCATCTTTGGAGCCACCATGTGCAAGATTGTCACCTACTTAATGGGTGAGCATGAGACTTTTGATACCAAACCTGAGCTGAACTGTACACTCTTAGTATATGAGGCATTTAAAGAGATCCACTTCCTGTGCTGTTTTTCAAAGAAGGGATCATCTGACCTGTGTGTTTGTAGGGACTATTTTAGGGTCTTTATCTTACAGTATAACATGCTCTGAGCAACTGTTTTTATAAACTGGTGCTACATAACTGAACTGCAAAGCTGGCTCATTATAAGAGCACAACACATCAAAAGCCATGATTGACAGTGAGGCGGATTGCTGTAGGAAGGGAAAATGGATCACTGTCTTGTGTGCAGCAAACAACAGCAGCTAAACACCAGTGCAGAAGTCTCACACTCTAAAGAAATTAGTAAAAACAAAACCCACTGTGGTCACTACAATAAATGCTACCTGTTTAATGGATTTAGCTGAATGGGAGATGTGACATTTATTTGCCTGTGATGATCATCTATCGGCAGAGTGGAGCTTGGAAACCAAACAAACCCTCTGAGAGTAACTTGAAAAAGGGGTTTACAAGATGGAAGCAAGCCATATGCTAGCAGAGTGTAATCAAAAGCAGAGGAAAAGAACCAAAGAAGTTGTTTTATGTAAATATGAATACAGGTGGGCCTTGGCTCTATACTCATTGCTCATGCTCCAGAGTTGCTGCCAATTTTTTTGGATGCGTCAGCCATTGTGTGCTACTTGGAAGGTCAGTGGTTTATTCCCCAGCTCCTCCAGGCTACATGTTGAAGTGTACTTCCGCAAAATAATAAACCCCAGACTTTATGAATGGGTGAATGTGGTTTGTAGTCTAAAAAGTGTTTGAGTGCTCAGTTAGAGTTGAAAGGCACTATATATATATATATATATATATATATATATATATATATATATATATATATATATATATATATATATATATATATATCCATCCATCCATTCGCTTCCGCTTCTCCTTTTCAGGGTTGCGGGGGGCGCTGGAGCCTATCCCAGCTGTCATATATATATATATATATATATATATATATATATATATATATATATATATATATATATATATATATATATATATATATATATATATATATATATATATATATATATATATATATATGTATATATGTATATATATATATATATATATATATATATATATATATATATATGCATGGAATAAGAAAAGTAAAAAGGCCACTTTTGTACGTGTAACTGTTGTGTTCCTGCTCTGTGTCTGACAATGAATGGTAAAAGAAACACAGACCTCCAAGTCATTAACTTGCCCGCTCCAGCTCCTACAACAAAATACAAACAGTATGGAAGAGGGTTAGCTTAACCCACCACAACTTCCAAGCCAGCAAGAAGGATCTATTCATGCTAGCATAGACTGTGCCTATAACACGTATGTGGCAGACATGTACTACACATTTACAGCATCTAGCAAAGACAGGCACAGTGATGACAATAATTGAACTAAAAACACAATCGGAAACATCAGGGTGGCTAAATATAAATTATATGTGTGTTTTACAGTGCTGGTAAAGAAATGACACCAACCTCTCCCACAGGGGAATTGTAGAAAAGGGGAGAGGCCAAAGGGTTACCCTGTATTTATAGGGTTGCACCGAAGAAGAAGAATGAGGAGGGGCTCTAACTGATAATGAACCACAGGCTTGGAGGTCCTAAAAATCAGGTATAAAAGGAACGGTTTGTCTAGAACACATTTTGTGTAAATATAACAATATGTAATTTATGACCTGGTTACATACGGATTGGGCTCATTATTTCAGAAATCTTACACAACTAGCACAACCAGAATAAGGGAGAGTTTACATTAATGTGATTATTATCATGTTCTTTTTTTTAAATTAAATATATGAGATCCATTTGGTCATTGGGCTTTATGTGTTTTATTCTTCTAAAAGAGAAATCTGGCCTTCTTTTGTGACTCACAGCTGATCAGACCCTGTGATCCCCCTGCCGAAAATTGCTTGATATTTAACAAGGGTCTGTCTCGCAAAGAGGCTTTTCTCTTGGCTTCTTTTAACCATCACTCTGAAAGTGCTCGAACAGTCACACATCTTCAGGAGTGTGACTTAGCGATGAGCTGGCTCTCATCAGGCCAGAGTTGAGGTGCCACGTGAGGCCTGAGTCAGACTGAAAGCAAAAGAGAGTGCCACGAAACTGAGATAGACTGCAGTACTTTGTCTCTTTGCTCCACTTTGAGCTTTTGAATGGTCGAGAAACGATATCGAGCGGTCAGGATCGCAATCCTATTATTGTTTCAGAAATGCAACGTACCATCTGTGAGGACAGGCTTGCCGAATCTCCTTTTCAATTACTGGGCTCTCTCAGCTGTGATAAGGAGGAAGAGAGCAGGAGGGGCAGCTGCTTTGGACTTAAAATACAAACTTTTTGGTTTTTTGATCACTTTTCTTTAATTTTATGCTTGTTTTAGTTAAGCTACAAAGTAGTCTCATAATGAATGAGTGAAATGATGAAGCACTGAACCACAGGAATTAGCATGGTGTCTTCTTCTGCAGATGTTGATCATTCTTTGCTGCATCTATGCAAAAAAACTGTCAAAGCATTTCATTTTCTCCCTATGAAATGATTAAGATGTCTTAAAAGATGATGAGGGAACTCTTCTAGCAGGGTAATGCATTTGAAGGAGTCACTCTTGGTGAGATAACCTCAAATGATCTACAGAGTTACCACTAGTCTTTCTATTCTCTGGATTGGACATGGTTGCTAACATGTCACTATACCTAGTCAAAAAATATGTATTGTGTACACGTTTGTACACCCATCCTTCAGAATACTGCTCATTATAATGCACCGATCAGACACAACATTAGAACCAGGTGAACTGAAATACAGTGATCATCCTGATACATATTCAGTTTTCTGCTGCTGATCAGTACAGCACAAGCTTTTTTTATTGAAAGGTGAAGACCATAAAATATAAGAGCATAACTGTAACAATCCAAAACTAGAGACAGTGGGGAAAAACAAACTCCCTTTTAAGAGGAAGAGACCTCCAACAGTAAAGTAACTGCTGGCACACCAAGAGGCCATCTCTTATTAATACACTTTATCGCCAAAAGTATTTTCTGCCTTCAAACTCACGTGAAATCGAGTTAAATCCCATTCTTAATCCATTGAGTTTAACATGATGCCACATCACCCTTTGCAGCTATAACAGCTTCAGCTCTTCTGGGAACGCTTTCCACAAGGTTTGGGAGTATGTTTATGAGAATTTCTGGCCATTCTTATAGAAGCAAATTTATGAGGTCAGACACTGATGTTGGACAAGAGTCTAGAGTCCAGTGGCAGCATGGTTTGTACCAGTTGGTCAGCCATGGAAACTCGTTCCATGAAGCACTCTACCTGCTGTTCTTGAGCTAATCTGAACTCTACGTGAAGTTTGAAGGTCTGTAGTGATTGCCTCTGTAGAAAGTTGGTGACCTCTGCTGAGCCCGCTCTGTGAATTTACATGGCCTAGCACTTTGTGGCTGAGTTGCAGTCTTTCCCAGTTTCTTCCAGTTTGTTATAATTCCACTAACAGTGGATTGTGAAATAGTTAACGGCAAGGAAATTTTATGACTCATGACAGTTTCATGACAGTATTCACTGAGCTCCTGAGAGCAATCCAATCTTTCACAAATGTTTGTAGGAGCAGCTTGCATTCCTAGATACTTTATTTTATACACCTGTGGCCATGGAAGTGATGGGAACACCCATCACCATGGATAGGTGATTTAATATTCATAATGTAGCAGCATAACTGCAGAGTAGTTTAAGGCCACCGGCTTCAAGCCCAACTATCTAAACTAATTAATCTTTATCAAAAGACTGATTTTAAAATTAGAACTGAGAGCTGGTTCCACAGGAGAAGAGTGTGATAGCTGAAAGCTCTGCCTCTCATTTTGTGTTTGGAAACTCAAGGAAGTATTTTATTGGATAATATGAATTTAATAAAAGACAACAATAATTCATCAGAACATTGTATTTGAAGGGATGATTTTTCATTTTTCAACGAACCCGACACCCCAACTCAGCACCTAATCTCTCCATTTAAATTGTGGTCTGATTGGATTATTGCCACTAGGGATGGGTACCGGTGTCCGGTGCCATGATGGCACCGGTTCTGACATAAACGGTAGTAACCAGACCGAAAAGCAGCGCACATTTCGGTGCTTTATTTCGGTGCTTTTTTTTCCTGAGCTGTGATACACTTCTAGCCAATAATTTTACGTTTCCGAGGATAGTAGGCGGGGCCAGGTACGTACGTTCTGTTAGAGCAGAGCTACAGATTAAAATGCTCAAGGCGAAGCGGTCAAAAGTCTGGCTGTACTTCACAGCAAAAGATGCAAACTCAGCAGCCTGCAACAAGTGCTTTAAGCTGCTACTGTGATACTGTCAAAGGAGGTAACACCAAGAATCCGATGAAACAGCTGGCGACGCATAGCGTTTTTTTTAAAAGCCCAGAAATGCGCCGTATTTGATAGCTTGCTGCGAGACCTCACACCGTGCACGTCGGGTGGGTTGCCAGTTATCGGACCCGGAGCAACATCCCCCAAAAACCCGAAGAATAGAGTCCTGGCCCCTAGCCCTGCCAGTGTAGCAGAAATGATGAGGATGATGATGCAGCAGCAGCCGTTCTTCTCTGCGTGAGTAGCTTCATGTTGTTCGTGTGTAATTTACGTTGAGTAGGCTAACCACGTTATTACATTAATGCATGTAAGGTGAACTAGCAAACATAGCTACATGCGGCTGTCTTCTTGTTTGATGGCAGATACTCCCTTCACCCTGGCCAAAAAGGCTAAAATGACCAAAGAAAAAGTGGGAAACAGTTAAACATGAGAGGTTTTTGGATAAAGTTTGTGTTTTTTCCATTGTTTAAGCACTGCTTCCAGCCAAGAGTGATGCCATATATGCCCCATAGCTGCAGAAAAGGCTAACATTGTTATCTTTTTACAAAAAATCAGGTAAACATGAGAGGTTTTTGGACAAAGTTTGTGTTTTTTCCATTGTTTAAGCACTGCTTCCAGCCAAGAGTGATGCCTTATATGCCACATAGCTGCAGAAAAGGCACACATTGTTATCTTTTTACAAAAAAAACCAGCTGAACATGATAGGTTTTTGGACAAAGTTTGTGTTCTCCATTCTTTAAGCACCGGTTCGAGCACCGTTTAAGCACCGGCACCATTTCAAAAGTACAGATTTGGCACCGGTATCGGATAAAACCTAAACGATACCCATCCCTAATTGCCACAGACACATGACTGGACTGACAAGAAACCAAACTTCTGTCAGGCCAGTTCATATTTCATGCAGTACAATTGAAATCCCAGCAGTCATAGCCCTGGTCTCATCAGGCAGTGAGATCAGAAACTAGTGAAAGTTAGAAAATGGGAACAGATATTGAGAGAAAAGGAGAGGAAGGACCTGAGCTCAGTCTTGAAAAACAAAGTGTTATTCATAATTTCCTGTCTTAAAGAGTCCTATTAACAGTCAACTTTCTTTTTGGCATTTCCTCTATCCCCCTATTATAGTTGCTTGTCATATTGAGAGCTGTAGGTTTTTTTTGTTTGTTTGTTTTAAACCTTTGATTTTTCTGCCATTTTTGGGTCATGTGTTTGACCTATGGTTGTATTGAATAATTTCTTAAACCAAGATTCTGAACCCTGCAATGTCTAAGAAGATGGCAAGTGCTCTGACCCTGTCCCTGTATTTAGGCAAGAATGGTTTTCAATTTACTGAGGGTTAGAATCCATTCATTTTCTATTCATCTCTGAGGCCCAGTGGCAGCAATCTAAGCAGAGCTGCCCATGCCTCCTTCTCCTCAATCACCCATCATTTAGGATAAACAAGCTGTTTTCAGGGCAATCGAGAGATGTATCTCCAGAATGTCCTGCGTGCACCCTGGGGTCTCCTCCCTGCTGGACATTCTTGAAAAACCTCACCTAGGTGGTCTCCAGGAGGCATCCTAGTCAGCCGCCTCAGCTGGCTCCTTTCCCATGTGGAAGATTAGCAGCTCTACCCTGAGCTTCTCCCAAACAATCTCACGTCCTCCTCACAATGTTCATATACAAACATTAACATCTCCTGTCAAACTCCCCACGAGCATCTGATCCATTACTTCCAAGAGCAACATCTTCTATCTAGCCCAGGGGTCAGCAACCCTGGGCACGCGTGCCACAGCTCCGGGCCGGTGGTGATTTTTCTTTTTATGAGCCGATGTTTTGGTTTTTCTGTAATTGTATAAACAATGAAAGGTGGTGTATTGGCAAGATGCTGGCCGATGTGTAAAAATAACTCAGTTGTTTGGTGGTAACCATGGTAGAGCTTCCACAGAGGCCAGCATGTGGATGAGGGAAAGGGGAGGCAGGAGGAGGAGAGGCTCAAGGCGGCCACCGGTGCAAGTGTCAGGTGAACTGAACTCCAGGTAAGAAGTTATGACCTGCAGTCTATCTGGGTCAGATATAAACCAAGTTTAGGTGTAGTTTATTTTCATATTTCATATATTGCTGACTTTTTATAGTCAGTTACAATAACTCGTACTGCGTGCTAGCTTGCATGACGGAGTTTATATACAGCTGGGTGACAGGTGACAGTGTCAGGTGTATACACTGCTACACAACAGCACAAGAGAAGGAGGATTTAGTGTTTGTGTTATTACGAGTGCTAAACAAGAAGAGTTCCCAGATGGTACAGTGGACACATGTGTGACTCCTGTGATTAAAGCATCTTACTTTCAGCTTAACGAGTGAACCGTCAGCTCGTTCAAACACACGTTAAAGTCCGTTTGGCTCGACACCACCGAACAGAGGCAGCAATATAACATGGCTAACATTAACAGTGCAGTGAATCCTGCTTGTGCTGTGATATTCAGGACTGCAAACTGAGCAGCATCACTGACTTTCAGCTTGTTGTGTTTTAATTATCCATAAAATCATCACATTCTCTGTAAGATTAAGGTCAACTATATATATATATATATATATATATATATATGTACAGCAGCTGGATAGCGTAGTGGTTAAACTACACGCCTTTGGAACAGAGGATCGCAAGTTCGATTCCTGCCTGGGGCGTCTGTATCCAGTAAGGGTCCTAAGGCTAGACCCCCTATGCTAAGCAAGCCTACCGCAGACATGAGCGAGACAGATAAATATGAAGGCATGCCGGCTCGGACGTCGCCCGGATCAACAAGGTCCGCGTCAGGTGTTGAGGAACCAGGGCACCCTGACGAAAAGTGGGCTACTGGAACAAGAAGGCATCGGTGGGCAAGGGACGAAAACAGGGCGTTGTTGGAATGCTACTACGCAAGTAACCCCGGCGGAAGGGGCTACATGAATAGGATGAGGGACCTATGGATTCTTCGATACCCAACATCCACAATGACGGCGAAACAACTAGTAGCTCAGTGTTCCAACATTCGAAAGAAGGGACTGCTCTCACAGCTAGAGATTGACGAGGTACAACACAAATGCTACGGCAAGGAGGAGTCAGGACGCCAGGTCAGGGGGGAGATATCATCACCCCCACCCGAGATTGGGTACATAGCCCCAAGTGCGATAGGAGAAGGATCGTTGAGTGCGAGAGGAACTGACCTGAAAAATAGGATCATGGCCACTACGGGCAATACCTACAACCACGATTACCGACACTAACAAGCTGATCTACAGTACGGCAGCAGTGATCAGTGAGATGCTTGGCTACAAGTTGAACAGCCACAAGGGGCAGTACCCTCCATGGAGAAGGAGGCTAGAGGGCAAGATCAAAGTAGCACGGAGGGAGGTTAGCCAACTAACAGAGTTGCAGAAAGGTGCGACAAATAAGGTGCCTAAGAAATACAGCAAGCTGTCCATACCTGAGGCCTTGGAAACTGCCAAGCAAAGACTCACAGCCTTGGCCAGCCGCTTGAGGAGGTACACCAGAGAGATAGAAGGCAGGAGAATAAACCAGCTGTTCTCCACAGAACCAGCAAAGGTGTACTCTCAGTGGCAAGGGAACAATAAGAGAACAGCACCACCAAGGCTGGAGACGGAGCAATACTGGAAGAGCATATGGGAGAAGGATGCAACCCATAACGGCAATGCTCAGTGGCTAGTGGATCTGAGGGCAGACCACAGCGACCTCCCTGAACAGGGTCCAGTAACCATCACAGTGGCAGATATCCAAGAAAGGGTCTCCAGTATGAAGAGTTGGACAGCACCAGGGCCCGACATGGTTCACGCCTACTGGCTGAAGAAGCTGACTGCACTCCACGAGCGTCTGGCAGCACAAATGAACCAGCTGCTAGTTAACGAGAGACACCCGGAATGGCTAACTGAAGGCCAGACGGTCCTGATCCCCAAGGACCCCAAGAAGGGACCGGTCCCCTCCAACTACCGACCAATAACCTGCCTCAGTACTACATGGAAGCTCCTGTCAGGCATCATATCGGCTAAGATGAACAGGCACATGGGTCAATACATGAGCGGGACACAGAAAGGAATTGGCAAGAATACCAGAGCCGAGACTGCAAGACCAGACTGACCAACCTGTGCACTGCCTGGATTGATTACAAGAAGGCCTATGACTCAATGCCCCACAGCTGGATACTGGAATGCCTAGAATTGTACAAGATCAATGGGACCCTAAGAGCCTTCATCAGGAACTCAATGGGGATGTGGCGTACAACACTAGAGGCCAACTCCAAGCCCATAGCACAAGTTACCATCAAGTGCGGGATCTACCAAGGAGATGCTCTGTCCCCACTGCTGTTCTGCATAGGCCTGAACCCCCTCAGTGAGATCATTAACAAGACTGGCTACGGATACCGACTACGGAACGGAGCAGTTGTCAGCCACCTCCTGTACATGGATGACATCAAGCTGTATGCCAAGAGTGAACGAGACATCGATTCACTGATCCACACTACCAGGCTATACAGCAATGACATTGGAATGTCGTTCGGACTGGAGAAGTGTAGTCGGATGGTAACAAAGAGAGGGAAGGTAGTCAGAACTGAGGGGATTGAACTACCAGAAGGCAACATTGCAGACATAGAGGACAGTTACAAGTACCTGGGGATCCCGCAGGCAAATGGGAACCATGAAGAGGCCGCTAGAAAGGCTGCAACCACCAAGTACCTGCAGAGGGTCAGGCAAGTCCTGAGGAGTCAGCTGAATGGTAAGAACAAGATCCGGGCCATCAACACATACGCCCTGCCCGTGATCAGGTACCCTGCTGGGGTAATAGGCTGGCCAAAGGAGGAGATAGAAGCCACTGACATAAAGACAAGAAAGCTCCTGACCATGCATGGAGGGTTTCACCCCAAGTCCAGCACCCTGAGGCTGTACGCTAAGCGGAAGGAAGGGGGCCGGGGACTGGTGAGTGTCAGCACCACAGTCCAGGATGAGACAAGGAACATCCAAGAATACATTGGGAAGATGGCCCCAACTGACCGAGTGCTCAGTGAATACCTCAGGCAGCAGAAACCTAAGAAAGAGGAGGGAGACGAGGAACCATCATGGAAGGACAGGCCCCTGCACGGTATGTACCACCGGCAGATAGAGGAGGTGGCTGATATCCAGAAATCCTACCAGTGGCTGGACAAAGCTGGACTGAAAGACAGCACAGAGGCACTAATCATGGCAGCACAAGAACAAGCTCTGAGTACAAGATCCATAGAGGCTGGGGTCTATCACACCAGGCAAGACCCCAGGTGCAGGCTGTGTAAAGATGCCCCAGAGACAATCCAGCACATAACAGCAGGGTGCAAGATGCTAGCAGGCAAGGCATACATGGAACGCCATAACCAAGTGGCCGGCATAGTGTACAGGAACATCTGTGCCGAGTATAACCTGGAAGTCCCGAGGTCAAAATGGGAGAAGCCCCCAAGGGTGGTGGAGAATGACCGAGCTAAGATCCTGTGGGACTTCCAGATACAGACGGACAAAATGGTGGTGGCTAACCAACCGGACATAGTGGTGGTAGACAAACAGAAGAAGACGGCCGTAGTGATCGATGTAGCGGTTCCCAATGACAGCAATATCAGGAAGAAGGAACACGAGAAGCTGGAGAAATACCAAGGGCTCAGAGAAGAGCTCGAGAGGATGTGGAGGGTGAAGGTAACGGTGGTCCCCGTGGTAATCGGAGCACTAGGTGCGGTGACTCCCAAGCTAGGCGAGTGGCTCCAGCAGATCCCGGGAACAACATCGGAGATCTCTGTCCAGAAGAGCGCAGTCCTGGGAACAGCTAAGATACTGCGCAGGACCCTCAAGCTCCCAGGCCTCTGGTAGAGGACCCGAGCTTGAAGGATAAACCGCCCGCAGGGGCGTGCTGGGTGTTTTTTTTGTGTATATATATATATATATATATATATATATATATATATGTGTATGTGTGTATATGTGTGTGTGTGTATATATATATATATATATATTGAAGTAGAGGCTTTAAAACCAAGTTAACGCTGAAAGTACAAACATCACTATTGTCACATAACTTTGCCGACATGTGGCCAACAGCAATGTTTTAATGTTCTTCATTATTAAACATTCGCACATAAATAAGTGACATCATATTCAGTACTTACTTTTGACAGTTCACTCTTCGGCCGCTCCCTTCTGCTGTCTGCCGTATTTTGCGGCAAAATTATCCACACCCACCGCCGCGCTATGGATTGTGGGATATATGGGACCACGACGCATGCACCGGACCACGCTTGATATTTGGGGAAATTGACGGCGCATTTGGAGTATGCATTTGAAGTACACTTCGAAATGGGACAGCTGTCGTCGCGTGGCGGTGACGTAATCGCACTCAAAATGCGTACTTCAAGCGTGCGGTCTCTTAATTGGGACACAGCCACACACTAGACGTATAATACACCATTCATCCTTCTACTTGCCCATTCATCTAAGCATCCACCGATCTGCCCCAGCTCGGTAATCATATGAATAATAGCCCCTGTGCTGTTTCCATGGCAGTTATGAGATTGATGTTGTAATATTCAGAGAGTATGCTTTCATGTACGAGCACAATCTTCAATCATATTTAGGCATCCATGTTTGTGTTTTTGCTGCTGGCTGTGTGATGCAATTCCTCTGAGGTGCACTTTGCATTAATGCATTAGAGTTTGGGAGGTTCGTGGCTTACAGTAAACTTCTGAACAGAAACAGCTGTAAGGATATCTGGCACCTGTAACACACTAATTCCACTGGTACAGTTTTAAGAGCTTTGTACTTCTTGAGGCCATCCTTAAGCAGAAAATTAGGTTGATAGGTTTGTAGCTTGAACCTATTCGCTGGAACGTTGAAGACAATATAATTACACAGCAAGCAAGACACGAAGTAGGCAAAGTTCTTCATGTTTCTCGTGCACGGGAGAGAACCGGACAAACGCCGTTCCTTCGCTTGACCCCAGTTGCTCTCGTCTGCTCCCCCGTAACACTGCTCTTTTATTGAGGTTACATGAATATGCATAGGTTCATTAACGTACGACGTATACATACACACAAAGAGTACCTTGCCTTTGTGTGTGTGTGTGTGTGTGTGTGTGTGTGGGGTCAGAGTGTGACCCCATAAATGACTTCCCTAAACCTGCTGGTCTGGAAGTCCAGCAGTTCATCTATACAAAAGGCACTTAGACTAAAACAGATATAGATACGTTTATCCTACCATAAAACAATAAGACAAGGTACGACCTCTCCCATGCTTCCAGAGTGCTCTGGAATGCACACAAAGTTTGCAGACTATTAAGGATCAAACCTTAATAGTCAATACAAAACCTAACATAGGTGTTACTAGAATAAACAGGCATGGTTTCACCCGAGGAATGCAAATCTTTTCTCCCAGGCTCAGGTGTGCCGAGAGATCTGCAACAACAAACTTCAGAGCTTCAAAAGCCAGTTATCAGGCTGTGAGTGTTGACTCGAGTCAGGTTTAATGAAAAAAAAAAAAAAAAAGGATTAGAGCATCTTCATTTGGAGCAGAGACAGTGCAGGGGGGAAATGTAAACATTTGGTTCGGTTAGTTGTCTAGTAATTAATTTGTCAGCACCTCATCCAGAATTGCAGCAGAAAATCCTCTCGTCAAACAAAATCCTCACAATTCTGCCAAGTTGCAGAGAGTGAAGCTTTGATCAGTGCATCTGAAAACTCTATCAAAAGAAGCAGTAACTAACTAACTTGGTGCGTGGCTATGAAAGAAAGATACACGATGAGACATGGTAGTTTTCAAGGCGTGTACAAAATCACTGTGGTGGCCGGCACTAAGTAGGGTTAGCTGAGAATCTGGTGAAGAGAGGTTGAGTGCGCTGGCCTTATGAGTCCCCGGCTTAATCACCCACCGGTGCGAGCAATCAGCAGAACACAGAGGCCCCTCCCAGGGGTGGAGATGCCAGTTCAGAGGGAGACACACTAGCACACACCCGGACCATGACAACGCTTGCAAATTATGTTAATGGTTTTATGAAATAGTTTGATAAACATTTGTGGAAATGCCGATGTAGGGGGGGCGCTTCCTACACCTGTGGCATGCACTTGTGTCTCTGTAAATGAATTGATTAGGTGAAGCTTTTGCCACAGTTATCACAGCAGTATGGTTTTTCTCCCGTGTGAGTACACTGGTCTTTTCAAGTTACCTGAGTGAGTGAACCTTTTTCCGCACTCATCACAGGGGAATGGTTTTTCTCCTGTGTGGGTGTGTTGATGTCTTTTCAAAGGACTTAAGTGAGTGAAGGTAAGTCCACACGCTTCACATAGGAATGTTTTTTTCCCCACTGTGCCCAAACTGATGTACCTGAAAATGAACTAATTGAGCAAAGCTCTGGCCACACTTATCGCAAGAGTAGGGTTTTTATCCAGTGTGCAGACGCTGATGGACCTTCAAACTTAATGTTTTGAACATTTTCCCACACTGCTCACAGAGGTATTGTTTGGTGTCAACTTTCGTGCGCAGATCCAGCTGTTCTTCAACTGAATCTACCCCCTTCTCATAATTGGAGTCAATTATGCAATTTTAGTGAAAGGTAAGTAAAAATATATCCTGGCTGTACCTGTAATGCCAAAAATGCTAAACTAACTTTGGCAACATTTTTATGTCACTGTTGACCTTTCACCTTCACATAAGATAAGATAAACCTTTATTAGTCTCACACGTAGGAAATTTGTTTGTTCACAGCAGAAAGTGGACAGTAAAAAGTTAAGAGCAGCAAAAATTAAGAAAAACAATAGAGTAGAACAAGATAAAATAGAATAAAATACTATGCTGCATCAGAAAAATTGCACTTAGTGATATTGCACATAAGGGGGATAGGTAAACATAATGAGTGTATAAATTTCAGAGTAAAAGCTCTTAGCAATAAAGAGAGAGTTTGGCAAATTTCAGTCAAGTTTACTACTGTGTATCACACTAGGGTTGGGCGATATGTAAAAATTTTCCAACCGACAATCGTCAGTCCAATAATCAACGATGGGCGATACATTTGCACATACACAGACTTTTTGATAGGAATGTAATCATGCACGGACTGATTTGCACGTTTACAACACAGAGGAAATCCATACATGGAGAAACTAATTTCCCCCCAAAATTTAGGGCTGTCAGCATTGCGGCTTCGTAGCTTACCAAAGTCGTACTAAAACATTTTGACAGATTTTTGAGTGCCGTGTACCACATAAAATCAGTTCGTGGTCAGTTAGCATAACCAGAACTCATGCATAAGGCACACTTTTGAGGAAATGAAAGGATTTTAAGCACCCCTTAAAGTCCGAAAAATACGGTCAAAAGTCAAAATGAAAAAAGTCAAAATTTTATAATGCCTCAAAGGATTCGAACCAAACATCTCAATATCTAAACATCTTACCTTGGGCATGGGCATCTGAGAGGTTCAGCCTTTGACTATCTCTGATTGGTTTAGTCCATGATATGGGCATAATATGTTTGTTGTTGATCACACAGAGTTGCGGAGACTTTTTTTTTTTTACTCGAGCTGGCTGGTAGCACCGGTGCAACCTAGGATTCTTTTGGCGGCACATTGGCAAAATGTGCGGGTGTTGCCGTGCGCTACTGGATATTGTGGTAATTCCCTATGTTATTTCTGATAGGTTTGTAGCATAAACCTATTCGCTGGAAAGTTAAGGACAATCTGCTACGCAGCAAAAAGCAAGACACAAGGCACCAAAGTTCTCTGGTTTACTCATGCATGAGGGAGACCTGGCTGGGGCCAAGTGTCGTTCCACCACTTGACCACCGTCAGACTCTCAGCCAGGTTCCCCATAGCACTCCTTTTATTGTGGTTACATGAATATGCATAGGGTCATTAACATATAACATCTTACATAGGTATACATGTGAACAAAGAATAGTGTGTGTGTGTGTGTGTGTGTGTGTGTGTGTGTGTGTGTGTGTGAGGTCAACCCTGTGAAGACTCCCCAAACGCTGGTGCCAGGAGCGGGTCCATCTGAACAAAAGGCTCTTATACTTAAAGAGATATACATGTGCCATATATCAACAAGAGAAGATACGACCTCTCCTAGGAGGTGTGTAATCTATGCCAGAACACTCTGTAGAGGAGTGAACGCACCCCCCCCTCTTCGTGCTACACAGAGTTGTTACAGACCTCCTAGGATGAGACATTCTTTCAATCTACAAATGATTATACACCTCTAAGCATATATGGTTAAATATTTCTTAATACAAATGACAATAACAAAATCTAAACCCATCAATTTCCCCTTTCTGTGCGTCTGTGCAGGGACACGCGCGTGACACACAAATAGATCAAAGTGCAGCAGCACGGAGTCGGTGCTGCGGCACTTCAGCAGCGTGTTCATATAGAGATTGAAAATGTGACATCAAAACCGCAAAGGATTGTAGGTACGAGTGGCAAGTGGTAGTAGCGCACGCAGGCTTTCACAAGAAAACAGTCACACAGCAATAAAAAGAAACAAAGAATAGCCAAAAGCTGTTGTATTATTAACTGCAATAGCCGGTTGCATGACAGTGACGGGAAGCCGATGGGTAGAGAGATTGGTTTTAATCGGATTCCGTTGTGGAAGAGAAATTGTTCAAGCCATGTTTCCGAAGTAACAAAGAGCCAACGGATGGCCTGGATTGCAGCCATTCGAAGACCAAATATAACATTCCAGAACACTCCAGCTCACATGTTAGTCTGCTCCAAGCATTTCCACAAAGGTAAGTCTTCTTTTGTAGTTATTACGTAATTTATCATAACAAAATTGTTGATATAGGTTACAAATAAGTCTTATATTGATTTGAATTGAATTCGCTGCACTATGCTGCTTTGTTTGCTGTGGCTTTGCGGGCTAATGTTTGTTGTGTTTTGTAGGAAAACCAGCCTACAAAATCCTGGAATGCGATCCAGACTGGGCACCCTCTATCAGCCTGGGTCATACGGAGTTTAAAGCTGCTACCACAGCCAGATTTGATCGGTTAAGCGGGAGAGCGACATCAAAACAGCCACGAGAAGTCCCGCATATATGTGCCCAAGAGTTGTATTGAAGCAATCAAGTGATGAATAACTTTTTTCCAGTATGTTGTATTGATATGGTTATTTATTTTTTGCATTGAAGAAAGAAAAAAATTTAACAACAGCTGTGAAATTGAATAGTCCAAATCACCAAAGAAACTGGACCTGGGCTTTTTGCAGGGGTCTGAAGTTACTTAACATTTTTTGAGTGTATGCACTCACACTTAGGACCATATAATAATAAATATGTGCGTGATGAAAGTTGGGCAACACTAGGGCTGCCACAAACGATTATTTTGATAGTCGACTAGTCACCAATTATTTTTGCGATTAGTCGACTAATTAAATCATGCATCCATTGGACGTAAAACGTACAGCTTATTGCACCAGCATCTGCTCTTATATAACTATTATTAGCTTACAGCTATAAGTGTTTAAGGTATGTGCTAACTAAAAATAAAGACAAGATGAGAGTTTATTAAATTTTAATAACATTTGCAGATTGTTTCAATGGAGTTTAATCTGCTTGACGTTTATTCAGCTGGGTAAAAACTATAACTTTAATCTCAGCCAAACCAATTTAATCAGGAACAAATAAAATACTAAAAAAAGCCAAACAATAACATTTTTAAGTTATCTAAGTAACTTATATATCATGTTTAACCTGAGTAGCGAAAGACGGCGGAGGGTTTGAAAACGATTTGCCGGGAGTCCGGTGTTCTCAACAAACTCTAGTTAGCCTTGAACCCCGGCTAGCTATCGAGCTGGTGGGTAACAGACGTCTCCGAAAACGTTGGAGTGCTTTTGAAAATATGTGGTGTCTTGATAAACTGAGCAGATATTTGAAGTTTACACAGCTACATTCTGACCTGAAAATATGTTAATCGTTTATTTTGTGACCCAGAAAGAATAATAAGAGTAATATTAAAACTAACTAGCTGCTGCCATTGTTGACAACTGAGCTGGGCCGCGCTATGAATTCTGGGACACCGCGTCTTCTTCTTCGGGGTTTAACGGCAGCTGGCATCCTTGTACATACAGTGCTGCCATCTTCTGTTTCAGTCCGTTATTACACTCTTAAATACTACTACTTATTCCTGCGTCTTTTGGGATCTTACAAAGCGTCAAACGACGCGTCGACTGTTAAATTAGACGTAATCGTGACTAGCTGACTAATCGTGGCAGCCCTAGGCAGCACGCTAACGTCTTTACTCCATTCTGTATGCTCCTATGGGTCTAACCCTTTCACTCCTTTGATTTTTTTTCCTCGTACTTTGTTTTTGCCTTTTTGTCAAGTCGGTCTTTGTACAGACCTGCTGTGTTCTCCTTCGTTTTGTACATAATTGTTTTTGGGGCAAATAAAATGCAGGTATGGATTAAAACCGCAGAATTAATGATTACCGGTGCTGGAAATGCTAGTGCTTGATGCAGTGTTTCAATTTTGCTGCCACTAGTACCTACAATGCAACGCGCGAAACTCACGTGGTCTGTCGATCTCTAAGCAGCGCCTTCATGATTGGTTTAGGCCACGATGTGGGCATGTTGTCTGGTGTTGGCCACACGGAGACTTAGCCTACGTTCACACTGCAGGTCTTAATGTTCAATTTCGATTATTTGATCAAATCTGATTTTTTTGTCTGCTTGTTCACACTACAAATAAAATGTGACAACAAACGCGCTCTAGTGTGAACCCTCAAAGCGGCCCGCATGCGCAAAAGAAGACATCACACACAACGTGCTCTGGTTAGATCCAGACCTAACAGTATTGTTTGACTGATGGCCTTAATATAAAGACTTGTTTCGGACTTTACGTTTCCCAATTTTTCATTAAGTTATAAAGTTATTTTGTTATTTACATATGGCCTAATAATTATCCTTATTGCTGTTTTAGAGATGAGTGGTGCTTCAAAGGATAGTTGCAGATTTTTGTCAGAATCTGCAGATTATACAGTACAAATAAAATGTTCACGTTTCTCCAACGTTGTCTTCCCAACAGTTTCACTGGATGGCCAGGAAGCGCTCACGATGTCTTGTCCGGCGCTGATAATTGGCGTCTGTTTTGTGTCAGTGACGTAAAAGACGGATTTAATGCGACATGACCGTTCACACAGCAGTCGCTTTCTAAAACATCAGATATGTATCGGATTCAGTACCACATACGAAAGTGACCCAGGTCGGATTTGAAAATATCGGATTTGAACAGCAGTCACATTAATCCAGCTCTTACTGAACTGTGAGAATGCACCTTATCAATGCATGAGGGAAGTGCAAAACGTGGTCGCAGTACTATTTATCCAAAGACTGCTCATATTTATCATCTCCTTACAGGAAATAAAACGTACTTCCTATCTTTCAGAAAAAAACATCTCCAATTGGCTTAGATTATTCACAAGTGAAAAAAAAAGGATAATACAGCACTTAAAAGGAACACATAAAATTTACATTACATTTAGCTAACGATTAGCTTGCTATGCTAGCAAAGTTAGTCAATTCACCGGAAATGAACAGGAATCATAAAAACAGAGGTACATCGGCATCAACAATTCCATTTCCCAACAGGCGGAAGAGTAAAATCCAACTTCGTGTCTTCACACATAACTTTTTTTTTTTTTAAACAAGGACTAAGGAAAAATTCCCAGTGAGCTGCGCCGACCAGCATACATAGCCTTTAGTGATGTGTCGGTCACGAACGAAATGGCTCTTAGAGCCGGGTCTTTGAACGACACTAGCCGGCTCCTTATCGCGTGCCGTGGGTGCGTTTTTTTTTCCTTTCTCTCACCTTCTCTCGCACTTTTTTTCCGCTTCACTCCGCATGCGAGTCTTGTGCCTTACGCTGGGATGAGAGGGGAGGAGGAACAGAGCAGGAGGGGGAGAGAGAGAGAAAGAGAGCCAGGGACAACAACGGCACATTAGAAAGGTATAGTAATCATCCACAACTATTTTCAGTTATATGAAAATGATAAAGGATTCAAAAAGTTTATTCATGCAGGCCCATATGACAGAGAATACATTTTATGTGGAGTGAATAAATAAAAGTATATTTACGGTGGCCCCAAGAGACAAAGGACGTACAAACTTCAAAACACGTCAGAACTCTGAAGCACGTACAAAACACAACAGAAGTGCTCCAGGATGCTAGGCGCAGTGTTGATCTTTTGTTACCAAGTGGCTACAGAAGCCAGCAAGTACAAACGACTGGATTTGGTGTGTGGTAGTAACAGGTAAATGAACATTTTTTTTAAATTATTTGAATATATATGAGTGCTTGTGTATAAATACACAGACAATACACATATGCTTTCAATTGTGTAATTTAAGTGATCTAGGTAGCTCTGTTTTGGAAGTTCAGTTCATGCTAGAAATGTGTTTTGGAGTTTGTACATGTTTTGTCTTTAGGGGCCACCACATATATTTATATATAAAAATATATGTGCGACAGACTGGCGACCTGTCCAGGGTGTACCCCGCCTCTCGCCCTAGGACAGCTGGGATAGGCTCCAGCGCCCCCCGCGACCCTGGAAAGGATAAGCGGAAGTGAATGAATGAATGAATATATAAATAAAACCACTTTTTTTTTTTACATTAGTAATTCCTTTTGTGCATAATTTTATATTATTGTTAATAATAAATTAGATAAAGCAACAAAACAACCCGAAGAGCCGGTTGGGAGCCGAAAGAGTCGGCTCTTTTTAGTGAGCCGAGCCAAAAGAGCCGGTTCTCTAAAAAGAGCCGGAAATCCCATCACTAATAGCCTTAACGTTGTTTTCCTTCGCTACTTCGCTACTCAAGGTCACAAGCACTACATAACATAGCGCCACCTACTGGTATTCCTTGGGATCAGCAGTTAATTTTCATGAGGCAATTTTAGGTGGGTTACACTTGGAATGCCATGTCTCCTCCTTATCTAATGTGTCATGTTAAAGTGACTTACCTCTGCCGCTGTCAGCATTTGGCTGCTGGTGTTACTCGGCTCCACAAATTCCTCCATCAGTTTATCAGCTCTGACAAACATAAAGATAGTAAGTTTAGAGAAAAATGATCCAAATACTGCCTTAAAAACAACACTGATGTTAAGACTTCTCATTCAAGCACATAAACGAATAACCACATATGTACCTTTAAAATTTAGCTTGAAAATATGATGAAATACTTTAAAGTAGCAATAAGAAAGATAATCAATCAGAATCAGAATACTTTATTAATCCCAAAGGAAATTAGGGCAAATCAAGTTAGATACTTCAAATTTCCAGACATTTCATCTTGTGTTTGTGCCTAGTTTTAAAGATAAACTGGACCTGAAATAGGAATTCAACTGAAAATAACACAATAACAAGTAAAAAACACTCTAAATGTCCTTTGATTTACTATAACTACCACTGACCACCAGTTTTTTTCTTACCCTTGGTATGTGAGGGACATTTGTTTCGGTCCTGCTTAATGCTTGCCTTCACTGAACTCTGAGAGATGTACCGATGGTTTCCATGGTATCCAAAGTTGACTCCACTTCATAAGGTCCCAGAAGTGAATTTAATAATCAACACCAAGTATCTCCATTATTTTGGGCTGCAGCTGGTAGTCCTTCTTTACTTGTCAGCCTTGGTGAGCTTGGCTTACCCACAGTGTTGGGAAGGTTACTTTTAAAATGTATTCCAGTACAGAATACAGAATACATGCCCCAAAATGTATTTTGTAACGTATTCCGTTAAGTTACTCAATGTGAGTAACGTATTCTGAATACTTTGGATTACTTAATATATTGTTATGCTTTTTACAACTACATGAATGTTGCTATCACATCCTGCAAATCCTTGTTTGTTTTTCTTTACCAATTAACTGTTAGGCCCAACTTAAGATAATATATGTAATGTAGAGGAGCAAAGACTTGGGTATGTTTGTATAAGCTGTTTTGTCTTCTTAAAGATAATAAAAAAAGCACAGTCTTTCCTTAACATTTTTTTTATTTATAAAGCTGACAAGTGGAAGACAAACATAAAATATGCCATTGAAAAGTATTTACTGTTATGGTCACCAACATCACTTAGTTAAAACAAAAAGTAGCCTTGCACAAGGAGAAAAAATATCAGCATTTTCAATGACTGTTTTCTTATTAGGACAAAAAAAGGCAATATATAAAATTATACTCAAAAATGAAAAATATATTATTTTGGCATTTACTGTCAATATTATTCTTCCACCAATAATTTTAAATTACAAAAGATTTTTCAATACAACTCAGATACTCAAACTCAATGTAACAATGAGAAATTACATTTTAAACCTTACCCCTAGATATAATTTTTAAAACAAGACATATGTTTTAATGCAACTCAGCAACATTACCTTATGGCCATTTAACAAAGGCATGCAACAAAGAACTGTCCAAGGTGTCAGTGCTGAACTGCTTGGTTGAAAACCTTAATTGGCCACAAAAATCAAATAATTGGCGAACAATTGCAGTAAACATATGAGGTGCTGCTTTTTGAATGCATGCCAAAAACAAATACTAAAGACTACAAAATACTGAGGTTTCGAGCCCTATCTGTGAATATCAAGATAGTTTCAGCAGACTACCTACATCTGTTTCGCCTAGTCTACAGTCCAGTAAAGGCGGTTGTAACGCAGCAAGAGCACCTGTTCAAAGTGTTTGTCTGTCATGCGGTTACGGTGTGGGGTGAAAACAAGTCCTCCGTGGCTAAAGAGACGCTCGACAGGAGCACTTGACGGCAGAGTTGTATTGTATTTTAAGAAGAGGGCTCTGATCAATGGATATCCCTTTAATGAGGTCAATGTCTTATCTGAATCTTGAAGATACCTCTGTACCTCATCCTCCGCTGTAGAACAGGTCACCTGTGTACTCTGAAAACTGAAGAAGCTGTCGTCATCATCTTCCGGCTCATTTCCCACTGAGGCATGTCCAGTGGTGCTGGTGTCATTAGAAGGTTCTGTGTTGAGGAGACGGGCCTCTTGGACCATTGTTCTTCTCATGGATTCTCTCTCATCATCAGCAAGCCACCAGAGTCGAAATTTTGGGATGGTGGATGCTGCCATCCTTGCTTCATGGGAGGCTAATACAGCTGCAAATCGAGTGTCAATTGCTTTGATGATTGCTAAGAGGATGTGAGTTGAAAATTGCACTTGTGTCAACTTTTCAGATAACTTTGCTTTCAGACTGAGAAGGGTGGGAATCACATATCCGAAATAGCAGTTCTTTTCCCCCTGGAGCAGGTTGACTGAGTAGGCAAGTGGTTTCAGAGTGGCTGCATACTCTTTGAGAAACACTGTCTCTTGAGGATGCAGTTTTGCCACCTTCAGTTGTTCACAGATTTCATTGAGCTGACTTTCAGGTAGATTCATTAGCTTCTCGATTGCATGGTATTCTGAGCTCCACCTAGTCACTGAAGGCACAACACATCTCATTTGGGCAATTTCTTCAATTACATCAGAAGCACCTGATGAGCGATGAGCCTTATTCCAGATGGCTGCACATTTTGCCTTTGCACTCCTATATAATTTTCTGGAAACACCCTGCTGTGAAGCAGCTTTATCAAGGTCAGTCGTGGCAATGAGATTTAGTGTGTGCGCAGCACATCGATGGTGTGGTGGCAAAAAGAAGTTCACCTCCTCGTGTTCTTGCTCCTCCTCAAGTACTGTAGTGACATCATTAAATTGTACATCATCTGTGTCTTCCAGATCATCTTCTGTTTCTGAATCTCCATATTCATTGAAAGCTTTTACAAAATTGCTCCCATTGTCTGTGACTGTAGCACTAACCTTGCCTTGGATTTGGAATTCAGCATGAACCTGACTTATTTTGGCGGCAATAACATCATAAGTGTGATGGCTTCTTATCCTCTCACATGCCAGTGCAGCAGACTTGCGATCCAATGTGTCTGACTCGATCCAGTGACATGTAATGCCAATGAAACTTCTGTGATGCGCAGTCCAGATATCTGCTGTTGTGCACACATTTTGAGTATGTAGAAGAATTTCAGTTATTGCTTCCTTCATTTTTGGAAAGGTTTTCTCAATGTGAGTCATCAATGTTTTTCTGCAAACAGGACTCCTGCCCCCACTTAGTCCTTCAACCATCTTACGGAATGAGGTGTTCTCAACGGTAGAAAAGGGCTGCACTTCATTGACTATGAAGTCAAATATCAAGGAATTTACTCTCCTTTGGGTGATGGCTGGAGTGCTAAGGATGGCTTGTTTGAGAGGAGGAGGGGCTGTGTCTTTGCCATCATCAACATGATCCGATGTATTTGCTTTGGGTAAACTGTGTATAACCCTGGGATGCATCCTCTGGAAAAAAAAAAGAGAGACCAACCAAAAAATAAAATATTACTGATGAAGAAATTGTTTTGTATTTGAGATCACTGCAAAAAGGTTGGGCAACTGGACGAATATCTCGACTATCAACAATAAGTTGAGCCTTTCGCCAATTGTTTTTACAAGAGGAATTTTTTAATTTTTTTTGCCCATGAGTAAGTATAATAATAATAATGTTGGTTGAAGGTAAGAGAAGCAGTCAATGGAAAATATAATAGCGGTGTTTTAACGGCATAAACAAATGCAGCGATTCATTTACTCAAACTCATAACAGAATGAAAGAAAAGCAGTAGTCTATCTTCAGAAAAAAACAAAACATTTAATTTAAATAAACAAACCACAATGGTGGGGAGGGATACCAAGAAACTGACTTCTTTTTCCACTTTAACTGTGTTCCAGTGTTTATGTCTTAGATACTCGACCAAAAAACAAATAAGTTAAAAACCAAAATGTCACTTCCAGCGACCATAAAAAAATATCAGAGGTAAAGTTAAGTTTTTTGTGCAATTTGGTGCATCTCGAATAAATAAATGAATAATCCAAAAAGTAGCTATGTTAATACAGAAACTCCAACAAGAAAAAATATCCCCCCAAAACTAAACTTTCTATTTATGTTCTAAATGCGCAAATCAGTCCGTGCATTATTACATTGCTCCGCCCATTAACAAGTCACCTGCACGATTATGTTGGTTATCGTTTGACTGACGATTGTCGGTTGGAAAAAATTTTAATCTCGCCCAACCTTAATGTCCACCCTACTGTTAATCATTTTGGGATGGCTTTCACAACTGCACACCATAATTTACAGCTCGTTAATGCTATCCATCAAGTTTACCCGTCTATGAACTAACATTAGCTAACGCCAGCTAACAATGTTAGCTAAAATCACAGCAATATTATATCGAAGCTACTGAAGTGGCACATAGCCTAGGTAGCTACCACAACTAAAATAAGATATTTGCAGTATGTTAACTTTAGTTTTTTTAAAATAACTTACTTTCAGATGTTTTCTTAGGTTGGAGGTGGAGTCTTTTGACGCAGAGAGCATCTTCTTTGCTGGCAAGCAGAGTTTGCATTGCACTGTGAAATTCCGCCCATCCCTTTCTTCTTTGAATATGAAATGGTGTTGGAACTTCCAACTCTGAAATGCATTCCTGCCCAACGTGCACTGCTGACTCTGTTGGCTGGCTCCGGCTGGCTCTGGCTCCATTGTTTGACTAACGCCACCAACAGGACGCTTTTTTTTCTTTTTTACAGCCTCTTCTCGCGTGTTTTGTTTGGGTTTCGAGCCGCAATGCGCGGCGTGGAATGACCAAAATTACAGAGGACCGCCATTTATTTCAACAAAGTAACTGTATTCTAAATACCACCTTTTTAAACTGTAACTGTAACGGAATACAGTTACTCATATTTTGTATTTTAAATACGTAACGGCGGTACATGTATTCCGTTACTCCCCAACTCTGCTTACCCATTTTGCTATTTGCTGCAGGTTCTACAACTCATAGCACAGATCCTCTCTGGAGTAGGGTGCCTGGCTGAATGATACCGAGCACAGCTAAAACCTGGCTAACAAGCCAGCTATTACGAAACCAATATAAGCAGTTCTACCTGGTTAGGAGGGACTGAACTTTAAAAATAAGAAAGAGGGGGCCACTGTAGGTAGCTTTGTCCTGTCAAAAACCTGAAAAATGCTAAATGAAAAATACACCTCAGAGGCCAGTGTGGGGGAACCCCTTCAGTATTGGTTGGAGTTTAATTTTCTTTAGAGGTTTCATAAATCGGTCCATCGATGGTGCTGATCTCATCTCAGTGTTGACTTCTAGTGGCTGTAATAAAACAGATGGTCTGATATTTTTTTCTCTGAAATATTGAAAGGGTTGAAGAATTAGGGCCAAACTTTCCGACTAAGAGCACATTAGTCTGGTTTGAATTTCCTTGTGCTGTCTGTGTAACAGTGTCATGAGTTTAAATCACTGAAGGATCAGTGCTGTACATCACCTGAAAGTGCATTTCCTGTCAGTATGGATCTACAGAGCCTCACGGCCATCAGTTACTATAAGTGTAGGGTTTAAAAACATCACTCATGTGAACTTGTGACTCTACAGGCCTCAGTAATGACTATAAACCTACTTATCTTTATTAATATGTCCTCAGAAGTCCTCATGCAGTTTACAGGCTATATATGAAAGTGTCACTGCTGCAGTCATTCATTCCTAAAACCTGCATCTTCCATGTTTGTTGGCTTGGTCCCCAACCATGTGTTCATTTATAACTTACATCCACAAACACACACAACATAATACAAACTTAATACATTTGACTTCAAATGATTTTTACTGCCCTTTCTTTTAATCCTGCTGTTTGTTTGCTTTCTAATGCACCATTGAATGTGCTATATAAATAACACTTGCATTTCTCCATCATTGCATTGTTTATTTGATTATACCTCTTCTTTGCCTTGCGGTGAAAGAATGAACATAACAACATTCCTCCCTTTCCGTGTTCCCTTTCTCTGCAATCAGTGTAAGCCGGTGCCGTGGCTGAGCATCGCCGACTTCAAGCAATAACAAAAGAAAACCCCTGTGTGCGATTTGATCTCTCTCCATGTCTGTGCTTAGCACTTGAAAGAGACATGTGGGCGTGAGAGACTTACAGTGTGAGACGACTTACAGTGTCTGTGCTCTGTGTTAAGATTTGCATGTGCTGACTGTGCCACCCACCTCCTTCTGCGTAGACATGCAGTGGACAGTGGACAACAATGATGGCAGTCAGGATTCTTTCATGGAAACAGGCTGGCACAGTCAGAGTCTCTTTGACAAAAAGTGTAACAGCATATTTAGCACTCTGGTAACAGGTCATACTGCTCTTCTTGATTAATAGAAAAAAAATCCATGGACACAATACAGGGTACCCTGTAAACATACATTATGTTTGCACATTGTGCAGCATATGCAGTTTCTACATATTTTCGTAAACTGGCACCATTACAATTGGGATCAAATTGCCTGTTAGCAACTCTTTTTGTAATGCTCCTGGCCCTGTTGAATGAGCTCACTGACTCACCCAAAAGCAGACAAAAGGGCAACAGGCTGCCAGTAATATCAAAGATTGTGTATTTAAACAGAAGGTCTTATACAAACGTGCTTGGAAAAACAAAAAACTTGAAGAAATCTAAAAGAGAAGTAGAGCTACCAAAAGGTGCAAGCCAGAATTAAACAAAGTGGAGACAAAAGGAATGGGAAACAGACCAAGACTGAGGAAACTGAGACACACTAAATACACACCATAGACCGAGAGAGGCAATAAAAACAGGTGAACTCACTCAAACACTGATGAGGGTGGAAAAAGAACAAAAGAGGAAGGCAAAAGTAAAAAAACCACAAGAAGAACTAATCAAGAACTAACAAGACTAAAAGGGTGAACCAAGTAAAGTCAACAGATAAAACAGATAAAAGAGTAGGGGAAAAACCATCAAAGAAACAAAACGAGAAAAAACAGGACTTCTAACTAAAAGTGTAGTTTGTTACAAAAACCATGACATACACAAAATTAAGGATGCAGGAAGATGTTCTACAGTTATAATGTGAGTCTGACAGTATTAGCGATGGGCCAAATCAACAAGCTGCACTGCAGTTTTTACAAAGCAACGCACATTTCTTACACTGCGGTATTTTTGCACACCCCACGGGAGAGGAGTACCTTATAGTCTGAATGCCCCCACTCGTGCTAAGCCAAAGTATTCAAATAATCATTGCATATTTAGGATAATAATTTCACTATTCATATAGTTTTCGAGGGTCATAAAAAATCAAGTTCAAGTATTAAAAGGAAGATTACATTTTGCTAGAGGAGCTTTGCATGATGAGTATTCTTTCAAATATCCACTTTATCTTATACCTTTGGCCCTGAAGTAAGTAATGAAGTATTCTGATTCTGACTGTAATTAAGCTCAGTGTTCATGATTCAACAATAAGAAGGAAAGTGGGCAGACTGGGCATCCATGGGAGGGTTCTAAGGAGAAAACCACTGCTGACTTAAAAGAACACAAGAAAAAAGATAAAACCTTAATGATCCCTACAACTTTCGGGAAATTGTTCTGTGGATTGACGAGACAAAAGCTGGATGGTTTGGAAGGTTTCTGTCCAAGGCCAAGTCAAAGACCGGACTTATGCTTCTCCACGGCCTTCAACTGGCCTTTAATGCTCGACTTCTGCAAAGATGAGTGGGCCAAAATTCCTCCACAACGATGTGAAGGACTCATGTTGCAGTTATTGCGGTAAAGGGTGGCAAAACTAGCTATTAGGTTTAGAAGGCAAGTACTTTTTCACACAGCAACAGTCAACTCAAGGTGCTTTATACTGTTAGGCAAAGACCCTACAATAATATTTAAAAAATGCATTTTGTACTTACTCAGAATATCTTTGTCTAGAGTTAAAATTTGTTTGATGATCTGACAAATATACCAAGAAACTAGGAAATCAAGGAGAGGAAAATACTTTTTACTGCACTGGGTTTACTGATTTGGTTGGACTAATGATTGCCTGATTATCAAGGGGCAGCTTTGTTATCCCTTCAGGTTTCATGCAAGTGAAGCAGCAATCAAAAGGTTACCCGTCTTGCAAAGAACTGAAATACTGTTTTTTCTACAGCTCATGGAACAGAAAAGGCATTCAGACGTCTTTTTGTGCAGCTGATGTTCTCTTTGTTGTTGAATATCTTTGCCAGTCAGCTCCTTTGTTCTGGTGGCGCAGGAATAAGATACAGCTCCTCCCTGCTCCCATCAGATCCACATCAAATCCAACACCAACTATCCTTGCTGTTTCCCCTTTTTTTTTCTCTGGGGGTTTCAATCCTTGCGTTTTTCACTCAATATATACTTACATCCTTAATCTTTTACCTTTGATAAGATAGAAAAGCTTATCACAATAGAAAGGAACACAGTTTTGGTTTTTTTAATCACAGGTTTGCAGGAAAAGCCTGCACCAAAGGATGAAGGGAAACAGTTTCTGACCACCACTCAAAAGCTTAGTATTGTTCCTGTAAATTGAGTTGCACCGTGCTCACAGGAGAATGCAGAATGACTTCCTCCCATGAGTGATAACGTAAAGCCCTGGTTTAGGCAGGATATGTTCTTCCGTCCTGGAGGAACAATGAATGGGGATTAATATGCTGCGTGACAAAGAAATGGAGGATTGAGGTTGCTGCCTCTCATAGCAACAGAGGTTCAGCGCAGGGAATTTATTCCTGCTTGTGACACACAGGTATGTGCGTGTGCTTTTTGCCTCATCTGGACTCACAATTCGAGCACAGACACACAACAAGTTATTTCATTCCCCCTCAGCTGATTATTGCAAATTCAACTTGGCCTTGGTTTGTGTCTGTGGGAGTAAGGACGGACCCGACCACATAGTTCACACTTTTGACACACTTTTTTTCCCCAGTTGCAGCTTTTCAGCTGCCAGCCACACATACACACAACAACAACAACAAACTCATCATGTCCCAGCACGTTGAATATGGGAGGCCTCCCGCCCACCCCCACGTGGGGGTCGCCTCCCTTTCTTTGTTGTGTTATAGGGTCTACCTTACAATTTAAGGCACCTTGAGGCAACTGTTGTTGTGATTAGGCATTGTATAAATAAAGTTGAAATGAATTGTAAACTCTAAACATCCACCAGGTCTCTGGTGACCTGGGTTAGGCTTTGTGGTAAAGTTTGAGTTTAGCTGATTTTCACTCGTTACAAGACTTAATTGAAATGTAACATCCTTTAGCCTTTTTTGCTGTTTCCCATGTGTCTAAAACAAAATGTGACCATAACCTGGATTTTAACACCAGCTATTTAAAACTCATACCAAAAACCTGTTAGACTTGTAAAGGTCCTTTCATTCCTAAGCTAAAGTTCTTGCTTACATTGGAATGCAGTCTGGGTAGCGATGTCACTCTCCAGGCAGTGAAGATGGCATCACTGGTAACATTGTTATCACATAAATTATGCTCTGTATGCTTCACGTCTAAAGTGCATAGTGCATTCACATTTCTAAAAGGGTGCTTAAAGCCCACAAGTTAAATTGGCTTTCTAGTCTGACTGATATCCAGATAGCAGAGACTTTAAACCTAATCTGGGCGATGTTTGGCACTTAGTTACAGCATTGAAAAGTATCCTGTTGGATCTGTGGCTGAACTGTTGCCATCAGTCAGTTTTGGTCCAGAGAAAACAGGGCCACATTGCTACTGTTGATGGAGCAGCCTGACATTTATTTGACTTTGAACTAGGAGGCTCTTGTATTGCAAGGGTGTGTTCTTTCACATACTTTTCTCCTCTGTAAATAGTCACGGCTGCTTATGACATGTTTAAACAAACAATTTGTTTGTTAGTGTTAACTAAAAGATGAGCAAATATTAGACTTAAATGTATGTGCTTAGTACTGCTCTATTTCCAAAATGTGCCATTAGTACATAGACATGTTTCTTGTCAACAGGTTGATATTTGTTATACTGAGTAAAAGTGATGGCACATTTTGTGAGATATTCCAAGGGGATGGGTTATGTCATAAAAATAATTCAGGTAATATTCTCTTTCTCATGTTTTCCTCTTGTGGACACAGGGGATCCAATTAAGCAGCACAATACAAAATGTTAAATGCAATTTTAACATGATGTAGAGCGATTTTGCCAGGTGTGCCACTTAAAAGTCAGGAGTAAAGCATGTTTTCAGTCAAATGAATGAACAAATATGTCTGCCTTCTTTTTCACTTTATGCTTTTAGTTCAGTTCAGATGTTTTTCGGTATCTCAGGGTGGCACCCGGAGAATCTTGTGGAGAGTCCAAACTGAAGGATAACCAAATGATTTATCTATTGAGAAGTACGAACGTAGAATGTAAATTTTGCAACAATGTGTCTCTTTGTGTATAAGAAGTGAGTCGACTGGCTTTGCAAATGTTTTCTTAGTCTCATTTATTTTCTCTTCCAGGAGTCTCCGTCAGCATCTCCACCTTCAGCCTGGTGGCCATTGCTATCGAAAGATACAGTGCCATCTGTAACCCACTGAAATCCCGTGCATGGCAGACTCGATCTCACGCCTATCGCGTCATCGCTGCTACCTGGGTGGTGTCATTGTTAATCATGGTGCCCTATCCGGTGTTTAGCACTCTCAAGTCTTTCCCAAGGCATAATGGTACTGTGGGCCGCATGTGCCGCTTGGACTGGCCCAATCCACAATCTGAGCAGGCCTGGTAAGTGCTTATTAACATGTTATGTTAAACTATTTGCCGCCAGAGAAAGAAATATAAAAGATAGGTGAAAAAAAGCATGGTCTGTAATCAGTTTATCAGACATATCTTTATGTAAAGAAAAAAATATCTGTGTGGGCTGGATGACTAGTTTGGAAATGATGACTGCCAGCTATTTTAAAGCAATAATATCTACCATTCTCAATAGATAAACTCTTGCCAGCGTCTGTGAAAAGCAAGACTTCACATGCATTACAATTATTTGGTGTGATGTCTTCACAACCTTGACAGGGATAAGTGAGTAAAATATGAATGCAATGGAAATGGAATACAGTTTCCATGGCTTTGCTTCCAAAAGTGTGGAAATTCTTGGATTCTCACTTACATTAAGTGGAATTATGTCATTTGTGACCAAGAAGAAGTAACTAAAAGTTTCTTTTACTGAAAACGCTGCGTCCAGATAAGCAGAATCAACTTTTTGGGAATCAAGTTTTCGACTATAAATTGATGACATTTCAATACAATTTTCCTGTCAACTACAAATCCATCTCCTGTCAGTATAATCTGGTCAACTATAGATCAAAGTCTTTTCAGTAGCTAATTATAACAGGACAACTTTGAATCAATATTTTTCCTATGGCATTACTATTACACTGTCAGGTTTCATCAATATTTTAACTTTGATTTGATATTTATTTAGCATTGAGATTTCAATCTTGACCATAATGATGATTTGGATGAAAAAAACAACATTAATTTAATGTGATTTTGCTATTTGGGCAGAACCGTATTAGATTACTAAAACCGTGATTTTTTTGCGAGAATGTCTCACGACAGTGACGTAAGTGAGTGCGCCGTTAGTGACAACAGCTGTGTGCAGATCAACAGTGGATCATATATCGATTGTGGGAGAGAGTATGAGCGTGCAGCGTTTAAAGCGTGGAAGTACTGACCTTACTTTGAGTTTGATTCCATAAAAAGTGACAAAAACATTAGCGTCCATCGTGCGTGGGAAGAAAACTTCTTTTTACTGCGAAAATAACCCCTAAACTTCCAAGCAAGCACCGAGTGCACTATGACATAATGGGAAATTCACAAAGAAACTCGTGGATTCTTCAACTGACCGCGGCACACCTGCACCAGGGTAAACCTCCGCCTACCGCAGTCCTGCTTTACAGGTGAAAATAGAGCAACAGGACCGCTGAGTCTTTGACTTTATTTATTTTCTGCGGTGTTTTACTTGCATCTATTTGAAAGAGTGAGTGTAAACACAAAAAACATTTTATTTTATGTGCTGGAATGTGCAGAAAATAGGTTTAAATGTTAAACTAATTTATTCAAGTCAGAGAATGTTGCATATAATTAAATTTTTGCTTGATGCATAAAGTTGAAAGATTAAAGCTGATAAAACAAGTTTTAAAAAGAGACTTTTCCATTTGATTACATTTTGTATGATGGATTATGCAGAAAACGTATACCAATAAATGGAGGCACTAGGAAAAAAAGGAAATAACTACATTATTACACAAATATTCTGCAGATAATGTGTCTACCCTCAGTGTGATCATTTCACTGTCTTTTTAAATTAATGCAATAATTTCTTCTTTCCCTACTCTTTGCTTAGAAAGAGGGAAGAGCAAATCTTATGAGAAGGTCAAGAGAGAACCGATTATTGCCGTTACAGTCTGGATTGCTCCACGTTAGGAAATTCATCTATTCATCTATAGCTCTCTAAAGGCCAGTAAAACCAGCTTTCTTGTTCAAAAGCTCCCCCAAATAGATGGATACCACCTCAGAGAAGACACGTTAAATCCTCTTGGGATATACTACTCAGGGATTTTTATAGATCTGTCTGTGAAAACTTTGGATTCTGTACGATGGTGCAATTAAAGTGAAGAAGAAGATGAACATGGCCAGAACTTGTACATCTCTTTTTCTCTCTTTTTGACAGCCTTTTGTGGTGGAACACTGACGAATTCTCTTTTCTCTGACTGTCTATCAAGCTCTTAAGCTTCACTGAGAAAGATGAGGCAGTGGGAGAGCAGTTAATTAGCCTGTTCAGTGAGGAGGTGGAGGAGGAAGGAGAAGACAATCAAGACTCAGATGTCAAAAGTTTCCATGTCACAGAGTACAAGCGCATTTCAACTTTTAATTCCTTGTCAGGGGTTAAAGCTTCCTAAGAGATAACACAATCTAGCTTTCGCTAGATGAAATGGACACCTAATCACCGAAGCAGCCATTTTTAGGTTGAGATCCATAAAAGAGCCATAAAGTGGTTAAAAGTCAAAGTCAAGCAAAGTATATATTTGCACTTACACATCATGTTCACTGACAAAGTTGCAAAAAGTACTCTGAAACGATGACTAATCTTATTCATTATTCACTCCACGTTTTGATCTGAGCAGATAACATTTTGCATTAAAAAGGAAACTGTATGGTTCTAACATTATGAATGGAGTGTCTTTGACTCTGTCGATTTTTCATTATCAGCGTTGGACCTTTATTTAGACCTAAAATACATCTAAATCGTATCTAAATTACAGCTGATCAACTATTCAGATCAGAGCTCTGATTTTCAGTAGATAAACGAGTGCAAGATTTGGGTCTAAAACAGAAGCCTATGTTAGTGTTGCACATCTGCATTCCTTTTAATAGCTATCTGTAGGTGACTTAGGTGATTGGTAAATGGACTGGTTCTCACATTACATTACTTTTCTACTCTACTAGAGCACTCAAAGCATGTTATTCATAAAGGCACTCTTTTCTATGCCTAAGTGCTTTCTATCTAACATTCAATGCAACTGCAAAAAAACTTGTTGTTCTGTTGTTGGCCTTTCAATTTAGCTCTTGCCGCAGCCAGAATAAAAGTCACGAAAGAACAGATTTTCTCTATCGTGAAACTGTATTAATAATAATGACAGCTCTTCACTATAGCCAGTGTAATATGTTGATCGTTATTATCATTTTGCACTTCTTCCTCATGAAGGTGTGCGCTGTCACTCCCTTTCCTGTTCAAGCACTTCTTCAACCAGTTAGCATTCTACCAACGCAAAACATTATCAATGGCAGATTAAGTTCTGCACACAGGCATCACTCTGGGAGCCAAAAACTACATAGACTAATGTGGTACCATAAATTCTGCTGGAGGCTTCACCATGGGACTTCCTACTCAGTGAAACTATGGTGGATTTCTTTTTATGTACAATCTCTGCTTCTATCTCAGACTTAATAAAGCAAAGCATAGCTGGATTTTACAATTTTATTTAAAGATGACTCTTGCAATTAATTTGTTAATTCTTCTTTTTGTTTGTTTTAGTAGTTTTCAGATGCATAACCATACAGCTAAAATCCACAACCTTAGAGACAATTTGAAGATGTATTAAGTTCTCGACCTTATCGTCCAACTAAAATCTGAGATATAAATAAAGCTGAACAAATATCCTTTGTAGCCATTTGAAGAGTTTTGAAGAGCCCCCTTTTGATCTTAACATAAACTACTGCTGGAAAGCTTGGGATCATTCTCAGATGTCCTCATTTTTGAAAGAAAAGCATATTTTTTTTCTCTAATTTAAAATTAAATTGACCAAAATTGTTGTGAATGGAAAATAATGATTATGACACAGTGGAACAGTTGTTCGCACTGTTGCCTCACAGCAAGGGTTTGAATCTGCCAGCTGGTCGGGCCTTTCTGTGTGGAGCGTCCATGCTCTCCCTGCGCTTCCATGGGTTTTCTCCGTGTGCTTCCTCCCACAATCCAAAGACATCCATGTAACTGCTACATCAGCTGTAATGGTTTCTTTGTGTCTGTGTTGGCCCTGTGATGGACTAGCAACCTGACTGGGACATACCCTGGGTCTTGCCCAGAGACAGCTGGGACACGCTCCAGCCACCCCCAACAACCCTGGATTGAGTGAGTGGCTAAGAAAACAGACAGATGTAATCAATCATTATAAAATCATTAATGGTTTAATGACTGAATGGTTTAATCTGTGTAGGCCTAGAAACAGCCATCACTCCTTTTTTTCAGTGACACATTGGGTTCCCTAATGCTATTTGATCACGTGAAAGACCAAATTGATCATGATTGCACAACTGAAAACTGTTGTGCTAATTAAAAAGCAATAAATTTGGCTTGTTAAGTTTTCTGGAGCATCAGCCTCTGTGGGTTCGATTATAGTATATAAATGGGCAAAAATAAAGAGCCGTGAGATATGCTAAGTATTTTTGAAGAATATTCCCAAAGGGAAAACTGCCAAAAACAACCCTCAAGATGGTAATGATACCAGACATTTTTAGTGACTCTAACCTTTAAAACACTGCAAACTGTAAAGCACTCTTTGACTCTTGTCTGTGAAGTGCTATATGACTAAATATTGTGTGCTTACTTGAAAGGATTCATGCACTCAAAACAGTAATCATCATCAGCCTCATCATCGGTGCTGTGCCTGTAGATAATCTGTCTGCAGCAGGTGTCTTTTGCCTAACACAGCATATTTCACTGTAACTGATGGTGAAGAAAATCCGTACGCCATGTTATGAGTAAAAATCTGGGACTCCAGGACTTCAGCATTCTGGGGTAAGGCCAGTCTAAAGCGTCAGCTCACTGATCACATTGGCCTACATGGGCGAGAATGCGTTTGAGGGAAAATGTTTGCTTTTAAACTATATTTTGCATCATTCACAAATATTAAATTAGCTTGACAATCCTTGATCATTTATGACTGTGTGCTGCATTGTAAATGCAACATTTAAACATTTCAAAAGGGCTCTTTGTTTCATTGTAAATCTGTTTTAGGATTTACTGCCAGGGTCTATTGGCCCAAATAACTCTACAGTTTATCTGTTTTGTTTTTTTTAAAAATTGCCTCTAATTTCCTTCCCTGGAATCCAACTGAATGAGTCATTAATGCAAGCTGTTATTATGACCTCCATCCATCAAACCATCCAACCAATTCCTCAACTGCTTGAAACCTTTCCCAGCTGTCATTAGGCAAGAGATAGGGCACACGGGTCACCAGAGTGACCTGCAGTTACATTTTAGGAAAATGGTTTCTATTAATATTGAATTGCCTCGGTTATTGTCATTATAACATCAGAGTTTTTGGTTTCAAAACGCCACGCAGAGCAAATAAAAAGTTGAACCCTGAAACATGTAGGTTAGAATCTTCCTTTATAGAGTCGGTTGTTTAGTTTAGTTGGAGAACTTTTGACTCGACTACTTGCTGCTGTTACACGTGTTCGTTTCTGATAACCTTCAAGTTTTTGGCGCCGTGAACACCTGTAAACGGTAAATGGCCTGCATTTGTATAGCGCTTTACTTAGTTCCTAAGGACCCCAAAGTGCTTTACACTACATTCAGTCATTCACCCATTCACACACACATTCACACACTGGTGATAGCAAGCTACATTGTAGCCACAGCTGCCCTGTGGCGCACTGACAGAGGCGAGTGACACCTGTAGTCTGACTTAATCCAATCAGTGTTTTATTTTCTGAACACTGCTATGCTTTGCTCATTTACTTTCTGGTCTGAATAATAAAGCCTTTTACATTAAAAAAAAAGAGCCTCCTGCTTTGTGGCGACCCTCCAGCAGGTGCACTATTAGCTGAGTTAGTGCTTTCCAGCTCTGACTGAACAGGACTGGAAATTAAAAGTGCAAAAGAAATTTATGACATATGCACCATCATTTTCTTTGATGATTAATGCGAGCCAAACGCATCTTTCCTGCTTGATAATCATGTTGCTTTCAGGTGATGTGGGAAAAGAGGTAGCTATGAATATTCAACATGTTTTTTTCCCTCTGCTTCAGCTCTACCCATCTGGGTTTTCCCTTTGAGGCAAAACAAGCGCAGATCCACTACTGCTGTTTTTAAATGCTGTTTCCACACTCCTGCGTGGTCACTTCCACACAGCTTTTGTCTAACAGATTTTCCACAGTATTAAACTGCCAGCTGATAGACGCCTTTATTTATTTTTTTATTTTTAATGAGAAGTGCTGAGTTCAGAGAGTTGCCCAAGCAGACATTAGAATATCAGACAATGAATGAAACATGGCCTCTTCCTGTGTGCTGTCGCTTTTATGTGCTGACTGATGCACCGCAGACACCGGCAGTTAAGAAGAGCATTCTCTCATTACTACCAATCAAATGGGAGATCTGGCTGCATCTACTCAGCGCCGGTCCATTTATTTATTACCTTGCTTGTGCGTGCTCGTGTTTTGCTTTACTTGTACACGCCACCTTCTCCTCTCTCTCTAATACACACATTCGTTCATTCGATTCACTAATACAGTCTCTGGTTTTCCAGTCCCAGGTGGGAAAACTCAGCAGCTTTCAAACAAAGCTCCAGAGCGTCGAAGGACTTCCACAGAATATGTGCGGAGGGGTTTCCGTCAGATACTGTGACAGAGCTGACAGAGGCTCTAAGCCCTTTGAACCTTTTTGCACTACTCAGAAATTCCTCTGTCAACATTTTGCTCTGCTTTTTTCTTTTTTTTGCTCTACACTCAGTTCATAACTTTTTCTTTGATGTGCCACCAATCTAAGCACTGCAGAAAGCTGGGATTGGTATTCTTTGTCGTCTGTGAATAGAAAACATTCGTGTACCCAGTCTAAATCAGTTGAAAACATCCCCAATAATTAGATAATCTTTTAACTGTATTTGTAAATGTTATGTGCACATTTACATACAAACCGGACACTCTGGGTTTAATAGTTTACAGCCTTTTTTATCAGCAGCATAAGAGCCACACAGAAAGTTCTAATATTTAACTCTCGCACATTGGTTTAAAGTGGAACACAATTAAAATCATTGGCGTTATTCAGTGGTTTGAGTGGAGATTCTTGCTATTGATCTCAAATGACCAAGTTATCTAACTGCAGCAAACAGCTGATGTGTACTAAATGCTCATTTACAACTACACGCTTCTACCTGGACAGCATTAGTAGCTTATTTATCTAATTTTCATTCGACTCATCAACGGTCTGATTCAAGCTGTTTAAGGTCACTTTACCCTTCACTTAAGACAGCTTTCCAGCTAGTTTGTGTTTAGCAGTTCTGGGGTACTGAGTATTAGACATGATTGAGACATAAGTGTGTTTGGGACTTTTTAATCCCATTGCAATTATAAACAAGTGTTAAACTGGGCTGAAATGATCCAGAATGGCATTCTGGCCCCTTCAATTAGTGAGCAATAGAATCTTGTAGACAGGTTAATAATGCGAATGACTGTCAAATGGACCAGTTCTTACTTGTGCTGCAGACTCTTGTTGCTTCCCGCGGCGGTATGGAAACACTTGCACAGTAATAAGAAAATATTGTTAGCCCACGGGCTGCTTACATCTTCAGTGCATTCATTTGGCCTTCTCTTCCCAGTGATGCGTTTATGGTGCAGATGTAAAAAAAACAACGTTTAAGTCATGCTATGATACTCAGCATCCAGATAGGAGCTACTGAAGACAAGCAAGCATAAATGGATTTTTTTTAGGTGCCAAGTCCTTTCCACTGGAACTTTTCAAACAGCTTGACAAACATGACCAAACACACAAACTGTGTTGGTGCAGTTTGTTGCACAGCGTGCCTGCTAGCGAATGTTGAGTTTCCCACTCTTAGTGTTGCGCACAGGAGAGGAAGATGAGAGGTTATTTTCAAAAGTTAGGACTGCACACCAAATCCATTGTTCTAATTCGTTTTAAAGTTTTTAAGTCAGATATTGAATCTATGCATGCTGTGCTGCTGAATTATGTTTTTGTGAAATGTTTTGCAGAACAAATTGAAGTAGGTCTAAACTCATTTTGTGATAATACTGTACTAGACAGTTTGGTGCTGATTAGATTCACTCACTAAATTCTACCTTTTATCCTTATAGTATCTACAGGTTGGATCTCATCTTTACAGCTACAGTACCTCTCAGAACAGGCTCTGCCGCGTATCCAGGGCTAACACACAGACAACCATTCACACTCACATTCACACCTATGGGCAATTTGGAGTTTCCAATAAACTTATCCCCACTAACTGCATGTCTTTGGACTGTGGGAGGAAGCCCCGGCCGGAGAGTGGAATTGAACTCTTGTTGCTGTGAGGCAAACCACTGTGGCACTGTGCTCAATTTAACCCCGAATTATGTATATGTTGTTGTTTGAATATGGTAGTTGAAACAGTGTGAAAAAGTAGTTGCAGCCTTTTATCACATTTAAATGTTTCAGATCATCAAATAAATTTAAATTCTAGACAAACATAGCCTGAGTAAATACAAAATTCAGTTTTTAAATTATGATTTCATTTATTAAGGAAAAAAAAAACTATCCAAACCAAACTGATCCGAGGTGGTAAAGTAATTAACTTCCTGTTTAAGTCATAAATTAACTGCTATTATCCACTATTTTTTTGAAACCTGAGAGATGAGATTCAGTTTCACTAGCCTCACCCAGGCCCGATTTCTATTTAAACAGGACCTGTCTGACAAAGCGAAATAGGCTAAAAATGTCAAAAAGCAACACATCATGCCATAATCTAAAGAAACAACTGAAAAGCACGCCACTGATATCTAGTGAGGAAAGGGAAAGACATCTCTAAGGCTTTGTTGAGCCATTTCTAAGTCCTGTGAACCACAGTCAGAGCTTTAATCCAAAAAGTGAAAACAATTCAAACAGTGTTAACCTTCCCAGGAGTCGTCACCCTACCAAAATTACTCCAACTCCACGCTGATGACTTATCCAGGAGGTCACAAAAGAACTCAGAACAACATCCAGAGAACTACATGCCTCACTTGCCTTAGTTAGGGTCATGATTCAATAATACGAAAGAATCTGAGCAAAAATGGCATTCATGGGAGGGTTCTAAGAAGAAAAACACAGCTGACTGAAAAGAACTCAATCACATCTTTGAGGGGAAAAAACATCTGGGATACTCTGTGGACTGGTGAGACAAAAATTGAGCAGAACCAAAAATGAGCTTTTTGGGACGTATGCATCATTTGGCATAAAACTCACACCAACAGTCAGACATGGTGGTGGCAGTGTGCTAGTGGGCCGGGGCTGCTTTCTTCCTTCAGGACTTGATACAAATTAGTTATAATTGATGGAACCATGATTTGTGCTCTCTATCAGACAATGATATAAATGATTCTCCTGAAGGAGAATACCGAGCCATCAGTTCATGCCCTGAAGCTCAAGTGCACTTGTGCACCCACTTATACAGTGGGTCAATGATCTGAAATACATCAGCAATGGTGTGAATGGTTTGAAAAACAAAATGAAGGTTTTGGAGTGGCCTTGTCAAAGTCGGAGTCAAATCAGATTGAGATGCTTTGGAAATGATTTATATTTTAGTGTGGCTAATGTGCAAAAAACTAAGAAATAAAGAAGCAGGCAAATATCTTTTCACAGTGCTGAAGCTACAAAAAAAGACAGCTACCAAAAAGATTTAACTCAAATGTACTATATTTTATACCTGGCAGTATAGTGGTTGGCAATGTTTTAGACACCACCCATGGCCGTAAGAATGGATGGATAGTTTTATAACTTGTAATATTTGATATTTTTGCCTTTTACCTGTAGAAAATGTTGAGAAACTGAGAAATTTGTCTTTTGAACAAGTTTTTACTGGGTGAGAGGTGATCATAGTCTTTTTGTTAGCAAACATTTTTCTAAGTAAAGCAAAACTAAACATATAAAATACATTTTTATGCAGATGACATAGTCCTGCATGGACAGGATTCTTCAGCGCCAACTTATCAAACTTTCCAGTGTTTTTCAGACATGTCTTAAGATCCTCAAACTTGTACTGATTGATGACAAAACAAAAACAGTACTTTCTACACTATGATCTTCTAATCTACATATGTTGGGATATTGACACTGGAAAAAGCATGGTGCAAAGCCCTGTTGTGTCATGCATCTCAAAAAGGTGTTTAAGGAAAGAATTTGTAGTAATTATTATGCCAGTTGGTCTTCATGTACAGTAAGTAAGTTAAAACTTCATACTGTTGTTCTGGTCTTCCAATAAGGCTGCGGCAAAAAAACCCAAAAAAACCCCACTACTGGTGATATATACAAACGCTGCAGCATCAAGAGTATCACCAGAGGTAAACAGCTCAAAGAAAAACAGAGTGTAAAGGCGGGTTACACTGCAGGGTGCTGAGGGGGGTCATGGTCTGCAGAGAGGAGCTGCAGAACTGACCTGAGATGCTGCAGTACATTTTGCTAAGAAGCAAAGGGGGTAAAGATAACTGTTGGGAGGAGCATCTGTAGGGCCTTTAGCCCATCTCCTGGATGTGCATGGCAATACAGAGGCAAAGAGAAAAACAGTTACGCTCACAAGCAAATTTTTCAGCTGGATTTCTTCAGCTTTGAGGACTGATTTAGTTGCAAATCTGTGATTTTTACACCCCTTTTATTCCATTCTGGCTGTTTTCAGGTACGTGCTGCTGCTGCTCATTCTGTTCTTTATCCCGGGAGTGGTGATGAGTATAGCCTATGGTCTGATCTCCAGAGAGCTCTACCGGGGCATTCAGTTTGAGCTGGGCCAGAGCAAGGAGGCAACTGGTGAGATCCATTATACATTTAATCCAATTGTGAAAGGATTGTTGTTTGCATTGATTTAACTTGTAGTGAAGATGAAAAATCACTTTCTCCAGACCCAAATGGGGCTGCCATAAATTACATGTGGAAGGCAGGAAACAATCAGAAGGGCCAGTAAATGTTCCCCGACTATAAATGGCTAGTAAATATAAGACATATGCTATTGTGAAAATAAACATGTGCCTACTTGAGTTTTATTGTTATGCACTTAGATAGCACACTGTCATTTCCAGGCAACAGCAGCAAATAAATATTTCTACACATATACAAAGGGACATTTGTGTAATCTGCCTCAAGCAGAGAATGACATATTTTGTTGCTACCTGGAGGTTCTGCACCTGTTCCATCCAAAAATATACTCCACTGTCCTTGGAACCACTCGGGTTGTTGTCTTGCGGCTGATATTCTCCATTTAAACAGAAACAGAAAAAAATATATCTGATATAGCTGAAATACGGTCACTTTAGGTCAATTATAACTGCTGCTATAACTGTGTGTATCAGCAGCACCAGTTTCCATGGAGTCCAGTCTTGAGTGTGATTCATCAAGGTGGGGAACATGTGAAACAGAATTCAGTAGTGATGGTAATTTATTACTGAAATAAAATTAGAAAATAGATCGTAGCAAAATAAACTTCCATCCTTGCATGGAATTCCACATGGAGTTGAATCATTTAGAGTTGGGTTAGGGTTATTTTAAGCTACAGGATAATTATGCAATTTTCAGACACTAGCAGACGGTGCGTTGCAAATCAGGTTTTACATTTTGGTTGGCATCACAGTCATTTTGTTTAAATGTGTTTCATTCAGGTGTTCTAAAAAGATGAAAGCGTGTAAGAATGGAAATGAACCTTTCAAAGCCATTGCCACATTGTTTCCACTGTAGAAGTGTGAACAAACAGAAATGAAGGCTAAAGTGCTCCAAGCAATTTGTTATATTGTTACACTACTGAGAAATCTAATGTCATTAATGCTTAACTTTGGAAACGTTACACCCAAGAACTGCATGTGAAGTAAACCCAAACACACCTGCTAATCCATGATTAAGATCAGAGGAAAGCCTGGTTTCTGCCTGACATCTCTTCCTGTTAAAAGGGAGTTCTTCATCCCCGCCGTTGACTAGTTCTTGTTCACATGGGTTATACATACGGAGAGTGTTTGAGGGTAAGACAAAATAAGTATTTAAGATTAAGTTTAGAAATGTTATTTCATCCATCCATCCATCCATCCATTCATCCATCCATCCATCCATCCATCCATCCATCCATTTTCTTCCACTTATTCAATTCAGGGTTGCAGGGAGGGGTGGAGCCTATCCTAGCCACAATTTTATTCATTTTACAAATTACTTTGATTTTGATGATTATTTCGTTAAAGATCATGAGGTAGAATATATTTTTAGAACCTACTAATAAACAAATAGTGAAATTAGTTCTCCAAACTCTGGACATACTGAAGCTATGTGTCAAAATATCGGTATAGCTAAACAGCTAATGTTAACGTGTGCTGGCCAGGATAGCATTTATGATAACTGTTTAATACTTAAATGTTGTTCAAACGGGAGATTTATCGACCCCTGAAATTCCTCCTAAAGGGTTTGTTCAGTGTTATGAAATTTAACCACTTCAGTTGTTAGTGAGGGAAGGTGGGGTGTTTCTAACTGTCTGCAGCTGTGTCAGCTGCAGGAAGCCAAAATGTATTGTAATCATGTGTCACCTGTTTCTGTTAATGACACGTGATTTAAGGTGACTCAAACTTACGCTTTCCCCCTGTACTTCTACAGGCCAGAAAAATGGTGTAGACAGACCTTTGACAGGGCCGAATGACGATGATGATGGCTGCTACATCCAGGTATCCAAAAAGCCCTCCTCTTCTGTGGAGCTTCCCACCCTCTCTGCCTCATCTAGCACCGTGCAGGTCAAGACTGAGCGCGCCCGCAGCAACACCTCCGAGGCTAAGCTGCAGGCTAAGAGGCGCGTCATCCGCATGCTGATGGTGATCGTAGCACTCTTCTTCATCTGCTGGATGCCCTTGTTCACAGTCAATACCTGGAAAGCCTTTGACATGAAGTCTGTCACCAAAGCCCTCTCAGGAGCACCCATCTCTTTCATCCACCTCCTGTCCTACACGTCGGCCTGTGTCAACCCCATCATTTACTGCTTCATGAACACACGTTTTCGCAAGGCTCTGCTGTCCACTTTTGCCTGCTGCAGTCGCAACCGTCTGTGCTGTTGGTGCAGTGGGAGGGAAGGTGGGGAAGACGGCATCAACGCCACCTCCATGGGCACATCGATGGCGACCTCAATGTCCAAGTTCAGCTACACCACTGTAAGCACCACCGGCACCTGCTAAGCCTCGAGGAGGGCCGGGTGGTCGCATCAGTGGCTGTGGTTACAGTGTATGTGCCATCTGTTTTATTTTTTCCCTGTTTTTTTTTTTTTAATCTTCTGTTTGTCACTCTTCATCTTATTATGGTGTGAGTCATGTGCTGAGTAATATCCATGCCCTTGCTTAGAGGTCTTTTTCAAAGGTCTTCTTTAAATTCTTCGTGCATGGTTGCAGAATGTGAAGTGGAGAAAATACTGTTTCTTTTTGGTGACATCCTTTTACTCCAGTTTAACTAGCAGCATCTGCTTTGTTGCATCCTGAAAAGAACATCAAGTGCCTGTGCTCTTTGTGTGGCTTTGTTTGTTCGCTAGCTGGGACGGACATTTTAGTGGGAAAACTATGTTGAAAATATAAATTCTGTGTACATATTATTCTGTCTTTAAGTTTATTTAAGGTGAACGTTTTGATGGAGACTGCTAAATAATGAAGACCGGCTAACCTACTGCGAATGGAAGGATTTCGGTTCCATTTTTGTTCATCTTCAGTCATTCAGGGCATCTTTTTCTGGTGCCAGTATTATTATTACTATTATTTTATTTTTATATTCATTAATCATTGATCTTATCATTAATATTAATGCTAATTAATCACTATCCTATTTATTTATGACCATTTTCCCACTTGATATTATGGCTTTTGAATGAGTACTACCATGCAGGGAGTGCAGAATTATTAGGCAAGTTGTATTTTTGAGGAATAATTTTATTATTGAACAACAACCATGTTCTCAATGAACCCAAAAAACTCATTAATATAAAAGCTGAAGGTTTTTGGAAGTAGTTTTTAGTTTGTTTTTAGTTTTAGCTATTTTAGGGGGATATCTGTGTGTGCAGGTGACTATTACTGTGCATAATTATTAGGCAACTTAACAAAAAACAAATATATACCCATCTCAATTATTTATTTTTACCAGTGAAACCAATATAACATCTCCACATACACAAATATACATTTCTGACATTCAAAAACAAAACAAAAACAAATCAGTGACCAATATAGCCACCTTTCTTTGCAAGGACACTCAAAAGCCTGCCATCCATGGATTCTGTCAGTGTTTTGATCTGTTCACCATCAACATTGCGTGCAGCAGCAACCACAGCCTCCCAGACACTGTTCAGAGAGGTGTACTGTTTTCCCTCCTTGTAAATCTCACATTTGATGATGGACCACAGGTTCTCAATGGGGTTCAGATCAGGTGAACAAGGTGGCCATGTCATTAGTTTTTCTTCTTTTATACCCTTTCTTGCCAGCCACGCTGTGGAGTACTTGGACGCGTGTGATGGAGCATTGTCCTGCATGAAAATCATGTTTTTCTTGAAGGATGCAGACTTCTTCCTGTACCACTGCTTGAAGAAGGTGTCTTCCAGAAACTGGCAGTAGGACTGGGAGTTGAGCTTGACTCCATCCTCAACCCGAAAAGGCCCCACAAGCTCATCTTTGATGATACCAGCCCAAACCAGTACTCCACCTCCACCTTGCTGGCGTCTGAGTCGGACTGGAGCTCTCTGCCCTTTACCAGCCACGGGCCCATCCATCTGGCCCATCAAGACTCACTCTCATTTCATCAGTCCATGAAACCTTAGAAAAATCAGTCTTGAGATATTTCTTGGCCCAGTCTTGACGTTTCAGCTTGTGTGTCTTGTTCAGTGGTGGTCGTCTTTCAGCCTTTCTTACCTTGGCCATGTCTCTGAGTATTGCACACCTTGTGCTTTTGGACACTCCAGTGATGTTGCAGCTCTGAAATATGGCCAAACTGGTGGCAAGTGGCATCTTGGCAGCTGCACGCTTGACTTTTCTCAGTTCATGGGCAGTTATTTTGCGCCTTGGTTTTTCCACACGCTTCTTGCGACCCTGTTGACTATTTTGATTGAAACGCTTGATTGTTCGATGATCACGCTTCAGAAGCTTTGAAATTTTGAGACTGCTGCATCCCTCTGCAAGATATCTCACTATTTTTGACTTTTCTGAGCCTGTCAAGTCCTTCTTTTGACCCATTTTGCCAAAGGAAAGGACGTTGCCTAATAATTATGCACACCTGATATAGGGTGTTGATGTCATTAGACCACACCCCTTCTCATTACAGAGATGCACATCACCTAATATGCTTAATTGGTAGTAGGCTTTTGAGCCTATACAGCCTGGAGTAAGACAACATGCATGAAGAGGATGAAGTGGACAAAATACTAATTTGCCTAATAATTCTGCACTCCCTGTATTTGGCCACAAGTAAAAGTTTTAATGGAAATGAAGTATAATATTGTTTTTTGGATGACATAATTGATCATTAACCTCCTAAGACCCGAACTTTTTCATGGCATGCATTTATATTTTCTCTTTGCTATTTGGGCTCATTGGGACCTGATGAATGTAAAAACAAAGAATTATATGATTTTTTTTTTGCCTGATTTTTGTTTCTGAGAAAAATGAGATCCACATACGAGCACATTCGCTTTAAATTTTGATAGAACAGTGGCAGTCTAACGTCCTCGTAAGTGGATATCAGGCCCTTGTAGAGCAAAATTTTATATTTTGGTCTAGACAACAAAAAAATGTGATGTCCACATATGTGGACACCAGGTCCTAGGAGGTTAATTAATTATTGTGCTGTTTTGGGTAAACTGGGTAAATGTTTCCCCCCACTACACTTTCTTATACTACAGAAAGGAGAAAGGAACACAAGTTTTTAATTTTTCTATGTAATTAAAAACCTCAACGTGTACAATAAATGGCCCAAAAATCCATATCTCTTCATATACTTACTAATGTGAGAGCTTTAATGAAAGAGGTGAGGACTGTTCATCCACTTATTCTGCTTGTTTGAGGCCTGGTGGTAAGCGCATATCAGAAAATGTGAATCTGCCTGAAATCTCTGCAGCACAAAGTGCAACAGTTTAGTTGGGAATATTTAGCTAGTTTCTTCTTAAACTCACCAAATCAAAAGCAACTACTGTAGCGACTCAGCAGCAGTTTTAGAGGCTTTGCGGCACCTTAGAGGTCAACCATTCTCATGTTTAACTAAACTAAAGCTTTACATGTGTAATATATAACCAGCTGTTAAGAAGGTGAAAAAGAGAGAGAAAGCACAAATGTTTGGTGAAAACCTTGCTAATAGCTAGCAAGAATGCTATAATGTAAAGCTGATCCTTCAGGGAAACAAAGGTATGAGATGGTCGGAGATAGTTGTTCAATACAGAAGTTTACCTACCTGCTAAGAATGAAAGGGGACCTGTTATTTTTTGCCTTACTTTATGTCATATGTGTAATGTATTAATGCTTGTTGTTCATGTATAGCAAAGGATCAAATACTTAGGCAAACATACATAAAATTAATCGCTGAAAGCAGAATGCTCAAGCTGTAAGCTGAAGAGAAAATGAATAATTTATATTAAAAAAAATTGGCAGCTGATGCCCAAAAGGAACAAGAAGGATGTTTACAAGGCACTGGATGCCCCTTTGCAGGCTTCTGAAAGCTGGTCAATCAGAGGAAACTGGGAAAGGAGGGAGCATAAAGAAACATGAGATAAAATGCCCTACAATCTAGCTTGGACAATGCAAAGCTATATCTGTGCATGAGGATAACAAAAAAAGATTGGTAAGAGTAATAGGTCCCCTTTTAACAGAAACATGTTCAACTGGAAGCAGGAGAGGAGGGACTGGGAAATGTTAATAGCTTGGAAAGTTTGCAAAGTGTGTTTATGTGTTGAAATTACTCTAGAAACCTCTTCGTTCAGTGTTGTATTGTACATGCGGTCATGCTGTCATGTCCAGAACTGAAAATGAAATAAAAACTAAATGAAAAAATAAATGCCTCACAATTTCAAAGAGTGGATTATTTTTCTCCTTTAAAATGTTTTTTTTTCCCAGTAAATCTTAATTACCCCCCCCCCCCCCCCCACCCAAAAAAAACAAAAAACCTCAAACAAATAAACAAACTAACAAACAAACTTTGTTATCATTCAGTTGATAATGTTACAATATAAGGAGGCAGCATGAGAGAAGAAAAGGCAGGAGTGAAGCTGTGACAGTGGGGACTTTAAATGTAGTCACTATGCCTGGTAAAGCAAGAGAGCTGGCTAATATGATGGAGAGAAGAAAGGTAGAGGTATTTGTGTGTGCAGTTGATCTGGTGGAAGGCAAGCCAAGCCAGGAGCACTGGAATTGGATTCAAATTGTTCTACAATGGTAGGAAGCAGAAAAAGCAAAATGCAGTAGGAGCAACCTTAAAGAAAGAGTATGTTAATTGTGTTGTTGAGGTGAAGGTTACATAGGGTAATGAGTTTGTAGCTGGCAGTGTTGGGGAGTAACGGAATACATGTACCGCCGTTACGTATTTAAAATACAAAATATGAGTAACTGTATTCCGTTACAGTTACCGTTTAAAAAGGTGGTATTCAGAATACAGTTACTTTGTTGAAATAAATGGATTACACTGCGGTACTTTCCTGTTTCATTTTGTCGCGGGTCAGGACTGTTTGGGTTTTGTTTGACAGCTACGTTCTGTTGTTCCAGGCGGCAGCGTTACGGTTGCCATGGTTACAGGGCGACGCTCTCTCTCTCTCTCTGCGACTGTGTGTTTCCTGGGTGAGAGAGCACCTTTTCGTTGTTGCTGTTGTTGTGCTAAGCTAACAGGCAGAATGCTACAAGCATTCTGGGCGATCGTGGCTCAAGAGTTGGGAGTTCGCCTTGTAATCGGAAGGTTGCCGGTTCGAGCCCCAGCTTGGACAGTCTCGGTCGTTGTGTCCTTGGGCAAGACACTTCACCCGTTGCCTACTGGTGGTGGTCAGAGGGCCCGGTGGCGCCAGTGTCCGGCAGCCTCGCCTCTGTCAGTGCGCCCCAGGGTGGCTGTGGCTACAATGTAGCACCAGTGTGTGAATAGGTGGATGACTGGATATGTAAAGCGCTTTGGGGTCCTTAGGGACTAGTAAAGCACTATATAAATACAGGCCATTTACCATTTATAGCTCTAAAGAATGTAGCATCATGGGCAGTGTAGTCCGTGTTGCAGGGAGAATGGACTGCCATACACGTTATGGGTCTCTCAGCGCGAGGAGGGAGGAAAAAGGGGAGTGGAAAGGTACGAGTTGTCATCGAGGAAAAACGGGAGCTGGAAGCATGTAAATATAATAATAACCACTTCAGCCAATAAGAGTGCCTGACGAGCCCAGTTGTAAGTAAGCTATTAAGACTCGACTGTACACCGTGTTCGTGTTTTCCTCCGAAAACAATAAGTTCCGTTGGAGCAGTCTTTCAACGCCTCTCTTTGTCTCTCGCTAGCAAAGTCGACCCACACAAGCCGACAGGGACCCCGCCGTATTAGTCAGAGGTCCCTTTACTACAGTTCGGAGTCGCGGACCTTCAGTAATAGTAATAAATCACAGCAATAGTACATTCACGTTGTTGTAAAAAGCATGATAATATATTAAGTAATCCAAAGTATTCAGAATACGTTACTGTCATTGAGTAACGTAACGGAATACGTTACAGAATACATTTTGGGGCATGTATTCTGTATTCTGTAATGGAATACATTTTAAAAGTAACCTTCCCAACACTGGTAGCTGGTAACCCAAGGTTTGATGCTGATTGTTGAAGGGAGATAATAAAGGCTGGATGCCAGAAGAAAAGGCAAGGCAAGGCAAGGCAAGGCAAGTTTATTTGTATAGCACAATTCAACAACAAGGTGATTCAAAGGAGGAATTCTGGTGTAAGTTGGGTGAAGTGGTAGAGATTGTCCCCAGGAAGAGAGACTGGTGATTGGAGTGAATTTCAGTAGACGTGTAGGTGACAAGGTGTTTGATAGGTATGGTGTTAAGAATAAAATGCAAAACTCTGAGTGGTAGGTGAAAACAGCTCAAGTGAGGGAAACTGCCAAGAAGGTGTTTGGTGGAATAGGAATATAGGATAGGAATATGATAATAAATAAAGAAGTGGGATGGTCAAGGAGATGAAGAAAGTCTACAGGAATACTGGGAGGCATAGAGCAAAGAGGGAAGTAGCAAAGGAAGAGGCTCATATTGAGTTGTGTGTGAGGCTGGACACTAAAGAAGGAGAAAACAGCTTGTTGGCCAGGTAGAGAGACCAAAATGGAAAGAGTGTGCATCAGGTTAGAATGATTAGGGACAGAGACAAAAATCTCCTAACGAGTTAATATGCTGAGAAGATGAAAGGAGTAGTTTGAGCAGCTGATGAATGAAGACAATGAGAGAGAGGAGCATGAATGGAAGGAAACTTGTGAATAATGAAGAGCAGCTAATTAGTAAGGAGGGAAATAAAGGTGGCTATGAAGGAAATGAATACTGGAAAGGGAGATGGTCCAGATGGCATACCAGTACCTGTTTAATAAAGGAAAACAAGAAAAAAAACCCCACAACATTAAATACAATTTTGAAAAATAGAATTCAATCTTCCAGTTTAACTTTATATTAGCAGATGAACGGCTCATTTTCATAGAGATTCTAACAGTTTCAATTTAGCCGTTTAGTTAGAAAACACAGCTTATTTTTAAACCTTCACACCTCCCACACAATTCTTACTGTGGAACATACTCAACTAAGCTTTACATATGAAACTAAACACAATACATTCTGTCTTCTTAGAGTTTCTCAAGAAGTTGCCAATAATGACAGTTTTTCAATAATAAACCACTAGAGAGAGATTCATGGCATTCAGATAAATATGTCATTTTTAAACATTGTCTATTTAACTTTGAACTTCCAAAGCTATTCTATACATCATTATAAAAAGAGTTGTTTGTTTTCAGATTATAGCCTGCCTACCCAAACGTGTGGTAAAAGACCACATACTGGAGAACACATGAGCAAAAATGCTCGATATTAAACACTTCAAATTTACAGTGTTACGTTTTTCTGATGTCAGCTGAAATATCTTATATAATTAAAGCACTCAACAGTGGGCAGAAAATGAAATGAAGCATATTGGATATTCACCCACTTTGGAATCTTTGAAAACACAGATCATTTAAATAAACACAAGTGAAAAAAGAAACACAAAGTTCATACAAATAAAATTGGTAAGAATAACTGAACCAAATGACTAAAACCAGATTCTCAGCATACAATCCAAATATTGCAGTACAAATCAACACTCATCATTTCATCTGTGACCATTCTCCTCGGACCTCTGGCATCAACACACAAAAAAAAAAAATCCTGCAAAGAACTGCAGCTCACTCATATATTTTTCTTTTTTGGTCATTAGGTTGTTGTATGAGAAAATCCCAGTTGACGACCAGCCTGTGTTGCACCAATAGCCATGTCATGTTGAAAGACACTCAGTTATATTTTCTTCCCAATTCAATGTCTAAATGCAGTGAGTTGGTCCAACAACTACCAAACAAAGTGGCCAATGTGTGTAATATAAAATACGTAGAGCTTCATTTTGCAAATCAGCTGACTTCAAAAATTAATCTGCTACATAATTGACTCAGGTGTATTTCTACATTTATGCACATTTTATGCATTTATTCGGGGTTTTTTTTTTTTTTTTACACCTTTCCCAACACCAACTCAAGCTCTCTGGACAGTTTTGCACCATCACCCTGTGATTAAGGCAGATGAGATAGCCACATCTGACGACTCTGTCTTAAACATTTGCTGATATGTATAAAATAAGCCTGGTACATAAAATCTGGCTTTATTCTTGTGTTGATCTACCATGCAGCAGAGAAAACTGGTATCAACCAAGATTAGTTAAGGAACTTAAATCAGTAGTCATTCTTGAAAATGTATTTTGGGTACTGATGCAAACATTAACATTAGAATGTGAATTAGCAGGAGAAGTGCAGATTTCACCTGCTTGAATCCTCCAACCTGCCTTTGCTACGAGCAACACTGAAAAAAATTCCATTATCTCTGTGGCATCTTTTACGTACCTTCTGCGGCAATGTTGCCAATTACAGTAAGCATTACCTAAGTATAAAGCTCTTGTTTTCAGGCTGAGACTAACAAGGTGTTTCTCAGGGATCTTCTCCTGCAGTGTAAATTTCATATTTTTGCCTTTGAAAACTGATGAGAAATGCCTCCAAAAGCATGACAAATGCACATCATTCAGGTCTTTCATAACAAGTTTGATTTATGAAGCCTACACAAAGGAGCACAGACTGGAGTAATAAGAATCAAGAGAAATATATAATGTGATTAATACCTAATGTAATTGTAGCAAAACAACCCATTCTAATGTGAGAATGCATTCTTTAGCTGCTTGTTCAGATTTATCTTGAAACTCTCTTTTTCCATTTCACAGCTGCAGTAGGGCTGGAGCCTATCCTAGCTGTCAAAGGGCTAACACAGAGGTACAGATAACCATTCACACAAATGGCCAGTTTAGAATCATTAACCTGACATGGATGTCTTTGGACCATGAGTAGAAGCTGGAGTACATGGACAGAACTCACTCGGGCATGGAGGGAACAGGGGATGGCCAAACAGGACAGAAGAAGGCTCCAGCCGGCTGGCAATTTCAAAGCAAAGACTCTCATGATGTGAGGTCACAGTGTTAATCATCACACCATTGTGCCACCCAATTGTTCTTACATGTAAGTCTTTATAACCTGGTCTGCAGTGGGAGACCAGAATGCATTTTAAAGTTATATTATTAGTTTCGTTCAATTAATACACCTCGGTTCCTGACATTCTTAAAGAAAATAACCCTGCTTGACCGCTTAAGAGATTTATGTGCAAAGAAGTGTTTCCCAGGGCAAAACAGCAGTTTTACATTATTATTCAATTCAATTTTATTCATATGGTGCCAAATCACAACAACAGTTGCCTCAAGGTGCTTTATATTGTGAGATAAAATAATACAGAGAAAACGGTGAAAACCCCAACAATCACATGACCCCCTATGAGCAAGCACTTTGGCGACAGTGGGAAGGAAAAACTCCCTTTTAACAGGAAGAAACCTCCCACAGAACCAGGTTCATGGAGACGTGCCCATCAGCCATGACTGGTTGGGGGTGAGGTTAGGAGGACAGGATAAAGACATGATATGGAAGAGAGCCAGAGATAAATAATAACTAATGATTAAATGCAGAATGGTTTATAAACCCATAATGAGTGATACAGGTGAGTGAAGAAAACCAGTGCTGAAATGCATTAAGAAATCAACAACTGAATCAGTCTATGTGCATATATTGCATATCTACTGATGAAACTCTGGTACCATAAATGTATTTTTACCATTACCTAGCTACCTGGGAAAAATAAACCATTTTTCTGACTGATTAAAGTGATATGATTAGACAGTTAGAGCAGTCAACAATAAAAATGTCCTGACAGCTGTGATATATGTCCAGACTCATCCCGGAGAAAAGCATAGTTTGTGATTTACTGTTGGATGTGTCAGCAACAATTAATAGTTATGAAAAATGTACAAATTTACAACTACAGCAACAACTTTCCAAGTTGGGGATGTTCATGAGGATCGTGTAGGTAATCATATGAAACTCCAGGTATTGCATTAACTCACATGGAAGACTTCTAATTAAAGCAGATAACTAATTAGACAACTAATACAACTTATATGGGTTTAGTGTCAGGTTCCACTGTGGTAGGGTAGGACCCAAATGAATTAGGCTGCTGGAGGATTCCCATGACGCACTGAGTATTTCTTCTTCAGTCACCTTTCTCACTCACTATGTGTTAATAGACTTCTCTGCAGTAAATCGTACTTGTTATTAATCTCTGTCTCTCTTCCACAGCATGTCTTTATCCTGTCTTCCTTCTCTCTCCCCAACTAGTCACAGCAGATGGCCGCCCCTCCCTGAGCCTGGTTCTGCCGGAGGTTTCTTCCTGTTAAAAGGGAGTTTTTCCTTCCCACTGTCGTCAAAGTGCACAGCAAATCCAGCATGTCCAAATTAACACTGTCGGATTTGATTTCAACACTATTAAAGTGTCTATATGGGTCCACACCAGAGAGTGTTAATTTAACTCTTTTTGGAGAGTTGGTACGTTAACTCTGATTTAGTGTTAAACACCAAATCTGTCTGGAGTTGATAATTTAACACTTGGTGTTAAGAGTTTATATATTAACTCTCAAAGAGTATTTTAGTTTAACTACGTAAGAGTTATCTTCTAATTCATTCTAAAAAGCGGGAATTTTACTGTTCTGAACTTCTAGAAATTTATTTTGGAAATAAACATTTACTAAAAAGATGCAATGGTTTTTGAAAAACATTTATTCTGAACTGTGCACCACAATTTCAAAACATTTTCTGAAAGATGTAACAGTATACATGTTCTCACTTTCATTAGAATTTTGTTTATCAAAAGGTCTGACATGGTAAATGCAAATAACAGCATTCTCATCACTTATTTCTTCAATACAATATGCATGTCCTTCATTCATCCCTTTGTGGAACTTCAACGCACTTCTGCTCTCCCCCATATTCCATCTTCACAAGCATATCCTGTGCGGAGATTGACTAAAAATTAGTTGACGCCAATTAATGGCACAAATAATCCAGTAAACAATTGCAGCACAGTAAAAAAAAAAAAAAAAGGAATCCTCTTTGAGCCATTACTTGTGTAAAGTATTTTCCCAAAAGACAAGGACACAGGCAACAGGTAATACTGAACTAAATGTAAAACCGCAACCTTTTTAATTTTTACCTAAACCGTGTGCACAAAACTCTGGAGGGATCTATGCTAACGTAGAATCGAGTCAGGACGTCAGCTACTGCTGTTTGCTCGTGTTTTTTATTTTTATTTTTATTTTTTTTTTACGGGCGATCGTTTTCAGGCTTCAAGTAGCACCATTATACCAACATTTCACATTCTAGACATTGTTTTAGGTGTATTTGACCAAAAGTTTGACTGAAAATTCACATGCAAGCTTTTTTCAAGGCTGTGGTATTTGCCCGCAAACAATACCTTTCAGCTAGCTAAAACAGAATATTATGCTATCAGCGAGCAACATGGCTAATGCCTTTCACACAGCTTTGTCTCAACTCCAAAGAGCCACAGAAGTAAAAGCTAATAACAATTGAAACAATCTTTGAAAAAATGACTTACCAAGCATGGCAAACAACTCAAATATGTAGAGCAAAATGTTCTGAAACGGCTTCACTTCAGCTTCGATTGGAGCCGTGCTGGGGGCGGAGTCTGTGAATTTACTCTATTGGTGTCATAGCCCCTCTAGGAGTTCAGAGTTAAGAGGTCAAGAGTTAATGTTTCCATTGTAACACCTCCAGATTTGACAGAGAAACACTCATTTTTAACACTCGATTTTAACTACTATCATTTTACACCTCAGAGTTACATTAAAAGAATGTGACTCTGCTTAGAGTAAAATTAACTCTACTTTTGCAAGAAGACTATTAACACCAAAACATTTAACACTTTTGAATTTGCTGTGTGCTTGCTCATAGGGGGTCATATGATTGTTGGGTTTCTCTCAGTATGTATTATTGTAGGGTCTACCTTACAATATCCCACATAGCAAAATTGGTATGTCCTGGAACTGGCCCACACAATGAGCTTACACTTGGCCCACATACCGCTAAAAATGACGGCCCTTTGATGGCCCAGATCAGGTTTGCCAGAGGGGGCCCACACATGGGCCAGCACAAGGCTAGTTGCAGACACACTGCTGGCACTGTGCTGGCCCAGAACAGTTTCAGCTCTGACCCCAGATGTCAGCTTAATGTGTACTTTAATCAAGCCATGTAATAACAATGTGCCAGAACATAATAATGCAAAAGTAACATGACGAAACTCTAGTCAGACAGTGAATGGACTGATTCTCATATAATGCTTTTCTACTCTCCCGGATTACTCAAAGTGCTCTATACAACAGGCCACATTCACCCAATCTCTCTAAACTGAGTGCTTTCAAACTACATTCATACACATCCACGCTCTTGACATATAGAGTGGAGAAGCCAGGAATCGAACCACCAACCTTCCGATTTCTAGATGAGCCGTGCTACCATCTGAGCTACAGTCACCTGGTGGTAAACATGAGTAAACCCTCACTAGGTTTTGGATAAAGTGTACACTCACAAACCTGTCAAACCTGCATTTGAAATGTTGGCTACCATAGCAGTATAGTATTGCAACATGGCATTTGGGTCTTCTAACTAAAATAGGAAAATAGGAACATAAATAGTGCCATCATTGTCAGACCTGGCCCACATCTGGTTGACATACCACTTACCATGCCAGAAGTCAGCCAGCAGTGACACCAGTCAGTAAGAAGTGCCAGCTTGATGCCCGATCCGGGCCAGAGCTGTTTTCTATGAGCCTGGGTCACAAAAACCAAACCATAATCAGGCTAGATGTGGCGTGCCATCACATAAACAGTGTCATCTATGCCAGGCCTGGCCCATATCTGGATGGCATACCACTTACCATGCCAGAAGTCAGCCATCAGTGCCAGCTTGACACCAGATCCGGGCCAGACCTGTCTGCTATGTGGGATACGACGCCTTGAGACGACTGTAGTTGTGATTTGGCGCTATATAAATAAAACTGAATTAAACTGAATTGAATTGAAATGCAGGACTCACAACACAGTAAACACTAACAGTAAAGACTTATAATGCAACCACAAACTAAGAAACACTGGAATTTGGCATGGAAATACACTACCATACACTAAGGTGAAACACACAACATAATGGCGAACACTACAAAGCACAAGGGAAAACTAAATCTAAATCTCAAGCATAAAATATCAAAAAGAAACCATAATGATTCCACAAAAACTCAAAACCCCTGGGTCCAAAATGGGACATGGCATTTAAGTTATAACTGCAGCAGTTAAAACAGAAACTTAGACTATTGTCGTCCTTGTTCTCAGCTACTTCTCAGTTGTATATAGTATTTGTATTTGTATTCTATTTTTATCTTATTGTATATTTATTTTATTTTATTCTACTGTATATAGTATTTTATTTTATTCTATTCTGTACAGTTGTGTACTGTATTTATTCTTATTGTATTCTAATTTTTGCCTCATAACTTTTGCACTGTCCACTTCCTGCTGTGACAAAACAAATTTCCCATGTGTGGGACTAATAAAGGTTATCTTATCTTATCTTACTTGTGCTCCTCCAGCTCATTTGATGTCTCCCTGAATGAGTTGGAGAAATTAGCTTGGCCTAAGTGGTGTCCATGAGGCATCCTAGTAACATCCAACCACCTCAACTGGCTCTGTTGGATGAAGATGAGGCTTTACTGTGAGCCCTTCCAAATTAACCAAAATGCTCACCCAATATTGAAGAGAGAGCCCAGACAGCCTTCGAAGGAAGCTCATTTCCGCTGCTTATCTGTGATCTCATTCCTTCAGTTAGTAGCAAATACCCATTACCAACAGGGCAGGAATGTAGATCAACCGGTAAATTAAAAGTTTTGCCTTCATGCTCAGCTCTCTCTGAACCACAACAGATCAGTACAGCGTCTGCATCACCGAGATACTTAAACTCCCCTACCCGGAGAACCAACTCATCCCAGACATGGACATTAATTAGCCATAGAATCCTGCACATAATGCATAATCTGCGCATTTGTTTGACTAAAAATGTATAAATAAGCTGAACTTCTCCAGTTGTCTGAATGGAAGTTGCAGTTGCTGTTCATTAACAAACCACATTTCCACAAATTTTATTCATGAATTCAATCAGTAACATTAAATTATGTGTTGCTGTGAATAATTTAACACTGTGCTCAGTCCTAATTGTATCACTTGGCCTCACAGCTTATAAACTGTATTTGTATTAAGCAGCATGATGTAATACCTTTGTCCTATATATGGTGCATGTTGACAGCTTAGTACTGTCACATCCTGTCACTTTCAAGTGTGGCCCGTTTTTCATGTCGTCCCATTGCTTTGCAATCCCTGTCCCTGCATTCCCCCTGCCACCCACTTACCACCCAGCTTTTTATCCCTTTCGGTGCAGAGGCATATGAATACATGAATGACAATAGCGTATGGGTGACAACTGAGATTTGCAGACACAAGCACTGTCCACGAGCAGTTTAGGGACGCGGCAGAGGTGGTTGTGAGTTCAGCAGGCAGACAATTGGCACACAAAAATCCCTGAGAGAGCTTTACGTGTAAATGCTTGGTTTGGCGGCATCCACTTTGTGTGTGCTTTTGTAATTAAGGCAGGAGACAATGAGTGATTTCTGTCACGATCCTGGGTCTTAGGACCCAGTGATTTGAGTTTTAGTTCATTTTGATGTTTATAGTATGTTTAGCTCATTAGGCCTCCTATGTTGATTTGCTTATTAGTTCCCCCTTGTGTTTCAACCCATGTTAAGTCTCCCCTGCCCTTCATGTCTCTCTGTGCCCCCTCTGTTCTGTTTATGGTGTGTCTTTGCATGTTTGAGTTTCTTGTTTTCTGTCACCCTGCATTGTGCATTATGTTCTCATGGTTGGTCTTTTGTTACTCCCTCTAGTCTAGTCTCTTGTGTTCAAAGCTGAGTATTTCCCTCTGTGTATTTTGGTTCTTAGACCTCTGCCTTATGGTTTGTCTCTGTTTCTTAGTTGCTGTCTCCACTGTGTCTAGTTCGCGTCTCTGTGTGATACTTCCTGTTTTACTTTGAAGGTCCATGCCTCATGTGAGTGTTTCTAGTTTTGCGTCTCTGTCTCGTCCAGTCCTGATTTCTCCCAGCTGTGCCCTCCTTCTGTGTCTCATTCCCTCGTTATCCCTCTGTGTATTTAAGCCCTGTGTTTCTCTTTGTCAGTGTCGTAGTCTCCATCATAGCTGTGTGATTTTTCCCTGTGGCTCCTTGTGCTTTAGTTTTCCCAGTTTAGTTTATTTTGTATTGTTTTTCGTGTCCCACTCCACGCCAGCAATAAAGCTGTGTTTTTTGAGTTTACCTTTTGTCTCTGTGAGTTTGCGTTTGGGTCCTACTTTTGCCTGCACACAGCCGTACTGTGACAGATTTCCATATATTTGCCAGTACTTGGCGCATTGGAGAATCTCGTGGATTTATTTCAATGCCCAAGCATTCATTCCTCTTGCAGTATTTATGTGGATGAGATTGTGAGATTTAAAATTTATTGAAATGGAAAGAGATGTGTATTATAAATGAATATATATGAATAATGAAAGAAAGCATTTTAAATTTTTATTGTATTATAAGGTTTTAAGATTTACCTTGTGAAATACATTTTACTTTTTGGCCATATGACATATCACGTTGGCTAACCTGTATTAATAAAAGTTCATCCCAAAGAAACTGAAATATTTTCTATATATATATATATATATATATATATATATATATATATATATAAAAAAACACCCAGCACGCCCCTGCGGGCGGTTTATCCTTCAAGCTCGGGTCCTCTACCAGAGGCCTGGGAGCTTGAGGGTCCTGCGCAGTATCTTAGCTGTTCCCAGGACTGCGCTCTTCTGGACAGAGATCTCCGATGTTATTCCCGGGATCTGCTGGAGCCACTCGCCTAGCTTGGGAGTCACCGCACCTAGTGCTCCGATTACCACGGGGACCACCGTTACCTTCACCCTCCACATCCTCTCGAGCTCTTCTCTGAGCCCTTGGTATTTCTCCAGCTTCTCGTGTTCCTTCTTCCTGATATTGCTGTCATTCAGAACCGCTACATCGATCACTACGGCTGTCTCCTTCTGTTTGTCTACCACCACTATGTCCGGTTGGTTAGCCACCACCATTTTGTCCGTCTGTATCTGGAAGTCCCACAGGATCTTAGCTCGGTCATTCTCCACCACCCTTGGGGGCATCTCCCATTTTGACCTCGGGACTTCCAGGTTATACTCGGCACAGATGTTCCTGTACACTATGCCGGCCACTTGGTTATGGCGTTCCATGTATGCCTTGCCTGCTAGCATCTTGCACCCTGCTGTTATGTGCTGGATTGTCTCTGGGGCATCTTTACACAGCCTGCACCGGGGGTCTTGCCTGGTGTGATAGACCCCAGCCTCTATGGATCTTGTACTCAGAGCTTGTTCTTGTGCTGCCATGATTAGTGCCTCTGTGCTGTCTTTCAGTCCAGCTTTGTCCAGCCACTGGTAGGATTTCTGGATATCAGCCACCTCCTCTATCTGCCGGTGGTACATACCGTGCAGGGGCCTGTCCTTCCATGATGGTTCCTCGTCTCCCTCCTCTTTCTTGGGTTTCTGCTGCCTAAGGTATTCACTGAGCACTCGGTCAGTTGGGGCCATCTTCCCAATGTATTCTTGGATGTTTGTTGTCTCATCCTGGACTGTGGTGCTGACACTCACCAGTCCCCGGCCCCCTTCCTTCCGCTTAGCATACAGCCTCAGGGTGCTGGACTTGGGGCTCCATGCATGGTAAGGAGCTTTCTTGTCTTTATGTCAGTGGCTTCTATCTCCCCCTTTGGCCAGCCTATTACCCCAGCAGGGTACCTGATCACAGGCAGGGCGTACGTGTTGATGGCCCGGATCTTGTTCTTACCATTCAGCTGACTCCTCAGGACTTGCCTGACCCTCTGCAGGTACTTGGTGGTTGCAGCCTTTCTAGCGGCCTCTTCATGGTTCCCATTCGCCTGCGGGATCCCCAGGTACTTGTAACTGTCCTCTGTCTGCAATGTTGCCTTCTGGTAGTTCAATCCCCTCAGTTCTGACTACCTTTCCTCTCTTTGTTACCATCCGACTACACTTCTCCAGTCCGAACGACATTCCAATGTCATTGCTGTATAGCCTGGTAGTGTGGATCAGTGAATCGATGTCTCGTTCACTCTTGGCATACAGCTTGATGTCATCCATGTACAGGAGGTGGCTGACAACTGCTCCGTTCCGTAGTCGGTATCCGTAGCCAGTCTTGTTAATGATCTCACTGAGGGGGTTCAGGCCTATGCAGAACAGCAGTGGGGACAGAGCATCTTCTTGGTAGATCCTGCACTTGAGAGATATTTTTTATATATATATATATATATATATACATATATATATATATATATGCACACACACACACACACACACACACATGTGTATATGGGGTGCAACGATACACAAAATTCACGGTTCGGTTCGATACTTTGGTGTCACGGTTCGATATTTTTTCGATACAAAAAAAATGTTCATGCCTTTTTAATTTGTCATTTATTAAAATTATAAATATATATTTTAACTCAAAAGTACAGTTTTTAAGTTTAACCCTAACCCTTGTGTGTGTTTTTTATTTTGACAGCGAATGCGCACCTGCGGACCACTTATGTGCAGCCCTGGTTATTTAGCTCATCATATTGCAGCCACAGAAATTCTTTTGTCCATGAAACCATAAAGCTGCACTTTCTTTTTGCCTTATAGTCTGATTTGTCATAACTTCTCCGTTTTGTGGTAAGCTTTTCTTTGGCTGTCACTTCTTCACCCTGACCTGTCTTATTTTGCTTTTAGACACGCACTCACATAAGCTCAGCGATTCTCTGCGCGATCAACCTCTCACATGTTTAAGCTTGCTGCGGGAGATTTCACTTGTCATGTTTGCATAGTAAGCTAACGATTAATAAGACGATGTCAGAGGAATTGGTGCACAAATTATCATCACTCACAGATCAGTGCTGTCGCTCTCTATACACAGTTCGCAAGATTGCAAAGTGAAAGCAAAAAAACAAGCGCAAATTCAAACGCGACTTCAATATGTCACATATTGACAGTGGCTCACCGATGCCAATGACATAATTACCCAGCTACATTTCTGAAAGAATGCAAAAGCATTGACATATATTTTTCCTACAATAGCCCGACGGGCAGGGAAGAGAAAGATTTTGGTAGCCCGACTGAAAAAATCGCTAGCTCCGGGACGTCGGGCTAGCGATATTGCAAGCCCTGTATCTGATTGAGGAATCACTCATCTTTGGAAAAGAGAGTTTATTACAGAGAAATGGCTCTTTCCAAAATAAAAGCTATACTATCCGCTTCTTCTGGGCTATATTCTCAGCAGCATAAGGAGAATCATGTGCTAACAGCTGTCTAAATGACTCGGCTAAAGTTAGTAGCATGCTTGCTTTTTTTTGTCTGCTTCCACTTGTCTTTGCACTAGGATGATGTCGGTGTAAATGTGCAGTCATATTCGTTGTGTTCCCACTAGTGCTTTCAGGTTAATCTCGTTGAAATGACCTTAACGCCACAACACGGCAAATCTCCGTTAACGAGCTACTGCCGATCGCTCCGTGCATGGGGCTAGACGGCCAACACGTTAACGAGCTAACTGCGCTAACACACTAGTTCACACCAATGTAATTGAGCATTGCATGGCACATCCAACATACTGTTTTACTTTAGTCCATGACTCGCTTACCTTCAGGGTCATACGTCACATGAAAACCAAAATAATTCCAAACGCCAGATCTGAATGAGGTTCAATTTGCCTGTTGCAAGGAGAGCTTAACTTCTGTCTCGCTAGCTTGCCCTGCGCTCTTCCTTCTGACTATGCTGTCTGTGTTGAGCGCTCAGTGGATCTGCGCTGGACAGTGCAGCCTAGGTGGAGTAGTCGAACGCAGATTCACTGAGCGCTCAACACAGACAGCACAGACCCCTAATAAATATATATATATATATATATATATATATATATATATATTAATTAGGGGTGCAACGATATTCGTATCGATATTGAACCGTTCGATACAGTGCTTTCGGTTCGGTACGCATATGTATTGAACAATACAACATTTTTAATTTATTTGATCTACTTTCCTTCTGAAGTGGATCTGCACTCGACAGTGCAGCCTAGGCGGAGTAGTCGAACGCAGATTCACTGAGCGCAGGGCAAGCTAGCGAGACAGAAGTTAAGCTCTCCTTGCAACATGGCAAATTGAACCTCCCCCACCCTCATTCAGATCTGGCGTTTGGAACTATTTTGGTTTTCATGTGACCCTGAAGGTAAGCGCGTGATGGACTAAAGTAAAACAGTATGTTGGATGTGCCATGCAATGCTCAATTACATGGGTGGGAGCTAGTGTGTTAGCGCAGTTGGCTCATTAACGTGTTGGCCGTCCAGCCCCATGCACGGGGCGATCCGCGGTAGCTCGTTAACGGAGATTTGCCGTGTTGTGGCGTTAACGTCATTTCAACGAGATTAACGCTGACAGCACTAGTGGGAACACAACGAATATGACTGCACATTTACGCCGACATCATCGTAGTGCAAAGACAAGTGGAAGCAGACAAAAACAACAAGCACGCATGCTACAAACTTACAACTACAAACCGAGTTATTTAGACAGCCGTTAGCACATGATTCTCCTTATGGGGACCTGATATGTTTAATATGCTGCTGAGAATATAGCCCAGAAGAAGCGTATAGTATAGCTTTTATTTTGGAAAGAGCCATTTCTCTGTAATAAACTCTCTTTTCCAAAGATGAGTGATTCCTCAATCAGATACAGGGCTCGCAAAATCGCTAGCCCGACGCTAGCGATTTTTCCAGTCGGGCTACCAAAATCTATCTCTGCCCTGCCCGTCGGGCTATCGTAGGAAGGGAAAAAATAAATAAATAAATATATATATATATATATATATATATATATATATATATATATATATATATTATTGCGCGTATTATATGCTTGTAGCACCCATTTGATCCCCCCACAATAATACTTCACAACATTTCAGATTTCTTTTTCTTTATGAGCTGTGCCTTGGTGGATTTGCTACCATGATTAGTATCATTATCCTGTTGAAAGATCCATTTCCAGTTCAACTTCAGTTTTCAGACAGATAGCTTCTCATTATTTTCAAGCACTCTTTGACATGATCCAGAATTCATAGCTGACTCAGTGGCTGCTAGCTGGCTTGTCCCTCAGGTAGCAAAGCCACATCAAACAATTTCATTTTCACCTCTGTGCTTCACAGCTCTTCACCCAAAAAACAGCCATATATTTCTACTGATCCATTTGTCCTGAGCGTGCTATTTACCTTCAAGGGCAAACTGTATTTTTTTGTTGGACAGCAAAGGCTTTTTCGTGATATACCCCCCCATGCAGGCCGTATTTGTAAAATCGTGGTTAGCACTGTTGCCGCACAGCACGAAGGTCCTGAGTTCAATTCCAACATCAGGCCGGGGTCTTTCTGTGTGGAGTTTGCATGTTCTCCCCGTGTTTGCGTGGGTTCCCTCCGGGTACTCCGGCTTCCTCCCACCGTCCAAAGACATTCAGCTTGAGGGGATAGGTTAATTGGAAAATCCAAATTGCCATTAGGTGTGAATGTGCGAGTGAATGTGAGCGCGAATGGTTGTCTGTCCCTGTGTGTTGGCCCTGCGACAGACTGGTGACCTGTCCAGGGTGTACCCCGCCTCTCGCCCTATGACAGCTGGGATAGGCTCCAGCGCCCCCCGCGACCCTGAAAAGGATAAGCGGATGGATGGAAGTTTATTGACATAAGCTAGTATATCATACAGTATAATGTCTAAATCAGCTACAGAAGTGGGAAGGAACCAAAAGATGACAGAGGCACATCTTAAGGCTTTCTTTTATGGTTGCTGAATGAACTATTCGTTGCCATTTTTACAATTAGCAAAAGCTAGAGAACATTATCTAAATGTTTAAATGCTGGAACAAAAATAACAGCATTAGCAACAAATCCATATAAAAGAGAGATGCTGACAGTGTTAATTGATTGAAGTTTGCCCCTGTGCTAGGCAATATGTTTTGTTTTGTTTTGTATGTGCTCTCTCTCTCCTCTGCCTGGGCGGTGCTCATCACAAGCTCTCGCCTCTGGCCCACGCACCTGTTTCCAATCATTGTACCTGCTGCTGATCTCCTGTAATCCTGAGCCCTATTTAAGATTGCGGGTTGTTGAGTAATCTGCGTCAGTCTATCCGTCACTTGTAATCTGAATCCATGTGTTTGTTTCTGAACCTCTTGCTAACTGAGGTCTCTGTGTATATAGATCTTCCCTAGACCTGTCCCCATAAACCCAAGAGTCCCGTGAGCGAAGAGTGGTGAAGTGTGTGGAAGTGTGAGTGGCTGCAGAGGAGAGTGGAGAGGAATTCTGAGAAGAGAGGCGTGTGTGTGGACCAGCCCTGAATCCCTCCCCGCAATCCCTCCCCGCACATTTTATATATCTGCACTTGGTGTTTATACTGTAAATAAAATCACTGTTTCCCTGCAAAGGATTCCTGGTTTGCACCTGAGTCCATTTGAGAAACATGACAGAGGTAATGTTAAATAGACAAACTTCAGCATTTTATTCTTGCGAGATAATGAAGAATAAGCTGAGTGCCTACAAGGATAGTGGGGAGGAAGAACAAGCAATCATTGTGCATTATTGTTATTCACAGGTAAAAGATGAGGTAGAACAGAGTGGCATCCCTCCTTGGAAGACCAACTCATAAAAAAGAGTTGACCTGAGATCAGACCATAACAAAAACTGTAGCGAACTCAAAATCCTATGTTTGTCTGTGCACAGCAGTGTGTACACAGAACTCTTATGTATTGTGAATATGTAGTTCCTTTTCCCCCTTTAGTATCAGATCAAGCTTTTTGTTACAGGAATACAGAAATTAATGTGACAGATCTGAAGCAACTTGAATAACAGTAAAAAATAAATATATTTGGATGTCAGTGAATGTGACTGTGTGTGTGCACTTTTATTTATGCATGTGGCACTGTGGCAGTAAGCAAGGAAAATGCAGTTCAAAGACAATTAATTTTACATGATTGAATGTTTGTAATAAAACAGGTGTATTTTCCTGAGATTTTTTCACCACCAAGATCATCCGTTTCTAACAGATGACTTAACATCAGAATATATTGATTCTTCAGCTATTTGAATGGCCATGGTTTTTCAGTAGAGAAATGTGTAAAACCCTCTGTAAGTGGACTGACTCTTCGGGTCAGTCCACTTACATCTCAGGGACAAAAGAACATTCATTTGAGTACAATAATGGACACAAACTGGCCAGAGAAAAGTGCAGATTCAAAGGAGGAGTGATAGAAGGCATCTACCTCAAGCCGGAACAACTGTCACTAAGCATCCTTCAGCAGACAGCTTACCATCCATCAACACCTTGACTCATGCAACCCTAATGACTAACACAATGACCGAGTAGGTCAACAACTCACATGGGACTTCAACGACTAGTAAGAATCACATGATGGCTGGGTGGGTCAGTGACTCACATGTAAGTTCAATGACTCTAAAGGGCTAACAAACCAATAAGAAATCAAATATTCCCCACCATTCAGTTGGAGATGAAGCAGCATTTTGTTCTCGCTTTCAAAGTAAAAGTTGCACCAACAGGTTGGGGGATATAGTTTTCTTGCTGGTGACCTGTGGCTCAAAGGAGGTCACTGACCGGTCTCAAGTTCTGCATGACTGGGCTTTAGCAATTCATTTCAGAATGACTGTGATTCATCCCCAGTGACCACTCACCAATGAGCTGGGGAATGTAGGCTCTCCCCCACTGATTGGTGGTTTCCAGATAATCAAGGACCCGTCTCTAGGCTTGAGGCCTGTTCAATGCAGCCACTGTTTTAGGTTCATGCAGGACTTTTCGGGATCTTTAATTTTGTTTTCAGACTTCTTCTTTTCACTGCAAACTTTGCTGCTCAAGTTCATCATCCCAGAATACAAATGTTATAATATTTGTTTAAATAAATGTTTGCTGTACAAATACAGCTAGAGGCACACCTGGATCGTCACACTGACAAACCTGCCACTGACTTCCTATTGTGGACTTTGTGAGCCTGTAACAGTATCCTCACACTAGGCACACCAGGTTGCTACTGCTGCCTCTCTCACACTTGGTGTCTCTCTCTGTCATGCACAAATGTACTTTGAGCAGTACTTGAAAAGTGCTCTTGCACAACATAGTGATGTTCAGTTTTTTATGGATTTTGTGGCTTATTGTCCTCTCACATGGCTTATAGATTTGTTAATTAGTTAATACAGCGATATTCACTGAGTCGGCTCTTGTTGAGGACATATTAAATCCCTGCCATGAGTGTTGTGATTTAGAGGTTTTCACACAAGTGGTTTCCTCATCTATTTTCTTTAACCAGGCAAGTCACCGAGGACAAATTGTTATTTATAACGACGCTTATTTACTCTTTTCTTGGCAAGAGAGATAAGTGTATTTCCTAGAATTTCCAGTGCATTTAAAGCAACAGCTACAAGCTTTTGCTCTGCAAGTATTAATGCTCAATGAAACAAACATTAGGCTTGTCATGAGCCTAAGTTGGCTCTAAAGTTTTGGACCCTAAATTCACAATCCAACAACCAGACAGGCTGCTGTCAACAAGTTTATTTACAGAATATTCGGAGGTGTAATTAGAACATCTTAATCATGCTTCTTGCTGGTTTTTAGAGAGACTGCACTGGGTTCCTCAGATAACCTGGAGCACTGGAGGAAGGACAGGCAGGTGCGACTGGCAAGTAACTTCCCTTAGTTCCCTTTTCATTAAATGCAGACAAAGGAGCTTGCAAAGAAAAGCGTCTGGACTTCTTTAAGTTGCTTGAAGACGTTTCACCTCTCATCCGAGAAGCTTCTTTAGTTCTAAGGTCAAATGGTGGAGAGTCCCAGATTTAAACCTAGTGGGAGTATCCCCCCACAGAGGGACAAAAGGACCCCCTGATGATCCTCTAATTGATGATCCTCTAATCGCCCACACCCAGTTTCCAAGGTGTGAAACTGGGTGTGGGTCCCAATCAACCAGAGTTTCGGGTGAGCTCATTGTGAAACCTGGCCCCACCTTATCATGCGAATTCCTGAGGTCAGATGGCCCAGGATGTGAGTGGGCGTTAAGGCATCTGGGGAGGGAACTCAAAACTGGATTATAGATGGCAGACCGTTGGTGTCGTAAACCACCGCCTCTGTTCAAAGATGGTCGCTCACAGTGGACATAGATGGCTTCTTTCACTCCTCTTTCAAACCATCTGTCCTCTCTGTCCAAAATGTGAACATTGGCATCCTCGAAAGAGTGTCCTTTATCCTTAAGATGCAGATGGACTGCTGAGTCTTGTCCTGTGGAGGTGGTTCTTCTGTGTTGTGCCATGCGCTTGTGAAGTGTCTGTTTGGTCTCTTCAATGTAGAGGTCTGGGCATTCCTCGCTGCACTGTACAGCATGCATCACATTGTTAAGTTTGTGTTTTGGAGTTTTGTCTTTCGGGTGAACCAGTTTTTGTCTGAGCGTGTTGCTGGGTCTGAAATGCACCGGGATGTCATGCTTGGAGAAAACTCTTCTGAGTTTTTCTGATACACCGGCTACATAAGGGATGACAATGTTGTTGTGACAATGTTGACGCAACAACATTGTCATCCCCTATGTACCACCTGAACACATCACAGAGCAACTTGTAGTTCAGTATCTTGCACTTTAATATGCAGATTGGAACAGCAAGAGATTGAACCCCCAGCTACCTGCTTATGTCTTGCTCGATCTGCTGAACCACAGCAACCCCGAGTTGTTCTCTAAACTGGAGGCTGTGGTGTCCACAGATGTCTCCTCCCTGGCGATGGAAGCGTAACCTCACGTTTGCGACAAATCTTTTTTGCTTTGCGAGTTTTCAAATTACAGCTGCTCATTTAATAGTCTCTTCAAGCAACAAGTAATTAAGCCTGACAGCTTATTTGCCTTTTAAGCAGCTCATTATCATTTGCTCTTAGTTAACCTCTCATTAGAGTGATTTTAAAAATTTTCCTTTAATTGAAGGATTTACTTACTCGGAGGGAACTCTGCACACCTTGACCTTACTTGCTGCAAACAAAGCTGCTTTTCTCCATTCTTGAAAAGTTACACTGTTTTCAGCCAGCAGCAAACGCTGGTGAAGCAACCATAACTAAATTACTTTCTCAATTATTTATAATGCCTTTCTGGAAGATGGCTGCGAGTAAAACATGCCTCTGCTGGAGTTTTTTCATTTTGTTCCTTTAGCAGAACAATTCATAATTGCAAAGAGCGATTTTTCTACAGTTTTACCTCAGAGCACCAGATAAAATATGATTTTTTCACCTACAGCTTCTGCACTTGAGTCTAAATGTGACTTATGAAAAAAGAAAAAAATCTTCTATCATCTGCTCCATTTCACGTTTGCAATTTTTTTTTACATGTTTTGTAAGGCTGCACTTCCTCCTCTGAGGTTGACTTACAGGAAAATGAGACCAGATTTCTTTTTAAAATGCTTCTCAACGTCTTCTGAGGGAGCATGCGAAGCCAGTGTAATGTCTTCAGGGGAATAAAAGGACTCCACCAGACTGAAGTGTTGAGGCAGAGAGAAAGCACAGAGAAGAGGTGATGAAATCATAAATTAAGCTCTTATTAGCATTGGTAAACCTCGGCTGATGTGTTTGTGCATCTACATGTGACAAATGTTTGCAGAAACCATCTGCAGACTAAAACGCTGCCATGTTTGAGTCCTGCAGGGGACACAAAAAACTGTTTAAGAGGTATATATGTGATTGCTGATGCCTTACTTTCACTGCATCTGCAGGAGAATGTAATTATAGAGACACATTTGGTTTAGGGTGCTCGGTGTTAATTATCCAACAAAAATAAACACATAAGAGATGATTACTGTATTCCGTTTCCTGGATTAAAATACACAAATGCTAATCATTAATCGCTCTGCATTAAAGTTTTGAATCACTATGTCATCTCAAGCACAGGAGAGCTGAACTGTGAATAACTATTCAGCACTCAAAACATGAAAAAGAGTGGTGAATAATAAAATAGCAACAAACAATCGACAGTCAGCTTCCCAAGCGAATGCAGGCTGGTATGAATCAAAGTCCACAGGGAACAAGAAGCCCCCAGGAAGTTCAAACTCACAAAGATGAAGATGAGCCTGAATGCTCAGGAGTCATCGCCATAGCAACTCGCCGGCCACAACTTTATTCTATCGTGTTGGAGCAGAAACTACGCTTTATTTTTTTCCAAGTTATTCTTCAGAGATGTGAATTTTGCCCTGCATCAAAACAGAAACACATTTGTTTTTTTCTCAGGTGGCGCACAAGTCCACGCAGGCTTTTTAAATATTTTACACAGTCAGAGTGAACAGCAAAATATGCTGTGTTTCCTGATTGTCAATTAAATCTGTGCTGCTTGCTGTTTAGATGCATGCTCAATCATCCAGGTAAGGAAATCCCCAAAAGTGGATTCTGTTCAGTACGTAGCGTAGTGTTTGTGCTATTTGCTGTGGTAATGACTATCTGTTATAAAGCATGTGCATGAGACTTTAGAAATATTTCTTAGGGGTCTTCACTTTCCTGGAGTTTCGATACCCTAAAGCGAAATATTCTGAAAACTAAAATGTTGCATCTTTGTGAAGTTCTGTGGTTTTAAATCCTTAGTTTTCCTCTTCATTTGTGTTTTTGAAGAGTTTTCCCATTTCTGTGCCCCCTGTGTTCTCGCCCTCTTTATCTTACTGCTTCTTTAATGTTTTAGTTTTATTTCTCCCTTTTGTTAAAAAAAAAACAGCCTCCTTTATTCTTTTTCCTGCCTTTGTTTATGTTGGAGTTTGCCTTTTCCTTTTCACTCCTCTGTACCTGGAGTCTATTTAATCTTTCTCTTGCCTTGTTCCCCATTCGGAGCTCTGCCTCCCTGTTTTTAGTTACTCTAATGCTCTTTTGGATTTTGGCATGTTTACACCTTTTCGGGATCAAAAAGCAGACTCAGACAACACCGTGTGAGATTAATCTGTTTATTTCCAAACTGTAGCCAAACACAGAAGGCTGCAGACTGATACAACGCCAGAGAACTGGGAGAGTCTACGAACAGGGAAACACAATGTTAGTTTGAATTGATGGAGAGTTAAAGGGCCACAGTGAATGAATGGGCTTGTCTTACTTGTGATCCAGGGCAAATAGGAGGTGAGGTAATGCCTCACTGGGTGGGCTGGTTTCCACAACAGAAAGAGCTGGCAAGGTGGAGAGATGACAGGCGGAATAGATCGATCTATCTATCTATCTATCTATCTATCTATCTATCTATCTATCTATCTATCTATCTATCTATCTATCTATCTATCTATCTATCTATCTATCTATCTATCTAAATTGGATCAAGTTTACGTAAGATGACCAAGTTAGGACGACTTACTCATTTTGAGTACACTGTACAACCTTGTTAGTTCCCAGAACTCAAAAAAATTGAGGAAACTCGTTGCCTCAAAAAAACTAAGTAAAGCTTACTTAAGATGACTGTTAGGACAACTTACACATTGCAAGTCTGCAGTATTAAGAATAACTTGATATTTCTGACTGTACAATTTTAATTGTTTTCAAGTTCAACTAAATGAAAAATCAATTTGTGGTAACCTGAATATGATTAAAAATAATTAACAACACTTTTTGTAATGATGTTAAAAAGAGCCCACTTTTATTTTCAAACACAAAGAAGTATAACAGCCAACATACTGGACACTGTTCTGCTGAACAACAAACAATTATATTGCCATCACTGTTATAATCTTACAATGAAACAAAGTCTCAGACCTAATTATTCTGAAAATAAGTTTAGGCCCACCACAAGTTTGTTTTGTACTTACATTACTTATATAATCAAAATAAAATATTTATTGTTCTGTCACAAGTGCAGTTTCTGATTTAAACAACACATATATATAACAAATATATATTTTCTCATCTAAATGTCCACTGAGCTGTGAGCCAGGGGGCAGTAATGCGCCTTAACATTGGTTGCCAACCAAGAAGAAGAAGAAGCTGTGAGCCAGGAGGGAAGGGGTGAGTGAGTGGTCGTGTCCAAATTCATGGACTGCATCCTCCTGAGGCCACATTTGTAGACCGATTACGTCACAGCGACGCGCCGAAGGCTCTCCAAATTCGTAGACTTCTCCGAATGCAGCCGACAAATACGTCCTCCCTTTCCCCGAATTTGAAGGATGGGTCGGGTGTGTCCTTCGTGGCTTACCATATCCCAGAATTCATAGCGCAGCCCAGCCAAACTCCAGTTTCCAATAACGGTGGCCGCTACGAAGTTTTAAAATTACTCCTACTAATCTTTCTGGGTCACAAAATAAACTTTTAACATATTTTCAGGCGAGAAAGTAGCTGTGTAAACATATTTGCAAAAGTGCTTCGACGTTTTCGGAGCATCTGCTACCCACCAGCTCGATAGCAAGCTGGGAACTCGAGGGTCACTGAAGCCGCCAAGAACGGCACAACTCCCAGCACATCATTTTCAGATCACCGCGGAGTTTCGCTACTCAGGTTAAACGTAATAAATAAGTCACTTAGACAACCTAAAAATGTTATTGTTGGGCTTTTTTCAGTGTTTTATTTGTTCGTGAGTAAATCGGTTTGGCTGAGATTAAAGTTATTAGATTAGATTAGATTAGATTAAATAACACAGCTGAATAAACGGCAAATAGAAAACTGATTAAACAGAAGTGTGAGACGGTCGAGAATTTACACCAGTGTCCTGTTATATTTTAGATAGCAAGGAGCAGACGGCTGAGTTTATAAAACTCCACCGAGACTGCGCTGATGCTAATCAGAAGGCTAGACCGTCCAATTTCCCCAGCCGTTTACTTCCGGCCTACCCGACCTTCTGAGGACCCGGCCCGCGAAGGCCGGGTCCTCAGGAGGATGCAGCCCATGAATTTGGACACGACCAGTGAGTGAGTGATTCGTTCGGTCTATGATTCAGCACAGGAGGGAGGGGGTGAGCGAGTCCTGAGTAATTCGCTTACGCTTACGATTCAGCACAGGAGGTAGGGGGTAAGTAGCTCAAATGTGCTGTTAGCATGTTAGCAGAGCGATGCTACTGTGAACCGAGGAGCTATTTTCTTGATGTGAGCTTCTACTCAGGGTTTTTTCTTCCAGTTCAGAGCAGAAATTTTTTTGTTAATTAACAAAAAAATTAACAACATACTGGAAGTTGTGTTTTTCTCCACAATTTTAATTATAAGCTAGATATATTGCTGCTAACAGCAACAGGGATGAGTCAGTGAGTCAGTTGGGCTTGTGAATCATGATTCATGAGTCAGTAAAGTGATTCTCGAGTACTGAACGATTCGTTTATGATTTGCGCATCACTAGAAGGGAGAGTCGGGGGTTGTTTTTGTTGCTGGAGAGCCCGCTTTTTCCCTGTTGTTTTGCTGTTGGCTACGGCCCACAGTAGCCCGTGTTGCTATTCTGAATGAACACCGGTAACCGGAACGCTGATCGTCTGTGTCTTCTGTCGGAGGGACGCTACAATATATATTTATATATTAGGGGTGCAACGATACACAAAATTCACGGTTCGGTTCGGTTCGATACTTTGGTGTCATGGTGCGATATTTTTTCGATACAAAAAAAAAATGTTCATGCCTTTTTAATTTGTCATTTATTAAAATTATAAATATATATTTTAACTCAAAAGTACAGTTTTTAAATTTAATGTTGCTGCAACAAAAAAGTAATAATTATATATATATATATATATATATATATATATATATATATATATATATATATATATATATATGTATCTCAGGGCTCTCGAAATTTCAAAATCCCTGGTAGCCCTTCGGGCAGGGACTCTTCAGTTTTTGGTAGCCCAAGATAAATTTAAGTAGCCCGAATAAAAAAGAGAGCAATTTTTTGATTGATGTTTTGTTTCCTGTTTTGTTTCCTTTACAATATTATACATTAAAGTATAATATTGTAAAGGAAACAAAACATTAATCAAAAAATTGTTGAAAAACAAATTACAACATTGTATAAAAATTACAATCATCAACTCAAATACTTGGTTCTAATTGAACAGATATTTCTATGAATTTGTAAGAACTGTGTAGAACATGAATCAGTCTGTGTCAGATCCTGAATTTGAAATTTCCACTGAAGTCACGGATAAGAGGCAAGTGGAACCAAGATATAAAAGGCAGTGTTTTTGTCCGCTAGAGTGGGATTTTTACGGCACATTCTGCACCACATCTCTGTGCCTTCATCATTCGTTTGAAGCCAGCTCACCTCCTGCAACCACTTTTCTGAGAATACGCGCTTCTTTTGCGGTTCGGACTCCTTCTGACATTTCTTTGGAGGTGGAGGAACACCACAGTAATTGCTTAAAGGAGCTTCTTCGACATCTTTAAGAGTTTTAAACAAATGTCTGTCTCATGTACGCAAACACGCGTTGCAACTTCTTATCTTGTGCGCGTTTTTTATTTTGACAGCGAATGCGCACCTGCGGACCACTTATGTGCAGCCCTGGTTATTTAGCTTGTCATAATGCAGCCACAGAAATTCTTTTGTCCATGAAACCATAAAACTGCACTTTCTTTTTGCCTTATAGTCTGATTTGTCATAATTTTTCCGTTTTGTGGTAAGCTTTTCTTTGGCTGTCACTTCTTCACCCTGACCTGTCTTATTTGGCTCAGCAGAGATTTCACTTGTCATGTTTGCATAGTAAGCTAACGATTAATAAGACGATGTCAGAGGAATTGGTGCGCAAATTATCATCACTCACAGATCAGTGCTGTCGCTCTCTATACACAGTTCGCGCGATTGCAAAGTGAAAGCAAAAGACAAGCGCAAATTCAAACGGGATTTCAATATGTCACATATTGACAGTGGCTCACCGATGCCAATGACATAATTACCCAGCTACATTTCCGACAGAATGCAAAAGCACTGACATATATTTTTCCTTCCTACGATAGGCCGACGGGCAGGGCAGAGATAGATTTTGGTAGCCCGACTGGAAAAATCGCTAGCCCCGGGACGTCGGGCTAGCGATTTTGCGAGCCCTGTATCTGATTGAGGAATCACTCATCTTTGGAAAAGAGAGTTTATTACAGAGAAATGTCTCTTTCCAAAATAAAAGCTATACTATCCGCTTCTTCTGGGCTATATTCTCAGCAGCATATTAAACATATCAGGTCCCCATAAGGAGAATCATGTGCTAACGGCTGTCTAAATGACTCGGCTAAAGTTAGTAGCATGCTTGTTGTTTTTGTCTGCTTCCACTTGTCTTTGCACTACGATGATGACGGCGTAAATGTGCAGTCATATTCGTTGTGTTCCCACTAGTGCTGTCAGCGTTAATCTCGTTGAAATGACCTTAACGCCACAACACGGCAAATCTCCGTTAACGAGCTACCGCGGTTCGCCCCGTGCGTGGGGCTGGACGACGTCAACACGTTAACGAGCAAACTGCGCTAACGCACTAGTTCCCACCAATGTAATTGAGCATTGCGTGGCACATCCAACATACTGTTTTACTTTTGTCCATGACGCGCTTACCATCAAGGTCATACTTCACATGAAGACCAAAATAGTTCCAAAGGCCAGATCTGAATGAGGGTGGGGGAGGTTCAATTTGCCATGTTGCAACGAGCTTAGCTCCTGTCTCGCTAGCTTGCGCTGCGCTCAGTGGATCTGCGCTCGACAGTGCAGCCTAGGCGGAGTAGTCGAACACAGATTCACTGAGCGCTCAACACAGACAGCATCGTCAGAAGAAAAGTTGATAAAATAAATAAAAAATTTTGTATTGTTCGATAAATATGTGTACCGAACCGAAAGCACTGCATCGAACGGTTCAATATCGATACGAGTGTCGTTGCACCCCTAATATATGTATGTATATATATATATATATATATATATATATATATATATATATATATAGAGAGAGAGAGAGAGAGAGAGAGAGAGAGAGAGAGAGAGAGAGAGAGATGTAGTGCTCAGCATAAATGAGTACACCCCTTTTAAAAAGAACAAATTTAATCAGCAGCTCAATGAACAAAAGAACAATTTCCAAAATTTCCAAAAGCGTTGCATCGCACATTTCCTCTAAAGAGTGCTTCACCATTTTCCTGTAAAAGAAAAAAATAAATAAAAAATTGACTCCACTGCGAGCCATTCAAGCTCAGAGGCAGCAAAGCAGCCCAAGCTATAATGCTCCCTCCTCCGTGTGTCGCAGTTGGGATGAGGTCTTGGCTGGTGTGACACATATTGTCTCATCTGTGCAGAAAGCAGTCTCAGAACTGAACACCCAGTTAATATGTTGCAAGCTTAATATTTACTGGGGTAATTGACATTGCCACAAGAGCAAGAATCACATTTCTTGGGTGACTTATGCTTCCATAGACACTACAGCTGGCAACCAGCATCCAGGCTTAGTTTAGGGAGCAAAAGCATTTAGAGGAAGATCTCAGTATCATTTAAATTAAAATTTCCAGATAAGAAAATGTGGTATTTGTAAATTAATTTTAACTTGCCAGTTGCAACATGTCCCCATCACATTAACAGAAAATGCAGTCCAGTCACAATTACGCCGTCTTCCAAATGGGGTTCTTCCTGAGATGAGTTTAAACTGAATTTCAGGGAGGAAAGACAATGTAAGAGGCCCTTTAGGACTTGAAATTTGGTCTGCTCTGAAGCCTGATATTGTATTTTTAATCTTTTGTAAGAAAGCTTGTAAAAATGCCCCACGAGCCTCAGCAACAGATAGAACTAGCTCCTGCATTGCTCATTCCTTTGTCCTCTGAAACTACAACAGCTAAAACACAATCTTGTTGATATCTCCAACTCAGCAGTTACCTATAAGGTTGGCGAGCTCCACACTGCAATTAACTCATTTGTAATTCCAGCCAACAGCATGTTTTCCCAGTGCCACAAGCTCCAGGTGCCTACGCTTGTGTCTTGTATGCTATTGGCATGCCAATTCCTGCATTATTTGTCATGGCTGCTGTTCCGCTACAGGGTTTAGTGATGGAAGTCAGCAGCTCAGCGTCTAGTAAATGTATGCTGCTTCTGTGCTGCACCCAGCCTGTAACCCCCCCCCCCCCTCCCCCCTCCCTCACTGTAACAACAGACTCTACTAGGTACTACTGATGACCTATCCACGCCTGTGTTGGCATGCAACACCAGCTCCACGAAAAGGAAATGAAGAAGGTTTGACCAGCAGGCTAAACCTCTGCTATTTCAATAACTTACAGGATCCATGCATTTAGGACCTAAAGAGCATATAGTTACAGAAATGTCTTAAAGGGGTCACTTCTATACTTCATTTCATAGTCTACAAAAATGTGTTGCTATAATATTATTACACTGCTGACTCAGTGCAGCTTTTGAGCATTTCTGGAGCCTGCGTAGGTACAGAATCTCAACAAATGGGCCCCTGTTGTAAAGAAAACCCACGTGAACTATGTAAGCCTTCAAATCACCAATTATTAGGTCTATTCTGTTCAATTCACACATCATCCATAGTGCACAGAAAAGGTGCTATAACACGCACTGTGTCCAGAGAGCAATTCAGATATATAATGAGCCCTTTAGCTTGCCCTCACTCTGGTATAGATGGAAGAGAGGAAGTGGCATAGTGAAAGGTCACCCTTGAAATGAAGCCTCCAACGAAAAGACCTAAACATCGACCAGAAAAGGCTTTCTCTCAAGTACCCTTATGGTGCAGCGTGAAAGAAACAAAGCTAACGAGCAAACACTTGTCAGACAACTTTTCCTTCACTTAAGCTAATCGAATGAACTTTTCCAGGCAGCCAATGTTAGACAGTAATGATGGTGATGCGACACGCAGGCTTATAAATGACATTGGAAGATGCCCAAATTAATTTCTAACAAACCAGTTGTCATTCTTGTCCTTTAACCCAGAGCTCAGGTGGCTTTAATGACTCGTATTGCCAAGGAAGGATGCGCTAATGGTCTGATGTGGGAGGAAAGCCTCGAGGCTGACACTCCCACCTTGAATATATGTCGGCCTCGAGGAGACAGATTTATTGCGAACAGTCGCTGTGACGTCCTTCTGTTCTCCAAAGTTTTTCTCCCTGCTCTGGCCTTATGTTTTTATTTTTGTGACGTGTCATTTCAGAATCAGAATCAGAATGGGGTTTATTGCCAAATGTTGAGCGGTTTACAACATTAGGAAATTGCTGCGGTGCTTCAGTGCAAACATGGTGTCATAAATAACACTTAAATAGACATGGAAAAAATAAAAGTGGGGATAAGAATTAAAAGTGCTACGTGGAAAGATATATGCATGAGATATACATGAGATATATACATGAGAGTAAGAATTAAGAGTGCTACGTTGAAAGATATATACATGAGTGCAGGTGGTGATCAGTGCCAAACATGGAATGATACAGTGAACACAGCGTAGGGTCATGTGTTAGTGGCGGGGACAGTCATATGGTTATTGTTCATGTGTCCAACAGCAGAGGGGAAGAAACTGTTCTTATGGCGAGAGGTTCTGGTGCGAATGGACCGGAGCCTCCTGCCTGAGGGGAGCAGGTCAAACAGACTGTGTCCAGGGTGAGAAGGGTCAGCTGAGATCCGAGCTGCACGCCGCAATGTCCTGGAGGTGTACAGGTCCTGCAAAGATGGGAGTCTGCAGCCAATCATTTAGTTGCTAAGTAACTGAAGTGAAAAGAGCAGTCTGTACATCAAAAACTTACACATATTCCTCATAAAACACACAGATTGGCTGGTTATGAGGATATGAAGAGCCATCACGGGTGTTTACATTTAGAGATACAATGTGAAGCCTATGTTTTGAGATAGAAACTTGCATGTAAATTCATACATGTCTGTACACATACGTAGTATATTTTCCAATGTCATCATCAAAACAAGACACACACACACACACTTCTCACATGCCAGCCTCTGAGAATCCCCTCTCCCTCAGCTTTCTTCTTGCTGATGGGATTGGCACTGCATTGGAGTTTAACTGCAGAAAGTAATCATTTGGCCTGTTTTATGGGTGTAATAAGATTGGACTTCACCTTCCCATTTGGCATGTGTGTTGTCTGTCCTGTCTATGTCCAAGCCAGGACCAACAGCTTGCTGCACTTGGCAAGCCTTGTGCATTTATTTCCTACACCAGAGGGAAGTGTCAGTATTACGCTCTCATCTTTGGCATGGCACAGTTCGTCTCTTTTCTGTGTTGGTTCAAGACGTTGGTTCAAGAGAATTGCACTTAAACTAAAATTGCCATGAGATGCTGCCCAGCAGATGGGGGTTGTCCTCTAGAGAAATGTACGTCTGTGATTGATGTTTCCAGCTTGGATCTTAAATCCAGCAAACCCTAAAGAATTGTAAACAAGCTCAGCCCACCCACTGTCAGTTTTTTTAAGCATGACTGTTTCCTCACATGAACATTTTGCTGCTTCATATAAAAAAAGATTCGCACATGTAGCATAAGCAGCCTCAGAAGGACTTTGAAGTTTTCCTCTTAAGGAAAATGGATTCGAGTGCTGTACTGTGAAACTGTGAAGAACAGAGAAAGATAAACAGTACTTAATGCTCTTAAGGTACGACTCTACTGCGAAGTTAGAAATCTTTTTCATTTTCTAATTAAAACTGCACCATGTAACTAAGTTGAACATTTCTTCCATGATTATAGCAGTTTTATAATTTTATGCGCAATTAAAACATATTCCGCAAGGGTAATCCGGCAAAACTTGGTCTAGTTTGAGACTATTTAGTTCATTATCAACAGCTCAAACTGTAGTAATTATAGGAAGAATATTTAGCACTACAATGGATAGCCTTAGAACATTACCCGCAAAGCATTGTAACATGTCAGAAGATAAACTATATTTGTCTAATCACACCAGCGTTGTCGTTCACGTTAAATAAAACTCACTGAATAGCGAGTCAAAATGTGCCAAAGTTGACTGCTTTAAATTTGTGAGCACTGACCGTGAAGAAAATTAAAGACTGAACCCACAAGAACACTGAAACATATCAACATATGTTAAAGGAATGTGAATGAAATTCCAGATTTGCTGCTAATTTGGTGCTGAGAGTCATTAGCTGCTGAGCTAAGCTAATTTTAACCTTGAAATAAATGGCGAGTAAACCGCTTTTGGAGAGGAGTTTAGGCTATCATGTTAGCATTATAAAATGCCAAGTGTTTTTATTAAAGGTTTCAAATATAAATTATTTCGCAAACATAGTTTTTATAGATTTGTGAGACAAAAATAGAATGCCTATAAACTTATTTTAGCAATTTAGTTATGCTACATGCTCCCAAAAATGTCAGCAAATAATATAGAGGAGTAAGCCTATTAACTACCACTTAAGAATACTTTTTACATTTCAGTTTTTTGTTGATTGACATGATGCACAGTCATAGCAATGAAACCTAAAACATAAAGCTATTGAGACCATGTGCTCATATCACCATCTTGTCTGTGTGAGATCTGGCTAACTAGCTAGCAAAAAAAATATATCACATTACACATTACTTTTTGTCAAAGCTATGAATTACATGATTCATTACATTTTAACACACCCTGGAAAAAGTTCATTTGATACATTACTCACTATCTCACTTTTACATTACTTTGTAACTTCTCGGTCAGTTAACCATATGAACCTTGGGCTATGGTCCCACAACCTGAAGTCCCTAACCTAATAAAGATACACATGTTGAAAACAAGTCCAAAAAAACTATAAACCAATCACCACAATATTTCTATTGATACAACTGTATAATATACAATTGATTCGACAAAGCCAGAAGCCTGACTGCTCATCACTGTGATAGTTTACCTGTATGATATCAGACTGGGCAGGGGTAGGTATGTACCTGACTTCATCACTAGCTTTGTGTTACCATACTGTCTGTGTCTTGTTCTTTTGTACTATAAAAATAAAATTAATGCCTATATTTCTACTATTCAAAAGTTGGAGGCTAATTCTCCATTTACCTCTGAAATAAGGTAACTCTAAGTGTGCAGGAAGAAAAAAGGCATTTGCTATTTAGTTTTTCCCGACATCCTGCAGATAATTGAATAACCTTGGTAATGCAATAAATACATTGTTGTAATTTTAAGTGATTTCTGAATTCAATGCATTTAATGCGTGACATTAGTGCGCTACCAAAAAGTATGACATGATTACAGCAAATGTTAGTTTTGTTAGTTTACCAAATAGCAATCCTTGAAGACGTCTGTGAAGGTTCTCAGTCAGCCAGGTCATCATAGTCAAAGGAGCTTGCAAAGAAAAGCGTCTGGACTTCTTTAAGTTACTTGAAGACGTTTCACCTCTCATCCGAGAAGCTTCTTCAGTTCTAAGGTCAAATGGTGGAGAGTCCCAGATATAAACCTAGTGGGAGTATCCCCCCACAGAGGGACAAAAGGACCCCCTGATGATCCTCTAATCGCCTGAGCCAAGGTGTGAAACTGGGTGTGGGTCCCAGTCAGCCAGAGTTTCGGGTGAGTTCATTGTGAAACCTGGCCCCACCTTATCATGCGAATTCCTGAGATCAGATGGCCCAGGATGTGAGTGGGCGTTAAGGCGTCTGGGAAGGGATCTCAAAACTGGATTATAGATATCTATTTATATCTGGGACTCTCCACCATTTGACCTTAGAACTGAAGAAGCTTCTCGGATGAGAGGTGAAACGTCTTCAAGTAACTTAAAGAAGTCCAGACGCTTTTCTTTGCAAGCTCCTTTGAATCCTTGAAGACATGCTATTTTAGGAGGAAAACATGAACATATAGTATTAGTATATATATAAACTTGAAAAACATTTACAGATACAAATCCTCATTTGTGCCTGGTGTATAACATCTATGTGCGCTGCAGTCTACAGTACTCTATCACAAACCCACCTGATATGGAGTCATAACAGATTCATCTGATTGGTCAAATGCAACGCATGTTTAATGTAACAGACACTGGGCACAGTAATGCTCAGTCAGTACAGATGAAGTAACATTAAGAAACCTGTTGGCTTAACATTAGCAACCCTGAAGAAAAATTAATGAGCAGCACCGAATAAATCAATACTGGTGATGGGCTGCTGCAAATATCCCAAGTAGCTGCACCACATAAAGGGAATATCTTCTCAATCACTGGTAATGAATGTCATCATCAGGACCTTCATTAACTTGATCATTACAGCACTGCTAATTATTACAGTGGCACCAAGGAGCACACTGGGGGCCTGGTTTGTATAATCATCTCTGGCTTAATTTGTTCATAGGAACCTCCATTTGTAAGTTACAGTACTGCTACATATATGGCCTATAACTTAAAATGTAAGTTTTCCAGTGCTATTTATTAATCTAAATTTAATTTCATCTTAATTCTGGCATCAAGTCGATCTTCTAATTAGGAATGCTTGGCTGGATGAAGTAATTACTGAGTGCAGAGGCATAACTGTTTCTAGTGCAGCTCTAAGTCTGCCAGGGAGACTGAGCTGACATCAAACAACCAGATCCTTCACATTTCACACTGTGAACACCTCAGGTTTCCGTATACAGCAATAATTGGTTGGTAATTTAATAACGTCTTGACTCATTTTGAGTATCATTAATACAACCAAAATCATAATTAGTATCTGGAGCACAGCTGGATTCAAACTTTCTATTTAGTCAACCATGTTACAGCCATTTACATTTCTAAATCATTTTATGTTTCTTGTAATGATGTGATGATCCACATGTGCTATGATAACTTGTGATTCACATGTGCCCTCAACTACTAAGCATAGCAAAAAAGTTGAGATCACTGATATCAGCATTCAACCATCACAGATTTTCAGAGGCATAGGCAGATTTTGGTCATTATTTTCTTTCTGCACTATTCAGTTCAATTCAATTTTATTTATATAACACCAAATCACAACAACAGTCGCCTCAAGGTGCTTATTGTAATGTAACCCACAGCACCTCTCCCAATGCACATCCTCAAAGAAATGGCATCGTTGTAACAATAAATACAAAGGAAGGTGCTATATCATGTGCATGTACAGGATTTATGAAGTTTAGCAGAGTTAGAAGTTCCTGCTAACTTCTAACTCTGTTAAACTTCATAAATCCTGTTTTCATGGATGTCTGGATGTTAAACTTAATTGCAAAGCAGCCACACCGATCATTTTATTAAAGATGGACCCGGAAATGGCTAATGACGTCAGATTTAAAGACCACTTCGACTCTATTCTATATTAATCTATATTAATTTATTAATATTTAGTTTCTTAGACAAACCTTAGTTTCTTGTACCAACCTTTTTGACTTATATACTGTTTGTTACCATGTATGTTGATACGTTTCAATAAATGGCTGCGCCTGTTTTCCTAGCAAACTATAAAGAAATGAGGGGTGCTTGAGACTTTTGCACAGTACTGTAGCTCCTGAGAAATCATTTTTATCTGACAAAGCAAATAGATCTAATATCACACAGGAGCCTGTAGTAAAGATTAAAATTTCAATGAGTGAAATGGTAAAGTAGGAAATACACAAGGTGGAATCGATTTGATTCTTTTTTAATTCTTTTTTTAAAATAAAAGATAGATATTTTTTGATGGGAAAAGATATATAGATAGAGCACCATTTCCCCTCAAAATTCAATTTCGCTGTTATTCATAGAGAGCCAGTTCACAGAAACAGTAACCTCAAGGCATTTACCAGTACCTGCAAGCCGGTTAGCCTGGTACCCAGTTTTCTTCAATACATCCGTTTTAAGAGATGATGTAATAATGCGGGATGGGGTTTTTATTTCCAGAAAGAGGTGCACATGATATAACGCCTTCCTTTCATTTACTGTTACAACTATGCAATTTCCTTGAGGATGTGCACTGGGAGAGGTGCTGTGGGTTAGCATAACATATACTAACCATAACTGAATGCTATGGTTAGTATAGAGATAATCCATCCACGTTGCTTTAAAATAGTGAATAGTGGTAATAAAAACTGAGAGAGGCCAATAGTGATCACTTTTTTTAAGGGTTTGTTCAGATTAAATAGAACAAGATACAAAGCATTAAAACAAGTTAAAAACACAACAGCCTTGATAAACGCAGAGCAGAGTTCATACATCATCACTTAAAGACCAGATAGAATTCTTCTGTACTAACTTCCATGTTAATATTTGGTATGACTATGTTTATTCATTAATAAACATAGTCATCATTATTTATTCTGAAATCCTTTTTTGGATGTTGGCTGACTTTTGTTCTGTTTTCTGATAATATGGCGATATGGCAGACAAACTGAAGCAAACAAAAATGCTAACAAAATGCATTCTGGTCCCAACCATAAATGAGTTTTCCACCAAGGAGTGATGGAAGCAAAGAGTGAAAACTTTACTTTCTGTCTTTACAGACATTTAGAGATCATGGAGTGAAACAAAGAAAGGCAGTGAGGGAGAGCAGAGAGGAGTAACCTGATTTACAGCTGACGCTTAAAGTGTCAATAAATGCAATTTTACTGGCTCACAGCACAAAATAGCCATAATAGCATTTCAGAGTGTTGATCAACACCCATGCTTCAGAGGAAATCGAATTATTAAGCCCAAAGAAATCAGCCGATCAGTAGTCCTGGCAGTAATATCTGGGACTGTGGCACTTGTCGGCGCTTGCGTCACAGCTGATGTCTCTATTAATGAGAGAGATGGAAAAACATGTAGTCATGCTGCCCACATCTCCCACATTTCCTCTGCATTCTGATTTCCTCCTGGTGATGTTTATCAAGTCTCTGCACCTTGGAATCCAAACTGAGGAGGAGAAGAGACATCATCCGTCGTCCTCGCTGACACCTAATTATGAAAATGGTGATCTCAGGAGGCCACGCCACATGGCACTGTGGCACAAGGTCGCCTGCTGGCTCTGTTCTCTGAGACATCCTGTAAGCCAGCAGGGCAGTCAGAGGGTGCTTCCTTGGCCTCTTCATGAGTGTGTTATGACAGGATGACTGGCAGAGGAGAGCAAGAAAACGTGAACATACATGAACATTTAAACTCTAAATCAGGCTGAAATGACGCAAGTTTTGGCTGCTAAGCACAAAACACAGACGTTCTTACTGTAGGCAGAGAGGCTGAAAATACCACATATGTTTCTTGGCTTCCAAAGGATTACTCAGATCACTGTGATGTGGGCACTTGAATGTGGATTGCTTACTTTTTCCCCTAGGTGAATTTGCCACAGGCTTAAATAAAGATTTTAATAAATGGTTCTGGGCAAAAGCCTCAAAAAATGTCCTCAGCTGCGTTCATCTGTCACCTTAGTAACAACTTTACTGATGACTTAATTGGTTTATTGGCTAATTTCATGTCACATTAGATACAACATGAGGTTCAAATTGTTATTGTTCTGATCTGTTTTAGTATTTTTGTTGAGAAAAAGGGTTTAAATGAGTTGCCAGCCACAAATTGTTAGCCAAAGAGTGGTCTTTCCTTGGTAGACTTGATTTTACAATCAGATCCAACCTTTTTAGAATAGAATAGATCTTTAATGTCACTGTTACAAGAACAATGAAACACAGTTTGGCATCTCTCCAATAGCAGCATGTAGATTTTTACATTAAAATTCCTTTAGGACTAGAGAAACCAAAAAATTAAACTTAATAATGTAAGTATCTACACAGATATGTACAAGTTAGCCATATAAAGGAGCAGGTGCAATACAAGAATTAATGGCCTGTATTTGTATAGCGCTTTTACTAGTCCCCACTAGGGACCCAAAAGGGCTTTATACACCCAGTCATCTACCCACTGGTGGTGGTGGCAAGCTACAGTTGTAGCCATACCTGGGGCAGACTGACAGAAGCGAGGTTGCCATATCGCGGAAGGTGAAGTGTCTTGCCCAAGGACGACCGAGACTGTCCGAGCCGGGGCTCAAACCTGCAACCTTCCGATTACAAGGCGAACTCCCAACTCTTGAGCCACAATCGCCATGTAATCGGTGGTAGTGCACATTGAGTAAGAGGTAGGACTGCTGTTTGTATTATGATAAATACTGTTTATAAATACATAAAATGATATTATAAATGTCCTTAAATGTTAACAGTTAACCTTCGATCAGCACTCGAAAAAATGAAATTGGGTGGTTGTCACATTTACAAAATTCAAACTTGTACTGTGAACAAAATAATTCATGGTTCTGTGGTGAACGTAATTAAATCATGTAGAAAAAAGAGAGAAGTTAAAAAAGACCAATAAGACCAATAAAATCACCTCATTAAAGCCATCTTCTTAAAACATAATCCACCTAATCCCCCTGAAGAAAAACATTCCGTGTTTTTCTTCAGAAGCTGTACAGTCTTATTTGTTTGTCGTGTCATTTGTCTGCCTACATTATTGCACTGATATTTTCAGCACTGATATATTCAGCAACTTAATTTATTCTTGTTGAGATGACATGATACAATCTAGTAAAGTGGTTAGTTACCTCAACTCACAAAATTCATAAGATCACACAAGAGTTCAAACCACAGGAAAATCACTGGGGTCAGAAGAGACAGACAACCATACACACACTATGTATATGCCTTCACTATTTATTGTGGTTTAACCTGTAAAGGATTAAAACGTACAGAAAATTCTATATCAAGCCTTGTAATCATTGCTTCCCTATTTTTTTTGGAAGTCTAGATTGACAGGTCGGTGGCGCAGTGGTTAACACTGTTGCCTCGCAGCAAGATGGTCTTGGGTTCAAATCTGCAATCTGGCCAAGTTTGCAGTGGGTTCTCTCTGGGTACTCTGGTTTCCTGCCATAGTTAAAAGTCATGCAGTAATTAGGGTTAGGTTAATTAGTGTTTCTACAATACCTGGAATATAATCTGTAATATTCTACAATATGCTAAAATAATACCTTGTATCCATACCAGTGATGTCATGATCCCATGCACTATTATATTTTTCCTATTTTCAATCATAAACTAAAAAAACTTCTTGCAGCATGAGTATTTGAATATAAATATGAAAAAACACAAAAAGGGTCAATGATTGTACCTCACAGAAGAATGTTCAATATTCAATTAAAAGCTCCTTTTGGCTGCATCATTATTCACATATACATATTTGATTTGGCACAGACCAGATACCCTTCCTGACACAACCCTACTCCCAGTCTAGATTTGGAGTTCTTTCTCGTGTTAGGCGAACATATGAAGACAGTATTCAATTATTGGCTGTTTGTAGCTGTGATATCCTAATTGGAACAATTAAAATCAATAAAAATCTCTAGGATTGATTTAAAGGCAGTTACTGCACATTGTGGAGGGAAATGTTGATTGAATTTTTGACAGAGCTGAATTCTTTTTTGGGAGCCAGCCTGGTGTGCACTGTGAAATAACAGGCTAAATGTGCTTTGTTTTAAGTTAAACCTGCTGTAGTTGTGATTCCTTTGTTATCTCATCTCTCTGTGTGTGTGTGTGTGTGTGTGTGTGTGTGTGTGTGTGTGTGTGTGTGTGTGTGTGTGCGTGCGTGCGTGCGTGCGTGCGTGCGTGCGTGCGTGCGTGTGTGTGTGTGTGGGAGGGAGATAAAACATGTCTTCCATCATCTCAGAATTTATACCCACCTTTACTGCTCACTGCTTAAGTAAAATGTCACAAATATGGCACTGTACCCAGAGTAAAAGATTTTGACAGTCCTGTGAGAGCGCCACATGAAATATGAAATGTAATTTTAACTCCTCTGGGCAAAACCTCACTCTGTGACTGATCCAGCAGAAAGGTTTTGACTTGAGTTGCCAGGCTAGATGCTTTCAATCATCCTGACAGGCGCAAGGCCAAAGTGACTGAAAATGAGAGGAAAATCACATGGACAAAAGACTGAGCTCATAACACCTGAAGCTTTCATGAAACAAAGAGAAGCGCTCTCTCCAGCAGAGCAATTCAACAGTTTAGGACAGTTTTTGCCCAAATTGCACTGAAAAATGTTGCCTCGGCAGAGCCATATTGTCACAAAAGACGGTTAATTTCTAATTTGAATACTCTACTAGGCAAATAAAAACCATGGTTACAGTAATGAAAATGTTCTATCACAGAACACAGAACTATGACAGAGTAATAATTGAAGCAGTAAAAATCTGCTGATCTCTGTCAGTCCCACTAAAATGAGAGAAGGGGCAATTTAGGAGAAGTTCTTGGAGGTGGAAACAAAAGTATGCCAATTATCATAATGGTCTTCATAAGTACTTCTATGTGCACAGTTGAATAAAATCACTCCAAATGGACTGTGTTTCCAGTGTTTCCAGGTGCAGTCACTCCAGAAAAATCCCTGCTCTATAACACTATCACACTTTAAGATTACATCAAGTTTTAATAGTACCCCAAAATAACATAAATTATATTCAATTGAAAGCAGATAATCATATTTCATAATATTTTTTTTCGCATTAATCTAGCTAAGTGTAAACAGCAGTAAATACTAAATATTCAATGTTGTTGTGCAGCACGCAGGACAGACAGCGCACAATGTGCTTTGAAGTAGCAGCCAAGAAAGGTGTAATTTAAGTCTACGAGCAGTGAACACCCGTGTGCATACCTGTGTGGATCAGCGCGCTTGTATTCAAATGGTTTCCACATGTAATGGTCTGCAAGAGGATGTAGCGAGCCATAGCCCCGTCCCCCAGGGCATGAAGCAGGCATGGAGGAGATCCAGGCCCCAGACATCCAGAGGCCTCAGAGTGCGAGAGCCCAAGGAGGACCACCGGAGGGGCATCCATGCCACCCTCATGGGAAGGGCTGAGGATCCCCAGACGAGGTGTCACCCAGTAGCCACCTAGCAGAAGCTAGAGGGGGCTGTACCGGCGTGCCCGCCGGCTCTGCCAGCAGCCAGCTGTGCCAGAGTGAACCAAGCCACAGGCCCAGAGGCCCAAGGGCCCCCCGCACCCCGGAGGAGGCCTGACCGAGCAACAGGCGCCAGGCCCCGCCAGGTAGCCACCGGGAGTGAGCCGGTACATACCTGAGCGCCCAGCCCCGGACACCAAGAACCACCAATGCACCGACCCCTGAGGGCATCAGTCACCGGCAGGGAGTGTGGTGAGGGGAGATAGGCCTTGGAGGGCCTGGGAGTTCCCAGAGAGGTGGAGTCTAAGACCCGACCTGACATATAGACACAGACAAACAGGCACACACAGACACAAACATGCATTCCCACCCTCATGTACACATATACAAACACTCAGCACTCACCCAACGTAAGGATTGACATAAATGGACATGTACACACAATCACACTCCCCAAACATACTCTATACCCCGGGTCCAGGTACCCTCGCCCCCAGAGGGGGAAACAGAACCCAGACCCAAGAGATGTTACCCTTCCCCCCGGGGTGGAGGCAAGCAGACCGTCCCAGGCTCCGCAGCAGCAGGGAGGCCAATCGGATAGCTAACATCTCCTCCCAGCCCCCCCGCCCCAATGGCTAGCAGAGAACGGGGGTGTGTGAAGACCCCATACCTCCCTCCTCCCGCTCATGTGTAGTGTTGCTGCATGTTGTTCTAAAGTGCATTTAAAACAAGGGAGAGCATGGTGCTGCTGCCAGAGAGCAGCAGGTGTTAGCACGGCCCCTCCCGAGAACCCTCAATGTCTACATGGATTTAAAATTGAGAGGTGGGCACCAGCGCCAGAGGTAGGTTTGAGTACACAGACCGTCCACTGGACGCCGTTAACGTGCCCACCCTCAAGGCCCTATATATACAGTGGGGCAAAAAAGTATTTAGTCAGCCACCAATTGTGCAAGTTCCCCCACCTAAAATGATGACAGAGGTCAGTAATTTGCACCAGAGGTACACTTCAACTGTGAGAGACAGAATGTGAAAAAAAAAATCCATGAATCCACATGGTAGGATTTGTAAAGAATTTATTCGGAAATCAGGTGGAAAATAAGTATTTGGTCAATAACAAAAATACAGCGGAACACGTCTGGCACTGCGGGATTTGATTCCCTGCCGTTGTAGTGTGTTACTGATGGTGACCTTTGTTACTTTGGTCCCAGCTCTCTGCAGGTCATTCACCAGGTCCCCCCGTGTGGTTCTGGGATCTTTGCTCACCGTTCTCATGATCATTTTGACCCCACGGGATGAGATCTTGCGTGGAGCCCCAGATCGTGGGAGATTATCAGTGGTCTTGTATGTCTTCCATTTTCTGATGATTGCTCCCACAGTTGATTTTTTTCACACCAAGCTGCTTGCCTATTGTAGATTCACTCTTCCCAGTCTGGTGCAGGTCTACAATACTTTTCCTGGTGTCCTTCGAAAGCTCTTTGGTCTTGGCCATGGCGGAGTTTGGAGTCTGACTGTTTAAGGCCGTGGACAGGTGTCTTTTATACAGATGATGAGTTCAAACAGGTGCCATTCATACAGGTAACGAGTGGGGGACAGAAAAGCTTCTTACAGAAGACATTACAGGTCTGTGAGAGCCAGAGATTTTCCATGTTTGAGGTGACCAAATACTTATTTTCCACCCTAATTTACGAATAAATTCTTTACAAATCCTACCATGTGGATTCATGGTGTGTGATATGAGAGTGTAAGTAATGTGGATGTCTAATTTGTGAGATAAAATTGAGGCACAGGTGGCCAGAAGGGGACAGGGGGGGGTTGATGTCTCCCCTGCACCCTTGTGACACACCCGCACCCCAAGGCCCTACCTGTGTGGGTGAGTGTGGTGGAGCGGGAAGAGGGAGGTAGCCGGGGATGGGGAGGAAAAGGAGGGAGGGGAGGATGCCCCTCCCTTTTCATAATACTAATATTTAAGCTTTAAAAAGACTTCTTTTCTCTCAGTGTGCTGATTTCAGGTGTTTTTCAGCTGTCATAAATGCTTTATTTCACTGTATAAATGCTTTAGTCATTTCCTCCTGATGAGTATCACAGTAACGGTAATGTGGGAATCTATAAATATTTGATTTAGATTATTATTCAACAAGTCATACAGTATGTAAGTCAACAGTTCCAGTTTGCTTAAAAGATTATTTCTCCCACACGGTATTGTTCATATTCAATCAAGCAACAACCTTTAGGGCTTTCAGCTCCGCTCTTTCAAGTACTTTGACCTCTCTGCCATGTTGGTGACTTTTGAAGAATTCATAATGGAATAATCAGACAAGCAGTATCACTTCCAGTATATTCTTTTTCGGACATTTTCTGTGTAATCGCATGGTAATGTTACTGGCATGATTTAGCAATGCACATTCTTCCCGCCAAAAAGAAAAAAGAAAAAAAGGAACCATAAATAGAAATATGCAAAATGCTAGCACTTTGATGGTCTTTTATATAACGTATAGGTAAATTGTGTTTTTATTGTCTGCACTGTTTTCTTGAGCTCACATTTCTTCCTTACATACAGGCAGAGATAAAGGTGTTAATGTATTTACATTTTAGTCTTTGCCTAAAAGATTTTTTTATGCTTTTTGGGAGCCTTGGAAACTTCTGAGATCTGCTTACTTTCAAGTCTTATCTACTTGCCTCATGCAAATATTGACCCTTGAACTGTGCTTTTTAAATTCTGTCCAATTTGCATAGCCCAAATAAGCTCCACCATGTCTGTTAACTCCATGAGCAATAAGTTACACTTTTATTTCTGAAAATGGTTGGGTTGTGCCACAGGCCCCCAATGGAGCAAAGGTCAGAGTTAAAATGAACCCAGGCTTCATAATGAGCTTTTTAGTAGATCTGGAAGAACTGCGGTCTGACAACTTCACAGACGAAGGCAGTCCTCCTAGAGAGAAAGAACAATCAGGGAATTAAAAAAAATGTAAAAAGCATAAAATTAGGGTGGTATCGCTTTAATGCAAGACTGTCTTCATCTCCACATCTCTCCTATGCAACATTATGCTCAAAAACTGCTCAATATGTAGAGCCAAGAAAAAGCAATGTACAATCTCTGTGGGGAAATTGGGCTGATAGAATACAGTGATGGGCGAAAAAAAGCAAATCTAGGTATTAGAAATGTAGAAATAACTAAAATATATACGCAGGCTGTGCAAGAATTGTTATATAACCTATTCAGCATCATTTAGTGTATATACATGTATCACCTTGCCATTATAAGAAATTAGCCATAGTCCACGTGGTCATGTACATTACGTCCAGATCTGCATACTGTAAGTGCATCACTGTTCAAACCTCCAGCTGGAAGCACCATATGCACAGGAACATGTTCTCTGTCAAACTCAGACCATGTACAGTTCTGTGGGAAGAAACCCACTCCTTTCGAACACATGATCATTTCCCAAAGTCTCAAAGAGAAGATAATGGCTCGAAATGTTTTCGTGGTTTTCTTGGAGAAAGAGAAGACAGGCACAAACAGACGGGGTTGGGCTTTTCACAGCCTCATAAATGAGCATCCTCAAACTCTTTCAGTGCAGTGTTGGATTAAGTAGCCACTAGACGATTTAGAGGTCCTGCATTCTCGTGCTTTCCCTCAGTCTCTCATTTCTCCAAGCACATGGCATTTCACTTTGATTAAAAACATGCTGTATTATATTCACTCAGTCTGCTGAAAGAAAGCACAAACCAGTCGAGCGAGAAGCTTTGTTTTACTGTCATTTGGTTACTCTGCGAATCCGAGGTCTCTGAAAGAAGTTGTTCTAAATTTTGAGTCAAAACTCGACCTTTTCTGATAAAACAGGTAGGCTACATATTACTGCGCTGTTTAACTGACAAAAACGTAATCAGGCAAGTTTTATTAAGGTATTTTTTAGTTAAGTAAGAAGAGCACTGTGGAAAAAGATGCAGTCGTTAATCACTAATACTCTAAAACAGACCTTATCTGGTATTTATGACTATCTCTTAATTACTGATGAATGACAAAGAAACTGTAGTACCATCATGTTTTTATGGGGAGCTAAAAATGCTGATATCTGGATCTGTAGGGGCTATTTATTCATTAGTGCATATCTGCATAATTCCTTATGTTCTACTGGGAAGCAGTCTAAGTTACTGTCTCTTTAAGCCCACTTTCTTCTGAATGGCCAGCTTTCTGAAGCCTACTGAGGGGCAGCACACCAGCACTGTGATAGGCTGCCTTTATATTGTAGGTGTTCTTACAGCTTGTAGGAGAAGATGAAAACCCCAGAGCTCACAAAGATTACTTTTACATACATTTAACTTTTATCTTTAACTTTTGCCACATTCAGCTGTATATGAAACATGGACGTCATAGCCACTATGACATAATGTATTTGCGCTTGCCTTCATACCCTGCCTTTCTAGCCTCACTGATCACTTAAAGCCTTTTGAAGCCTGGTAAGTTTTTTTGTTTGTTTGTTTGGTTGGTTGGTTTTTGTACCAGAGGAGTCTCCCCCTGCTGGCCATTTCAAAAGAATGCAGATTCAAATTGATGAAAAAAAAATAATGGTTGCAATTTTTTCAAAATATAAACAAATTTAGACTGAAAATCAAGCTACATGTTGAAAAATGACCCCACTATCCAATTCACAAGGCCACATTAAAAAACTTGTAACTTTCTAAAATAATGCTGATATTAATGGACAAACGCATATCCATTGTATCTTATCAAACCACCTTAACATCTGCTAACCTCTGACTTACACAACAATTCAAAACTGCAGGATATCAACCTTTTATATGTTCGTTCCTCTTTAGTATACAGGTACAGACTCTCGGTTTTTTTCTTCCAATATGTGAAATTTTGCACACTGCATGTGTGGACTTCCTCTTTTGTTTATGTTCGCTACACACTGTTTAACACCTACCTCTTACCATCTGACTGTAAAACACAGAGAGATTTTGTGACAAAGATGTGAGGTGAAATCACAGTAAGTGCTGTTGCCATCTGTTCTCCATGTGTGACTATGGCTGCAAGCATTATTAACATAATTTGAAGCTGCCACATATGTTTAATAATTATGCAATTGTCATTTATATAAAAGTATATGACTGTTTATGTGAGTGTGCGAGAGAGTGGGCGGGCACTGAGGTTGACTTTGAAGTTGAATTTATTTTTGGCTGCAAAGGTGCAAATTAAACCAACAATAGCTAATTTGTTACCTATTGTGTGAAACACTTTGCCAAAAAATCAACTTGTATGTTGTAAACAGCTTTAGTGAAGGTTACAAATGATCTTCTTATGGCCTCTGACAGTGGACTCATCTCTGTGCTTGTCCTGCTAGACCTCAGTGCAGCATTCGATACTGTCGACCATAATATCCTATTAGAGCGATTAGAACATGCTGTAGGTATTACAGGTACTGTGCTGCAGTGATTTGTATCATATCTAATAGACTCCAATTTGTACATGTAAATGGAGAGTCCTCTTCACACACTAAGGTTAATTATGGAGTTCCACAGGGTTCAGTGCTAGGACCAATTCTGTTTACATTATACATACTTCCCTTAGGCAGTATCATTAGAAGACATAGCATACATTTTCACTGCTATGCAGCTGACACCCAGCTCTATCTATCTATGAAGCCAGATAACACACACCAATTAGTTAAACTGCAGAAATGTCTTAAAGACATAAAGACCTGGAAGCCGCTAACTTTCTGCTTCTTAATTCAGATAAAACTGAGGTTATTGTACTCGGCCCTGAAAATCTTAGAAATATGGTATCTAACCAGATTCTTACTCTGGATGGCATTACCTTGGCCTCCAGTAACACTGTGAGGAACCTTGGAGTCATTTTTGACCAGGACATGTCCTTCAACGCACATATTAAACAAATATGTAAGACTGCGTTCTTCCATTTGCGCAACATCTCTAAAGTTAGAAATATCCTGTCTCAGAGTGACGCTGAAAAACTAGTTCATGCATTTATTACTTCCAGGCTGGACTACTGTAATTCATTATTATCAGGATGTCCAAAAAACTCGCTGAAAAGCCTTCAGCTAATCCAAAATGCTGCAGCAAGAGTACTGACAGGGACCAGAAAGAGAGAGCATATTTCTCCTGTTTTGGCTTCCCTCTATTGGCTTCCTGTTAAATCCAGAATTGAATTCAAAATCCTGCTTCTCACATACAAGGTCTTAAATAATCAGGCCCCATCTTATCTTAATGACCTTGTAGTACCATATCACCCTATGTTACGTTCCCCCCAAAGGGGTCTAGGCATGCGAGTGAGGGGAACAGTAACAAATGAGTCCGGAAACAGAATGAAAAGGAAAACAGACAGAGTTGTTCTGTATTGATATATTTTATTACAAATGATATAGCTTTATTACAAACGACATTAACTTAAAGAGCCGGCAATGCCGTTTTACCAATAATGCCAAAGAAACAAAGGAAAAACAAAGGTTGCAACAACAAAGAACACAACAACCAAACAAAAACTCCACACCACGAGGAGGCACTTCCAGGGGCCCACAAGCTCACCCTGTCACTAGTAGCAGCTAGCTTTACTGCCGCCGAGGCCCACAAGCCCACACTACTCACGTAAAGCAGCTATACTGTTTCCACAACTCCACACTTCAGGCAGGATAACTACACACCAAGAACACAAAGCAGAAGACACCAGAGAAACATCCCACCATGCTCCCAGCTTATATGACCTCAGAGAGGTGATTGCTGACTGGGCCCAGGTGGTAAATGAGTCCAATGAGCAGCAGCTGTGTTCTGGGGAGAGAGAAGAGCAAGAGAGAGACAGAGGGGTGGAGCAAGAGAGGAGGAGGCGGAGAAAAACACCACGCCCACACAAGGGCAGTATCAGCAGCTTGTGAACTCACTGTCTGACCCATACTCCGGAACAGTAGGAGGCGGTAATGCTCCTTTACGTTGGTTGCCAACCGCCGTTAAACACAAAGAAGAAGAAGAAGAAGAAGGGCAGTATCAGGAGGCCCAGCTAGGGCCGTAACACCCTATTAGAGCACTTCGCTCTCACACTGCAGGCCTACTTGTTGTTCCTAGAGTATTTAAAAGTAGAATGGGAAGGAGAGCCTTCAATTTTCAGGCCCCTCTTCTGTGGAACCAGCTTCCAGTTTGGATTCGGGAGACAGACACTATCTCTACTTTCAAGATTAGGCTTAAAATTTTCCTTTTTTGGTTGAGCACCAGTCACCTTTCTCACTCACTATGTGTTAATAGACCTCTCTGCATTGAATCACATCTGTTATTAATCTCTGTCTCTCTTCCACAGCATGTCTTTTATCCTGTTTTACTTCTCTCTCCCCTCTTCCTTCTCTCGCAGCAGATGGCCGCCCCTCCCTGAGCCTGGTTCTGCCGGAGGTTTCTTCCTGTTAAACGGGAGTTTTTCCTTCCCACTGTCGCCAAAGTGCTTGCTCATAGGGGGTCATATGATTGTTGGTTTTTTTATCTGTATCTATGAAGCGCCTTGAGGCGACTTTTGTTGTGATTTGGTGCTATATAAATAAAATTGAATTGAATTGAATTGTAAAAGCCACTGGTTAGCAAATAGTCATCTGTGTTTACCATAGACTAGATTCAAGTTGAATTGAATTAAATATTATTTCTATAGCCCCCAGTTAAAAGATGGCTGTAAGTTTCGAGTCTGAAAAGTGAAATCTAAAGTGGACGTGCTTTAGAAAATGTGTTAGCAAATGAGTGTGCAGATTGTCAGCCAAAGCCGCTTTCAAAACTCGAAAACAGTGATGGTGAAACTATGAGGCTTCACACTGGGACTTGGAACCAATGGCTGACATTATGGCGACTACATCCATCTTTTAAAAACAGTCTGTGGTATTCATACATCGCTAATGCAGAGGCCTGTTAGCATTGTTTTTTGGTCTATCGATTCAGCCATTAAGTCCTACACCCTGCTACTGTAACTAGCTAGTTGCTAATTGTAGTTTGAAAATTATCAGTTTTCTAGGCTGCTAGTTTTAAGTACTAGCAGCCTAGCTAGTTCAAGGTTCGGGGGCGCTGCAGAGGGCAGAGTAGGAAGTCTGTTTTCTGTGGCTCTTTTTCTCATTACCGTAAGAGCTTTGATAGATCTGTTGCACTAGGATCCTAGGTGGACAACGCTCAACATAAACTCCCTGCTGCTGGCTAGATGGCTCATTTCAATTGGGCATAAGAGCTGTTTAATTTGAACTTCGCCTGCAGTGTGTGTTGCATCCTGTGTAAAAGCATCTTTAGCTCTTAAAGGTCAGATTAGCATTAATTTGCCAAATAAAAAACTGCTAAAATCCAGCGATCCTTCAACAGCACAACTCACCTCATAGTTTGAAACAGTCAATAAACCACACGTTCCTATGTACAACTTCTGACCTGTCTGCAGGCGCCTCCATGACTCCTGCAGGCTGAATTGAGCAGGATTTCAGACCTATATTGCAACCATTTCACAGCCTGTTTGAGATACTTTGGCTTCACTGCCAGTGAGGTGCCAACTTCCATCTATAGAGAGAGACACTTCCTTACAATGCTAATTGTCTTCATATCATCATAATGGCAGTTTTGTGAGGCACCATCTCAGACCTCTTATGGTTTTGACCCCACTAGTAAAACATCTTTAGCTTTTGGAAATAAGTGTTGCTAACACACTTAAAAGTTCAATCATTCAGCAAAGCCTTACAAAGAATGCTTTTTTCTTAAATGTATTCAAACAGCCTAGAACAGCCGATTTATGGAAATGAGGCAGAAAAGGGTTTTCGCTCCATCACTCCACCTAACCATGAAAAATTGCGGTCTGAGAGTTGAGTGTGAATGAATTACACTCCACTCAAAGAAAATACTTTCAGCTGAAAGTTTCTTAAGCCTTATGACTCCATCAAGCCTCCCCCCTCTCTCTGTCTGTTTAACTGTCTGTCTGTCTGCCACCAGGTTGTGTGCTTCTCTCCACACAAACAGCAGTATTCATGATTGTTCTTGTAAAATTCAACGCTGTTTGTTGTAGCTCACACAAAGAGAGCGTAAACAGTTTATTAATCCTGTAACTTGAATTTCTAGGTTCTCATCTATCAGGTTTGCCTGTTTTCACATCATTCTCTTTAGTAGAGTTGCATTATTCACTGAGGGCTTCAGAAGAACATCCGATTCCACATGTGGAACTACTGACTTAATCCCACTCTTTTGGTGTTTTTAGACACTGATTTATTTATGAGAGCTTCTTTGGAGAGAATCGTACTTCATTAGACACCAAACACTGCTGTTTTCTGAGCATGCATGCCATCACCACTGCCAGTAGCTTACTACTGATCCCTGTGCTGGGAAAAAAAAGTAATTTTAACACACCTGTAAAATCAGTTAATCCAGCTTAAATGCGTGTATGTACTTTTTTCTGCACTGTTCACCTGATGAAGTATATGAACTATAGTGTTCATATACTACACTGTGTAAATGGATGTAATATGTATTATTTAATCTGTCTGAGGTGCCTGAAGTTTTGTCACGTGCCTTTTCTTGTATTAGCTAAAATTATGAAAGAAATGAAGTGTTTTCTGAATTCTTCGCCAGACAGAAAGGTCCAAGGCTGTGCCATCAGTGCAGAACTATCCATCTGTTCCCCTTCATAGTCTAGTTACTACTGCAGTCCTGGTCCAATCTGTTCTCTCCAATAGGTTAACAGTCCTTCAGGGCTGCTATAACAAGCTGTTGGCTTGTTGTTAGCATTCAGTGAATCCAAGTAGCTAGCTACTGCTTGGGAAATAAAAGGGGAAAACAGAAATGTAATCAGAAAAAAATATATTTTGAACTCTTTAAAAATGCCCTAAGTAAAAAGACGTTTAGTCATGTGGTTAAAAGTAGCCTGCACATAGCAATAAGCTGATCTTATGTATGTTAAAAGACAAATGATTGTGAGATTTGGTAGATATTTATTTCAGTTATGTCAGTTCTGTTCTTTTTCAGTGGCTCAAAATTAATTACACAATTTACAGGAAAGCGGTTTCTGTGGTCAGGTGAGGGCTGCTTCTTTTCACTCATGACGAGGCGACATGATTAAAAAAAAAGTCTGCAGCTTTGAACTTGCATTTGGTAACTTTACCTTTACCTGGTACTCTCAGTTGTTGATGCAAGGAACAGAGGCCATCATTACACTGAAAAAACAAACTCAATCAGTCAGCAAAATAGCAAAAATTCAGCAATTTGGTGGATTCTTTGAAAGAAGGAATGCACTGGCTAACTCAGCAAGGTCTGAAATACCACAGAAGACAACTGAACTGCATGAAGACTTCTTTCAATTGCTACAGTACAGTCTTGAGATGCTTTCGTGAATGTAATGAAATTCCAGTTTACAACAAAGTACAAACCAACGGATGCACTGAAGAACAAGGAGGGCAGATTTTAAAAAGACAGAAAACATCAAAAAGAGTCTGCAGAAAAAGGAAGAAAGAAGTAACAGAAAGATGGGAAGAGTTTTCGTCCCATCGTTATTTGTCAAACAGTCCTGGCAATATTATAGCATGGGCTGACATGGCTGCCAGTGCAACATTCACACACACATTCACACACTGGTGATGGCAAGCTACATTGTAGCCACAGCCGCCCTGGAGCGCACTGACAGAGGCGAGGCTGCCGGATACTGGCGCCACCGGGCCCTCTGACCAAATTATTGTCCAGATTGGTCATTTTATGTCAACCCAGTGGCAGAAAGATCCACAAACAAACAACAACGGAAGTTGGCTGCAAAAAAGGCCTAACATAGCATATCAAAGGAAAAATCAGATCCTGGTGATCTCCATGGGATCTATACGGGAAAGTTATTGACTAGCACTCATGCTATTAGTTTAGGATTAGCTTACTGCGGAATCCTAAACTAATAGCATGAATCCTAATTAATTAGTAACCCCTCCTGATGTTGCCGTATGACTGCATTGTTTATAAAAAAAATAGTGATTCAGTGTTAGATATTATATCTGTATATTAGTTTCACCGTGCTTCAAATAGGAATGCTAAATTTACTTGCCATCTCTTCTATATTGTGATTCACCTTTCGCGGCCTCACTGTTTTGCAGATTTCTTTGTGTTCAATTTTGCATGCTTTTTTTTGTTTGTTTGGGTTGGGGGGTTTTTTTGGGTTTTTTTTACAGCGCATTGTGTTCTGGCTGTAGACCATTGTCAGTCAATCTTGTGCCCTGTCTCCTGTGCAGTACAGAGTGCGTTCAGCTTGTCAAATTTACATAAATCTTCGATTGGTAGCAGTGTGACTCTGAAGTGCTGTACTGTGTGTCGTCATCTGCGGGTGCCTTTGGTTTCATTCTATAATACTGGAGTTGTTTTTCTACATGGTTTGAATTTTGAGAGTGTTTAGACAAGAGAGAAAAGTGTGAAAATGTTCATGCCATCACAGCTCATTATCATCACTCCATCAGACTCCATCCAAACTTCAGTGCTAACTTAACTACTTTACCTAACACGGTAAAATATCCTTTATTAATATTCTCCATTGTGTTACTGTTATTAAAGTGAAAATATGAGCTATCTGACAGTGCCACAATGGGGTGCAGCAATTATTATGTATTTTGGAGCCAATCTCCTTTATGTGCCTGAAGGTCAAAGTAGTTCATGATTGATCTGAGGTCAAATTAATTTTAGCACCGGAAGGAAATTCAAATTACATCAAGATTAATAATGTACCACCAGTGTTCCTTAGGAGAAATCTTACAATTGTAAGGACTGAAGAGTTTCAGTAAATGCACAGAAACACACTTCTATTAAAATACACAATAGATACACTGCCTTCATTTTCTACCAAAAAAAAAAAGCATTGAGGTTATGATTCATAAGAGCTACTTGAGTCATAGATATGCAGAGAAGCTTTGTTTTTTTCATGCAGTCCTGGATTTTGTTCTTGTCTCTCTACAACAAACACTTCCATCTGCTCGCCGTGTTTCAGCTCACTGATTACAATCAATGTGTGTGGGTGCTGTGGGTTTTTAAGTGTTTGCACCCCCTCATTTCTCCATCCCTTGCAGGTAACTGGGTAGCTGACAGCCTCGGCTCGCCTTGGGCTTCCCACTTCTCACCAACCTTTATGCCGTCACACTGGCTGTGTGGGAAGAACACATTGATGTTGAAAAAGGTGCGTTGCTGTAATTATGTGCCACAAAACAGCAAAAAAATTCACATATTTCAAGCATGTCTCTGAACTTTTCAAACCTATTCCTCTGCTTTTTTGGAGACTTAATAGCAGTTGAGTTCTTGTTTTTTTCTTTACATTTTTTCCAGTTTACTCCAAGGAGTATAAAGTGACAGTAATTACCAGTTTACATACTTTTACACAACCTTACATACACAACCTTTAGTTTCCTTTTCTTACCACATTTGACCTCTGATTTCACTTTTACAAGTATTGTCCAAAAAAAGAGAGAATGATCTGCTTAGTTAGTTAGAAATATACTATATGATCGTGATCGTGGAATTCTTGCTGTGCTGCAACAGTGTTAAGCACCGTGCACCGTGCTCAATCCAGTTTAAATCAATTTTATTTACATAGCACCAAATCACAACAACAGTTGCCTCAAGGTGCTTTATATTATTATTATAAGGTAAAGACTCTGCAGTAATACAGAGAAAAATCCGAAAACCATATGAGCCCCTCTGAGCAAGCATTTTGGTGACAGTGGGAAGGGAAAAACTCCCTCTTAACAGGAAGAAACCTCCAGAAGAATCAGGGTGAGTGAGAGCCCATGTTTTATATTATGGTTTAAAGGGGATGTGGGTTGGACTTCTGTGCTCACGGATAGAGCTTTGTGTCTTGTGTCTTATGAGTGTATTTTGAATCTAGTGACATTTCCACTCTATCTATCATTTGCTACTTTAAGAAAAACATTTGTGCATTTAGAGGCAGAAACCTGCACGGAGACTTAATAATATATTGATTATCAAATACTGACTGATATGATATGCATGCGCATTTGGTATGCTTCCATGCTAGTTTCTTGAAACAACATGTTGCCATATTTGGAAAAGAGGATGAAATTATCAGCCAAGGCTAGGACGCTTGACTACCGAGCTGCCTTCAGTTCACTTTGCTGAATAATCACAGCACAGTCTTCTCTGCCTGTAATGAATCCAGACCTTTAGCAGATTTAAACTGCCTGATTCCCCGATGAAGGTTGTGTGTATGCTTCCTACTCAGCAGCTTTTGTTTGATCACTTAGAAAAAGTCGAGCTTCTGTGTTAAACTGGCTTGACTTTTGTGCCAAAGATCATCTGGGGTCTCTGGTTATGACTGACTCTAACCGAGAGGCCAAAACATCGATTTTTACTAAAAGACCTCTTAAAAAATAAAAAGGTAACTCAACTTGGTGGGTTTTTGTACATCCTGCCTCCTGCAAGCCAAACTAATGTCACATTGAAAAATCATCACTAGAACAAATTAAGTACAGCTTGTCATTTCAGCCTCCTTCTGAGTGACCTTTACAGTGCATTTCTTGTTGAGCATCCTGATTGTGATTATACTGCTCTGCTTCTTAATGCAGAGATTTGCTTTCCCTGAGTAGGAGTTAGATGATGATGACGATAATATCTGATTTTAATTAACCAAGATGTCAAAGGCCTTCATTATGTGTCCACTCTGGGATTTTCAAGTGTCACTTTGCACAGTGTGTTGGCATCCCTCACTGCTGTCCACACTCCCAGTGTGAGGTGCGCTGACCTCAGACGCATGTCAGAATCTGAGCTCCAAAGTCTGTGGAATGAGAAGCAAGGGAGATGTTGGGTGTGCATCAGGCCATGAAACAAGGTGGTTAATATGTGCTGAAGAAAAACAGGCCCCTGATAACAGTCCCCTATAGCTCAGCTATACGGCTTAGTGTTTATGAATGATTCATGCAGTGAGAGGATCTAATAGCACAGAGGCAAGAAGCTAGAGGAGGTTTACAAAAAGTGATATCTGCTCAATGCTGGTTCAGCCGGGAACGTCTCTCAAGCCATCTGGCAATTGTGACTTTTTACAGATTCTTGGACACAGGGGCGAAAAAAGAAAAGTCTGTGTGTGTGTGTGTGTGTGTGTGTGTGTGTGTGTGTGTGTGTGTGTGTGTGTGTGTGTGTGTGTGTGTGTGTGTGTGTGTGTGTGTGTGTGTGTGTGTGTGTGTTTTGGGTTTATTTATGTCCATCCTACATTACTCACCTCTAATACTGTCAGTTTATTGAATGGAGATTCTTCGCATTGATCAGTTTGCCTCAGTAGCTTCTGCCAACACCTTAAAAAATATTTGTTTTCTGCTAAGGAAAGGCGTCAGTTTGTGCGCCTTCTTTTTCCCAATGAAAGACAATTAATCACAGCCTGATTCCCTGTTTTATTTCTTTCCCCATGGTCAAAGAGCGTGACTATCAATAAGTGCAATAAATCCCACAGAAACCGCAGTAGCCTGAGTGTGAGAGTCTGTGATACCCTGCAGCTGAGCCACAAACCACACCCTGCCACACTGAGATTACATAGACGAGATATTAACAAAACAAAAACCCTTTTTTGAATCAATTTTGGTAATATTGACTTACCTCTACTCCTTTTCCTGCTTGTTTAAAATAAATAATCTGCACGCCAATAGAATACTTGTGCAATGGTAAATTCAAAGCCTCACAGGACTGTTTAACTTAACATCATTTAGCATGTTATTCAGTAACATTGTGTTCAGTTTGATTCTTGCGAGAGTATAAAGTGACTTTCAGGGTTTGTGTGGCCAAAAACAGTGTAAATATTTAGCTAGCAGCAGACCACCACGGCAAGGACTTCTGTGGAGACGAATGACTCCCGGAGTTCATGTTCAGGATTGTTGTTGAATTGTTGTTGAAACCAGTGTTTCTTTAACGAAATGTAACAGTTTCTGGTAAGCGCTACACACCACAACAGAAAACGTTCAACAAAATCCAGCCTGACTCTCCCCACATTTTCCAAAGCGTATGCATGAGAACAGCTTCATTCATGTCACTCTTTTGGTTGATGGCCAGGATGTTCGTTTGCGCCTTCCTACAGAGAGTGAGTACTCATGTGAGCAACAGGATACTGCCTGCAGTTCACTAATGACCATCTGTGGCATTTTTAACAAGAAGTTTCTGAACATTACTCTTAGAAATTTTGCATTTATGTAGCTGCTTGCTGACAAGATTCAGAGATTAGAAGAAGACTTTTATGTGCTTTCATACAAGGAAACCAGCCAAGACAAAATGTGAAACACTTTTCTATGACCAAATGGTGGAGAGTCCCAGGTGTTTAAGCCCTAGTGGAAGTTATCCCTTAAGAGGGTCGTCAACCCAATATTGATCGTGTGCCGCATCACACAAGTCAAGGTGTGGAAAAGGGTTTGGGTCATTATCAGCAGAGGTTTCAGGTCAAACCATTGTGAGACATTGCCTCACCCTATCATGTAACCTATTGAGATCAACAGACTGTCAAGATGTGAGTGGGCGTTAAGGCGTCTGGGAATTCAACTTAGTTCAATTCAATTTTATTTAAACAGCTTCAAATCACAACAACAGTCGCCTCAAGGCACTTTATACTGTAAGGTAGACCGTACAATAATACAGTCAGAGAAAATCCCAACAATCACATGACCTCCTATGAGCAAGGAAGAAACCTCCAGCAGAACCAGGCTCAGGGAGGGGCGGCCATCTGACGCGACCAGGAAGAGATCTCAAAGGTGGATTTTAGGTGACAGATGTCGTAAGCTCTGTCCAAAATGTGGACATTGGTGTCCTTGACCGAATGAGCTTTGTCCTTGCGATGAAGATGGACAGCCGGGTCTTCTATGTTGTACCATGCGCTTATGAAGTGGTTGTTTGGTCTCTCCAATGTAGAGGTCTGAGTACTGAATACAGCATACACTACGTTGTTCAGTTTGTGTTTGTGTTTTTAGTCCCTGGGACTGTCTGACCTTCTTTACTCCCTCCCACTAGGGCTTAAATACGTGGGACTCTCCACCATTTAGTCTTAGAACTGAAGAAGCTTCTCAAATGAGAGGTTTAGGAAACTTTAACAAGTACAGTCGCTTTTCTTTCCATGACGTGGATGACTGAGAACCTACACAGACAAAAAAAAAAATCACTAAACACTAAAGTGAAACACCAAAAACTTTGACTATTTAGCCTACATGAATTACTGATTGTTTTGTGGCAGTCATTAAAAATAATGTACTGTAATTCAATAGTAAGAATGTGTCTTCAACACATGTTGAAAACTGTCAAACTTTGTGCATCAACACCGATAAATAGATATGAGTCTGGTCTACTGAACACTCGTGTTCTTGTAAACAGAAATAAAATTAGCGTCAGGAAGCACAAACTATTAGATCACATGTCGCAACTTTTTAATAAACTCCCCTTCGCCTTTGCTGAAGACACATGAGCACCACAAGGCGATTCTTTAAACACAACAAAACACATGAAGAAACTCATATGACAGCATTAAAATTTAATGTGCTGTACAAGATAGAGTAGCTGCTCTTTCAACCAAGATTGAAAACACAATGGCTCTGGGAGCTTGTTCGACAAGAGTGCACAAGACAGATGGGAAGTGACACGTGTGTCCCGAGGGCACAATGCGAGACTACAGAATTGCCGGACTTCAGCATTGCTGTTTGTGTTGCACCTTTTTTCCTTTGCTTTCCTTTCAGACAAAAAGACCATGTAAACACATTATTCTCTTTCACTCTGATGTCAAACTGACTAACTCCTCAAAGGAGAGCATCGCACTCGTAGCACCAGCTGTTCTCCCTCAGGCACCTGCAGTAACAAATCCAGGAGTTTTTTTGTAACCTTGCCAACTTGCAGTCGCAGTGAGGCCTTTGATGCAGATGAGCCCAGGCACTGGGCAGTCTATTGGTCACCGGCAGCTGAGGTGTCACGTTATTGAAGTGGCTAAGAATGAGCCTGGATGCCAGTTTCTTAAGTGAATAAACTGCGATTGGAGAGAAGAGTGGGCAGCAAGAGGACAAGATGTGGGAGGGAGGCTGGCATCTCCGATTCATTTTGAGCATGTGACAGCGAGAACACAGACTGGGTTTTTTAGCGTTAGTGATGAGCTGCTCAAGAAAAACACACGTGCTCGATCTACTCACACAGAAAAGAGAAAGAACAATATTTGACTTACTATTTGTTCTTGTGTCTTCCACATGCAAGTTTTTCAACTTTAGTGTTGAGATGAAAGGTATTTTTGAAATGCACTTAGTAGTACAAAAGAAATATTATACTTGTGTAGATGAAAAGTCCTGCTTCAGTGAGAATCCAGAGAAACAGTATTTTATATCAAAGAAAGGGTTCTTTTACATGGGATTGTTTTTCTACAGGTGTATATTCCTCATACAGTTTTTGAGTAAATGAGACAATTTGAAAAAAGTGCCAGACTTCAGCATACCAATAAGCATTTAACAATATGTAAATCACAATACAGAGTGCAATGTCACAACCCCGACCATAGTGGCTGTGGAATTCTCACTTGGGTTAATGGTACTTCTTAAACACATATTTTTATCTACAAAAATAGAAAAGGAATATTGTTGTAATTAACACTATAAGGTGGGACTGTAGTTACATTTTTATTTAGAAACAGCAGCCTGGCAGTATTAGTGCAGAGTTTTTGTATCCCATGTTGTACCTAGAAGTAATTTAATGAAGTAGAGATCATGGGATATTGAACTATAGCATCTGATCAAATAAATTTGGGGCATAATGCAGGAGAAATCAAAGCAAAGCAATGGTGTGAACAGTTAGCAAAGATAACTAAAAGGAAAAGAAGAAGTAATTTTTTAACCCCTTAAATAGTATCAGACGCTGTTTGAAAGAGTTTAAATTGTCTTAAATAGCTTAAATGTATCTAAATATAGTTGCCTAATAAACGCATTAGCTAGTTAGCCAAAAAAAAGAAGATGTTCTAATAGTTTTAGCCCTTCTCAAAATCAATGAAGTTGATCGAGAGCTTCTTTGGTGTTCCAGGGTCTGTTCGATGATGGTGCGCAAAGTAACGATCTGCTCCACGCCTGATCAACCACATCGAAATCCGCCCTGCTCGTCACGTAACATTTTGTTGACTGCCCGCTGTAATCGGTTCAGGAGGACTAGACAGAATACTTTCTCCAGGAACTGAAAGCATTGTGATTCCTCGCAACTTGCTATAGTCGCCCAGATCACCCTTCTTTGGGAGTTTAATTAATCCTAATTGAAATAGCTAAAAAAAAATTGGAGATGTTTAAATATATATGAAAGACAACAAAAGTTAGAATGATAGTAAGAATATTTACAATGGTCTGCAACAGTTAGCTAAAGGATCTGTAAATAAACTCCTGAGCTAATAAACTGTAGTTAGAAAAATCTAGCTGGATACTGGCTTAAGAGATTAAATATGTTATATAATCAGAACATTCATGTTATTTATGCAGTATAGTTAAAAGACTTATCAGTCAAGCAAAACATAGAACAAAACATAGAATCCCCCTTTGATTTAAACTCAGCTCTCTCTCTTTTATGATGTCTCTAATAGCATTAAATTAAACTAAAATGACCAATGTTGTTGATCAAAGGGTGCTTGTCATACATTTGGAGAGACTTCCTCCTGAGGTCTCGTGCCATACCACCATAAACATGCCAGACTTTGTCCTATCTTGAAAGCTAAGTAGGGTTGTGCCTGGTTAGTCCTTGGATGAGAGATAGCCTGGGAATACCAGGTGCACTAAGCTTTCCTCCCTGAATCTGTTTTGGCCAGAGGCTTCGTTGTGTTAAAAGGGAGTTTTCATCATTAAGTGCTTTTTTATAGGGGGATATCTGATTGTTGGGATTTTCTTTCTATTATTGTAGAGTCATACACTCTTCTAACCTGTAATACTGTCCAGAGTTCGTGCATGAACAGTTCACTTTTTTGTCTGCACATAGCTTTTTGCAGATTAGGCTCTGAACAGCAGGCAAACCAGAAGAATTTCTCTGTGCAGCCAACGTTAGCTGAGATGTAACAGATGGATTTAAATTAATTTTTAACTTTATTATGCAAAATCCCTGACTTTAATAGAAACACTTGCTTGGCAAGCAAGTGTTGGGGTCAGTCACTCGATTCAGGTCATACTGCATTACTTGAAGCCCATTTACCAGATTTGGTCATTCTAACTGCCACAGACGAGGATTATTCAGGGTATGCTTGTTGGCTAATGACTTGTGAAAATTCATTAGCCACTGAGCGTGCGGATCAGAGGAAGCGAGATCCTTTCTTGACCTATCTCATCTGGTTTCAAAACACTAAAGATGGCGATGGTGAAAATGCTCATCACAGGCCAATGGATAATCTAAACACCAACAAGACCGAATACTTAGAGGCTGGCCCCCAGACCGACGGCACGATCAGCGTCGATGGAGAAGATCTGGCGAAAGTACCTCATTTCAAATACCTCGGATCGATGATCAGCAATGACGGCGATATCCTACTAGATGTACGAGCCAGGATCAACGCAGCGTGGATGAAATGGCGCCAAGTCACCGGCGTCCTGTGTGACCGAAGAATGCCCAATCGCCTCAAGTCAAAGATCTACAAGAGTGTAGTGCGCCCCGTCGCCCTCTATGGATCCGAGTGCTGGCCAGCCACCGCAAAGCACGAACAAGCCCTTCACACGATGGAAATGCGGATGCTGCGATGGTGCCTAGGCCTGACACGATGGGACCACGTCATGAACACCGACGTTAGAAAGAGGATGGGAATCGCGCCAATCACAGATAAGATGCAAGAAGCGAGGCTGCGGTGGTACGGACATGTGGTACGGAGCGATGAGAACTCAGTGGTGAGAACAGCATTGCGGCTCAGCCCCCAAGGACGTCGACCTAGAGGCAGACCAAAGCGGAGATGGATGGACCGAATCAAGGACGACGTGAAGAAGATCGAAGCCGATCTGACCGACGCCCTTGACCGACCCAAGTGGAGACGACTTTGCAGAAAAGCGGACCCTGCAACCGAGCGGGAAAAACGCTAGGAGGAAGAAGGCCAATGGATAATCTCATGGCGGCTAAGTCCACAGCAGCTGTAGTATTTATGACTTTAGCAACCTACTTTGAATTGCATCAATTATGCATTTTATACATTGAAGAAACAAGTACACAAATTTCTTGATTAGATTCAACAGGAGCTCAGAGCACAAGAAGTCTATCCTCTTTTCCCAGCTTCTATATGAATGTCTTCCTACCTGGGCAGTAGATCTGACCCCATGAGAAGGGGAAATGTCAGTTGACATGTGGTTCAGAGGGAAAAAATGAGTGGGAGTTAAGAGAGCATTGCTGTGGGAGAACACATGAAAAGGCTAAGGAACAAAACTGGCCTGAAACTTCAATAACAGTCAGACCTGCTGCTGGAATCATCTGTTTGAATAAGGAAGTGAGCTACAGTAAAGATGAAGTAGCAGCTTTTATGTCATGTCGTTATGTACAGTATGTACAGTAGATACTTGATGTAGACACACTATTCCGTGTGTTTGCTTTTTTATGTGGGATGCTTTATCTTACATCTTCAAATTCTGTGATGCATCACTTGGATTCTTTTGGATTCTAGTTTTTCACCTATTTCATAATATTTAACACATATTTCATTATTCTGTTACAGTATTTTTCCAATCTCACACATTACAATGCTTGACAATGGCTAAACTCTGCTAGGCAGTTCACTGACAGCTGCTCATTTAACTTGGTGCTATGGTTCCCCCTTGTGGCTAATACAGGGTAATACATGCATAATACAATGTGATTCTCCCAGTGCTTTCTCAAAGTGACTCTTGGACTGGTGTTGAATTACCAGTGAGACTGTGTACTCTTCCATTGGATTTTTCCCTCTTTAAAATGTCTGTTTGACCCAAACACAGAGAGCTGAGAGAGTTCATTTAAGTTCTTCATTGTTTCTTTTCTCAGTGGGCTGTAAAGCCTGCCAATATCATGACATAATTTAACTTTATCTCAGATATTTTGCCTGTTTTGAGAATAATGGCTTCATTAAATTTAATAAAACCCACAAGTGAGAAACCTGTTTCTGACACTAGTGGAAAAATTGGAATTTTACACTTGATGTTACACTGAGGGGGAGAAAATGCCCCCGTGCGCAAAGGTAGACTGAAGAATAGAAAATTTCATCAGAACAAGTGGAAGTGAAACGTGACTGATGCTCAGGCTGAGGTGTGACGAGGCATATAGTAGGTTCAAGATTGCGTTCACTGTGGCGTGAAACTCCCAAATGTGAAGCTGTACTCCCCTCTACTGGTCAGTCTGAGAAACTGTCCCAGTTATCCCTGCAACCATATTATCAATAAAGCACCATTTTTCAATTTTTATACAACACAAAATAATACAGGAAATTACTGAATCTCAATTAGTTTTATTGTATAACCCTTGGTCACAAACTCCCTACTTGTCAACTACTTTGAGCCAGTTTGTGACAAATATTACATGCTCAACATGTCCAGGTGCTACTACAATTAACCTGTAAGCTACTTCCACTCAGTTAGTTATGATTGGGTGTCAAACCTTCTGTTTCTGTTTCTCCATCAACTAGAGGCTGCTGTAACTAAACATGGAAGGTTAGCAAGGCTGACATAATACCACCATGCTAGGCAGGACAAAAACTTTTTATTTCATTCGGGGTAAGAGTTTTAGTAAAAGTAGTTGACATGATCTGGTTACACTTTTTTACACTTTTCAGAGAAAAGCAGAAAACCCATTGTAACCCAGTTCCTAAAATCATCTCAAACAAAAAAGAAGAAAAAGTAAAACATTTAATGTTCATTGTTTCTGTTCTTACTGTCCTTGTATAATGAAAGTGAAATTAATATATTTACTTAAACAAAAAAAGGGACACGGATTTATATATTTGTTCTGGTTAAACAAGGGTTAAGTTTCTCCGAGGATTGATGAGCTCCACTCCTCGCGTGTCAGCCAATCGGTGAAGCTCTAGGTAGCTCTTGTCCCTCCTTAGTACCAGCTCCCAAGTTTTCAGTCTCTTGGTTCTACAGCCGAACAGAACAGCCGGGCTAAAACTTTGTTATTAATCTCTTGTTAAATTAATCTCTCACAAGTTATTTTTTAAAAAAAAGAAAAAAAAAGGACAACAACTTTAAACTGATATTGTTCACAAAGTATGGTTTTGCACTTGTTGTCATAGAGGACAGAGCGAAGCCGGAAACGCTGAGCATCCACTCGACAGCGGTAAGCTAAACGTGGCTAATTAGACACGTGATGTATCGAGTGGGTTACAGTTGTTGGGTGTCTCTGAAACGCACTGTTGTTGTGCTAGTTATATCGTTAACCAAGTCATTAACATGTGAAAAGCTGTAAATGGTTAAAGCAGCTGAAAATAAGTTTATGAGAGATATTGTAAGCAGACTTCATGCTGCTTCCTGCTTAATTTTTTGATGTCACTCAGTTATATTACAATGCTCAGTATTGAATACTTGGAGGTAATTTTTAGTGTATTCCCACTTGTACTTGTAGGCCTATGGTACAAGCGGGATTAAGCACATCTATTTTAATACTCCTATTCATGGACTGAGTCCTTGTGTTTACATGTTATTGAAATTATGTGCACTTTGTTCAGTTCTGATAAGCATTTGTGTATTGCTCCATCTCTTAAAAGGGGTAATATACTTATTTATTTGTGATTTTATATATATGCAGTGAGTTTATATCTGATGGATGTAATCATGTTACCATGAAAAGTGAATTATATGGTGACTATAATTCCTGAATGTTTGAAGCCTTGTAGATAATCTTTAATGTTACTGCAGGTGTAGCCGGATGGGCTACTCGCCCTTCTTTTTCTCTCTTTCTCGCTCGCCCTACCACCCTCACTCTCTTTCTGCTGCACTCGCTCCTTGTATCGTGTGATTGGGTTAATTAGGAACCCACCTGCATATTGATTACAGGGTGGTGTTTACCTGTATAAAGGGAAGCCGGTTTTTTTGTTGGATCATTCCTCCCGAGCTTCTGGTGCGATACGGCAATAAATGCTGGCCTATTGGTTAATTTACCGATACAATCGCACTGTGTGACTGCTACAGGTAGGCCTCCTTTCGACCTCTGATTTCTCTCAAAAGTCGATAACTAGTAGTCATAATTCTGCGGCCCGCTACAGCGCGGCTGTTTCTCTTTTCTTTACTCCAGCTGTGGTGGAGAGACGCGAGTTGCGTCCACCGTACAGTACAGCGCCTTCAGTCTTGGGGTAAGCCGCTTATATTATAGCTGCTAGTATTTGTAAATTAGAGACGATTAAGGTTATCTTTGCCTTTTTTTGTTTGTAGGGTTTGATTGCTGCTGCACCTTCTCAGGGACCAACCGCCTGATTTTAAGCAAAGAGTCGAGACGCCTGCCTAGCTGCTGTCTTGTCTTGCCCTGTTTTATCTTGTGTTCCGATCTGTTGGCCGTCCAGTTTTGTTCCTGCTGCTGGCCTCTCCTCGCCCCTGGAGGCTTCGGGTCTCACGTTAAGCCCCTTTTTGGACTATCGTTTTACTCCAGCTTTCGCGGCTGGTCGGGGCGATCTTCAGCTGCATATTGGGCTGGTGTTACAAAAGCTGGTACCGCCTCTCCCTTTCCCTCTCCCAGTTGTGGAGAGCTGCGCGAGACAGAGTAGGGCTACGGACAATCGGAACCAGCACCAGCTGTGGGCTGGCTCGCAGAGCACGAGTATTTCCAATCTGTGCTCTGTGGTGTATATGTGGGTGTGTTTTATTGCAGGTCTCCGTTTTTCTTTTAATTTCATTTTTTAGTATATAGAGAGCCTTTTTATGTCCCATGTTTTTATCCTTTTTAATGTGTATATCTTGTGCTTTTATTTCAGTGAACTGAGGATCTACCAGCGGCCGTGGGACCTTAGGTGGCGGGTCGTTTTCCACACTTTTGTTGTACAGCACCAGGTAAAGAGACTATAGTTGTTTTTTTTGGGGTTTTTTTGTGTGTGGTTTTCTTTTGGTCCACCGCTGCTGGTAAATCCCAGTTGTATGTTTATTTTGTTGTAATTTAGGACACCATTTTAGACAGTCTTTGTTGTTTTGTTTTTATTTTTTTAATAAATAAAATGGTGTTAATACATTGAGCCGGCCTCAGTGTGCATCCCTGAACCTGTGCAAACGTTCTTTTTAATTACATTTCATTTCTAAAGTTCATATTTCCCGGGGGCTAGAATTCCCCCAGGTGGCGTTGTCATTTTATTCTTTCTTTCATAACCCCGCCGACCACTTGGTCACATACTTGGCGTTGGTCGACAGGATGCACATTTGAGGTAGATGTTTTAAATTGTTTTATTTTTTGCAAAGATCACAGTTCACCTGTTTGAAGGCTCTATTTGTTTTAGAGTGTGATTATAGACAAGACAGCAGTATCCAGGTAGGAGGAAGAGTAATAGGATTTTAGCACCTTGCTGTTTTTTTTCCTTTTTTTTTTTTTTTTTTTTTTTTTTTTGGTCAAAATTTATTATGGAGGAAGAATTGCAGCAACTTGGAGACTTGGTAGCGCAGTTAAAGGCAGATAATGAGCAATTGCGCCGGGATGGGGGCGCTGTTCTCGAGTCTGGTGGTGGTGCCGCGTCGGCCTCCTTCGCACCAGCTGGTTGCCAGTGTTGGGGAGTAACGGAATACATGTACCGCTGTTACGTATTTAAAATACAAAATATGGGTAACTGTATTCCGTTACAGTTACAGTTTAAAAAGGTGGTATTCAGAATACAGTTACTTTGTCGAAATAAATGGATTACACTGCGGTACTTTCCTGTTTCATTTTGTCGCGGGTCAGGACTGTTTGGGTTTTGTTTGACAGCTACGTTCTGTTGTTCCAGGCGGCAGCATTACGGTTGCCATGGTTACAGGGCGAAGCTCTCTCTCTCTGCGACTGTGTGCTTCCTGGGTGAGAGAGCGCCTTTTCGTTGTTGTTGTTGTTGTGCTAAGCTAACAGGCAGAATGCTACAAGCATAGCTCTAAAGAATGTAGCATCGTGGGCAGTGTAGTCCGTGTTGCAGGGAGAATGGACTGCCATACATGTTATGGGTCTGTGAGCGCGAGGAGGGAGAAAAAGGGGAATGGAATAAGGTACGAGTTGTCATCGAGGAAAAACAGGAGCTGGAAGCATGTAAATATAATAATAACCACTTCAGCCAAGAAGAGTGCCTGACGAGCCCAGTTGTAAGTACGCTATTAAGACTCGACTGTACACAGTGTTCGTGTTTTCCTCCGAAAACAATAAGTTCCGTTGGAGCAGCCTTTCAACGCCTCTCTCTGTCTCTCGCAAGAAAAGTTGACCCACACAACAAAGTAAAGCTATTTTTCGGCTACGAGCCGACAGGGACCCAGTATTAGTCAGAGGTCCCTTTACTACAGTTCGGAGTCGCGGACCTTCAGTAATAGTAATAAATCACAGCAATAGTACATTCACGTTGTTGTAAAAAGCATGATAATATAGTAAGTAATCCAAAGTATTCAGAATACGTTACTGTCATTGAGTAACGTAACGGAATACGTTACAGAATACATTTTGGGGCATGTATTCTGTATTGGAATACATTTTAAAAGTAACCTTCCCAACACTGCTGGTTGCATACCAAATGTTGGTAGCCAGGCCGCCGTTACAGAGCGTTTGATGGTGGTGCCTAGGGACCGTAAATGTCCCATGTTCAATGGCAGAACGGGCATCAATATAGCTGAATGGGTCGAAGAGGTTCAAGCGTGCATGCGTGCCCGGCACCTGTCTGTTGCTGATCAAGCTTTCTTTATTTTTGACCATTTGGAGGGAGAAGCAAGGGAGGAGATCAAATTTCGCCCTAATTTAGAGCGAGGGGATCCTGTTCGGGTGTTGACTATTTTAAAGGAACTGTATGGTAATGCGCAGTCCTATGTCACTCTGCAGCAGGCTTTCTTTTCGAGGAGACAGCGGGAGGGAGAGACTTTGCAGGAGTTTTCCTTAGCGCTAATGGCTCTGATGGAGCAAGTAAAACAAAGTGCACCTGATGGCATGCATAACGCAGAGGTGTTGCTCCGAGACCAGTTTGTAGAACATGTTGTTGACAGTGCTCTCCGCAGAGAGCTTAAACCAGGGCTGCCCAATCCCAGTCCTCAAGAGCTACTATCCTGCAGCTTTTAGATGCATCCCTACTCCAACACAGCTGAATCAAATGGTTTGATTACCTCTTCAGCATGCCATCATGTTTGGCAAAGGCCTGATAACAAGCCATTCATTTGATTCGGGTGTGTGGGAACAAGGATGCATCTAAAAGCTGCAGGACAGTAGCTCTTGAGGACCGGGATTGGGCACCCCTGGCTTAAACAATACGTTCGCCGTGTGCCTACTGCCACCTTGTTAGAGGTGCGCGGGGAAGCAATTAGATGGGAAAGAGAAGGGTTTTCAGGCGGTGTTCGCGACCGTGGCTATTCTCACCCATCGGCATATGGTTTCCAGTGTGGAGTGCACACTAGCCCTAGGTTCGCTCCTGTTGGTACACCCGAGTCCGAGTGGCGTGAGCTAAAGGAACTCCTTAAGCGCCAACAAGAGCAGTTAAATCAGCTCACTGAGACAGTGGTTTCTTTACAGAACCCCCGAAGAAGTGTTCGGCCTTCACGGGCTGGCTCGGTGATTTGTCGCTGGTGTCAGCAGCCAGGACACTTTGCTAGGGAGTGCACTGGGGAGCGGGCTTCACGCCGCCCCAGAGCAGGTTCTGATTCAGGCCCTCCTTATGCCGCAGTTGGCAATAATCTTCCTGCTACCCAGTCGGAAAACTAAAGCCCTCTGAGCTGCAGAGTCACAGTTCAGGTGGGTAGTTCACTGGCTCACAGAAAGATAGGATTGGCAGGCTAATTTTATCGTGTCCAAAGATAGATGTGCTGATTAGTGGGGTAACTGTCCCTTGTTTGGTGGATACTGGGTCCATGATTTCCACCATCACAGAAAGTTTCTTTTTGGCACATTTTGCCCCTTGGGGACAAGAACGCCTTCAGTCATGCCATTGGTTACAGCTTCGGGCTGCCAATGGGCTTGCCATCCCTTACATTGGCAGCCCGAACTCAGTGTACTCCTATGTGGCAAGGAAATGCCCTCTTGTGGGATCCTTATAGTGAAGGACCCTCCTGGTGCCACACCCTCTGTTCCTGGTATTTTAGGAATGAATGTAATCCGTCGCTGTTATCAAGAGCTGTTTGGGGCTTTCGGTGACTCCTTGTTTAATTCTCCTTCTGTGTCACAGGCACCGAGACCAGTTTTGGAGGCCTTACATCAGTGTCACCAGTCTGCAGCCCAAGCCCCAGAGGACCCTGTCGGTACCGTTAAGGTACAGGGCTCGCGGGCTGTGCGGATACCTGGTGGCGTCATGCAGCTGGTGGCTACCACCTTTTTTCAGCAGTTGTCAGGTCAGGCTGTGCTTTTTGAGCCTTCTGAGTCCGGGTTGCCAGTGGGTTGCTGGCCTCTCCATGTTTGGTCCAGGTGGATAAGGGCGTTGCCTACATCCCAGTCACCAATGTGGGGACAGCTGAAGCTGTTCTCCACCCGCGGACCCGTTTGGGAGTGATAAGCAAAGCTATTGTTGTTAGCCTCCCTGCTGGTGTTAGCGAGGAACACTCTTTTCCCGTTACAGTTTCCTCCCATACAACCAGCAGCCCTGCTCAAGAGATGGTGGACACTATTGACCTGTCTGCTCTCGCTGAGTCAGAGCAACATGAGGTACGGTTACTTTTGCAGAAGTACCGCTCTGTTTTCTCCACTTATGAGGGAGACTTGGGCTGCACAAACCACATTTTGCATGACATACCGCTGCTCGATGACGCACCTGTCCGGCAGAGGTACAGGCAAATTCCTCCTGATTATGAGGCTGTCAGGGCCCATATCAACCAGCTACTGGAGGCCCAGGTAATTAGGGAGAGTAGCAGTCCTTATGCCTCTCCCATCGTGTTGGTCCGCAAGAAGGATGGAAGCCTCAGTCTGTGCGTTGACTATCGTTTGCTGAATAGCAAAACAAGGAAGGACGCCTTCCCCTTACCTCGCATCGAAGAAAGTCTGGATGCCCTTGCTGGCGCACGCTGGTTTTCTACCATCGACCTGGCCAGCAGGTACAACCAGGTGCCAGTTTCTGAGCAGGATAAGTCCAAGACCGCTTTTTGCATGCCGTTTGGCCTGTTCGAGTGGAATCGTATGCCGTTCGGGCTGTGCAATGCTCCTGGTACCTTCCAGCGCCTAATGCAGAGGATGTTCGGGGATCAGCAGTGCCAGTCGCTACTGCTGTACCTAGACGGCATTGTGTTCTCCTCGTCTGTCTCTCAGCACCTGCAACGGCTAGAGATGGTGATGGCAAGGCTGCAGCAAGAGGGGCTCAAGGCTAAGTTAGAAAAGTGTGCCTTTTTCCAGCAGAAGGTTAACTACTTGGGCCATGTAATCTCCTGTGAGGGTGTCTCTACCGATCCAGCCAAGGTTGACGCAGTAGCCAAGTGGCAGTGTCCTTGTTCCATGTCAGAGTTGCGATCCTTTTTGGGTTTCACCAGCTATTACCGGCGCTTTGTGGAGGGCTTTGCCACGTTGGCGGCTCCCCTGCATCAAGTGGTGGCTAAATTGGCTGGCACCAAGACAAAGAAGGGCTCGGGACAGAGTTTGAGTGCTATTTGGACCCCTCAGTGTGAGGAGAGCTTTGAGGCCCTGAAAGCAAAGCTTGTGTCTGCACCTGTGCTAGCATATGCTGACTTTACGCGCCCATTTATCTTGGAGATTGACGCCAGCCACAGTGGTTTGGGTGCAGTTCTCTCCCAAGATGTAGAAGGTGCTGTTAGGCCAGTGGCTTATGCTAGTCGAGGTCTTCAGCCACATGAGCGCAACATGGACGATTACAGCTCCATGAAGCTGGAGTTTCTTGCGCTCAAGTGGGCCATGGCCAAGAAGTTCCGGGAGTACCTGCTGGGGCAGAAGTGTGTGGTTTACACCGATAACAATCCACTCACTTACCTCTCTTCAGCTAAGCTGGGTGCCACCGAGCAGAGGTGGGCCTGCCAGCTGGCGGCATTCGATTTTGAGATTAAGTATCGCTCAGGCCGCAGTAATAGGAATGCTGATGCTCTCTCTCGACAGTATGAGACGAGCTCCAGCTTGGCCGAGGATGTGTTGCCTGGGACTCGTGTCCCAACATCACTTCAGCAGGCTCAGCGTCCAGCCGTTTTGCCCTCTGTTACTCAGTTGGAGATTGGGGCCTTTCCATCTCACTCCCTGGGGGATATTCGTGCTTTGCAGGAGGCTGACCCCTCCTCAAGGATTTCTTGGTATACTGGAGGAGGCACACCCCGCCCTCTTCGGAGGAAAGGAGTCAGGTCCCCAAACCAGTCATGGTTCTGCTGCATCAGTGGGATCGTCTGGTGGAGAAGGATGGCATCCTTTATCGCCATATTTTGCGTCCAGGTGGAGGTGAGGAAGCCCTCCAACTTGTTCTTCCAGAGGCTCTGAAGCCTGAGACCTTGAGGCAGCTGCACCAGGACCATGGGCACAAAGGTATTGAGCGTACCACTGAACTGGTCAGGCAGCGTTGCTATTGGCCCGGGATGTCCTCTGACATCAAGCAATGGGTTCAGCGTTGTGAACGCTGTCAGGTCGCAAAGGCCAAATGAAATCCTGGCCATAGACTTCACGGTGTTGGAACCTTCCCGTAGTGGAGTTGAAAACGTCTTGGTTATGACTGACGTTTTTAGCAAATACACTGTTGCAGTCCCTACCCAGGACCAGCGGGCCTCTACTGTGGCCCAGGCCCTGTTAACAGAGTGTTTTTTTTTTTTTGTTTTTTTTTTTAAGTTTGGCATTCCTAGCCGCCTCCACTCTGACCAGGGTAGAAACTTTGAGAGTTTGGTGATGCAACAGCTATGCGAGTTGTATCAGGTAGCCAAGTCCCGTACAACCCCTTACCACCTAGCGGGTAATGGGCAGTGCGAATGGTTTAACCGAACCCTCCATAACCTCCTCCGGACTCTGCCATCATCTTGGAAACGTAACTGGGCTGCATGCTTACCGCATGTGCTCTTTTGCTATAATTGCTACTGGTTATGGACAAATAAAGTGTGTGATCATGTATGAGTTGTATAGTTTTAATGTTTTATTTGGGAACAGAATGGTGTGTATGTGTAAGTCTGGTGATGGAGTTTTTATTATGAATGAATGATGAATTATTATGTCTATTTTTTATGTTTAAGGACAACAGATGGAAATTATCCTTTGGCTATAATCTGGCATGTTTACATTCATGTAATTTTTTTTTTTTTTACATTTATGTTCATTAACATGCACTGTCCTAAATAAATAAATAAATAAATAAATAATAGCACGCCGCATCAGGGCACTGGAGAGTCGCCGTCTTTCCTGATGTTTGGCAGGGATCCTAGGCTGCCTATTGATTTCCTTCTAGGCTGCGTTCAGGACCCAGTGCCTGGAGAGGTACAGGACTGGGTACAGCACCAAGCCAGGTTAATGGTGGCTTTTGAGGGAGCTCGGGCACGGTTGCCGCTGACCGTCGCAAGGAGCGGCATGACCAGAGAGTCCACCCTGTTCCTTTAAAGGTCGGTCAGCTGGTGTATCTTCAAGATCACAGCGCCCGTGGCCGGCACAAGATCCAGGACCTTTGGAGCTCTGTGGTCTATCAGGTGTTGAGGGCACCCCAAGAGAACAGGGCTGTTTATACCATTGCCCCCGTGGGAGACTTGGAGAAGGTTCGACATGTCCATCGCGACATGTTGAAGGCACAGGTCAGCCTAGGGCCTCCTACACCTGGTCCACAGGTTCCACCCCCACCTGTGCCTGCTGACTCAGAGCAGACCTCTCTGAGTGACGACGAGTTGTGGCTCCTTGTCCCTGAGGTACACCCTGTAGCACCTGTGGTGTCACTTTCTGATGCCTCTAGAGTTCCATCGGTGGAGCTCAGGTCTACTCCCAGTGTGATTGTAGCACCCTCGACCTCTGCTCCCCCAGGTTCTTCCTCAGGCTCTGTTGAACAGTCTGAGGTGAGTGGGCCACACTTGCGGAGAACAGCACATTCGACAGCTGGTCAGCACTCGAATGTACATCACTTGCCACGTCCTGTTGAGTCTGTACCGGTCGCCAATGCTCAGCTTGCCATATTCAGGCCATGGTGTTAGGTTTCTTGAGTCATTGTTGGGGCGCCAATGCAAAAAAGGGGGGGTAGATGTAGCCGGATGGGCTACTCGACCACTGCTACACCTCTTTCCGGGATGCGTACAAAGCCCTCCCCCGCGCCCCATTCGGCCAATCAGATCACCGCTCCATCCTGCTCCTGCCCGCCTACAGGCAGAAGCTGAAACGGGAAGCTCCAACCCGGAGGGCGGTGCACTGTTGGACGGACCAATCAGAGTCTGCGCCTGTTTTGATCACGCGGACTGGGAAATGTTTCACGTGGCTGCTAGGGACATTGATGAGTACACAGACTCAGTCTGCGGATTTATCAGGAAATGCGTGGAAGATGTCGTCCCATCCAGAACAGTTAAATCCTTCCCAAATCAAAAACCCTGGATTAACGGAGATGTTCGCGCGGCACTGGCCGCACGGAGCACCGCCTTTGCCTCCGCGAACACATCGGACTACAAACACGCACATTACCAACTCCGGAAGACGATCAAAGCAGCCAAACGTGAGTACAGGGACAGGGTGGAGCAACAGTTTGACAACCCTCGGAGTATGTGGCAGGGACTAAACACGATCACAGACTTTAGAGGGAAAACCAGCACACCGCAGACCACGGCCTCTCTGTGTGAGGATCTAAACGTATTCTACGCTAGATTCGACACAGCGAACACCATGAGACCGGACAGTGTGCGCACCGCGGATGACGTCAGTGCGCACACTGTGTCTGAGGAGGATGTGCGGAAGTGCTTCAGGAAGGTGAACGCACGCAAAGCTACTGGTCCGGACGGGATTCCCGGCCGCGTCCTCAAGTCATGCGCGGCTCAGCTGGCTGGAGTGTTCACGCATATCTTCAACCTTTCCCTCTCTCTGTCTGTAGTCCCAGCCTGCTTCAAAATGGCCACCATCGTCCCTGTACCCAAATCCTCCACCATCTCCTCATTGAACGACTGGCGACCTGTAGCCCTGACCCCCATCATAAGCAAATGCTTCGAGAAGCTGGTCAGGGACTTCATCTGCTCTGCACTACCCGACTCACTGGACCCTCTACAGTTCGCATACCGCCACAACAGGTCCACTGATGATGCCATAGCCCTGACACTACATACTGCCCTGTCACACCTGGAGAAGAGAGACACGTATGTGAGAATGCTGTTTGTAGATTACAGCTCAGCATTCAATACCATCGTTCCCTCGAAGCTGGACAGGAAACTGCAGGATCTAGGACTGAGCAGCTCCCTCTGCAGCTGGATCCTTAACTTCCTGTCTGACAGACGCCAAGTTGTCATACTGGGCAGCATCACCTCATCCCCCATCACACTGAACACTGGTGCTCCACAGGGGTGTGTACTGAGCCCTCTCCTATACTCACTCTACACCTACGACTGCACAGCCACTAACAACTCCAACATCATTGTGAAGTTTGCGGACGACACTACAGTGGTGGGTCTTATCACCAATGGTGATGAGACGGCCTACAGGGAGGAGGTCAGCGCCCTGACCCACTGGTGTCAAGACAACCATCTCACCCTCAACGTCACAAAGACAAAGGAGTTGATAGTGGACTTCCGGAGGTGCAGAGAAGTACACACCCCCATCACCATCAACGGCGCTGCTGTGGAGAGAGTGAGCAGCTTCCGGTTCCTTGGTGTACATCTGGCTGAGGATCTTACGTGGTCAGTACACACAAACAAAACAGTGAAGAAGGCGCAGCAGCGCCTCTTCTTTCTCAGGAGACTGAAAAGATTCGGCATGAGCCCCCGCATCCTCAGGACCTTCTATCACTGTGCCATTGAGAGCATCCTCACTGGATGCATCACCACCTGGTATGGCAACAGCACCGCCTACAACTGCAAAGCTCTCCAGCGAGTAGTGCGGTGCTCTGAACGGATAATTGGAGGTGAGCTTCCCTCCCTCCAAGACATCTACAGGAAGCGGTGCCTGAGGAAAGCGGGGAGGATCATCAAGGACTCCAGTCACCCCAGCCATAAACTGTTCAGACTACTCCCATCAGGAAGGAGGTTCTGCAGCATCCGGTCCCGTACCAGCAGACTGACAGACAGCTTCTTCCACCAGGCCATCAGACTGCTGAACACGTCATAGACACCTCAGCTTCACTACTGGAACTTTAACATTATGCACTCCATACTGTACAGTAATGCCACTGTTTTGCACATGTCTCAACTCTGTATATTTTTATATATTTTATTTATTGTTTACTCTATTTAATTTGTAAAATATGTGCACACACACACACACACACACACACACACACACACACACACACACACACACACACACGTACGTAGAAAAATATTTAGTATACACATCCAGAAATGCATATACTATTATATATTGTACATATATTCATTAGTTTCAGATGTAGCCATTCTTGTATTTTGCTCGTTTACATTATTGTATTTTGCACAACTCTGTTGCTTGTGAAGCTCGCACACAAGAATTTCACTCACATGTGCTGTACCAATGTACCTGCAAGTACAAGTGATTTGATTTGATTTGAAAATGATCATCACTAAATTGAAATTGAATTTATATTTTGAAAATGAATTGATTTGCTTTGAAACTGCATTTTATCCTTTAAAAATTCAGCTCTCGAATAATTTCAGTTTCACTTCTCACCATTCAGTTTCAGTTCTAGAATTCAATTTCAGTTCCAAAATTCAGTTTTTTGGAACTTACATCCTGTTCTGGTTCAAGCGCAGATTAATAGAATTACGTTTTACTAGCGGACCGAAAGTGTTACTGATGGGAATCTACAGCGTCTTGAGCTGAATTAAGACTTAAGAAGTCATTCGTCATATCGAATGACCAGCGGATAAACTCTCAGGTTGGTAATAAATGTATTACATGTATAAGGACAAGCGTCATGTTAACAAATGATAGCCGTAAGGTAACTTTTATGCTTATTGTAGCTGTTAGCTCAAAACGCTAATTTAGCGTAGTTTGCCCTGAATTCAGCTTTGACAAACAAATATGATCGACTGTTTCTAGTAGAATTCCAAAGTTGTCATCTTGGACCCTCTCAGAGTACCCCCTCTGTATGCTTGCAGAGACCCATACAGTAGGGAAACATGCAAAACGGTGTCCAAACCTTTGTATTTTAGCTTTATTTATGTCTTACACACAGTGTTGGGGAGTAACGGAATACATGTACCGCCGTTACGTATTTAAAATACAAAATATGAGTAACTGTATTCTGTTACAGTTACCGTTTAAAAAGGTGGTATTTAGAATACAGTTACTTTGTTGAAATAAATGGATTACACTGTTTCCCTGTTTCATATTGTGGCGGGTCAGGACTGTTTGGTTTTGTTTGACAGCTACGTTCTGTTGTTCCAGGCGGCAGCGTTACGGTTGCCATGGTTACATGGTGTAAAATATCAACTCCAGTGACTTATTTACATCAGGACGCTCTCTCTCTGCGTGTTTCCTGGGTGAGAGAGGCCTTTTTGTTGTTGTTGTGCTAGGCTAATAGGCAGAATGCTACAGGTATAGCTCTAAAGAATGTAGCATCATAGGCAGTGTAGTCCGTGCTGCAGGGAGAATGGACTGCCATACCCGTTATGTGTCTGTGAGCGAGGGAGAAAAAGGAAAAGTCGGAGCTGTCATCGAGCAGAAACGGGAGCTGGGAGCATGTAAATATAATAATAACCACTGCAGTCAAGAAGAGTGCCTGACGAGCCCAGGTGTAAGTACGCTATTAAGACTTGACTGTATGCTGTGTTCATGTTTTCCTTCGAAACAATAAGTTCCGTTGGAGCAGCCTTTCAACGCCTCTCTCTGTCTCTCGCAAGCAAAGTTGACCCAGACAACAAAGTAAAGCTATTTTTCGGCTACGAGCCGACACGGACCCCGCCGTATTAGCCAGAGGTCCCTTTACTACAGTTCGGAGACGCGGACCTTCAGTAACAGTAATAAATCACAGCAATAGTACATTCACGTAGTTGTAAGCAGCATGATAATATATTAAGTAATCCAAAGTATTCACAATACGTTAATCTCATCGAGTAACGTAACGGAATACGTTACAGAATACATTTTGGGGCATGTATTCTGTAATCTGTAATGGAATACATTTTAAAAGTAACCTTCCCAACACTGCTTACACAGCATCCCAACTCTTTAGCTAACTTAATAACTTTAGCTAAAGTGAATAGTTAGTCTAATTCATTAGTGCAGCATTACTGGATCACCTCTGTTTGAAGTGATATGATATGATATACAACTATCACTGAAACAGCAAACTTTGTAAATAAGCAAACAACACTTCTCATTCTCTAAACGTTTGGCCACAGCTGTAGATTACACTATCAGTGCTTGTTCACTCTTGACAATAATTACATTTCTAAATTCTCTCTGTGCATTTACAGGTAAACAATATCTAATATTTTATCTAAATGACTGCTTCGTCTTTGAAAAGGGTGAAGAGCCATAGGCCGGTGACAGTTCAGTTCTACTCTAAGTACATCCTTACATTTAGTGCGCTGTCTTTGTTGTTTTGTTTTTATTTTTTTTAATAAATAAAATGGTGTTAATACATTGAGCCGGCCTCAGTGTGCATCCCTGAACCTGTGCAAACGTTCTTCTTAATTACATTTCATTTCCAAAGTTCATATTTCCTGGGGGCTAGAATTCCCCCAGGTGGCATTGTCATTTTATTATTTCTTTCATAACCCCGCCGACCACTTGGTCACACAGGTTACAAACAAGTATTGAACCTTGATACAGAGAAATTTTGAACCTTGATACTTTGAACCCTGCTATTTTAATGTTGTACAACATGACTGAACTAATGATGATGAATGAATTGGTGATAGTGTAACCCAACTTACGAATTATTATTAAGAATGACTGAACTCCCATTAGCCAGTATCAGAAGATCTAGAATCGGCAGGAGCCCAAGGTATAAAGACCAATAAGGAGAGACCACACCACAATAGACTGTTCACAAATTTGTTATATTTGACACACAGCAGTTGCAACAAATGTAATGAAAGCAATAAAATAAAATACAAAATATTTCCCCCAAAATAACAAACTAAATAAAAGTGCGCGCATACAGCTTTCTCTGAGTCAAATGTATGAGTGAATAATGTCTGGTAACTGATGGATCGTTGGGGCCCATTCAGTTTGTTTAACGTTTGTCCTACCACACTCCGATGGAGGAAGAAAGTTCGTAGTCCTGCAGGTATCTGAAGCTTCAATGGGAACGAAACTTTGGCTTTAATAAAACCTCAGCAAATCCTGTTCACTTTTGGGTTGGCTCGCCATCCAGTTAACCGGAACCGGAATCGCCGCTCCTCAATGAGAGCTTGCTTCAGACCGGGTCCGTGTGTCGAACCTGACCGATGACAGGGTGAAACTCTGAACGACCAAAAACTGCAGCAGACTTGCTTGACTCCTAGCGATTCAACTTCGGGAACATTAGTTTCTCTGGCACATGGCATTGTATGAACAGGAACGAAATGGCAACACAGGAAATCATGTGATCAAGGTCAACAGCAAGGGTCACTGGGAACTCATTGCTGATTGGCCAAGTTAAACAACAACAGATAATCTTATTTGTCCACATCTTCCTTTAAACAAAAAAAGAAAAAGAAATTACTAAATTGTTTACATCATACACGAAAAAAAAACTACTTTCCACTGCTCTTTTTTCTTTTCTTTTTTTTTTCTAGCTGGGCTACAATAGCTGATCTGAATAGTAGTCACTGCAATTTGACACTACTTTAGTTTAATTTGTGGGAGTTATTCTTAAATTGTTCGTGACATATATTTGACCATTGTTTATAGGTCAGGTTTTTTGTTTTGTTTTTGTTTTTTTTATAAATTTTATTTTCAGTCACAGCAGCATGTTAACAACAAAACATTGAACATACAGTAGTTTGCTGTTCAGTATTTACAATACCCCAAAAGATAACAGAAATAGAGAAGGAAAAAACAAACAAACAAACCAAAGAAACCCCTACAAAACAACAAACAACAAACAAACAACAACAAACAAATAGAAAAATAAAATGTATAAGGGACATTCAGTGTACAGTTAGCTATGATAGCGATATAGAGATATGGTATCTGGTCATGATAAGGTGGTCATTTTAAATGTTTCCATGTACATCAGGAATGGCTGCCATGCCTTAAGAAATTTGGTGGTTGAACCTGCCAGTGTATATCTCATCTTTTCTAAATGTAAAAACCTCATGAGCTCCGCAAGCCACTGTTCATGTGTGGGAGGAGCTTCCTGCTTCCATCTTAAAAGTATAAGGCGCCTTGCGATAAGTGAAGCAAAGGCAATAGAATTCGATTAGCATTTTGGCAAAGTGATGTCTTGAGGTATCACCCCAAAGATAGCCGTTAGAGCAGAAGGATCATATTTAACGTTATACATCTCTGACAGAGTGTTAAATATAGACACCCAATAGGTATGAAGATTGGGGCATGTCCAAAAGGTATGAAGGAGCGAACCTGTTTCTGCTTTACATCTGTTACACAGAGGGTCAGCTCCTGGATAGAACTTGGCTAACTTTTCCTTGGAGATATGTAATCGGTGTAGGACCTTGAATTGAAGGAGCCCATGCCTGGCACATATCGAAGAAGAGTGTACCCTCTGGAGAAAAGATTGCCAGAGCTCATCTGTTATAGTCATCCCAAGGTCTTTCTCCCACTGTGCTTTAAGGATGAAGAGAGAAGGAGATTGAAGATCTAATAGTATAGCATAGATTTCTTTAATCGCCCCTCTCTTATGAACATTTATATTAATAATTTTATCCAAAGAAGTTTCCTCAGGTAGTTCCGGAAATGAAGGAAATCGACTCTTTACAAAGTGACGAATTTGTAAATAGCGGAAAAAATGTTGCAGAGGAACATTAAACTGCTTCAGGAGCTGCGTGAATGAGGCAAAAATCCCATCTACAAAAAGGTCTTTGATATTTCTAAGGCCATTACTTTCCCATATTTTAAAGGCAGAGTCCATCATGGAGGATGGGAACATATGATTTGAGCAGATAGGTGCTTTAATTGACATTAAGTGTAACCCCAACCTTTTCCTACATTGCACCCAGATTCTGAGCGAGTCATACAACAAAGGGTTACGTTTATAGGTGTATAGTTCTAATGGGAGAGCTGATAGGTCAGGTTTTTATATGGGACGAATCCAAAGACCAGGTCAGCGATTCTAGAACCCAAAGTGTTCCAGTGTTCACTGGACGGCGAGCCAACCCAAGATCCTAGGAGACGATATACATACACACGCACATTCATTCGCACATTGATGGACTCCAATCATCTACTGTACAAGTAGTGCGGTAGGACAGACAATCACACACACACTCCTCATTGGATGGACTCTATTGCAATACACCCGTTTGTCATTGGCCCCACCGGTACCATTTGGACCAAGACTAATTCTTTACTTGTGCACAATTTTATTTTATTCTTTTTTTTTTTCTTTTTTTTTTCTTTTGCTACTTTGGGTCAACATTTTTTGCTTGAAGTTCTGTGTAATTCTGTGTTGTTTAGTGATGTTAAGCCTTTTAAAAGAATTTTTTAAAGTACTTTTAAGCCACACAACTGTGTTTGTCTGGTTCCTCTGCCGTTCATGTACCAGAGCTCTAAGAGTCGTTCTTAGTCTTCTGATACTAGCCCAAATTACTCATTACCTTGGTTATTATCCATTGGTTCTGTTAAAACATTAAACACAAATATATAAAATATAACTATTTACAGAGAGACTGTAGACGCGATACGTGCAAATACACAAAATGTACCACACTAAGTTGGTGTGGTGCATTTTTTTTTTATCAGTAACTTGATAAAAAAAATTTTTTTATCAATAACTTACCTGTCCAAATATATTTGCTCAAATGTATGTGGATGATGCAGTTATATATACGCAAGCAAATAGTGTTCAGCAGGTGGCAAAAGATCTTACAGCTGCTTTAGCATTAATGGCTGGAGGACTCATGCCTAATGTTGAACACCTCAAAAACTGTCTGCATGTATTTTTCAAAATGCCCCTTAAACTTGAAGCAATCAAACATATTCCTGGATGGAGTAGAGCTTGAATTAGCTCCAGAATTTAAATATCTTGAGGTCATTCTAGACCCCACATTATCCTTTAAGAGTCACACAAATAAAGTGTCCCAGGTACTTAAATGTAATAATCGAAATTTTAATCATATATGTAATAATTTAAATATGAATGTTGCAAAAACTTATTTTTACTCAATGATCATCTCTCATATGGACTATTGTTTGACGTCCTGGTCACTTGCTTGTCCAACAACACTATTGAAAACATTTATAAAAGAAGTTTAAAAGTACTTGACTAAAAACAGACTTCCCACCACCACTGTCATGTGTTAACATGACAGTGGTGGCTGTGAGGCTCCTGAACTCTCTGCCCCCCTCTCACGGACAATAACCATATCCAACTTCTTAATAGCAATGAACTGGTCTGCATTGGTGCATCATATCTTTATTCTCTTCCCCCTCCTGCCCCCCCCCCCCCCTCTTTCTTAAATAGATAACTATCATATCTGATATCATATCTCACAGTACAATAATATTGAATGGGTTGCATTGTTGTATTTTGTCATGTTTCTCAGGTCTTTGTCTGAATTTCTACGAACATTATTGCTAAGGATTGTCTTATTGCATTGGAGTCACACTGGGTTAAATATGTACACTTGGGTTTTAAGGGGTATTTATTATTTTCTTCTTTTTTTTGGGTTGTATGTGTCACGGACCCGGTGCCGGGGACTCGGGGTTCGTGAACAGTGTGGACCTTTATTGTTATTAGTGTATTGGATGTATGTTTGCTGCACTGTGCTCTTGTGTTCCATGCTGGTGTGTGTGTGTGTGTGTGTGTGTGTGTGTGTGTGTGTGTGTGTGTGTGTGTGTGTGTGTGTGTGAGAGAGGCTGGAGGATGAAGGACAGCCACCCGCAGGCCTGATGGGTGTGGCCCTGCCAGCTGCTGGTCACGCCTAGCTTACCACACACCTGCTTCTGATCAGGATCGTCGGGGGAGCTACTTAACAGAGCGATGGAGCTTCCTCCGGCGCAGGATCGTTGAGTTAGACTCCATGTCAGTGTTTCTAGTGTTGTTAAAGTGTATGCCTGCCGGAGTTGGTGCCATAACGGCTGTGTCTGTGTTTTTCCCCAGGAGGACAGCGGAACACAGGACTGCAAGACACACGGGGTGTGTGAAGGCACAGGGGCAGAGAGCACGGGATACCAGCACTTGGGAGAAGACACGTCACGGGAGTCGAGGGAGCACTTTTGGAGATTTAATGTGTGGTGTACAATTACCTCACTGTAAATAAACCCACTGTTCATTCCATTAAGTCTGCGTTTTGGGTCCTTTCTCCTACATCCCCCACGGTCTGCCCTCCAGACCGTGACAGAACGATCCTGCCAGATGGACCCAGCGGACTTTTCGGAGAGGTTCAGGAGGGAGGTGACAGACAAAGTAAATCGTCTATGTGAACTGTGGCTGGAAGCGCACGCGGAGGGTTTACGTTGTGCTGTGGAGAAGCGGTTGCAGGAAACACTGACTTGTTTTCCCTGGGTGTTGGACAATCTTTTTCCGATTGTGGCGGATTTCCTGCTCAACACCCTTCACCTCCACTCTCCGATCCAGGCTGCCCCCCCACTCGGCCAGCCTGAGGTTCTTCAGCCTGATACGCCGGCCCCGACGTCTACCCGGAAACGGCGTTCGCGCCGCCGGCGTTCCTCACCGCAGCCGCCCTCCCGGACATCTCAAGAACCGGCTGTGGTGAGTAATAAGGACACTTTTTCATTTCTCACCCCATCTGCTTTTTTGTTTTCAGTGGATGGTGACACCGCTGACGCTGCTGCAAGCCGGCCAACAGTACAACTAGCGTGGCCTCATTCAGCAGTCTCCACGCCACTGGCGGCTTCACCATCTGCGGTTGTAGCGCCGTCATCATCCCATCCGCATGCAGTCACCCCTCGGCCATCTTCTTCACCGGCTCTACCTTCACCATCCCCACCTGCGGACACCGCATCACCATCTTCGCCTCCGGATCATCCATCTGTGGCTGAAGCGCAGCCAGAGGTGCCCGCACGGCCAGCTGTTGAGCCCTGCGAGCCGGAGCAGGAGCCCAGAGAGCGGGAGGAGCTGCTCAGCGAAGCGGAGCAGGGGCTCAGGGAGCGGGAGGTGCCCGCACAGCCAGCCGTGCAGCCCTGCGAGCCGGAGCCCGGAGAGCGGGAGCAGCGGCTCGGCGAGCGGGAGCTCAGCATGCCCGAGCAGGGGCTCAGCGAGCGGGAGGAGCTCAGCATGCCCGAGCAGGAGCTCAGCATGCCCGAGCAGGAGCTCAGCGTGCCGGAGGAGCTCAGCGAGCTAATGCCGGAGGAGCACTGTGAGCCGGAGGAGCTCAGCGAGCTTATGCTGGAGGAGCTCAGCATGCCGAAGGAGCTCAGCGAGCGAGGGGAGCCCGCGTCGCCAGCTGTAGAGCTCAGCGAGCCGGAGGAGCTCGGCGAGCCGGAGGAGCACAGTGAGCCGGGGGAGCCCAGCGAGCTAATGCCGGAGGAGCACTGTGAGCTGGAGCAGCTCAGCGAGCCACCCACTGAGAAGCCCGCACCGCTGCTGGCGGACCTCAACGAGCCGGAGGGACCGGCGTTGCCAGCAGAGGAGCTCAGCGAGCCTGGTGAGCCCGCGCTGCCACCGGAGGAGCTCGGAGGTCCGGAGGGATCCGCTGAGCCAGAGCTGGAGGTCGGCGTGCCGGAGGGGCCGCCACGTCCTGCAGCCCGGCCGCCACGTCCTGCAGCCCGGCCGGTACATCGAGAATCATGGGTTGTGCTGAGGCGGGAGCTACAACGCCGCCGCCACCGGACCCGTGGCAGGCCGCCGGAGGAGCAACGCCGCCGCCACCGGACCCGTGGCAGGCCACCAGAACCGTTCCACCGCGGCTGCCGGACCCATGGCCGCCCGCCGGAGCTCCTGCGTTTCCATCAAGGGGTTAGAGGTAGGCCACCTGAACTTTTTTGCCGCCACTGCCTAACCCGCAGCGGGTCCCGCTTGTTTTGCCGTCCTACAGGTCGGTGGCTGTTTAGCGGAGTGGTTTTGGGGCCCTCCGTCCTGGACCCCCCGCCACCCGCCCTGGGTTGGTTGTTCTGTGGTTTTGTTTTGAGGGGGGGTACTGTCACGGACCCGGTGCCGGGGACTCGGGGTTCGTGAACAGTGTGGACCTTTATTGTTATTAGTGTATTGGATGTATGTTTGCTGCACTGTGCTCTTGTGTTCCATGCTGGTGTGTGTGTGTGTGTGTGTGTGTGAGGCTGGAGGATGAAGGACAGCCACCCGCAGGCCTGATGGGTGTGGCCCTGCCAGCTGCTGGTCACGCCTAGCTTACCACACACCTGCTTCTGATCAGGATCGTCGGGGGAGCTACTTAACAGAGCGATGGAGCTTCCTCCGGCGCAGGATCGTTGAGTTAGACTCCATGTCAGTGTTTCTAGTGTTGTTAAAGTGTATGCCTGCCGGAGTTGGTGCCATAACGGCTGTGTCTGTGTTTTTCCCCAGGAGGACAGCGGAACACAGGACTGCAAGACACACGGGGTGTGTGAAGGCACAGGGGCAGAGAGCACGGGATACCAGCACTTGGGAGAAGACACGTCACGGGAGTCGAGGGAGCACTTTTGGAGATTTAATGTGTGGTGTACAATTACCTCACTGTAAATAAACCCACTGTTCATTCCATTAAGTCTGCGTTTTGGGTCCTTTCTCCTACATCCCCCACGGTCTGCCCTCCAGACCGTGACAGTATGGAAGCCCCAAACGCAATTTCATTGTTCTTGACAATGACAATAAAATAAATAAATACTAAATACTAAAAAAACATAAATTACTGAACTTCAATAACTTAGTGAAACTTAAAAGAGTGTGTTTAATATATAAAATCTTACACTCCCTTGCTCCACCACCACTAAAGCAGTTCATTAGGCATAAAGAAAGCTCAGACAGGACCACTCGAGCTACAACCCGAGGAGACTTGTTTATACCCCACAGACGGACAGCATTTGGGCAGAACGTCCTTTCTGTCCAGGGTGGCCATCTGTGGAATAGTCGTCCTCAATCCATTAGAGAATGCTCGACAACTTGTTTAAGGCACAGGTTAAAAACTGGTTATGGACAAATCAAGTGTGTGATCATGTATAAGTTGTATAGTTTTAATGTTTTATTTGGGAATAGAATGGTGTGAGTTTGGTGATGGAGTTTTTATTATAAATGAATTATGAATTTTTTTTTATGAATTATTATGTCTATTTTTTTTAATGTTTTACGGACAACGGATGGAAATTAGCCCTTGGCTATAATCTGGCATGTTTACATTCATGTAATTTATTTTACATTTATGTTCATTAACATGCACTGTCCTAAAATAAATAAATAAACGCGCCAGACGCGCTACTTTGACGCGTTTTCGTGACGCAAATCTGCTTCTGAATTTTCGCGGGACCCTCAATTGCGCATCATCGTGCTTCTCCATTGACTGTACATGTAAACCTGACGCTCTGGTCGCGTCTATTGCGTTTGGTGTGAACACACCATAAGAGTCGTTCTTAATCTTCTGATACTAGCCCAAATTACTCATTACCTTGGTAATTATCCACTGGTACTGTATATAACTCCACGTAAGTGCTACACCATAATGGGCAGAGTCCCGTTATCAACAATTTATACTTGGCCTATCCAGCGAGCGCTGATATCAGTGATGTTGCAATATGTGGCTAAATGTAGCCGTTACACCCATACCCAGAGGGCATGGGTACCTTTGGTATCTTCAAGAGGATGATAAGCTGGTCCAGTGTTCCCTTACCAAGGGGAAAAACATCTTGCATGGTTTCTCCTGAATCTGAGATTAAAGGGCAGATCTCCTCTCCAGTACTTGCCCAGCTAAAATGAGGAGTGCGATTTCCCTTGTTGTCAGTCACCATCCAGTCCCTCTTCTGAACTTCACAACTAGCAGATGTGTTATTTATTTTTGACATATCAAAATGAAAATATTCAACAGAAAACCTATAAACTATAAGGCCCATTAAAATCGAGGGTGAGGAGGTGGAAACAGTGGACAGCTACAGGATCACCTGAATGACAGCCTGGACTGGAGGACCAACAGTCATGAGCTTTTTGAGAAAGTTCAGATCCTTTAATGCATGCAGCAAGAAGTTGGAGATTTTCTAACAGTCTGCGATAGCGAGTGCATCCAAGTTGCTGTCGTCTACTGGGAGAGGCAGCATCAGTGCCAGAGATGCCTGCAGGATCAACTAACTGATTCACAAGGCTGGAACCATCATTGGCCAGAATTTGGAGGCGTTGGAGTCATCAAGAGGCAGGAAGTCAAACTGAACAAACTGCTCTCCATCACAAGCCATCTAACCCTGCTCCAGTCCACACTACTGAGGCAACAGAGCTCCTTCTCTCTCGGACTGATCCAACCTTGGTGCCATAAAGAACACTAGAGCCTATCCCAGCTATGATAGGGCGATAGTCAGGGAACAACCTGGTCAGGTTGCCAGTCATGTCTTTAGACTGTGCAGTTAGTGGGCGGAAACCAGAGTACCTGGAAAGAATCCAAACTCCACGCAGAAGGGCCCAGCCAGGTGGTGGAATTGAACTCAGGACCTATGAGGCAACAGTGCTAATCACCATGCCACACTAACGGAAACTCTGTAAACTCTTTGCACTGTCTCACAGTCCTCACTCTGAGCCTGTGGCACTTTACTTTACCTCTGTTGTTTACTTATTGGTAATAAAGGTAGTATTGTGACTCTATAATTTCCCTCTTGGGATCAATAAAGAATCTATTAGGTAACAACTTCTAGTTTGTTAGAGGCCTAGTGGACGTTAAAAGGGGGAACCACGGCCCCAATTTACATTCCAGAGCCACTGTACCCAACCTTGGTTTGATGTTGCAGAGGTACGTCAGCTGGGACCACCACACAACATCCAGAACCTTGAGGGACTCAGGACAAATCCATCAATGTAGAGGGCTTTGGGCATCAAATAGTGTTTTTTTTTAACTACCTCAGTGTCCTCTGCTCCACTGATAGGCAAGCTGCCTCCCTCGTCGGATGCAGCACTTCATCCCCACCGTATAAAGTTTGTACAAAGCATTGCTTCACTGTCCTACCAAACATCTCCCATACTCCAGTTTTTGCTTAACCCACTCCTCTTGGTTCCTCTCATTACTAAATGCTTTGCAGCTCTTCAATAATCAATGATACAGACACTGGGGAAAAAAGCACAAACAGCAGTAATGTTTAACATAATTTATATTTATTTTCTTTTGAACAAAATGTTAATAAATGTATTTGTTTTACGTCCAAAAAAGGTCATGACTCGTGGGACGCATTTTATAAATAATTTCATCCAAGTCTTTTGTAGAAAAAAAAGAAAGTAAATTAGCAAACTAAAGCATCTCTAGTATGACAATATGACAACTTTATCAGATTTTTTTCCTCTATATTTGAACCCTTTCTCAATCCAAGCTTCATTTTTTGTATATTTTCCTTTAAGACCTCTTTCATCTCCTCAACTCACACCACAGCTTTAGACAACAGAAAAATGCAGCAAAGGTCTCAAAAAACAGACAAAAACCAAGGAGCCAAACAGAAAACACAGTGAGATTCCAACAGTGGGGGAAGTAGGGAGAGGTTAGGGAAGATATTTGGGATTCCACATCCTCAGGACATATTTACAACATAAAGGACAGGGTGCCGGTGGATGGATTGGCGTGGGGGCGGTGCTGGAAAGTGGTATGTTGATTCGGGGTGGGGTTCATCTGCATAGATCCACAGGACTCATATCATGAACAGCTAGAGATTGAAGGAAGGAGGGAGCACAAAGTGTGGGTCTATTACATCCACTGCTGTCTTCAAGGGAATGTAAGTTCTTGTCAACAGAGTTTGTCAAGGAAATCAAAACAAATCTCAAAAAATAAAAATAAAAAATAGAGCCAATGTGGAATGGTTGTGGCGGTGGTAGACGTAGGGGAAAAACTATGGACATCTTAAAAACCTGACTTACTTTTGGACTTTATCGTTTCGCTCTGACATGTGAGCGAAGAGCAAATCGATGGGTGGTAAATAATGTGAGGCTGTAAATGAGGAAAAAGCCAATCTGGAAACAAAGTTCACCATCAGCAAAACAAGAATGTCTTCATTTAGATTTGGTGTACTTAGTATACGTTTTTTGTCAGTATTTGCTCACGGGTGGTTCAAATCCCTATTTCTGCTGCCTAATAGGCGAGTTCAAACTAATCTTAATCCCTGCATGATCCATCCTCATGTAAATGTGCACTTTACTAGCAGCAGCCATGCAAAAAAAAAAAAAAAGGAAAAAAGAAAGAAAATCACACGGATCAGCCCTTGAAAACTCCTCACACTCCTCACACGCTGACAGTAACACAGCCCTTTGCTAGTCTGTGAAAGATAGCGGTTGATCAGCTTGTCTAAGGGTGATGTAAGAGTCAACGGTTTGATAGATTGGGTGGCTGGCTAGTCACATGCACCAACTCTGTGATACTGACAAGCTGAGCCATCAGTAGTGAAGATGTCACAAAGTAGGACACTAACCCCAGCTGTTTGTTTTTTCCCTCCTATATTGCACTTTTGCCTCATTAGATTTATGCAGCAGAGGCACTCAAAGATCTCGGGGCCTCATTTATCAGAACTAAAAATGACGTTCTGTGGGATGCATGGAATGGGGCCTGCAGCACAGAGTTGTAGGCACGTTAGTGTTTTCTGTAGTAATTTAATAGACAACTAACTTGAAAATCAGAAAGGAGACATTTGCTCACTCGCCATATTGTTGTTGGTTAATACTGACAATGATCAATAATGCAATGTGTTTAAATGCTTTCAGCGCTTCCATTTTTTCAACATCTTTCTTGCACATTGAAGTCTGAAGAATGATGTCAGATCTAAATTACTCGGACCATCCGAGGAGCATGTGAATGTGGAGAAAAAAGATTTTAGAACCAATTGACTGAAGATTTTTGTGAACATTTAGGGGCATTTGGCACTGTTGAACTTTTGTACACTTTGCTTGTCATTTTAATTTTCTGTTTTCCAGCTAGCTAGTAACATCAGTGCCATTCTCCTTGATTTTAGCTTAGACTTGTTATAAAAACGGTCATCTTTTTTCCCACAATGGGTGTCGCAATAACCATGAACTGTTTACACCAATATTTCACAAGTAAACGTTGGTATTGTACGGTGGCCCTGCAACTTAAGAAAACAGCATAACAGAAAAATTATGTGTCAGGAATTTACTTTTTATCTTTAAATTACACATTTGTGCTTTGTGTAGGGTGTGGCGCAGGACCCACATGCATGTGAAGTCATTGAGAGGCTGCCGTGGAAAGTTACTAGACTGCATAGCAACAGGGAGATAGGAAGGAGTTTTCCTTTACAGGAAGAAGACCTGTGATTGGAGCAGAGATGAAGCATGAGCCGGACACCAGACCAAATACAGGAAAGAGGGATGCCTATGGCGCCATGTGTAACTTGAACCTTCAACTATTTAATAAATTTTAAAAACTTATCATTTGAATTTTTTTCATGTTCTCTCAAAAAAAGAACACAGCAGCTGCAAAATCTCACAAAAACCAATGAAGTTAAATTAAAAAAACAATGTAAATAGAAAAAAGAGACGATAACTTCACGGAACAGTGGCGGAAGTGACAAGCTAACATTAAACAGCAAAAATGTAGCTACAGCATTATATGACTCACTATTAAAACGCTTCATCTGCATCTTTTTCTTCCTCACAACACTGATGAACCCTCAACATCTTTGAAGTGTATCTCTTTTTTAAAGTGTTATTTTTGTACTTTAGTTGTATTTTGTGTTCCTCTGCAGTGTCTCTCTATTTCCTGGTGTTCTCTCAAAAGTTGATTTGCATTTGACCACTCGGGACCACCGTAGTAGTTGTGTCCACAATGCACGTATAATATTACTGTAGCTACCCGTCATAATTGTAACTGTAAGTGCAATGGCAGAAATAATGCTACATAACAATTCTGACAGTGAAATTTCTGTTTCTATTTTTTAAATGACTTTTTAGGAGGTACTAAGATAAAACTGAACTTTTTTGGGGTCATAATTAATGACAAGTAACCCAAACATCCTGGAGAAAAGCTTGATGCCTATTAGAATAGAGCCTGCTGTTGGCCTCACAAACAACTGTGTGCAGTAAAAGTGACATCAAAACTGCCGGCGTGCGCTACACTTTGGTGTTTCAGATTGTCGTGTACTTCTTGATTTTTGTAACCTGCTGTACGAGCGGGTCGCTTCCATGATATATCAGTGGAATAGTGCTGTGATTCCGAGATTACAAAGACGGAGACTACTACAGCTGGAAACGGCGAGACTTTCTATAAAACAAAGTCTGCAATCCTTTTGATTCCAGTTTGGATTTCTTTTAATCCCACCAGCACTGATATGATTTCTTTATTTTTCCCTGAGAGGCAACATCTGCCGCTCAGGAGAATATTACAGTGAGTCTGGCGTGCCTTGAGCATCAGTAAATGGATACAGGGCTGTGGTGATGTCACAGTTTATAATGTCCATAGGCTAAGCTTAAGTGCAGTCATGTTGTTATGTAGTCCCTCATTAAGGTTAGCACTAAGGTCTTGACAAGTGTAACTGATAATTTGATAGCTTACGCTTGGCTGATAAATGAGGCCCCTGGTGTTTTGGCTTCATGCAACTGTCCTCTAGTGTCCCTGGGTTGTCCCTGCAAGTCTAAGTACTCGCCGTGCTGCCTGTCTGCAACACCAACACCACTGTATGAGGTAAACTGAACACTTTAGAAACCAGAAAACACCATTTCCCCCCGCCCAGGAGCGCTACACGGTGACTAATCTGAGCTTACTGTTCCTGCAACACCATGCAATTGTGAGCTGAGTTGTCACCACCTTTTCTTTTTTTTTGTAACCACTCCACCTCTCCTAACTTGCTTAACAACCCAACAAGCTAGAGGAGAAAGTGAGCCAGTCTCAGAGCACTTAAGGTCCTAAAATATGTAGGCATGTACTGTCATAAGGGGTTGAGGAAAGGTCCGGTCTGACAGAAACACAAGCTGAATATCAGAATACAGAATCACATACATTTTGTTTTCTGGGAAACAAGATCCACAAGTGATAGATGGAGCTGGTCCCAGCCGGCCCTCGAGCAACATCACATACAAGGTAGTAAAGAAGATCCGTCTAAGGTGATGGAGAGCAAGAAGTGGGAAACAGCTGATATGTCAAAAACATTCTGGCACCTGAAAGAAAGTGCAGCAAAAATCTAAAAGTAACGAATGAGAGTGCACACCTCATCGATGTCCATTTTTTCCTCTGACATGCTATCCGTACACACACATCGAAAACAGACGGAGGAGGGTGGAGAGCAGGGAGAGGAGGGGGGGGGGGGGGGGGGGGACAATATGCTAGAAAACATTTGGATGGAATAGAAACAATGAGCAGGTTTCAAGTGGCAAGAGGTCAGTTCTTTTAGGGGTGGTGGTTCTCAAACATCTCTCTCCGGTTGATGTCCAATTCCAGCACCCTCCGCTCCAATTAAAACCTTCCCACTTCCTGTGGTTGGCGGTTCATCGGCAGCAGGCTTGTGGAGGCATTTCCAGCACATCTCACCAGCTGTGTCCCTGGCAGCCATGACAAGCCTTCGTCTTCCTCCCTGTCAACAATCGCTCTACGCAAGCTCCAGCCCTGATTAAACCCCAAGGTTCACTCCTCATTAGAAGCACTTTCCTCTGGCGAGAAAATGGCAGCCACGCCCACCAACGAAGAATTATGGGAGGCTGAAATGATAATGACAGTGTGTAGGAGGACAAGGGCCAGTAGGCAGATCTTCAGTCGCCCGCTGCACAGTCTCGGGGTGGCGGCGGAAGTGACCGAAGCCCCCACGGGCTGGCAGGAAGAAGCAGTTCTTTTTAGCGTGCCCCCTGAAGGGTTGTCCATTTTGGAGTCCCATCGGACGTCGCAGCACTCCGCCTCACTGTCTGATGGATGGTTTCCCAAGAGACCTGAGAAAGAGAAGACACTGGATGAAAAAGCTGAGGTTCCCCTGCTGTGCACTTGTATTTATAACAGGGGGTCACTGGTAGTTTGGTGTTCTCACAGCAGATATACCAACTGTGTTCTGTATTCCACTGTTTTGCTTCACAATCAGCTGTTCACACGCTCATATGGAAGGCCAGAAGGAACCAAACCAAAAATAAGAAATGGCTCATAAATACATAAATATGCCATTAAATGTAAAAGTGCATTCAGTGCTTTGCAAACTTTGAAACACAAGAAACTAAAGTCGTGACACCATAATTGCTTCAAGATGTGACACTAACACATTTTAACATCATTAATGTGACTTTTAAACATTTAAGCTAACCGGTCTCACGCCGTCTTGTAGCCTGGTGAAGGAGTTCGTTTCTTTCCAAATCAAAGACAAATGAATTACGCTGATTGATTTTTCTTGGTGATAAATGAGCTGACAAAATGAACAATTTTGTTTGCTGTTATTCCAACTGTGCAAAACATATTTACGCATTTGCGGCTTATTGTAGGGCTCCTGCAATAAAAGTAATGTGCTCAGCCCAAGTTATAATGAACCAGCCAATGTAAAAGGGGGTCAAATTTGTGCATTAGGGTCAGCATACCTCACTAATCCATTAATATCTGCGATTTTCCAACTGCAGCCAGTGATATCAGACAGTTCAGCTTCACCCATCAATACTGGATCCATGAAGAAAAACCAACGTAACAACAAGATGCGAAAAAAGGTTTTTTAGCTGAGAAGGACATGAACTGAAATTTTTATTGATTGCTCAAGGATGCAAAGAGAGTCCTCAGCATGTTTTGGTTATTTTTAGGGGCTGTAGGTAATGTTATCAGTATGTGTCAAACGCTAACAGTAATTATCTAATACAAAGAGACAAAAAGAGTAAAGAGAGACTGTTTTCCATTTAGCCTTTTTAGCTAAATCTGATACATCTCTATGGTGGCTTTCTGTGAAGTTGCTTAATAATAATAATTTTAAAAAGTTGAAAAAAATAACCGTGCAATAAACAGCTCACATGGAGCACAAATGACAATGATCTGTCTAACACCAGCCACCTTGTTGCTCATCTGCTGCCTCGGTAAACGGATCAAACGCACTAGACCTCAGCGTGTGGCTCTAATCACAACCAGACACGGTGACCCTCAAATGAACTCCAATTAGAGCTCACCACGGCACAGAGGGAGCGCATTGCTGCATCAGTTGATGGTTCTGGAAGTCTTAACTTGCCAGCATGTTTATAAAAAAAAAGAAAGAAAGAACAAAAGGTTTGAGTTTGCTGTTGAATCTTACATTGGTACGACTCATTTCCACCTGCAACCCTTCCAACCTGAGGTATCGACCCTTCCTACGTCGATATTCCACTAATGTAAGAGGTCATGCTGCTTTTGTTGCCATGCTGGTAGTGTAGGTAAAATATTTAAAGTGTACCACAAGTAGCTTTTTGTCACTTTGAACTGGGGGATTATCTTTTTGGATCTGCTCCCATGGTGCATTGAAAGATGCAGACTGGATTATGGTGGATTCACATAGATTTATGCCATAATGTGAGCCCTATTTGTTGTTGCAAAGAGCACTGCCAATTTGATTTTAGCAGCTCCTGGTTGCAATGCACCAATAAGTTTATGGACGACTACACTAAATTGCCGATTCACTCACCCATCCAAATCATTTAAATCAGGTGTTCCGATCCCTTCCATGGCCATAGATGTATAAAATCAAGCACCTAGCCATGCAGACTGCTTCTACAAACATACATAAATGAATGGGTCGCTCTCAGGAGCTCAGTAAATTCTAGCGTGGTACCGTGATAGGATATGACTGCACACCCGTAGACAGAGCAAGGTCCACAAAGACATGAATGAGTCAGTTTCGTGTAGAAGAACTTGACTGGCCTGCACAGAATCCTGACCTCAACCCGACAGGACACATTTGGAATGAAACAGAGTGGAAACTGAGCCAGGTCAACATCAGTATCTGACCTCACAAATATGCTTCTGGGAAAATGGTCAAAAATTCTTATAAACACTCCTAAACTTTATAGAAAACCTTCCCAGAATAGTTGAAGCTGGGTGACATCATATTAAACTGGGATGTCACTCAAGTTCATATGCGTTTGATGGCAGACAAGTGAGTACTTTTGGCAATATAGTGTAGCGCTGGATTAGTTCAACACTGAAGATGGCTTAGAAATTTAATAATATCTAGATTGTAGCTACGAAGGAGTTCTAGGATAATGATATGTTTGAATAGTGCAAGCCACACTAAAAATGTGAGTATCACCGCTGGGTGTTTACATTTAGCTGAGATGTTAAAGCAGTTTTTTAAAGCAAAACATGGAAGGGCAGGCAAAGAGGATTGGAAGTCACTTAATTGGCTCCAAAAGCTGAGCGCCGCAGACAGCCGTGTTGCTGAAACTGCTGACTGTTACCGACACAAATCAGGCGCTAAACTAGCATGACTAACTTCCTGTTGATTCTAGAACACCTGCATGCACCTGCCCCTTTCTCTTCACAAAGTATTTCACTGTGGCTCACAGTTTGCTTACAGCAGCCATTAATATTTTTGATGGCATATTTTTAAATTTATGGCAAACTAACTTATTATAACCATCAGGAATTCTTTAATTCACTCACATTAACCTAACATGCATGTCTTTGAACTTTGGAAATCCACGGAGACTCACAGGAGGGAACACGGTCAAACAGGACGTCAAACGTTCCTGCTCAGAGGTGAGAGTGCTAATGCCCAAATGGTATTTTTTAAAAATTGTTGGAAAGGGACACCAAAAGGGCAGGAAAAGCTTTGTAAAAACCAAAAATAATTCACATCACAGTTTTCCTCAGTAACCTTTTTTTTTATAACAGAAACAAGACGATAATTGAATAAAAACTAACACACGATGAAATGCATCGACACCTTCATCAACTAATAAAAGCAAGATTAAAATACTCTGGATACTCTTGTGCAGGTCAAATACGCACATCTGATCTCCCCCCAGGAGCAGGTAGAAAACGAGACAAATGTCAGCGCTTGGGAGGAAGAGAAGAGCAGACGCTTTAACACTTTAACTTTCAGACTTTCTATTTTACTCAGCTTCATCAACTTTGGATGTAGTCTATCGATCGTGGCTCAAGAGTTGGGAGTTCGCCTTGTAATCGGAAGGTTGCCGGTTCGAGCCCCGGCTTGGACAGTCTCTGTCGTTGTGTCCTTGGGCAAGACACTTCACCCGTTGCCTACTGGTGGTGGTCAGAGGGCCCGGTGGCGCCAGTGTTCGGCAGCCTCGCCTCTGTCAGTGCGCCCCAGGGTGGCTGTGGCTACACTGTAGCTTGCCATCACCAGTGTGTGAATGGGTGGATGACTGGATATGTAAAGCGCTTTGGGGTCCTTAGGGACTAGTAAAGCGCTATATAAATACAGGCCATTTACCATTTACCATCTAATGATATTTAGTCAACTAAAACTAAAATAATTTCAATGCCTAAATTTTGACGACACTTAATTAAAATGTGCTGTCAAAAGGGAAACATGCCTCTGTCACAATGTTTTGAAAACTTTTTGCTATAATTTGATAAGATGTGTTTTGTATAATTTTCAGTTCAATACAGGCTTTAAAAGCAAATAACGGCTTTCTGTTTTTAATTAGTTTCACGCAGCATTCCAACTACTTTGGAATCTGGTTGTAGTTGACCCAACAGTCTCATTTAGCACTGCAGGAATTGTTTTCAGCTGTTTAACCCCAGTATACTTTCATAGAATCATCACACAGCGAAAGTTGAAAATCAAAATTTGAGGTGACTAAAAATAAAATCATGACTTCCATCCATTATAAGCATGCACAAACCTCTAAGCCTTTAGGTGTTGAAATGTTTTATGTTGTCAGTCTCATCCAGGTAACCCGTGAAGCTGACCTTTATTACAGAATAAAACAAATCTGCAGCAGATACTGAGAGAAGGACTAAATGTGTTGTTAAAACGTCCTTGCATGAGGACTGCAGTGCTCAAAAACACCACTAGATGTCATCAGAAAGCCTTTAGAACCACTTCACTGTTTTCCTGGTGAGACACCATTCAGTCAATACAGAGAAACACACACTGGATGATTTATTACTGTCTGTCCTTTTGCAAAATGCTACTCACCAGCTATTCACTAGCATAAATTAAATTAGAAGGTTTTTCTGTGAAGAGGATACAAGGCCCCATGAACACCCACGCATGCAAACACACAATCTGCACTCATCTCCAGGATACACGAAGTGGCACTAGGCAGGAAGTGGGTATTAACCTGTGCAGATGAAGCTGGGGCTGCCACCGTGGATCAGGTCGTCGTTATCGGGCAGGATGAACGGACAGCTCTGCTGGACCTCCAGGCAGTACTGGTGGCACGGCACCTTCTTCTGGCAGGACTGCTGGGTGGTGGGGAAATACTGAGCACACAGCCAGGGCTTATAGGCCGCCTGAGGAGGAGAAGGAGGAGGAGGAAGAAGAAGAATTAGGCAAGAAAATTACATAAATAGATGCAGGTTCATGGTCCACAAGAGGATTGGAGGAAGTTACTGCATTTGTCTCTGCTGGGTATTGGCCCTCCCCTTGGTTCAAATAGCTTTCTTCACAATAACAAATAAATATCTAGAGGTCCACTAAGCGTCACATGTTTTTTCCACCAAAATAGAACAGCAACACTTCACACATCAATCTAACAGCCACTGGGATATTAGAGGTTACTGTTCAAAGATTAGCTAATCAAAGCTACGCCAAATACAGAGTAATCATTGGCAGGCAGGACTTTTTTTCCAATAAAGCCATTAAAGGCACTAAATATCTTAATATCCACGATGTCATCAGTGACTCATCTAGGATTAGGGACAGGGTTTGGTTAACATCTGCCCCCTTCTGAGGGACTTTTTGCGTGTTTGAAACAGCCAAATGGAAAATCGTTTAACAGAAAAAAAACAGTCATGACAAAAACGTACGAGACTTTATTTCAAAGCAAAGGGGTGTTTTTAATCTGCTGTGGTGTGTTTGGCTGCTTGCTGCATGCCAGTGCAATCAAAACCAAATGGCACAAAATAAACTCACCACATTTCATCCTGCGTCTTCTTCCAAGTTAAATTTGCTTTAGTTCACTGTGAGGCAGGATGTAATACAAAACGCACAGACTTATGTGCATAAGGAGACAGATGGTGACATGTAATAGCCAAAGCCTCGAGCTTGGAAAGCTTAGCAAAACTAAATGAACCGAGGGCATACCACAGTCTGGATTCATTCTCATTCTTAGCCATTTCTTTGTGTGTTTTATTGGGATTAACACAGGAGAGGGGAAAGAGCACAGACGATATCAAGCAGAGACTGAAATCAGATTTGTTTAGGACCCCACCGCCTACTGCGCCAACCCGGTGGGACCAAAGATCACTGTAAGTTCGATAAGTGCCCTCTAACACAGTCTTTAAAGGTGGACAGGCACTTTCCCCCATCCCATCTACCTTTGTAGCTAGCTGGGAACCTTTAAGCTGAATAAACCTATGCCTCAAAAAAAAGAGTTGGCATGATGGGACACACACCGGATGCTTTTGTTTCCTTGGACTGCTTACAATGTTACATGCTTCCTATGAGCCAGCTTTCTTTGCTCTACCTGGAGTTGGCAACACAATTTTTCAATTATTGTCTCATGGAAGCCACAAAGACATGCAATGAAAAGCTGTGTCAGTTAAATAACAGCGGAAATGTGCTGCTATTAAGTGATGAAAGCCACTAAAAGAGTCATTAGGCTGCCTGACACATTTAAGCAATAGAGGTACAACAGCAATTTTCAAGTGATGAATCAAAGACAAAACAAACCATTACCAACAGTCATGTAATTACCAAATAGTACAATGCTAAAATCTTGCCATGAGCCAAGTTTTGCACTTACTAATGAATGCTGCAATAATGCAATCTGAGTTTTAAGGGGAACACCACCAATGTTCCACATTAGTATGAAGCCTTTTAAAGTTGGGAAAATGAAAATAAAAGCCCATCTTGGGCGTGGTGGAGCCTGTGATATGCTTTTTTTTTTTTTTTAAATCTTTAATGTTGCTTCACACTTCTCCCTTTCCTGGTAAACTGTCGCTCTCTTCCCCGTTCCAACCCACTTCTCAACCAATCAGCATTCGACCTATGCCCATTCTAGCTACACGATGTTGCGTTTTTGGAGGACTGCACGGGAACATGCTTGTGCATGCTGAAAACCCCGCTTTGTAGGCAAACAAAATAAAACTCTATTATGCAATATGTGAATACAATCCATCTTCTCTGAGCCAACGCTCATTTAAAATGGATTAATGCAAAGCAAAAAAACTACCCTGTGGCCAGACAAACTGGATGTTGACCATCCGGCTTGTCATTGGCACACACTTAAAAAACCTGTGTCGCTGAATGCATGGGGGGGCATTAGTGCTCATGGAATTGAATGGTATATACACGTTTTAGAGGAACATATGGTCCCATCCAAATTAAATCTTTTTCAAGGGAGACCATGTCAAACTACATACTGTATCTATTACAAAAGCATGGCTTTTGTAGCTTTTGTAAGAGTCCAGGTGGTGAACTGGGCTTCATGCATTTCAGGCCATTTACCTGTTGAAAACATTTGGAGCATCATGAGACAAAAACCATGACAAAGAAGACTCAGGACTGCTGCAGCAGCTTTACTGCTGTTAAAAGAAGAGGTGATACTACACAGTGTTAAACATGGGTCTGCCCCAACTTCTCTGAAGTGTGTTTCTGGCATCATATATTTTTCTTCAAATTGTACATTTTGTCAGTTAATAAGATTTGCAAATCACTGCCTTCTTCTTTTATTTCTATTGTAATCATTTTTTTAAATTTGGTTTTATATTTTTAGCACTAAAACTATTCTTTATTGTTAACCTTAAAACTGTCAGTTACCGTGTAGATGCTCACCAGTATCAATACAATCCAATAATATGGCAGTGTTATATATTGATTTTTGCGCCATCATCTTTTGAATTTACGAAATGATTTTTAATCTAGAATTGATCCCTTGATACGTGTGATAATGTAAGCCTGTGCCTGTCTCTTTAAGGCCTTCCCCCTCCTCTATTATGATTGGCCAGTTTCCAGAAGCATCCACCTTCAGACTTTAATAAATAACAAAGTAGCAAACTTTAGCTTTTTGTCTTCTTTTTTCAAAAATTTAACTTACTTAAACTCAATTTAATCATGAAAATGAATCTGATTTTAAATATTTAAGTGAAAAACTAAGTAAACAACTTTAACAATTTAGGCAAACTAAATAAATACAAAACTGTTCAAAAGTAAACAAAAGTGATGGGGCCTTTAAATAATAGATGTGAATAAAATCAAAAATTTTGTATGTGTAATGATAGTCATAAACCTCCGAAATGAAACAAACAAAACTAACAAAAAAATCCAAAGGGAAAGACAAAACGGTGCAGGCACAGTTAATTATCCCTCCGTGTTATTTAACCACACAGAGACATCCATGCTTTGGAGGCGGGGCTGTCATTGTGGTTCGACTCCTCGTGGTTTTAGATGTTTGTTTAAATTGTACCCAGGTAAATCTTCACCTCTAGCACTGGCCTCCCACATGTGCGTCTCATTTCCTATTTATGCCAATATACAAAGATAACAAACAGTGCACAGGCAATTATATTAATTATAATAATCTGATTAGGATGATGGGAATCATAATGATGAGAACAATGTGCTTTGTAAAATCTAATATATTCCAGACACGTATGACTTCATGTTCACTCTACATGCATCTGCAACATACTGTACTGTTGGGCTTATTTCCAGGAAATACACTCATCCATCAAAGCAAAAGGAGAGGGGAAAAAGTCAATGCTGTTTGGGATTTAGAGGGAAAATCTGTCTCTGTTTAAATCCAAGCTCACACTTGCAAAAAACAACAACAAACTGCTGTGGACTATAGTGACTACACCTCTTTGTTTTTTGGAGGGTAATTTAGATAGACCACACCAACAGTGTAATTCCCATGATTCTCTGTTTTTGGTAAAAGCGTTGTTACGGTGAAGTGGCTCAACAGCTCAACGTACAGAGGAAAAAACAAGCTCAGGGCCAAGATAAAAATCAGACAAATCAATGAATGGGGGTTTATCTTTCAAGAGTTTGTTGGAGTGTGACGTGTAAAATCCGTGACCGAGGATTTTCACTGTGCCGGCTTCTTGTCTGCGCATATGCTGCTGTTTAATTTGCGATCATTTTATATAAATTCTCACCGCCGTGAGATAATCCGTCTAGGGATACCGCGGCTATCAAAAGAGAGCCAAAACAATACAATCGCAGTGAGACAGGAAATCTGGGTCCTCCTGAAGATGTATGCTGGCAGTTGCCAAGGTAACGGCTTTTTCTGCTTTTCATTAGAGCTCAATGGGTACTGCCCCACTCTCTGTCGGTTTGTCTGTTTGTGTGCACATGTTTAAGCGTGCAAGCAGGTCTATGTGTGTCTGCGTGTGTGTGTAAATGTGTGCGTGCGTATGCTCAGCGTGAAAAGGGAAACGTACAAGAGCAAATTGAGTTAGTCAGGAAGCAGGCCTGGAGTCTGATTTGATCAGTCTAATGTGTGATCAGTGTGAATGGGAACCTGGCACTCAAAAAGCCTCTGTCGCCATGCAGCTTAGTCTGCTTCGTACAATTTACTGAAGCCCAGAGACACAGACAGGAAAGACACCAAGCTGGCAACTGCTTCCACCAGGGCTTTACTCCCTGCAGCTGATTTCAGCAAAAGCCCATCTATTTGCACAAAGAGCTTCAGTCCTGTTTAGATGCCACACCTGACAACACATCACGTGTCGGTTAGTCGCTGTGTTTTGGGTATTAACTCTAGAAATTTAAGTAATTTTCTCCCAAGCCAATTATTTAAAGCTGAAGAATAAATAAGAATAAAAATCCCATTTAAGTGCTAATGTTCTGCCAGATAAGTGTCAGCAGTGATGACTATTATATGAGACAGGTTGAGGTTTAATGCTAGAACAACCAATGGTTGTTTACAGTATGCAGTGCATTAATTGTTTTTATACTTCACAACTTGTTAACTATTACACAAGACACTTAACTTCTATAGCACTGACTACTGTGGGTTTGGTCTTTTGCTGTTTAAAAAAGTAAGGCCACCTGTCCATTTTCATGGTGCACATTCACTTGGGAAAAGCTAGTTAGCTTTTCTTTCTTTCTTTAAGGTTGACTTAGGTGGTAGAACGGGCAGTCTAAAAATAGGATTTTAGGTTTTTTTTAAGGTCTTTTCATACCTGTGGTGTTTAGTCCATTGCAATCAAGCTCGGTGCGGTTTGTTTGTGCAGGTGTGAATACAGTAATCGCTGAAATGTGGACCAAAAGAACCACACCGCGACCACCTCCTCCAAAGAGTCTTGGCGCAGTTGTTTTCGTTGATTTCAACTCCAGAGCGGTTTGTTTATGGTGTGAATGTGATCCGACCTTGATCCAAACTTACTACGAGGTCTACCTTACAAGTGTGAGCTAAAAAAAAAAAAAAAAAAGAGGTCTCGTAACCACATATGCTTTGTATTCTGGGATGCGGCAAGTTATCATAAAAGTGCAAGGGTCAGTATGGGTAAGCACTAGCTGTGAAATGAACATAAATTCTCAACACATTTTGGTTCACTTGGACTTGACTTGGATTTTTCTCTGTGCTAAAACAAACCAAACCACAGGAAAAAGCTACAAATTCATCAACTTATTCGGACCAGAGGAAACAAACTATATTTGGGAAAACGTCCTTACAGTCTATGTATCGAAGTGTCCTTGGGAAGGATACTGAACCCCGAACTGTTCCAGATGTATCAATAAGAGTGTTATTGAGAGCATGAATGCTAGATCAAAGTGCCTAGGTACAGATAAAAGCATTACATGAATCTGTGTGATTGGGTAAATGAGACTCAATGCATAAGTACTATTTTATCTACTATTTCTGGGTAAAGGCTCCTAATTGCAAAGTACGGATCAACTATTGTTAGGGGTCACACGGGTCTAGAGAGCAGCCATCGACCATCTGGCAACCATCAGTCACTGAAAAGCTGGCATGTCTGCAGCCACTTGCCAACTGCTCTCGAAGTTGTAGTGAAACTTGAAAAACTGTAATGCAGGGAATAGAAAACACAGACAATGGACAGCAGGATGATGAAGAAGTGTTCCTGTCTGTTACTGACTAACCAGCTTTTACAACCTAACAATGACAGAACTTCATTGTGGAGTCCTGACCTCACAACCATCAAGACTGTAGATGTGTTAAAGGCATTTAATAGCCGACGAGCTAACTGTCGTAATGCAGGGATGCATTTACTACTGAATAATTACAAACAACTGGCATCTACAATCGCAACTAACAAACACAAGCCTAATGGCCCGAGCTTGGTTCTACCGTAGGTTTCTTCCTTAAAAGGGAGTTCTTCCTTCCCACTGTTGCCAAAGCACTTGCTCATAGGGGTCATCTGATAGTTGGTGTTTTCACTGTTTTCTCAGCCTTATAGTAAAGTCTTCACCTTACAATATAAAGTGCCTTGATGTAACTATTGCTGCGATTTGGCACTATATAAATAAAATCAAATTGAATTGAATGGAATTCAAAGCCAAGGGAGAATATAATGTGTATTTTAATTGTAAATTCAATTTGATTTTAATGATTTTAGTTCTAATGCTTTTGTTTGCCACATGAAATAACTGGCAGGTTGGAAAAAAGTGCATCTGATGCCTTCAGGGGAGGTTTTCTGCCTGTGTGCTGTCATGTAGCATCAATCAATTGGATAGCAAAAAACACTCTCAAATCAAACAGCGGAGCAACTGTGTCTCTGCAGGGAATGCATGTGGGGAGGGGGGGGTGTCACTGGTTTTGCAGCCAGCAGGTAGCGTTACAACTGTGCTGTATATTGAAAGATAAAGATTAACGGAGCTATTCTGGTGCTACATGCTGCAAAAGTTAGCAGCCAGAAAGGAAAAAAGTCACATTTACGATGTAATAAAAAGACCCTACAAATAACTTCTCTCTGCTTGGCTAAAAGGGGATCCACTCCTCAGCTCAAATGGATATCACACACTCCTGGTGACTTCTGTATTGTAAAAAAGGGTCAGTTTTTGGTCATTCCACCAAAACCAAGAGCTGTTCACAAGAAGCGGCTCTCAGGTTGACAGCTCCTGTAAATCTGACATGCAAAGCAGCTCATCCTCCATTCTGCTTTCCCGGGCTGCAGGGCTTCCCCCACCATTCCCATTCGCATGCCTGTCATCTAACACAGAGAGGACTGTGGGAGAGCTTGTCTGTAGACAAGAGGAGCTGCTGAATTGCAGACACATGTAATTGTTTGCTCGGTACTCATTTGGTAGCATAGCACAAAAATCAACAATATATAAACACGTTCAACATCAAACTAGCACTCGTAAAAAACCCCACTGTGCCTTTATTTTCTACTTTCAAGTGCAGACCAACAAGAGGAAAAAAATGTGGGGCTACATTATGATGATCTAAAGAAATAAATGGCTGTACGTATTCTTTGTGAAATATAGAAGACACTAAATTCTGCTTCTTTATAATGAAAAAAAATCTGACTATTAGGGAACTAAATTGTTGTCATGTCTATCCATTGCTATTGTTAATTTCTTTATCCTTAATTAGTAATTTTAATTAGGCCGTGGGATAAGTTGTTGTCAGAGAAACTTGTTGCAAACAAACATATTATGTAACATAACCATAACCAATAATAATCTAACATTATTATTTAATAATGAAGTACGCAGACACTGTGACAGTGGTGTTGACATCACAGACATTGTCAGACAGTAACCAACACAGCTATTATGGTGTGCAAAATAAAAAAATTCATTCAAGAATTATTGATGTATTTTTTTATTATTTATAATTTGTTTATTATGTATTATTATACAATACTATTAACGTGAAGAAAGTGTCAAAAAATTCCAGGTACTGGTAATAGTTCAAACATGAAAGGTAGCTAACATTTAGCGTCCCCTCCCTGTGTCCTAGCTTTTATGCTAATGCTAAGCTAATCTAGCTTCATATTTAATTTAGAGACATGAAATAAATTGTGTTAATATTGTTAAATTCAGAAAAATTAAAGCTAGATTCCCCCCTTTTTCTGTTTCATATGCTAACATTATCTAACTTCACATTTATCTTAGAAAGATGAAGAATATTGTTTTAATTTTGTTAAAAGAAGCCAAGCTAGCCCGCTTCAGTTCCAGCTGTGATGCTAAACTAAGCTAAATTACTATTTATGTTACAGAATTGACTTAAACTGTTAATTTTCTTCTTTCCAAAAAAAAGAACAAAAAAGCAAGAGAGCTGCTTTTTAGATTTTATGATAAGCTAATGTAGCTTCATGTTTGAATAGTCAATTATGTTACATTTGAAAAGAGTAAATAATCTATTTATTTTGTTCCTGAGCAGCAGCCTGTTACAGCAGCTCCCATATGCACTGCTGTTTTTCAACTACTCTAATTCATTCTTAATAACTAATAACTTATTTACCAATTTACTAAAGAACTGACCAAATACCGGATGTCTTATATCATGTTTTATCCCATACCCTTTAGTTCTTGTTAAGAGTCAAGCTAGCCCCTTCTCCTGTCTCAGGTTTTTATGCTATACTACTATGTGTATATATGTGAAGATATTATGTGTTAATTTTTTTATCTTTTCAACTCTTGTTGAAGTGAATGAGTGTGTTTTCTAAAATGGGGCTCATAAAACAGTAAAATGGCTGCTTTTGAGTAGGAAGCTCCAAACATTACTCATTAAGTGTGCATATTTTTTTATTAGCCTTAATATACTACTAAACACAGGCCATGAAATGATGTCTTGAGCCACAACGAGTGTATCCCCAAGTTCTGGCTCATAAATGAAGTGCCACGTTAACTGTACTCATATTGGCTTAAAGCTCCCGGGTATGTAAAAAACTTTAACTCAACATGCTGTGAAGTATCAACACTCTGTTTCTTTCCCAGCAGGACGGTGTTGTCACACATACACACACACGCGCGCGCGCACACACACACGCGGCGGCTATAAAGTGGAATGACAGAGACGGCTATAAAAAGCATATGAGTCAGCAGCAGAGTGAGATCCCAGTTAGAAGCTGAATGACACAGATCATTACCACTCACACAAATCATGGCTGCGTTAGAACAGGAAGGGGCTCTTACACTACCTGTGCTATTTTCTGCTGTGTTTCGCGGTTTGACAAGGCTTTTTTTAAGTACCGTACTGTACCCAGTGTGCAAAATAGGGCTAGATTCACGATACTGAAGAGCTCACATTTGAAGTGGAAATCAACAAGCGAATATGACCTGTTTCATTCAGGAAAAAGAATTGTATAAACCACACAGAGCAGGACATAAAAAAGACACCATCAATACTGGCAAAATTTTGTTGATAGGACTTTGATCATTCAAAGCTTAAATCTCAGCGGTCGCCTTGGGTCAATGATGCAACACTTGGATAATCCAGCAGGACAGGCAAACACACGGTTGCCTGTTTTCCTGCATTGACGTGTGCACTTATTGCATCCCATCCTCTGGTGATGTAACACATCCAGGCAGAGCTTCTGTGTGTGACACTGAGGCAGGGCGCTCTCACCAAATTAGATGGTTTGCAATTTCAGTGCGACCCTTGTTCCTACCTTGACCGTGTCAGCCTCTACCGACAAGCGCTCACTTGGGAAAAATCAAGTGAACAAAGAAAAAATTTTTTTTTAACCACATAAAGACTAAATACTATACCTCCATTACTTTTCAATAACCATATGCTAGCAGTCAATGTCATAGAGGAGACATTAAGCCCAAGACACCATCACACCAAGATGACAGCAAGTAAGGACTTAAAAAAGAATAAAAGCATAAAAATAAATACACAGCAATTCACAGATATATTAAAGAACCTTAATTTCCTAATTTCCTAATGAGACTTTCAGAGGACGTCATCACTGTTAGGACTGTGTTGATTATTGTAACTATTCAACGTGTGTCTTTCAGTCTTCTTTAGCCTGACTTCAACTGGTCCAGAAGGCAGTTGGAGCATCTAGGCTGCCAATAAGAACTAGCAGACATCCGCATATCTCCCCGATTCTTGCTTCCCTTCATTACCTTTGAGCAAAATTCAGAATTAAAATTCTATTAACTTACATAGATACATGGCTCTGCTTATATCCGGTTGTTCAGTCTGACGTCACTAGCCGTGTCTGGGTCTGAACTCCGCTGCAGGTCCATATATCAAACGATCACTATGGCATTACTGAGAGTTGAAAAACTGTCTAAAGTCTTTCATCTTTAATAAAATGATCAGCGTTCTGCTCTACCAGGTGTAACAATTGAGTTTAACATCCAGGCATCCATGAAAACGGAATTTATGACATTTAACGGAGTTAGAAGTTAGCAGGGAGTTAGCTCGCTAGCTTCTATCTAAATACAATATAGCATGTCCTGACTGTGGGGTTTTGGAAACAAATTAAAATGTACAGCTCTGCTATCACTTCCAGCATAAATGAAGACAGAAAACTAAACAGCAGTGACGTTTGTAGGGTTACTGAAGTTGGGCTAGCTGGTATATAATGATGTGCTACGTGACCGCTAGCGACACAGCTATGTTAGCATAATATAAACAAGCTAACTTTTTTTCCACTCGATAAAAGTTAATGTGAGTGTTCTCGGTGGTCAGGAACAAATGTAATCGCATGGCAGGATGCTGTAAAAGGACCAAACTTCAGCCAGGAGAACAACTGAGATAATCCATCCACAATACGAGGTTAGTCATTCATATACTGCTGCATGGGCTGGGCTGTAGTTACATCGTAAGGTTTTAAAAACTGAGCTTAAATAAATGATTAGCGGTAATAAAAGCCGAGGGAGGTCAACAGTGATCACTGACTGTTTTAGGAGCTTTTTGAGATCAAATAGAAGAAAATACATAACATTAAACATGTTAACAACACAAAAGCCATATTAAACGCAGACTACTTTAGACCCGGAAGTAGGATTCGTCGCGTCATCACTGAACAACCGGATAGCAGAAATACTAATAACTTGTAACAGCAGCTAGCCTCTCCGATCATCAGGTCTCTTAACATTCCTACATCCTTATTTTAAAACCAGAGGTGATCTCGTTTTTATAAAGCCTTCTCAGCCTGTGATCAGCTGGACCCAAGCAGTATGTTGATTGTGTCTGTATTTAATGTGTGGCTTCTATAACTGTGAGAAACTTTACTACTGTGTGTTTTAAAAAGTGCTATACAAAAAAAAGTTATTACTAGTATTTCAGACGGGTCTAGGTCACATATATTTCTTAGACCCTGTGTCAGGTCTTTGCTGAATTATGTCAAGATATGCCAAATTTTCAGCTAATAGCTCTTTGGCAATCACCTCGGTGTTGCAAAAATACTATTTTATGCCTGTCAAACTATGTTACCATTGACATTTTTGGTGGATTGAACCAAAGAAACGGAAACAAATTCTGTGTTTCTGTTACAGGCTGCCCATAACAAAGTCCCTAAAGATATAATTTACAATTGTCTGTTATGTGAAGGGACAACACTGGTTCATCCGTCTAGTTAGGGGCCTTTTTCACACAGGAATTATTCATAGGTCAGTGTTAAGTGGCTTAACAAAGACAAAAAAAACCCCCAAAACAACAATGAGCAGGTACAAGAACTAGATTGAAAATGAGTGAAAAGCTTGGAAAGACCTTCAGAAAGGCTGGAGACTTAATGCTCAAGTCCACTGAAAAAGTGTAAGAATAAGAAAGGCTGGCTCCTTGAAAGTAAAATATAAGGAAATGAAGGTTGGCTCACAACATTTGCTCAGTACTGTCTATTTTTATACAATCATTTCAAACTGTTCAACAAATAAAACATTTTAAAAAATCTACGAAAAATGAGATTTTAATCTATTTTATTATTTTTGAAATGTCAACATTTGTCAGTAAAGCAGCTCTGATAAACCTCTGAACTGAAACCGAGTGTAAATGCTGACAAATTGTCGGTTTTCCAGTTTCTCAGAAGTAAACAAGCCCAAAAGAACAATGTTTAAAGGTGAAAACATTAAACACGGGCCTGCTTTAAAGATCAATCATATTGACAGGCTTCTAGAAATCTTGACCCTTTTAGCTGGAAAGCCTCTCTAGAGGACACAGCTTTATGAGACGTCTGACCCATTAGGCTTGACTGACACGAACGGGAAGATTTTTACAATCCGACTCAACGCTATCTGCTCCTGCTTTGCACCCAATGCTGCAAGATTGGATCCACTTATCAGGACGTAGATGCAAACATAGCATCATTTCCCTGAACCGTGTTTTGTTCATCATTTCTGAGAAAACATGATCATGAATGTGCATGGCGGGATTTGTTTTCAGCCTGGCTCCATTTACAAAGCAGGCAGGTCTAACAATTGGCATTCAGCCCATGTAAAAATGCTATCTGCTGCGAAAAACAAACCTAATTTCTTTAGGCATGAGGTTGTTTCCCAGGTTTGGTTTTCACGGTGAGTAGATTAAGCCGTGCTCTGGTCGAAGAATCCCTCTTGGCTTGGAGCCAGCTCTGCAGCTCTCCTCTCCCAAGTTTTAAAGAAATCATTTTCAGCTGGATCAGAGAACAGCGAGGCTGCTGAATAGGTCAGTGTGGCTCTGCTTTCTTCATCGATGCAGACCCTGCTGACTGCAGGTGGCTTGACATAAGCCTGGGACATATCGACTGAACCATCCAACCCCCGAGATGGTGCTCCATGATAAACACAGTGGGATAAATGCTGAGTAGGGACCTTGTCGCTGTGACACACAGGAACCACAAAACTGAGCTTGGCTACATCACTCTTATCAGCAATGAAACATGACATCTAAAACACCTGGTTGTTTATGTGTACGCTAACATGAGGATGAAAGAACTGGAGTCCAGGTAAGTACTAACATGACAGGACTCTAGAAAAAGACAAGGTTCAAAGGTGGGAATACTGGAAAGAAAAAAGGGACAGACAGATCATTAAATATCCAGACACCTAATACAAGTTGGCAACATTAATCTCTGGATTCCATCCATTTCTACACACTGAGTTTTTGAGGTCTGCAGAAAATAAATTCAAGGTGACTGACGTCATCACAGATGATCGCTTTTCAAGGTAGAAAGTGTAAACAGTGATCATCACATCCGAGTGTTGGGAATAATGACAGAGAGGGAATGAGAAGGAAGGGCCAGTGTGCGAGAGGAGAGCAATCAGCATATAGATGTTAAAACTGTAATCTGAACACAGTCAGGAAAAAAAAAGTATTACTCCTTTAGGGGTAAATTGCTTACCGTATTTTTGACCCTTGTACTTTCTTTTTTCTACAACAAAGCAACAAAAATAGATTTTTTTTAAGAAAAGGTGTAAAGTTGGTTCATTTCTGTTTTTATTACCTATCACATGTCTGTAAGAAGATTCTAACCTCTGCCTAGTAAACCCCTAAAATCTAAGAAAAATAAGAAACAGTGCAAATATGTACCTTTTACTTTTCGCAAGAAAAAAGAAAACAAAGAAAGAAAAAGAAAACAAAATAAAGATTCATCATATAATAAATTTCCCACAGTCTGTCGTCACTCTGCCCACTTTTTATGGCTCGATTAAGACAGAGTACAGATTTAGACTAAACGCTAGCATGTTCACAAAGTTGTTGATGTTGATGATCAGTTAGTGTCGTTTGCTGCCCTTTGCATTATATTGAGATGCAACAATTCCAATTTACTTTGCATTTCCAATTTATTAAATCCAGTTTTTAAGATCACCAATTTTAATTTTGTCTAACTTTCTAAGAATTTCAACTAACAGCACAAACATTAAGTGTTGTATTGTTGATATGTAATTACATTTCTACATAGGTAAACTTTAATAACAGGTAAATGTACCAACTTACTCCAGTCAACAACCAACCCACTGGTATATCTTGAGTCTCCAGAGCTAATTTTTCCTGTTTTTCGCTACTGAACGTTAAGACGCCATTTAATATCACAGTGAATTATGGACACACCTCGTTAACCAAGCTAGCAAGCCGCAAATAAAGTTAACTTTAAAAACAAAAAGCTTACTAGGCTAACATTAACTTTTAACTCCCTGCTATTAGCCAAAAGACATGTATTTTTGTATTAAAAAACACAACAACCTGTAACTATATAAATGCTTGTCTATTACACACACACACACACACACACACACTATAGTTACATAATATAATGTGATTAGTTTATCAGATAGACAGCTTTTTGCTGTTATCATGCTATTGTCCTTTCCTCTTCTAAGACATTTAATAATTTAAAAAAACTTTGTAACTAGAACATGAATACCAAAAGCCATGCTAAGAGCTCTTCGATGTAGTATGTAGACATGGTGATGTGTTGCACTAAAAGCTAATGCTAGTAGAGCAGCATCCTCGCAGTATTATTACAGGATTATTACAGAGACAAGATCTTCTGGTTATTTTCAAGCCCCTTAAGAGTAGAAGACATTGTTATGAATGCATTATAAAGTTAAGTGTGTGTTAACTGTGTTACTGTTCTAATCTCCCAGAGACCTCAGAGAAAAGTGAAGACATACACGTCTCTTAAGTAACTAGAAATCAGATAACTGATGCAAAGTGTTGTAGGCATAGAATTTATGAGGAAAAATGAAAGAATCCACCTGCTGATCAAAAAATAAGATGTTATAAAGTTAAAAATGAGTGCTTACAGACCTCTGGTATAGCACACACAGAAATGTCACTAAAGGTATGCACTGTATGTGTGTTTATTAGTGTATATAACAGCTAAATGGAAGTTAAATGTCCAAGAGGCCTCCCGTTCCGCCCACACCAGGAGCCTGACACAAGCTCCTGCGTTCATACACCCCCTCCTCCTGCCATCTCTGCAGCCTTGAGAGCTAACTACGAAAGAAATTTGTTAATATCTCTGGGACATATTACAGTAGCAGTCGAGTGCGAAAGAGCATCTATTAGAAATGAGACAAAGCTGAGGAGCGCGATTTCCCATTTAACATCTATTGTTCTAACAGAGCTGAACACTGCTGAAGAGGTGGGAGAGGGTCTTCACAGCAGTGTGCAGCTCCTCGAAACGCACCAAAGTGGCTCTCAACTCAGGTGGCCACTTAGCAGTTTACATGAGGGGAGGATTTGGAGGGGAGGTCACATGGGAACGGCATTGGGACTGTGGGTGTACCAGGTGCCTCTGATAATGGCTTGACATTCTCTCTATTCGTGCTAAACGGAGCAGCTCTCTTAGATAGAGGTGCATGATCTGCACTGATCTATCGCCAGACAAGGATGCTCAAACTGGAGCAGTTTGCAAAGTCCTGCAATACTTTGAAAAATAACGTTTGAAACTCCCTTGCTAATGATATGGTTAGGATTACAGCTAAATGAAAAATAATATTGAAAAATTAGAAATATGATCAAATGTATTGCTTTAGGTTTTTTGTATGCAAATTTAAATGGATGCAACTTGTTTCAACATCAAGGAGGAAGCCCGAGTTGGTTTTATGTTGCAGTGCTATTTGTTTGTCTTTAGTGCCTTTCTAATATTCATTAATGAGCATGATGTAGCAGTTAACATATTTCACCCTACATGTGAAAGATTCCTGGTTTGTGGGAGGAGACACAAACCCAGCCCCAACAGGTAAACATGTTTACACGTAGACAGGCAGGTAGCTATTTAGGTGGTTAACAATGGTGCAGTTTTCTTAAAGAAATTTTTTTTTTTTTTTTTGGGGGGGGGGGGATCCCAAAGGGGTAAAAAAAAAAAAAAGTGCTTTGTACAGTCCAGAACAAAAGTTTAAAAGGCGAAAAATGGCAAAAAATCATATTTTGCATGGTTGGATCTTAACAAGGTTCCACGTAGAGCTTCGACATGCAACAAGAAGAAATGGGAGTGAGACAAAACATTTTTTGGAGCATGCAATTTATTGAAAACAGCACTTAAACTGATACAGGCTGTTTTACAGCTGATCAAAAGTTTAGGACCTCATGCCTTTAAAAGGCCAGGTCTGTGCAAAAATGTGGATTCATTGTAATTTTCTGTCAGGTAGTCACACTGACCTTGTGATGGCAAAGTCAAAACAATGTTCCCTGAATGTGATCGGGTTGTTGAGCTGCATAAGCAGGGTTTCTCGCAGCACGCCATCACTGCTGAGGTGGGACGCAGAAAAACAATCATTTGGAATTTCTTAAATGATCCTGAGTGTTATGGAAAAAAAAAGTCGAGTGGAAGACCCAAGAAATGTCACCAGCACTGAGCTGGAGGATCCAATTGGCTGTCTGTCGAGACACTGGACGATCCTCGACCCAAATGAAGGCTGTTACTGGTGCCGACCGCAGCCCTGTAACCATCAGACGGCATCTGAGACCGAAGGGCTTCAAAAACAAAAAATGTCTTCAAAGGCCTCGTCTGCTTGAGCGCCACAGAACTGACCACTTGGACTTTGAACATGGGATATTGAAAGGTGGAAGAAAATTTTATTCTCAGATGAGAAAAAAAACGTAACCTTGATGGTCCTGATGGTTTCCAACGTTACTGGCATAACAAGCAGATTCCACCTGAGATGTTTTCTACACGCCACAGTGGAGGGGGCGCCATAATGGTCTGGGGTGCTTTTTCCTTCAGTGGAACGATGGAGCTTCAGGAGGTGCAGGGGCGTCAAACGGCCACTGGCTGTGTCCAGATGTTGCTGACAGCGTCCCTCATGACTGAGGGCCCTCATCTGTGTGGTAACGACTGGGTTTTTCAACAGAACAGCACTGCAGTACACAATGCCCGCAGGACAAAGGACTTCTTCCAGGAGAATAACATCACACTTTTGGACCATCCTGCGTATTCCCCTGATCTAAATCCAACTGAGGACCCTTTGGGATGGATGGCAAGGGAAGTTTACAAAAATGGACAACAGTTCTAGACAGTAGATGTCCTTCATGCGGCCGGCTGTTCCCACTCACCTCATGGAAATATCAAGCAACGAATTTTTGAAGTGATCAACAATAACAGTGGAGCTACTCAATACTGAGAAACAAAAAAATGTTTTGTCTCACTCCCATTTCTTCTTGTTGCATGTTAAAGTTCTACTTGGAACCTTGTTAAGATCCAATCATGCAAAATATGATTTGTTGCCATTTTTCAAGTGCTCTTAAACTTTTGATCTGGAACATATCCAGCTATAGCTATTTCCCTTTGATAATGACGGTCTAAGGGGGAAGTATTGGGGTTCATTTTAAAATAACACAGTGGCTATTGGGATACATTTTCAGGAAGTTTCAATACATGAAAAGGATGAAAAATACTAGAAAACAAATATCATAATTAGCTGAGATTTAGTGACATCATCCTGCATCACCAGCTCATTGCTCAAGACAATGAGGGAAAATCAGATTCTGGTGACTGACAGCAGGACTGGCTGAGTTTTAATACTTCCCATGTATATTTATGGTCTCTGGTGACACCAAGTGCTCCCAAAAAAGTAAAAATAAAAACTGACAATGAGGATTATTAGTGGGTTATTACTGTAGGCTGTTATTCTGTGCCTTGAATACTAATGAAAAACAGGTAGAGACTGTGGGATTGCTCTGTGTTTTTACTGGACTTAATGAAGTGAGAAAGTCAACGGAGGCTACAAACTGCAGCTTCAACTGTTTGTGATTTACCGGAATAAAATCCCTGTACTCACATGATTTACATTCACACTGCTTATGCCACAGGTCTTTACTCAGTAAAGAATACCCATTAATTCATAATCTTGGTGTGTATCTGAGGGCAGATGTTATTTTTACCGTTAATAATTACAGCAGCACATGTTCATCTTTCAACGAATAAAATATAAATAAAATATTTTCTGCTTTGCACTAAGGCTAGTGAGTAGGCAGCACAAGGTCATGAAGGGATTTATATGAGACCTGTATTTGTAGGTGTATATAGCATAGATCTGTGAAAAGAAAAAGAAAAGCATGAATAATTTTTATGTGAAAACAACACATTTTGGCCCTTGAGACATGAGTTTAAACAAACAATTAATGACACTGCTTCCTGAACAGTTCGCAAAAAAATACATTCATTAGTGCTTATGCTTTTAAACTCGAGCTAAAAATCAACAACCCAACTGAAAAAAATAATTTAACACCACTGACTAAAATATCTTTAGTGTTAAATGAACACAAAAATTCAAACGACACGCTTTCTTACATTAAATATAATCATTTAACTGCTTTCAAAGTTGTTCCATTTCTCTTAATCGATCGGTCGATCTTTCTCATTCCATCCCTGGATTGGAAATTTGCCACAAAGTAATTAAAGACAATCCTACTTCTCTTACTATTAGCCATAGCCACTAGCCGCTACCTTAATGATAACTTAACAGACAGCCAGTGTGGCTATCCAATAAAAGTATTTTCAACTTCTCTATTTCCACAGCAGATGGATCCTCATGGTCGATTTGGCAAGATTTTATGACGGATGCCATGCCCTTCCTGATAAAACCCTCCTAATTACGCATGTTTGGGACCACACTACACTAGCTTATGACCCCCTGAGGAAGAGTTTGCAGCTATCACGTAATTGCTAAGAGTTAAGCAGTTAACATTAATGTATTATAAACTTTATTTATAACAGTTTAATGTTTCAGTGTTATTGAACCAAAATTCAGTGACGTGAGTGTCAACTACTTTAGTCTGTAGTGATGGGAAGGGCTGTGTGCAAGACTCTCTGCAGTGGTGCTGTATGAAGTTGTGCATGAGTTGGAAGAGGCACAAACAGTACTGTTTGTATCAGTGCTACTGCAAATGACTTTCTAATCTGATAGCAATTATTAGTATTGATTAGTACCTGAGTATTGAAAACCCTATTCAAGACCATCTGCTGAAGTTCAAACCAAGCACCAGATTCATGAAGAAAGGTGATGTAAAGTAACGCTGAATGTAGCCAGGTACTGGTGCGGTGCCAGATGGGCTGGTCTGAGTATTTCTGATCTGTGGTATTTCTGATTTGCTGGGATTTTGCATCAAAGCCTTGTTTAAGGTTTACAGAGATCTGTTCTGGTCAAACAAAGAAAAACGTCCCAGTTCTCAAAAAAACAAACAAACAAACAAAAAAAACCAAAAAAAAAAACACAGGAGCTTGGAAAACCTGCCTAGTCTGATGATTGGTAATTTCTGCCACATGGATCTATCCATTCTTCCTTGCATCAATGATTCAAGGGGGTATTACACCATAGTATATAGTATGAAATCATACTAGATAAGATAAGATAAGATAAGATAGAACTTTATTAATCCCTCGGGTGGGTTCCTCTGGGAAATTCGATTCCATACTATTAGTGTGTGTGTGTGTGTGTGTGTGTGTGTGTGTGTGTGTGTGTGTGTGTGTGTGTGTGTGTGTGTGTGTGTGTGTGTGTGTGTGTGTTGGGGGAGATGTTCACTTTGGGCCCTATCATTTAATGATAACAGCAACACTATTGTTGCTGACCGTGTCCATCCCTTCGTGACCTGTGTACTCATCTTTTGACGGCTGCTCCCAGGATAATGCACCATGTCGCAAAGCTCAGCTTATCTTAAAGTACTTCTTCTTTAACAATGCAGTGAGTTCACTGTTACCAAATGGGATGCACGGTCACCACATTTCAGTGCTACTGAGAACCTTTGGGATGTGGTGGAACATTAGATTTGTATCATGCACAAATCTGCTGTAACTCTGTGATGCTATCATTGGACCAAAATCTCAGAATTAGAGTTTTAACAGTGGAATTTGCAGACATTTTTAACTTTTTGACATTATAGTGAACTTCAAGTCAAAATGTAGTATTTCTAACCAGAAATTGAATGTTAAAGCTGTTATTAACCATCCATAACGAATAATTCTCTATTTCTCTCCGACAGATTAACTATTAGCGCACAGAAACACAGATTAACAGAATTATCAATGGAATTTGTACTTCTTAACAACTATACTGAATTTTTATAGCAAATTACATTTACCTGAATGATAGATGTAGTCAGAGAAGACACTGGTTGGCCTATATTACCTGTCTATATTGGTTTATTGCAGGATTTTTTTTGGCAATTACCATACTGGCTGTGCATCATTATGAATTATAACACAGGAAAAGTCACTTGGGGTAGTTTCAAAATGGTGTCATTACACATTTACAGGAGATTTATCTCATATTAGAATCATCAGGGCTTTTTTTGTAGGGTAAAATGGATGGAGGATGTTTGATTACAGACGGTTTTGTTTTAAGTGGACTTGTAACTGTGGATGGGATACCATAGATAGCCTTTTCTTTCAATCACTGGGTGCAACACCCAAGGACAAGATATCAGTCGCACCTTATCTTAACCAGACCACAGAAAATACTTTCTGTGAAAACCACTGATGTCAAGGAGATACTGCTTTTACTAAGAGACCAGTTTAACAGATTAGTTTGCAGACAGTACTATTATACAGTGAAATATGAAATGCTATTTCAGATACTTACAAAGATTTGTTTGAGTCCCACTAAAGTCTCACAACAAAGCTCCCATCCCTCAACCAGTACATGTTATATTGACTGAATAGATTAATTGTAATTTCACATGTTTTGTGCTTGTTTTGACATATCCTTAAACTGGTATTCCTTGACATTAGACAGGCTTCACTGTAAAAGAACAGTTCTAACATGTTCACCGGTAATGATTAAAAAAACCTCCTTAAATGCACCACACTGTTAAATGTGTAACACAAAGTCCAGGTGCCATATCTAAATATTAGCCCTAACAGGTAAAGCATCAGTTCAAAAAGAACACATTGATGAGAGATCTCAGGTTGATTAAATCTCAGTTTACTGCAAGGCTAACACACAGAGACAGACAACAATTCACACTTATATTCACACCTCCACGTGTAAAAAGTGAAGCCAATGCAAAAAGTCTGTTGCATCCTTCAGAGTGGCCAGCAGATGGCATCTGTTCTGGCTGCTAAAAGAGGTTGAACTGTATAAAAAGCAATGACCTTGTTTCTCACTAACCTTATTAAATATATCCCTAATAAGGTCGAGATTTCTCATGTTCATGTTGTTAATTATGGTCCAATTTAGGTTAAAACATACTTATCGTATGTGGGCGTGCTTTTAGCGAAGGATGGTACTTTGTTAATGCGAAGTTGCGACCTGCACATCCGTCGAACTGTCCATTAAGGGTGAGAAGTGTCCAGGATTCTTCACTAAACTCTTTGAGCTGTCAGTCTGAATGTAGCTGGGTTCATGTTATGCTTTCCACACGCGCAAGTATGCAAAGGTCCGCTTAAGTCTGAGCGACCTAAATTTCGTCATCAAAGGCTCCAAGCGGACGTGCTCGCGTCTCCCACCTTTTTTTGCAAATTCACTGACTCGTCCACGGACACACTATGCCACGGTGCACCAACTACCCATGCACCCTTTGCAGCAAACTCCAAGTAGACTTGAAAAAGTATACATGATAAAAAGGACTCTATGGCCAGTTGCTCACGCCCACATCCACCAATTTCTGCCAAAGCGTTTTTTCCCCCTCTGTCACTTCCTGTTTTGTGTTTTCCCCGCCTCTCCTTGGCTTTTCTGCCACCTTTTGTACTGTGCATAATATAGTTCATTTCAGAGCAGCGAGGGAAGCTGATGAAATCACCACTGCAGCAAATCCTGAATGAAAAGCTGCTGGTTCTTCCGAACATGGCATGTGCCGTCACTGCAGACAGTAAAGCTAAGTAAATTAGGTTTCACTGTATCCTACAGGGCTGCATTTTTAAAAACACAAAAACCATTATGCAATCCTATAACTCACAGGCTGGCAGTGTACTCTGTGATACTGTAAATCACCTTACTGTAAAAAAGAAAAAGAGAAACTGTTGCTCACTGTCACACTATGCTCTAATAAACAAAACTCATGTCCAGAGACTGACAATTCATTTACCGGGACAGACATGATCCTCAATCATCCTAATGGGCCACACAGAGCTTAACAAAGCCTTTTACCCAGTTCACTGTACTGTATATACATGCACACCTGGCTTTAAAAAAAGAAGGGGGGGGGGGGGGGGGGGTGGCAGCTAAAGAGAGCAGTACCTGACTAAAGGGAAAGGCAGATAATTCCATTAGTGCCAAGTGGTGGGGAACTTAAGATGTGATCATCTGAAGGCAGCACTCAGGATCGCTTGTCATCAGTCTTCATATATGACACCACCACAGAAAACACCGCTGAGTGCTTCATAAACAAGGGCACCACCACCCCCACCACCCTGCACCAAACAGGCATTTTCCAGATTAGTTAAATACCATAATGTAATATAGCACAAAGGGACTGGGATATGCATTCAGGCTTATATCAGCCCCTGTAAAAATAATCCATTTAAATACCTATGCAGACAATAGCTCTGTTAGACTAATTGATGCCATGCGCTTAAATGAATGGAGGCATTTGCCTGACCCTTAGGTGTTTCACAGGAAAAGAACATCCTGCTTGAAATGTCTTCATTTTCTCATAATTACTTAGCCAAACTAATGAATGTTTTTACTATAATTAAATTTTGGTTGTTCCATTATTGCTTAATCAGGAGAACAGCTTGGCAAGTAAATGCAATCCATCTCCAGGGAGGATTTTTGATGTGTCACTATAACACGCATCTGTCTTTTCTTTGGGGCATACACTTTTTTTTTTAATCTTTAAACTGGAAGTAGCAGATCATTTTCACATTGAATAACTCCAAAGTGTCCATCTGATCCAGACTTGACTATAACCAAACAACTAGGGCTCCAGGTCATCTGGTCAATTGTTGGCCAATAAGTGCTGATCTGAAATCATTCTTATTTATTAGAATACAGGAGAAAACCATTACATTAATAGCTTTCCAAGCTTTAGTCTTTTTTTTTTTGCAGTGGGAGGAAGAGACTAAGCACCTGTTACAACCCCCCCACATATTCCAATACCCTTAAAGTAACCTTAACTTCTAACTTAAAGCTTTGCACGGTTGGCTCAAAATTCACTAACACCATATCAGAAAAGTTGCTCGTTGCATCTTGTTAAAACAGACAACCAAAAAATATCAAGTCTAAACTTTGCAAAAAGAACCCACCAGTTTGTGTATCAGGGCATCAACCACCAACATATCATCTAAAAACAGACTAGCATCGCTAGGATGTTCAGACAACTTGGTGCTTGGGACTTTGAATGGTTTGTAGGTGTGATCTGCAAATGTAACATGGATGTTAAAGCTGAGCAGAGAAAATATCAGCCTTTTTGTTAAACTGACCTGACTGGTGGATTTCTGGAAACCACCCAGAGAGCAAATGGATGCATTCAAAGAGTTCACACTTTCCAAGTCCGAAGATTGCTCATCAGATCAGGAGAGCGACCAGGCAGATGTTTTCCACATTTATGAGGTTGTGCACTGTGAATTTCTCTTGCACAGATCATCCAAGTGCCAAGGCATCTTAGTGACCATTGTGCCGCTGTGACCCAGCACATGTTGAACTTTAAATGGGTTTTGCAGCCACAAAAACAAAATTCCATCCCTTTTGATGTTTTGACACACTGGGAGAAATCCAACACTCGCCACAGAGGTGCAAGTGGAAACAGGCAAAATGGGATTTCAACAGGAGCAGCACTGAAATCAATCCAGAGGTGCATGGGAAGATGACTCTAAAGGGGACGTTGGCCCAATTTAAAATGAAGCTGCCTCTGTGGGTAGGTGCACTCCAGTCTCTTCAGTCTGTCATTTGATTACATTATAAATAAGCTAACTGAAGCTAATAGGCTAGCATGCAGTGTTCATTTAGTGCACTGTGGCTGCTGTGGTTCCTTCCTTGAATATTTACATTTATATTTACATTTAATTAAATAAATAAAAGGTTAGATGTGTTTTGTTTTTTTCAAACTATCATTCCAAAAACCTCATATTCTCTTTCCCCTCAACCCCCAACCGCTCACAGCAGGACTTTCAGATTATTATGCATCATGTTGAGTCTCTCTTTGAAAGTCGAAACAAAGATGGCGACCTGCCCACAGTCAAAACAGAAAACACAAGCAGCATAAGAAACTTTTTACCTTTTGCTATCTTTGCACTAAGATAGACCAGGGATGTCAAATACGAGGCCCCGGGGCCAGAATCAGACCTCCGGGGCCTTGTATGGAAAATATAGCGGACATAGATTTTGGACTTTTAACTCATTCACTGCCAGCCATTGGCAGTGAATGAGTTAAACCCATTGACTCATTCACTGCCATTGACGGCTATAGACGTCAATGGCAGTGAATGAGTTAACTATATTTTCACAAGTTTTACAGTGTTTCCTACTGATAAAGACCTCCACCATTACCATTCATTCTACACCAAAACAATTAAGTAACAGATAAACAAAAACAATGGAATCACAGGAAAGTTCCTGTTTCTGATTTAGAAATTTCTGCTTTTTAGAGATAAAGAACATTTTCTGGGCAGTGAACTACCAGAACTTTATCTGTAGTTTAATACAGGTATTTATTTACTTATGACAGATTTTTTGCACTTACTACAGCAGCATTTACTGATATGTACTGCTGAAATTGCACTTCTTTTTATATTAAATGGGATTAAATGCGTAGTTAAACATCTTCACACCGACAGAAAGGGGTCTTTCTTTGGTTCAGCCCACTTAAGATCAAAGTGGGCTGCATGAGGCCCACAATGTAAAATGAGCATCAATGAGACTGACAAAAGACTGTTAACCCTTTTTTATTTTTAAGCTACTGACCATGGGCGGGCGGCTCATTTTACAAGCACTCTTTAACTGGCATTAACTCCAGTACTGTTTGTGCTAGAGTCAAAAATTAAATGTTTCGGGAAAAAAGACAAGGCGAGGTTTACAGGGATATTCGGTGTATCATGGTACCACAAAGCATTCACAAGGTATGTTTATCTGAACAGATAAACAGAAAAATCAGCTCTGCCTAGATTTTACCATGTGTGTCTCAGATTACTGTAACTCCTCAACTCTTTTGAGAGAAAATTCTAATTGTTCCTGAAAGATCAGAATTATTTTGTAATTTTACAGCCAAAATTACAAAAAATTTAAATACATTTAAAAAAGTAACAGGGATCTGTAAGCGACATGGGCGATGCCTTCAGAACAACAGTAAATATTTACAACACCCTTTAGGTTTATTAGAACCCAGGTGTTGTTCAACGACCCTTTTAAATGCCAGGGGTCCAAACTGGGGCTAGAGCCGGTGTAACGAGAACTGGTGTTATAGTAAATTTATAGTGCTCCAAACCAAAGCACTGAAATATTTAAATTTCCACTCCCGTAATCAAACATGATCTAGCTATGATTACTTTAAGCCTTTGCCCTTGATTTGACAACATTAGGTTATGTCAGAGAAATGACTCCATGTGTCATATCTAATTGAAATGCCACAGAGGTTGAATAAGGCCTATTGAGTGGGTAATCCACGTGAGCCCTGTTTAGCCCAGTGCAGTTTCTCCTCTTTCCCAGCCCTGCCGCTATCTCCTGTGATCTCATCAGATCTGCTCCCTGGACACTCAAAAACAATATGGAAGCGCTGCCGTGCACTGCAGCAGCTGGCCTCCCCTCTCTCCTCTCCCTGGCTCATTAGCATTCTGCTCAGGGATCAGCCCATTCATAAAAGGGGGCGTCGTGGAGTGGGCCAGGCATCTTGAAGGGACAAAACCTCTCCAAGGTCAGCATTCACAACCACCACAGGAAGGCACAATGGCAGAAATCACTCGTGAGCGCTTCCATCCGTGGCTTTACTGCAACCTAGACAGGCGAACAATGCAATGCACTGCAACAGTCTATCATTCGTCAATGCACAGGAGGCTCAGTGAGACTGTAACAGACTCACACGCACCGTGTTGGCTAATATGAATAATAAATAAAGGCTAACAAAGGGGAAAAAAAGCATGTGTGATCACAGGATATTCATGCAGATGAGTTAAAGCACATTAACACTGCAACATAAGGGAGAGATCTGTGGATGAGAGAGTCTGTATCTATGTCTTGCTGTCAAGTAGGAGGTACTGTGGGCTGAGCGAGAGAGCGAGTCAGAGCTGCAGCAGCACCCGTATGTGAGCCACTTCCACTCCGAGAGCCGTCATAATCACTGCTGGTTTGATGTATACGCACAGAGTCACCGCTACACAAAGAATCCATCTGTAAGCTGATTTCAAAATAAAGCCAACACAGTAAGGGATCTGCACAGTGATACTGGCCCTTACCTGATGAAAGGATAACGATTTTTCACAGAAAATTAGGTGACAGGTGATGCAGTGTCTGGCTGGAGTTTGCCCCCTTTTCCCCATATTTCTGTAAAATCTTATTTTGTACAAAATAAGACAATTCAAGAGACAGCCTCAATTAGAGCAGGGCGATATGGCCAAAAATATTTATCACGATATATATTTGAAAATTTGCGATAACAATATAACTGACAATATAATTAATGGGAGACAAAATACAACTCCACAACTTTACTAGCGCAAAAAAACCCATCCATTTATTTTCACTTAAACAAGCAGCTGTTTTTTATGTGCATTAAAGCTATATAAAAAATTAACAGTGCAAATGCAAATTTCTTACTGAAATTTCCAGTAGAAATGGGTGGATATATCCTGAGCATAACCATGTACAATATCCACTGAAGTTAAAAAGAGGTGCTTTGCAACATTTAACTGCAGTGTGCCAAATAAAAAAGTCAAATACGTATTTTTCGGACCACAAGGTGCACGGGATTATAAGGCACATTAAGCGAAACAAAGCAGTCAGATAAATCAAACTTTATTCAACTCATACTTCTTGCTTCCTCCACTTCTGTACCATTGATTCCTTAATGCTGTATTCTATCACAGCTGCTCTATTCCCATGTTGTTGCAGTATATTAATGACTAACCTCGTATTGTGGCTGGATTATCTCAGACTGAAGTTTGGTCCGTTTACAGCATCCTGCCATGCGATTGCATTTGTCTCTAACCATCAGAAACCCTTACGTTTATCGAGTGGAAAAGTGTTTGCGTTCATCCTGCAGCTTCACTGTTTTTACTATGCTAACATAGCTGTGTCGCTAGCGATCACGTAGCACATCATTATATACCAGCTAGCCCAACTTCAGTAACCCTACAAACGTACCTGCTGTTTAGTTTCCTGTCTTCATTTATGTTGGAAGTGATAGCAGAGCTGTACATTTTAATTTTTTCAGAAATCTCTCAGTCAGAACATGCTATCCGATTGTTCAGTGATGACGCGACGAATCCTACTTCCGGGCCTAAAGTAGTCTGCGTTTAATATGGCATTTGTGTTGTTAACATGTTTAATGTTATGTATTTTCTTCTATTTAATCTCAAAAAGCTCCTAAAACAGTCAGCGATCACTGTTGACCTCCCTCGGCTTTTATTACCGCTAATCATTTATTTAAGCTCAGTTTTTAAAACCTTAGGATGTAACTACAGCCCAGCCCATGCAGCAGTATATGAATGACTAACCTCGTATTATGGATGGATTATCTCAGTTGTTCTCCTGGCTGAAGTTTGGTCCTTTTACAGCATCCTGCCATGCGATTACATTTGTTCCTGACCACCGAGAACACTCACATTAACTTTTATCCAGTGGGAAAAAAGTTAGCTTGTTTATATTATGCTAACATAGCTGTGTCGCTAGCGGTCACGTAGCACATCATTATATACCAGCTAGCCCAACTTCAGTAACCCGACAAACGTCACTGCTTTTTAGTTTTCTGTGTTCATTTATGTTGGAAGTGATAACAGAGCTATACGTTTTAATTTGTTTCCAAAACCCCGCAGTCAGGACATGCTATATTGTATTTAGATAGAAGCTAGCGAGCTAACTCCCTGCTAACCTCTAACTCCGTTAAATGTCATAAATTCCGTTTTCATGGATGCCTGGATGTTAAACTCAATTGTTACACCTGGTAGAGCAGAACGCTGATCATTTTATTAAAGATGAAAGACTTTAGACAGTTTTTCAACTCTCAGTAATGCCATAGTGATCGTTTGATATATGGACCTGCAGTGGAGTTTAGGTCCAGACACGGCTAGTGACGTCAGACTGAACAACTGGATATCATGCTTAGGTAGCTAGCGAAACTAGCGAGCTAACTTCCGCTAACTTCTAACTCCGTTAAATGTAATAAATTCTGTTTTCATGGATGCTTGGATGTTAAACTTAATTGTTACACCTGGTAAAGCAGCAGTTCTGATCATTTTATTAAAGGTGAAATAATTTAGACAGCTTTGAACTCTCAATGTGCCACAGTGTTCGTTTGACTTTGGGACCTGAAGTGGACGGAGTTTGGGACCCAGATTACTCCCAGATTTACGAGCACCTTAGTCAGACAAATATGGTAATAACGACGGCCGCTTGCATGTTCTACAAAAAAATGTCCTTTGGTGGGTATCTGACGGACAAACACCAAACCAGTTCCACATCACTGAAGTTGCATCATTTTTACAAACCTATTCTGGTTCAGCCATTGCACTCAACGATCCGCTTTCCCCCTTCTCATTCTCCGTTGCCGCCATGCTTTTTCGGAACACGTGCGTATGTAAACAAAGGCACTGCGCATGCACGTTTTACCCATATTCTATCGCGATATTTTCTTTTTTTATCGTTGCCTAACATTATACCGGTATTACCGTGAAGGGTATAATATGGCCCAGCCCAAGCCTCAATTACTGAGAAACTGCATCAGACATTTTATCACATTTATTGAAGACTAAATGAGTAATTCATTAGAAGAGAAAATAATAAGCACAGTAAAGAATAGTTCCTTTTTTCCCACAGATGTCTTGGTGTCCCAGCCATCCTCGGAAAGATAGCAATGCATCTTTTTTGCCAGTTCCAGGGGTCATTTGTTCAAGAAAGGCTCCACTTTGCACAGTACAATGCAGCAAATAAATACATCAAATTCCACTGAAATGTTAGTTACTCTAAATAATAAATGCCAACGGGAACAAAGCAAATAATTTAAACTTGCTTTTACAGTTTCTACCTACTTTATTTGCCCCAGTTTCGCTTCAGCTCAGTGTGAGAGTCTTAACTTTGCACGCTGCTGTCGTTTAGGCAAGCTAGTTTGTCTTGTCTGTGCTTTCACACAGATGCACAAATGCCACTCAACAACACGTGAGTGAGGCAGAGCAAGAGACGTCAATGGTAGAGGCACCGACGGAGCCTTTCATTCATGCCGACTCACATGACCAGATTTAGCGGTTAAGTCAGATTCTGCTGCAAACATACAACGATCCTCTACTTTGCCTTCACTATACAATGCTAGTGCTAGTGCTAGCAATCCGTTATCACCCATATTGAGATTTCTGGATTGGGATCAGAATATCCTTTCCAAATATCAGCATTCTTAGTCCATGTGTTCATTTGTCCACCAGTTATCCAACTAAAGCAGAGGCAGTAGTCAGTCAACATTTTTGCTTTGCTGTCACCATCTTCTTATTTTGAAACCGGACAGGACAACTGAGAGGATCTGACTGCGAAGCTCAGAGTCAAGTTGTTGGCTATTCAGCATAACATTAATAACCCTCCATTCTGACTCTGAGGATTTAGAAAACAAATCAAGTTTTATTCAACATGACCTGAAACTAGCGACTGAGCACTAGGGAAGGGAATATTTGGATCGCCCTTGTTCACCATTAAAAAGTATGCTGTCTTTAAAGACTCCCACGATGGCTTCACTTTCAGAACAGGAATCTACATCCATCTGTTACACTGTATTAGATCCTGATCGATATAGGATTTTTAATCCAAATTTTGTGATTAAAAATTAGATATGTCAATATATTGGCTAACATTTGTTTTTCTTTCAGATGCACAAAAAGTAAAAAGATTTTCCTGCATATAAATGTAATTATTTATATACTCATTTACGCTCGGCCTGGATCAGCTGGTTGTGTTTGTCCAAACATATATGTTGCTAAAAGGAGTGCCTCTGGTGGACAAACTATGTAAAGTCAATACTCATAACATAGTTGAAGGGTGTTTATCCTGTCACTTCTTTAATTTTCATGTATTCACTGGTGTAAATGCAGATACCAATAAACTGGCAAATAGCTAAGATCAGCTAATATTATCGGCCTGCAGAGAAATTGGTCTTGTTTTGCTGTCTAAGGGCTAACACAGGGACACAGCTGACCAGATACTTTTACAACCATGCCTGCAATCAAGAGAAATAATATGATAAATTACATGCAATATGGATCATTCTCAATTGAGCAAGGTAATTATGAAAAACAACAGCTAAGATAGGTGGGACAGTCTTTACAGGACAATCTCATCTTAAAATCAGATGACTGTGTGAAAGGAGAAGTCCATCCAACATATAGTAAAGTAAAAGTATCACACTGGTTTTAATGTATATTCAACTGTGATGAGATTTTGCTGATTTCTTCTTCAAAATGTAGTGCATAAGCCTTTTCCAAACCCTAACAGGAAAACACATTACTTCACTGAGCTCCATCTGTGTTTAGGTTTAGTTTCAAGGCCCCCCCATCTGAGAGCTGATATCCTTGTTGTTACACATCATTTGCTGCACAATTGCATAGCTGTCCATGTTGCAGGTTGAGAGATAACAGATGAGGTGGCTGATACTCTAACACCGGTCTCTTTATAAACTGTACATGCCCTCCTCTGAAACACACGTTTGTTCCCAGATCGAATGGCACAATCAGACAGGTTCAGATAATAACGTGATGTCTTCACTGAGCTCAGCAGCTGCCCTATTTTGGTCAGAGGAGCTGCCCACTATCAAATGAAGGACGTGTGAACATGCAGCGCTAGGCTCAAATCAATAGGGATCAACCTCTTGATATCACTGCCACCCGTCCCTGAGATCAATGCAGATGTGTGCGGTTGACAAGGATGTAAAGAGGGAGGATGCTGTGGATGCTGTCCTCCTTTCCATTTGCACACAACACCGGCTAAGATTAGACTTTCAATCGGACCTGAAGGGAGGGGCGGAGGAGATGAATTTGTGGAAGGACTGGTCAGGGATTGTGTTCCGAAATGATGAGGTGTAGTACAAAAAGCAGCCAAATAACCAGCAGCAACAGAGAAATAACAGAAACCCTAATACAAGCAGGAAAAGTTTTTTACTTCCACAGACTCTGTGATTACTTTCCATGCAGGTGCCGAGAGTTCTGCTTTCAAATCCACAAATGAGTAAAATTACCCAGGAGGAACAACGGTGCAGACACCTGTGCCGTTAATTCATTATTCTTCCTGAAGCATATTTCCCAGCGATTCAGTAAAAAACAGCAGATATTTTTATGTCGTTGTGTCAAGAACAGAAGAAATTTTGAAGGTCCAAATTAAGATGAGATTAGCCTAAGGGCTTTTTTATTGAGGGCCTCCTCAAGAAATTTTTATTTCATTTATCACTTACACATTTTTGCATCTTTTTGGATGATTGTGATTACAGTAATAATAAAAAACACAAACAGACTACTGAGTGTGTGTAACTAGCCAGCTGACTGAGTTATTGTTGTGAGCTGATAAGGCTCAATAATAAAAGATAAAAACTTTTCCATTGCAGATGTGTGAAGTGCATGACTTTATGGTTTTCAGGTAAAAACATCTGTTAACATTTAGAAAGGCCTCAAAAAGTAACACATCACACCACAATCTGAAGAAGCTGAGGAACAAAGTGTGTGACATCTATCAGTCTTAAAAGGGTTACAAAGCCACTTCTAAGGCTTTGGGACTCGAGCAAACCACAGATGGAGCCACAAATCCAGAAATGGAAAAAACTTGGATTATTGGCAAACTTTTTCAGGAGTGACCGATCTCCAATTACTCCAAGGACTCTGCGACGACTCATCTACAAGGTCACAAAAGAACCCAGGACAACATCTAAAGGACTGCAAAGTGAAAACCTCTGCTGACCAAAAAGCAACGCAAAGGCTCGTCTCACATTTTAGACGTTTGGGGAAAATATTCCATAAACTGATGAGACAAAAGCTGAACTTTTTGGAAGGTTTGAGTCCTGTTGCATCTGGTAAAAAGTTAACACAGCATTTCATAAAAAGAACATCAGACTAACAGTCTAACATGGTGGTTGCTTTGCTACTTCAGGACTTGGAGGACTTAGTTTAACTAATGGAATGGAACTATTTATTCTGCACTCTACCGGAAAATCAAGGAGAAAGTCCAGCCATCAGTTTGTTCCCTGAAGCTCTTCCTCTTCTCCTTTTCAGGGTCATGGGGTGGCTGGAACCTATTCCAGCTGTCTTAGGGTGAGAGGCAGGGTACACGTCACCAGTCTGTCACAGCGCTAACACAGAGACAGACAGCCATTCGCATTCAGATTCACACCTCTGGGCAGTTCCAAATGACCAGTTAACCTAACCTCACTTCCTGCTTGCCTTTAGTCTGTGGGAGGAAATCAAAGTACCTAGAGAAAACTCACGCAATGACGGGGAGAACGTGCAAAGTCCACACAGAAAGACCTAGGACTAATCCCCTATGGGATTAATAAAGTATACATTATTATTCATCCATCCATCCATTCGCTTCCGATTATCCTTTTCAGGGTCGCGGGGGGCGCTGGAGCCTATCCCAGCTGTCATAGGGCGAGAGGCAGGGTACACCCTGGACAGGTCGCCAGTCTGTCGCAGGGCTAACACACAAGGACCGACAACCATTCACACTCACATTCACTCGCACATTCACACCTAGTGGCAATTTGGATTATCCAATTACATTATTATTGTTATTATGAATTGAACTCAGGACCTTCTTGCTGTGAGGCAACAGTGCTAACCACCGTGCTACTACCATGCTGCCCGGTGGATATATCATTATGGTTCATAATTGCTTTCACTTCCAGCACTGTTCAACGTAATACATTAAAACTACCTGAAAAGCAGTATTTAATTGTATTAAAGAATTCTTAATGGAGCATTATTTGGGTGAATATAACGCATCCTTTTACTTAAGTTTCTGGCTTAAACTATGCACTTAGATGCAGGCTCATCATTTCTGGTGGGAAATCGCAGAATTGAAGATTAAAAACATGTATAAAAGCTGGAAATGAAGATAACAGAGCCCTTCCGAGAGGTGTGCAGCCCCACTGGGATGCTTCCTATTTTGCTCAGTTGGATTACCTTTCATTACAAACAGCAAAACATCAGGATTCTGAATCAAACCATGCATCCTATCATTATGTTAGTATATTTTAAGCAAAAATGCCAACATTTACTGTTTAAAGTCCCAGTTTAACGTCCCCTGTGTGGCTATAAAGGTGAAAAACAACTTCTAAACACGTCTAAGGCAAACCAGACTGTACTTACAGTGACAAAATAACCCATCACATATCACCAAATTCAAACAGTGCCAAATCCAGACTTGAACACTGTGTATAAAAGATGTAGATGTAGCCCTTTGTGGTTTTAGTGAAATCATTGACTACCAACAAATAGGAAGGTGGGGGAACCCTACATCAGGTGGGGCAAAGAATTACTTAGTAGTAATTCTAAGTAAGTAAGTCGCATAATACCGTAATTGTCGGGCTATAAGCCGCTACTTTTTGCACAAGCTTTGAACCCTGCGGCTTTTAGTCAGGTGCGGCTTTTCTATGGATTATCCATGATTTTTGTCATATCGTAAGACGATTTGTTTTGTTTGTTCCGCTGTTGTACGGCACTACGTTGCCTGGCGGAAGGGCATGTGATCAGACACACAGTATCGGGGTTCAAGAGTGGTATGTTGGTCACATGTCCATCTGCCAGGCAACATAGTGCCGTACAAGTAGCGCTACACGTTCAGCGGGAGTCGTGGATGACGAGCGGCAATAAACTTGCGAAAAGCAAGTCATGCTCAACTCCACCGGTGGAATCTGACAGCGTGGAAAAGTGTGAAAACATCCAGGATCACCAACGGATTTCGAAGGGCTGGACTGCTGCATGATGGAGAGGACACCACGGCCCTTCTGAGGGTGTTCGACTCTGACACTGACAACGAGGATTTGTTTGGTTTTGAAAGTGACAACGAAGGAAAGAAGCTGAGAGTGGATGACGAAGCGATCCTGAGCCTGTTCGTCTCCGACACTGGAGAAGAGGACTTTGGTGGTTTCAGTGCGCAGGAAGAAGAGAAAGATGGTGGTGAATGACTGACTTTTCTTCTTGTTAAAGCCGTGTCACTGCACCTGAGCCTAAAAGGTAGTCCGAATCTATTTTTCTGGTGTGCTGTAGGTTATTGTTATGTACTACATTTGTTACTCATTTATGAAGCACAGTACATGTTTCATACTTGTAATTACCGCTACTTTTACATATACCTAAAAAGCTGTGCAAATATGTACCCATAACTTGTTTTTCAAAATATTAATAAAAGGGGTGTGTCTCCAAACAGCCATCTCTTTCCTGACAATTCCCTTTGTGCATATTCTCTTACATATGATAAGTCAACATTGAAACACCTGCGGCTTTTAGTCAGGTGCGGCTAATGTATGTACAAAACAGGATTTCCCCCTGATTTTAGCTTGTGCGGCTAATATTCAGGTGCGCTTTGTAGTCCGGGAAATACGGTAATTTGTTTTGTGATCTCCAGTAGATTTTTCTTTGTCTGGGCTGTGATCAGTTGACCTGTTATAATACTGCAATATTCACTGCTCTTTGTGCATTCAGCCAGCTGCATTCAACAAGAATCGCATTGCTGATTTTTCAATTAATAAGCTCTATAAAAACTGGGTGAATCTAATTAACATCACCACCTTAAATATAAGTTAGTGTCCGCTACCCTTGATGTAGCCTAGCATTGACCTGAGAACCACAGCCAGCTCTGTACCAGTCACTGCAGTAAACTTCTCCACAGTACTGCAAACTAACCTGCACAAAACTGCACGGTACACTATATCCATGCAAGCTTTATAAAACTCCAGCTTAGTATGAGTTTGTATAATAATTCCACAACACATCTGAATTGAAAATCTCCAAAGTGAAATAATACGTCGCTTGTAAGCTTTCATTTTCCAGTTTATCAAACTTCACTTGCTGTGACTCCATAAGCTTTGAAAATAATCTCCTCTTCCTCTCCTGTCCTGGCTTTCTTGCATCTTTATCTCTTAGAGTGGAGCACATTAACGTTTTGAGCAGACACACTGCGCAGAAAGAGTTTGTGTGTTTGGTGATTTATTTGTTGAGCTGTTTGAAATGTTACATTTGAAATGACCTGCCACTTAAGAAAACACTAATCCATTAATGCTTGCTCCTCTTCTATATTCCAGGCTACATGCGGAATACCACAACTCCAGCTTTATTTACATCTGCCCCATGAAGGCATCGCAGAGATGAGAAGGGGGAAAAAAGTGTGTAACCATGCTGTGGGTATTATTTTCTTATTACTGAGCAAGTAACTCCATGCAACTGGAAATAAGGCTAGGCTCATTAAAATGAACGCATTCAACAGTAATTTGCACATCTTTAACGTTTGAGCCAACTTTAGCCTCTGGATCAAGGCCTGAAAAGTGAAGCCATTGTGAAAGTGCCTAAAAAAGCCATCTATTTCCACTGTGAACGACTATCTTTGAACAGAGGAGGTGGCTTGCGACACCAACTGTCTGCCATCTATAATCCAGTTTTGAGATCCCTTCCAAGACACCTTAACACCCACTCACATCCTGGGCCATTTGACCTCACATGATAGGGTGGGGCTAGGTTTCACAATGGGTTCACCCGAAACCTTGGCTGATTGTGACCTACACCTGTTTTCACAACCTGGCTCGTGTGATTAGGAAGATGATCAAAATCGGGGACTCTCTACCAGTTGCTCTTAGAACTGAGGAAGCTTCTCAGATGAAACGTCTTCAAGAAACTTAAATGCCTAAAACCAGCATTCTTATTACAAAAAGTTGTATAGATGTTTACAGTGAAATGTTTATGGGCTCAGACACAAGTTTGCAGTCTTACTGAATCCAACATGATGCTTGTTAGGACATTGTAAGGAGAATTCAAATTTGATTATAGGGCAGCGCAATATGGCCAAAAATATTTATCACGATATATATTTGCAAATTTGCGATAACAATATAACTGACGATATAATTGATGCAAGACAAAATACTTTACAACTTCACAACTTTATTAGTGCAAAAAAATCCCATCAATGTATTTTCACTTAAACAAGCAGCTGGTTTATGTAAATTAAAGCTATATACAAATTTAACAGTGCAAATGCAAATTCCTTGCTGATAATTTAACCAAAAGACATTTCCAGGGGAAATGGGCCATCATATCCTGAGCATATCCTAACCATGTATAATATACACAAAACTTAAAAAGAGGTTATACACACACAATACGGTAATATTATGTTGAAGCACAGTACGTATCACTCCGCGAGGCTCCCGACTATGGTAGCAGTAATGCTCCGACAATCCATCAAGCAGTGCGGCTTTGTAGCTTAGCAAAGTCGTACTAAAACATTTTTGACAGATTTTTTTACCACATAAAATTGATTCGGGGTCAGTAAACACAACCAGAATTACATAAATAAGGCACTCGGGATTATAAGGGGCACGGTCGATTTTTCAGAAAATCAAAGGACTGATTTTAACTGTGCCGCATTTTCCGAAAAACACGGTAATAACGACGGCTCGCTAGCATGCTCTACCAAAAATAGTGCTTTGTTGTGTATCTGACGGAAGAAAGCCAAACCAGTTCCACACCACTGTAGTTGCAGCATTTTGACAAACCAATTCTGGTTCATCTGTTTCATTCAACGATCCGCTTCCGTCCTTCTCATTCTCCGTCGCCGCCATGCTTTTTCCGCCATGTGCGTATGAAAACAAAGGCACTGCGCATGAGCGTTTTACCCATATTCTATCACGTTATTTCATTTTCTTATCATTGCCCAACATTATTACCGTGAACAGTATGATATGGTCCAGCCGTATTTGATTAAACAAACAACGTAATTGGCCATAACTGGTGAAGCCAGAACCCGAAATATCTCTAATCCATGAAAGATATTTGGAGCTTCTGAGCCTCTAAAGCAATGCCAATACAGAAGTGTTGCTAACCTGCAATCTTTTTAAAAGATCAAAAGTAAGAATGACGGCTGAAGATGAAATTCCTCAATCTGAACAAATGCAAAACACAAACTTGGAGGAAACACCCTTAGCCGATTGCTGTCATCCGGTTGCAAGGAACCTTGTTGTGATTTTTGACAGTGTGATAAACAGATTAGCTCTCTTGTTAAGCTCAGCTTCTTTCAACTAATGCATGAATTATGCTTTAACTGTAAACTGTACTGTAATTGTGACATAACGGGAAACTCCTTTTAGCTGTAAAGCTGTAAACTTCCAAATAACCTCTCGTGCACTTCCTGAGAAAGACGTTGATTTCCTGCAGAAGTCTATATCAAGTTCAGGCTCCTCAGTGAGGTTACCTTTACCTACGTCGTGCCACATGATTTTGAGAGAATAATCCAGTCATTATCACCTCCAAGCAGCAGCTCACCTATACTGGCCTCCTTCCTCTGGCTTCCAGTACATTTCAGGATCCAGTTTAAATTTTTATTGCTTGTTTTTAAGGATCTCAGTAGTTTGGCGCTCCCTCACTTAACAGAACTTTTGAAGGCATACAATCCTGCAGTAGCACCGAGGTCTGTGCTCTTTCTAGATGCAGGCTTGAAAGCAGAGGCGAGAGAGCCTTTTCGGTGGTGGCTCCTAATCTTTGGAACAACTTATCTTTTCACATAAGAGCTGCCAAGTCTCTTAATCGTTTTAAAACACTTTTAAAAACCCATCTAATATATATATATATATATATATATATATATATATATATTAGAGGTGGGAATCACCATACATCCCACGATACGATATTATCACAATACTTAACGCACGATACGATGTTATTGCAATTTTTTAAAAATATTTTGCAATATTCAGATTCTGTACATAAAGGTAAACTTTATCAATATTCATTTTATCTAATATCAAAGTCTCACACTCAGTCTTTCTCTCATTTCAGTCAGTTTTATTGTTGACAAACTGAACGGTTTGTATTACAGTCTAGTCCAACTTAACTGAATGCAACCATCTGGTACAATTATAGCTATTCTGAACTATGCAATTTATGAAAACCATGCAGCCCATTCAGCAACTGAAGAATTTGAAAGTAAATTAAAACAAAATATAATTTTACATTAAATAAAAAAGTTTTAAACTTAATTAAAATAAAATATGTCTTAAAATAAGTAAACTGTGAGCCCTGCGACAGACTGGCGACCTGTCCAGGGTGTACCCCGCCTCTCGCCCTATGACAGCTGGGATTGGCTCCAGCGCCCCCCGCGACCCTGAAAAGGATAAGCGGTAGCGAATGGATGGATGGATGGATGGATAAGTAAACTGTCATGTTTATTGCTGCAAAAAAAAAAGTTAAACACATTTGGACAGTGAAGGAATGTCAGGGTTCTTGCTCAGAAAAAGGATCAACATGCTCTGAAGTCGGAGCATGTTCCAGTCCACAAAAACTTTTTTGTAACAAAATATCGATTTCTGCTGTCCCTGTATCGATACATTATTAGCAAACAAAATATCACGATACTACACAGTATCGATTTTTCCCCCACCCCTAATATATATATATATATATATATATATATATATATATATAAAAATATATATATATATATATATATGTATATTTACAGTGTACATTCTGAATAGCTTTTACAGCACTTTGGTCAATTGAGGTCATTTAAAATATGCCACACAAATGAACTTTCTTGAGAATTCCTCTGGTTTCAATAAGAAGTCTGGTTTTATAGAGATCTATGGTTACAATGAGTCTCTGGCTCCCTCAAACTGTGACCTCAGTAAAGATTTTTCTGACGAGTTCACAGAGTCAATCTCTAGTTTCAACTCTCACTGAACATAGCATGATTTCTTTTAAATACTGTCCAGAATCGAGTTGCGAGGAGGCTGGAGCGTGTCCCAGCACTGGGAGGGAAGGAGACAGGGTACACCCTGGACAGGTCGCCAGTCTCACAGGGCTAACATAGAGACAGACAACCGGTCTTCTCATTTTCCCAGCTTTTACAAAACTTACTGAACACCACTTTAAAAACAAGGCTCATAGCAAACCGTGAGTTTCGTGCACCTGCTTCCAGAGTAGGGAACACCCTAATTACTGTGACCCCTTGCCTTTGTTAGCTAACAGTCATTTTCCAGTCAAATGCTTTCTGGAGAGCTTCGCTGTTTCCTGTAAAACTCTGACTGAGTCTGACATGTTGGTTCACGCTCGGGATGAAAAAAAAAAGAAAAAAACAAAAGCTGGAAAATACCGCTGCTCAGTGCATCTGCCCCGGTTTGTATGTTCTAAGCCCGCCCTGCTGTCAGGATGAATGGTGGGTTTTCACAGAGTCCGATGATGGAGGATCCCATTGTGAGGAACAGCACACTGGCCGTGTCTGCTGTGTGATGTTTCACCTCAGGCGAGAGGAATCAAAGCACCACCTGCGGACCACTGGAGACACTCCTGCACAACAAACGCGACTCTCAAATATCCTCGCTCGAAATGTCAGAGACTGTCCTGCAGCAAACGCCTGCTGTACCTGTCTGCACTGTTAACCGTGCACCAGACAGTGATTCAGGCCTCTGTTTGTTTAATGTTTTCACACTTTTCCATCTGAGCGGGCACACAAGTTGAACCGCTAGGTTTCTCCGAGGCAGGTAGCCATTAACTCAACAAGAGCTCGATATTATCCTTTGAGTCATGCTGCTCTTTCTGTACCATACGGAGGACTCGGGCAACCCTATAATCTAGAAGGTGACTGAAAAGGGTCATTGTTAAAGAAATTAGCAGCTTGACTAAATGACTGTTTTCCCTTCAAATGCCAAGAGGTGAGTGTGAAGAATGGGCCTGAAGACTGGCAGTGGCTAAAACATGAAATCATGAGCAGGGCTTCAGTTCAGCAGGGGAGAAGAAAGAATGTCAGACATGGCGGCTGGAGTAAAACGCACAGCCGTCTCACACTTATGGCAGGAAACTTCAATATTGGAATATTGAAGTTTCCTGCCATAAGTGTGCAAGATCAGCTGTTTATTTTCCTTTACACTGTGACTCTACATTCTTATTTTCTCCAGATATCATTTAGTCCAACTCGTGGACCTAACAACCTCCTTAACACTCGTATTATCAATGACACCCACAGCCTGGCTGATGAAGCAAATATGGCAGACTAGTCAACTAACCTTTATACTCAGATATGATTTTGCTAGTGACATACAGTGAGTCTGCTGTAACTTATCTACACTGCACAAATCTGGTGATGGTTGGTTAGTAACATTAAATTCATAAAGTAATGTGAAAATGGACAGCCAAGATGCCAGATCAGCCCTGGGTGTTTGGATAAAACAGCTAGCTTTGTCCACTCAAGACAGTATTTTTGCATGTGAGCAAGCACACTAGCTTTAGCTAACATTAGTCTGAAAAACAACAGCACTGAGTCGGTTCTGAGCCGGGAGAGAAAAAAAATTCTATATGAATGAAACACACTGCTGATGTTGCTGTTGGTTTAGCTGGGTTTAGCCGGTTAGGTCAAACCGGTTTTGGTAGATAAAGCTGGCTTTCTTTTAGCTAATATTAGATCACTAGGGATAATCCTGGCAACTAATCTTTTACTTGAAAAAATCAATTAGGCTAAACGACTAGTCTTACACTAAGAAACATTCAGATATAACGTTCAATTTGAAAATAATTTAATGCCAAAAACTGTTTAAACAAAGGCATTTGAATCCATTAATATATGACTTCTTCAATAATGAGCTATGCGACTGGCCCATTATGAGTGTTGTACATAATACTCCAAACAGACAGGGAAGAAGAAAAACACATAAAATAAGCTGATGTTAAATATGATATGAAAAGATATTACTACAAAAGATGCTCGTGTATTACTGAAATATCTTTTGAAAAAAACAAAAAGTCAGGAGGCAACAGCCTCAGCTGGCTCCTTTCAATGTGGAGGACTACTCTGCTCTACTCTGAGCATCTCCCGATTGACTGAACTCCTCACCCTATCGCTGTGGGAGAGCCCATCCACCCTTCGGAAAAAGCTCATTTTCACCGCTTGTATCTGTGATCTCTAATACTGTTGACAAAAAGATCCATTCATGGTGTTTCTTAAATTAAGTGCTCTATCTGGTGGCAGCTGGCTGCATAACATTTAGGACTGGGCATCAATTCAAATGTTAACAATTAGATTTAACGACTAGTACGTCTGGTCCCGACTACTGACAACAGCAACCATTAGTCGCTTAGTCAACTAGTTCTGCACATCCCTGTAGCTAACATTAGCTTGACTGCTAACACAGACTTGATACCCAACTTAGCAACTGATACTGTCAGTAGCACATTGAAGCCAATTGTTGGCGCTGCGAGTCAGCCATTTGTCACTCAGGTTAGTGGACTCTTTCTACGCTACTATTAGCTAGTAACGCTCACTGTTGATGCTGGCATCAACAAAGAGGCAGTGCAGCAGGGCACTTAGTAATGAGCATAAGTTTTGCATCCTTTGGAAGTTCGACCTGAATCCTTTGTAGAAAAGTCACTCCACTGGCTGTTAAGAGTCAAGAACAGTATAATTTTACATAACTAAGTTATTACCCATGTGTGAATGGTTAAATTTTCACACATTGTAAAATTTTCAGTGTACCCTGGTACATTTACCTAACATACATACAGAAATAGAAATAGTGGTTACAATTACTCCTAAAAGTGGTGGGAATGCAGACAGATTACTGTTAAAAAGAAGAGCATTTTGGATTCATACACTAGAAATTGAAGAATTGAAGAATGAATGTTGAGCTGCTTCCTGTAGCCTATTATAATAACCGCCTACTGGGATTTCCATTTTATGGATGCCCCTTTCACGGATTAAATTTGATGCCATTCAATTTAAACATTGTGCATTTTGCTCACTCGTATAGACTCGGTTGACTGCACAGGGTCAGAATGTTATTCTGTATATGAGTTTGCATTTATTGTACATTTGTACATCTATTTATACAAACTGCTCAAATATATTTTAATGAACAGCTTCGTACTAATGTTTTTTTAGGCACGTTTGCCATTGTTCCCCTTATTGTAAGTATTGTAAGAGTTTTAACTGCAGATGATGAAACCTGACTTTTTTTTTTTCTTGGATCACATTCCAGTGTGGTTAACCTCGAGATGTTTGTTGTCAAACAATTGTGTGTAGCTTTTGTTGATCCTCACGTGCACTACAAATGCATAAATTTTGTCCAGCTAAAAATACTAAGCAGAACAATAAATCCATTCAGTTTGTTCTTATATTGTCATAAACTAGCCTCTGATACAGGCTTTGAGACTTGGAATCGGTCTCTGTGCTACTTCTATCTTTTATCCAATGTGTCTTTAAGTGTCTTGCTCAGCAAAAAAAATCTATCAGATCCATTTTTTGTATGTATTTTTGTAGCTAATCCAAATATGTATCAAGATCCCACAAATACTCGAAATATAAAGAGACATGTAACAGCAGACTGAATATGGAGCCTGGCTTTAAACACTGACAGCAAAACTGTCAAGAAAGAAAATAAATCCTGATCCACTGTTGTGCAGGAGATAAATTCAAGAGCAGCTTCCTCCAACGCCTTTCTGCACTCAAAGAATCAGAGTGTTTATATGCAACAATATGCATTATCGTACCTAAAAAAGGCTGCTGTATTTACCAGCATTAAGACATTCAATAGAACAGAGACATAAAGAAGAAAGTGAATCATAGTTTGCTGACTGCAAATGCACACAAAAGGGATTTGGTTTGCCTTTTCACATTTCCTTCCCCTAGATCCTAGCTACTTTTTCCAAACTAGGCCCCGCTCCTGTGCATGCCACACATTGGGTCTGTATAAGCAGGCAGATGGCCTGGTTAGATTTTTCACTTGACGCCTGTGCTTGTGTCTCTGCCGCTGGTTGGGTGAATGGAGGCCATCTGGGATTGGCCAGGGCTTCTGTGAATGGAGCTGGGGAGCGCCATTCAGCACTGTGGACAGCTCCATGGTGCTGAACCGACTGACTGTCAGAGGCAGCTCTTAACCGGGCACCCATTACAGCCCACATTAACCTCGCCGTGCTCTGTCAGGAGATGTTAAACGATCAAACAGTAGAGCCAACGCGAGGCCGTTTGCTTGTGTGTGTGTGTGTGTGTGCGGATATGGAGATAAGCAAACAGCAGCGGGAAGGAGACTTCCGGCACATTAGGCAGGGAAACCACCTCTTGACTGTAATGAAACACTCTTGATATGGAGTGGGGCAGTGGTGGTGAACACCTGGCAGACTGCAGCAACACACAAACACACACACGGGGATCCTAGAGTTGTTTGCATAAGGTGCCTGCCTCATTCCTGATCATTAAACTGTTAGAAGGCCATAAAATTGGAGTGTCAACCATGCGGCACAGTGGCCAAAAAAGGGCCGAGGAAGGGTCTGATCTGGCCCTGCTTGATGGCTGGTACATAATTACTCCAATTTTTTGGTCAAATGAGCTGCTAAACATGCTGGCAGCATCTGGAAATTTAAAGCACTTCTAGACTTCAAGTAGTAAAATACTGCTGTGTAGTTCCAAAGACTTACGCGATTTTGATTTCAACTGATTAACAGAACAGACAAAGACAACCTGGGCTGTTAGAAAACGCAGGACTAATTAAATGTGCATTTCCTGGGGGGGGAGCCAATAAGGGAGACCAGAAGACAATGATCAGCAGCGGACTGAGCCACCTGCTCAACCAGGTGAGCTACAAGGGCACCTGTACATTTAAAGAGCAGACACATTGTTTTTGGAGGGGTGGGTAAATTGGACCACTGCATTAAATTATCCAGTGGTCTTACTTAACCATATGCGTTCTCCGGTATTATGAAGTGCACAAGCTTGTAAAAGGGAGGACTGTGGGGATGGGGCGCGCACACACGGCCTCCATCTGCACATTAGCATGGGGCCTAAACACGATGAGGAGATGAATGAACATGAGGCCCGGAGCCGGGAGTCTCCTTGAATCTGTCACCCGTCTCCATGGCGACAAGAGGAGGAGGAGGAGGAGGAGGACCACAAACTGGCATCTATCCGGGCCCAAATCAACAGATGGCCACCACCACATCACCCCCCTCTCCCCAACACCCTCCCACCCCATCCCTTTTGTTTGTTTGTTTGTTTGTTTCCTCTCTTTTCTTGCAGGTTTTATTTGTTTGTTTGCAGCCTACCTTGCACTGCTCCATGCACGTCCTCACCGAATATGCCCCCGGCTCGTATTTTTGAGTGAGGAGCTCAAAGTCCTCGTATTTCTCCTGGGCGTGCTGGTCGTAGCGCTGGTACGCCTGGACGCACAGACTGCAGCGGTTCGCGTCGCCGTCGCCGAGCGCGTCGAGGCTGCAGTTCAAATTGTCCGGACTCGTCGAGCCGTACAACAAATCCAGCAGGGAGTAGGAGTTACAAAAGGAAAGGTACAAATTGCTCATATTTACAGCCCGCGTCCCCTCTCTGTCGGAAAGGCCCCTGCACAACTCGTCGGCATCCAAGAAAGTAAAGCAGTCGTTAGATAAACTATCCCGGTGGCAAGTTTCGAGCCGCCACAAATGTTTGGTAGAGTTTCCTATAAAAATATCATCTGGGTTTCCTCTGAGGCTGCTGTGTGCTGAGTATGTCTGAGGTGACAAAGGGTGGGTGGATGCGAACTTGTCCCGGGTCCGGGCCAGCGTGGCCTCGGCGCAGAACCACAGGTGATCAGAGAGGAGGATGGTTAAGAACAAGAGGGATGCCAAGGACAGTCGCCATCTCTGCGCCCTCTCTGAGTCGGTGAATGGCTTTTGGTTGTCGCGGGGGGGCTCTAGCCAGATTTGGAAGCCGTCGTCATCTTCTTGCTGCCAACACGTCCCAGCACCCCTGGTCATATTTTGGGAACCGGCCGACTCCACCGTGGGGGCTCCTCTGCCGCAACAGTCATTGACGTCGGGTCCGCTTCGCGTTTTCCTCCCCTCAAGTGTCGGGCGGTGGGTTGTCCCGGCTTGCCTTTGCTATCAGCGGTAATTCCCATTAAAAGGAGCGTGGGTCGGTTGGGAAATCAAACGCTGGCGACCACGGGCCGCATCCTCCATGGCTGACCGGTGAAGCCGCTGTCCTCCCGCCCGCCCGCCCCGAGCTCTCCTCCGCGCCGCGCCGCTCCGCTCCTCTGCGTAGCCTCGACTCCGTTTTTAGAAACACTTCCCGACGCGTTTACGTTTCCCCCGGCCTCGGTCGTGCAGGGACAAAGGCGCTATCCTCTTCCAACATGGCGAAGCTGTATGCCTTTGTGTCGGCGGATGGGCCTACAGCCTGTGACAGACCTCTTTTTTTTTCTTTTTCAAGCCCTCACCATCCTCAGCTCGCTGCCGTTGTCAAGTTGCCGCCATGTTCGCTAAGAGATGCTGTGTGTTTGCTGGAAGCTGGATAAAGGCGGCGACGATAACGGGCGGCATTTCCGGTCACGCCGCTCAAAATAAAGGCTCGTTTTAGTCGTTCCTAGTGATTCGTTTTAACAGCTTTCCCGCTTTTTAGACATTCATGACACGCGATGCTTCCAAAATGAGGGTTTTTTGTTTTATTTTTAAGGCTACTGATTTTTTTTAAAAAATGTTTATAAATCAACACAACTAAAAAAAAACCCAAACAATAAATGAATGAAAACAAGAAATAAAGAAGTAAAATTAATTTAAAAAATAAAGTCTTCTGCCTTGGATCCACTTTAAATTTATTCTGGAAGCCTTCAACCACACATTCGATCGTGGGCGATCGTGGCTCAAGAGTTGGCAGTTCGTCTTGTAATCGCAAGGTTGCCGGTTCGAGCCCCGGCTCGGACAGTTTCGGTCGTTGTGTCCTTGGGCAAGACACTTCACCTGCCGCCTACTGGTGAGGGGCCGATATGGCGCGATATGGCAGCCTCGCTTCTGTCAGTCTGGCTGCCCCAGGGCAGCTGTGGCTACAACTGTAGCTTGCCTACACCAGTGTGTGAGAGTGAATGAATGGTGGAATTGTAAAATATTCCATTATTATTATTCAGAAAATCTTAAACTACCAATACCCAACCTCTTTATTTAAATGAAATGAAGCAGGAAAAGAATGTTTCAAGCAAAAATAATGAAAGTCAAAAAAATAACACAATAATTTGAAAAGTTATTTAACAAACCAAGGCACAATCATATTATTATTATTATCATTATTAGTAGTAGTACATTACAAATACAGAATATCACATTTAAACGTTGAAACCTAGCATGTGTTTTATTTTGTCGGTAATTTCGATTAACATCCGGTATGGTGCTACTTAATTAACGCGATTTGACCAAACATCTTCAGCTCTGACGTTATGCGCGCGCACCACAGTCGCCGCATCTCTCTGTGCAAGGGCGCATCAAGTCAAACAGACCGTGCCAAAATTTCACCAGAAATATTCGAAGTGTGACTTCAGAATTAAAGCTCTGAAATGAAACTCTTTAAAGAAAAGAATATTGCTGGGCATAAAATTCATAGGAATGTAACTAAATAAATATAAGTATAGGGACTTAGCATTTTATGTGTGAGTGTTCTGTATCAATTATAAGTCGTTCAGAAGCTTTTCTGAAAACTATTTTATTTCTTATTGGACTGGACGTTTCAGACAGGTTGGTCACGTGGTTTTTATCCTCTGACAAGAACCCGCTGACATGTGTCTTAAGGCTAAACCGCCAACAAAAAACTCTAAAGCCTACTAAAACACACAGTAAACAAATAATGAAAAAAGCTAACTGAACTTGGTTGTAGCTTTTAATTCAGAATACATTAATAACTGATCTTTTTTGTCTAAACCTCTAACTTATCGATGACTTATTGGTGCCTTTGTTCTCAGTATGTTTATGCTCTACGTCACTAGAGTAGCTTTGCATTATTAAGCATCAAAGCAAGTGGTTCATCTATTGTCTTGTAGCTACTCTCCTGTAAGCCAACTTTCTTCTTTTTTTTAAATTATTTTATTTTTTGCTTTTAAATTAAACACATCATGCTTATACAGATTCAACTGAGGACAATTACTACATTTAGCAGTTGTGAACTTATAAGCATGGAAAAAAAGAAGAAGAAAGAGGAAGAAAAGAATTATAGCAATATTAACTAAATAAAGAGTAAAATAAAATAAAATAAGAAAATTCATGCGGGGTGTGAGGCATGAATTATGATCAGTTAATTTTTAAGAATTCTAGAAATGGCTGCCAAATTGTACAAAAACTCGCCAGGTTCCCCTTTCTATCAAATCTTATCTGTTCCCCCCTGGCCACAGACACCATCTCATTAAGCCACCTTTTAAAACACGGGGCCGAAGAAGACCGCCACTGTAAAAGAATAAGTTTCTTTGCCACCAGCATACCCGTTTTAACTATCTGTTTTTGTGAAAAGGAAAAAGATTCGATTGATGCAAATGATCCATAGCCAGTGTACCATCAAGTGGTACCTTTTTCCTAAATTGGTTTGAAAACCACGTAAAAATTTGGCTCCAAAAAGTTTTCAAGACAGGGCAATGCCAAAATACAGGGAGTGCAGAATTATTAGGCAAGTTGTATTTTTGAGGAATAATTTTATTATTGAACAACAACCATGTTCTCAATGAACCCAAAAAACTCATTAATATCAAAGCTGAATGTTCTTGGAAGTAGTTTTTAGTTTGTTTTTAGTTTTAGCTATTTTAGGGGGATATCTGTGTGTGCAGGTGACTATTACTGTGCATAATTATTAGGCAACTTAACAAAAAACAAATATATACCCATTTCAATTATTTATTTTTACCAGTGAAACCAATATAACATCTCCACATTCACAAATATACATTTCTGACATTCAAAAACAAAACAAAAACAAATCAGCGACCAATATAGCCACCTTTCTTTGCAAGGACACTCAAAAGCCTGCCATCCATGGATTCTGTCAGTGTTTTGATCTGTTCACCATCAACATTGCGTGCAGCAGCAACCACAGCCTCCCAGACACTGTTCAGAGAGGTGTACTGTTTTCCCTCCTTGTAAATCTCACATTTGATGATGGACCACAGGTTCTCAATGGGGTTCAGATCAGGTGAACAAGGAGGCCATGTCATTAGTTTTTCTTCTTTTATACCCTTTCTTGCCAGCCACGCTGTGGAGTACTTGGACGCGTGTGATGGAGCATTGTCCTGCATGAAAATCATGTTTTTCTTGAAGGATGCAGACTTCTTCCTGTACCACTGCTTGAAGAAGGTGTCTTCCAGAAACTGGCAGTAGGACTGGGAGTTGAGCTTGACTCCATCCTCAACCCGAAAAGGCCCCACAAGCTCACCTTTGATGATACCAGCCCAAACCAGTACTCCACCTCCACCTTGCTGGCGTCTGAGTCGGACTGGAGCTCTCTGCCCTTTACCAATCCAGCCACGGGCCCATCCATCTGGCCCATCAAGACTCGCTCTCATTTCATCAGTCCATAAAACCTTAGAAAAACCAGTCTTGAGATATTTCTTGGCCCAGTCTTGACGTTTCAGCTTGTGTGTCTTGTTCAGTGGTGGTCGTGTTTCAGCCTTTCTTACCTTGGCCATGTCTCTGAGTATTGCACACCTTGTGCTTTTGGGCACTCCAGTGATGTTGCAGCTCTGAAATATGGCCAAACTGGTGGCAAGTGGCATCTTGGCAGCTGCACGCTTGACTTTTCTCAGTTCATGGGCAGTTATTTTGCGCCTTGGTTTTTCCACACGCTTCTTGCGACCCTGTTGACTATTTTGAATGAAACGCTTGATTGTTCGATGATCACGCTTCAGAAGCTTTGCAATTTTGAGACTGCTGCATCCCTCTGCAAGATATCTCACTATTTTTGACTTTTCTGAGCCTGTCAAGTCCTTCTTTTGACCCATTTTGCCAAAGGAAAGGACGTTGCCTAATAATTATGCACACCTGATATAGGGTGTTGATGTCATTAGACCACACCCCTTCTCATTACAGAGATGCACATCACCTAATATGCTTAATTGACCCAGTATGAACCTTCCAGATCCCTCAGGTCATCTGGATCCGGTCTTTTATCAGTTCCCAGAGTCAGAACCAGACACGGAGAAGCTGCATTCAGCTTTTATGCTCCTTATATCTGGAACAAACTCCCAGAAAGCCTCAGATCAGCTGAAACACTCAGTTTATTTAAATCCAGGTTGAAGACTCACCTATTCTCAGCTGCATTTGAATAAAGTACCAAATCCACACTTTTAAGCTTAAATTTCAAAACTTACATTAACTACTGATTTTATCTGTTTTGATTTTATATACTGTTTTGTTAGTTAGTTAGTTAGTTAGTTAGTTAGTTAGTTAGTTAGTTAGTTAGTTAGTTAGTTAAGTGGGTTTAGAGCTCTGGGTAGCTCCCCAGCTGGGTCTAGACTGGGTCTAGAGAGTATTTTAAATTCAGGGAATTTAAAATAGAAAGTAGCTCGTCCACAGAAGGACTGGTAGCTCCCCTTACGATAAGGGTTCAGATCGCACGAACAGGTGTGAATGTGAATGTGTGTGTTTAGTTAGTTAGTTTATTTGCTTGTTTTAATCAATTTTAAATCATGCTTTTTTTTGTTTTTGTTTCTAATGTCTCTGTAAAGCACTTTGAATCACCTTGTTGTTGAATTGTGCTATACAAATAAATTTGCCTTGCCTTGCCTTGCCTTAATTGGTAGTAGGCTTTCGAGCCTATACAGCTTGGAGTAAGACAACACGCATGAAGAGGATGATGTGGACAAAATACTCATTTGCCTAATAATTCTGCACTCCCTGTAGATGTGCAAGGGAACCTTCACCGATATTACATCTATCACATAAGGAGGATACAGAATTATAGATCCGGTTAAGTTTAAGTTTAGAAAAATGTAATCTGTGAATGACTTTAAACTGGATTAATTTATATCTGGCATTTATTGAGCCTTTCTGAATATTGGACAAACAGTTTGACCATTGGTCCTCAGACAGAGGAACACCGAGGTCTTCAGCCCATGTACTCTTAATTCGATCAGAATCAACTGGGATTATAAAGCACTTGACAAACTGAGATATCAGATGTTTAAAGTCTGCTTTCCGAATTATATCAAAGTAAGTATGACTTAGTGGCTTCAGTGGAAAGTCTAAAAAGTTTCGTTGAACAAAATTCCTTATTTGAAGATAACGAAAAAAATGTGATTGAGGTAACTGAAACTTTTGTTGAAGTTGAAGGAAAGACACAAATTTGTCATCTATATATAAGTCCTCAATGCATTTCAATCCCTTGCCAACTTTCTTCTGATTGGCCAATTCTTGCAAAAAGCAGGTCAGAACTATAGCTGGACTGGCCATCGGCCCCCCTGGCAAATGCTGATTTTTTGTTTTTATGGGCCAATGATTTTTGATTTTTTTTGTAGTAACGGTATAAACAATGAAAGGTGCTGAAAGGTGCCAGATGCTGGCAGATGTGTAAAAATAACTCAATTGTTTGGTGGTGGCTATGGCAGAGCTTCAACAGAGTCCAGCAGGTGGATGAGGGAAAGGGGAGGCAGGAGGAGGAGAGATCCAAGGCGGCTGCCGGTGCGAGTGTCAGGTGAACTGAACTTCAGGTAAGAAGTTATGACCTGCAGTCTATCTGGGTCAGATATAAACCAACTTTAGGTGGAGTTTATTTTCGTTGTGCTCACTTTTTACAGTCAGTTACAATAACTCGTACTGTGTACTAGCTAGCATGACAGAGCTTACATAGAGCTGCTGGGTGGGTGCAATGATGTTACTGATAGTGAACTTTATTTCATTCATAAGGTTAGTTAGTAGAGTTGCCAACCGTCCCTTAAAAAATGGAATCGTCCCGTATTCAGGGAAAATATTACGGGTTTCGTATTGAGCTGAAAAGGAGCACAGTTTGTCCCGGACTTCAGCTAGAATGGAAAAAGACACAAAGCTGGATTTATTCTGCGTCTTTACGCTGTCAGCTGTTTCTTCTTCTCTCATTCTCTCCCCCTCCCTCTCCTGTTTCTACTTCAATCGTGAAACTGATCAATGATCAGCTGATCGGCTTTTCTCTCTTGTTTGTTTATCGCCCACTTTGCGCCAGAAAGAGGAAACCAGCGGATGTCGCGCTAAACAACAGCAGCACGTTTAAGCTTGATCAGCTGTTGTTAGAATTTATTTGATATTAATTTCTAGTATCAGCTGATGTTTGCTGGAGCCACAGCTGTAAAAGCTGCTGGTCATGGTATCAGTTTGGATATGTGATGAGAGGGAAACATGAAGATGAAACCAGGAGATGCCCTTACTGAATCATCAGAGCTGAACAGGTGATGGAGAAACAGGTTTACCTTTATAGGTGGTTTGAATGAGTTTAAGGGAAGTTATGAACTGTTTCTGAGAAATAACACCAGGATCCTTTTCGGTGTAGCTGACAGCTGGTAACTGTGCAGGGGTGGGTCTAGCAAAGTTCTGTCAGGGGGCCATGTAGGGCATTAACAGGGAAAGGGGGGCACAAAGAAATACTTTTCTTTCTTATTCTCATTTAAAATGTCTCGCTTTTATTAAATAATTATCTGAATCTTACAACCAAAGTTTTTATCTGACATAAAATGTATAGAAGTCATACATATACCAACAAGACAGTGTACATGACTGTCACAACAGCGTCTGTTTTCATTCAAAGGCTTTATGGCTTTTCCTATAATTTTCCTGGTGGGCTGGTCTCTAGTCAAAATGCCCGGGCCGATTTTTTGTCCCAGTCCAGCCCTGGTCAGAACAGCAAACCGTCTGTGCTCACAGCTGTAGCTGTATGTGTGCTTGACCTGACCATATTAGGGATCTGCTTTCTATGACATCATACGCATGTGTCTACATTTTTTTTCTTCTTAATCAAACCACACATTACTCTGTGCTCTATAGTTTGTATTTACCCAAACCTATTTTGGCTGCTCCCTTATTCACAAGGATTCACCACAGTGCACATTTGATTGGGCAGACTTTTACACTGGATGCTTTGTCCAGACACAAGGCGTGTCTCCTAATTTACCTACTAGCAGTCAAATGCCATCCTTAGGAAGCACCAACCCGAGCTTGATTTACTGCCGTGTTTGGCTGTTACTTTCACTGAGGGCAGGCCGTACTAATTGCAGACTCGCCGTGAACCTCTGTTTGGTCTTATTACTAGCTCATTAACTTCCCCTGAGTGCGTGCAGTACTGGTGGTCCAGGAGTTGCTTCCAAACCATTTGTCTTCTGCTTCTGTCCTGGGTGCTGCTGCTGGTAGCAGCTCTCCAAAAGCTGCAGCCAGCCTAATGAGAGCATTTATCCCATTAGGGACATCATATTTCAGCAATGCTGGATTTACAGCAGATGTTTGCATCTCCAGATCGTCGGGACTGATAATCTGCTCCTGTGAGTCCTTTTAGGGGACCAACGGCAGCACTTTGTACTCACAAAACTGCACAAGGAAAAAGAGCTGGTTGAGTACCTCTAATTAAAGCCTGTCACTCAAATGCTCACTCAGCATCACCTGGAAATAGTGCAGAGTGGGCGTTGGGTTACAGAGTGCACATTGAAGTACATAATATTTTTTTAACTACTAATGAAGACAGTTTTTATCTCTTATTTTGACAAATTTGGCAGAAGACTGCTGAAAAACATGCCTTAATCTTTATCAATATCTTAAGCATAGAATTTTAATCGCAAAACTATGCAACAACTCTACAGGGAATCTAACAACGTGTTAACAACAGGCCATTATTCACAGTATATGATTAGGAAGAGGTGTCTCATCACTTATACTTTAAAAATGTATTCATGCGGCATTTACACATAACAAAGCCCAGGGCGCCACAGGCAGCTGCCTGCACCTTAGAGATGATGCTAATGAAGGTTAGAACATATCAAAGACTCCCAAGACTCATCAGTGACATTTTTGAAGGCAGGAAAACATGGCCACATCTTTGTTGGAGGGCCTTGAGCTGAGCCAATTTTAACGTACCCCCCGTGTGGTCCCTTGTTGAAGAGCTGAGGCAAAGGCCATCGCTTCACACAGATGTTGTCTTTAAGAAAATTATTAACAAATTGTATTTCAAACCCCTTCAGGATTATTTATTAGAGTCGTACTTCATACATAATGACACAAGAGCACAAAAAACAGGAACAGTTCAAGACATTTTTCTTACATTAAAGGACACCACGTGAAATTGTCTTCACTTGTCATGAACACGCAACGACCTCCAGGGTGAAAATTGAAGGCCATGTGAAAGTGCCAAAAACTACAGTTCCTCTAAAGCCACGTGGCACTTGTTCCAAAAGCAAATCAATCCCAAAGATGAATATAGCTGCTGTGATGCCTCAACATTAGCATCTGGCTATCACTTTTGTGGAGCCAGAAGTTACTGTACTTGGACAAAAGGAAGACGTTTTTAGCTAATGGTAGCAGGCTGTATTCACAAACACACAAGTAGCAGGCTAATAAAACCGAAGCACAAACTTTGATAGTTTGCACCACAGAGCAGGTTGTATTACCTGTCACATCTTTCTATTACAAAGGGCACAGACAGTAACACGCAAACACAAGTCCAATTAATGAAAGTGAGACGGTAGCAGATGGCTTGTATCTGGACACCTCTAATTCAAGTATCCAAATGAATTGATTATATTAAATTTATATAAAATTTTTCTACTAGGATGTGGTAATTCTGTAAAGTTGGGCATTTTAACATGGGCGTCAGTGTGGACTTTTGGAGCCAGCATCAAATGGCCATTAGAGGAACTGTAGTTTTCGGCATTTTCACTCCAGCTTAATCTTTAAACCCTGGATGTTGCCTCTTGGTAACTCGCCATAAACTTCAAATCTAAAATTTATAACTCTACATTATTAAAAATCATGCTTTCAGCCTGGTGCACAAAGTGTTTGGGTCTCTATGGATACTCTTTCCCTCTATGACAACTGAACAGGAGGTAAATGTTTCAGTAACTCACCAGCCATATGGGTAAGACGTGACACATATAGCTATCGCCAAAAACTTCATTCATGTATGTAACTGAAAGAATCCTGCTGCTGGTTCCTTTTGGAGCAATATTATTATCTGGAAAATAATGTGGCTTGCTGTGAACTTTAGATACCAATGAGTAAAAATCGCAGTGGCCATGCACATCTTTCATTTACAGTCTATGATCATGTTGAGTGTCTTCTTAGGCTCTGGAGGGAAAGCTCCAAACGTAACTGGCTAAACAACCTCAGATTTGATGTTTTCCCAATGGGTTTGGAGAAAATGGATATTTAGAGGCTAAGGTCGATCAAATCAAATACACTGTGGAATCATGGGAAACACGAGTCAGTTTTTCCAGGTTCAATTTGAACCATTATTTTCTTAATCTCTCTCTCACAAGTCCGTCAGCTTAGCTAAAGTGAAACATGAAACCACTGGAGCGCCCCTTCACAATGGACAGATTATTATGGCAGAGCATTCCCTTGCTGCTGCTCTCTAATGTGGATCATTCACCGAAATTACTGTCAGAATTAAACCTTCCATTTCTGGTTAATTGGCAAGTCTCCTTTCTGCTGCAGAAACAGTTTTAATAACTGCTTGGCTAAAAATCTGAAAGAAGGAAGGACCGACCCCCATCCCCATTCTCCCAAAAAGCATCTGAACCCTTCATAATGATTCTGAGTTTGGAAATTGAAAAACCAGTCAGCAGCCTATTCATTTAAAATTAATAATAAGCTGTCTCGTTAAGAACACAAAAGACAAAACTCACAGAAACTGAAAACCCTGAGAATTAGTGTCGTTGGAGTTTTCATGCTGTAGATTTTATTAAAGAGTTTATTCCTAATCGTATTAGGAACAAATTAAAAATGCTGAGTGTCCATTTAAATGTACTAGAGCCTCTTCAAGCCAGATATTCAGTGTCATTCATCACATGCCCTGCTTTGATTGAATCAGTCACCCATGTCTCTTTTACTATCTTAAACTTCCTCCTAAAGCAGCGCCTCAGAGTTCTCAAATCCAGAAGTCTTGTTGCCTCTGCAATAATAACATGTGAAACGCCTTCCTCCAGCTCTTCCACCACTTTTCCTCCATGGTAACGAAACTCCAATGCCCTGGTGTCCAGGCAGGTGGCAGGTATGGCACTTTTAGGGTCTCCTATGTCAGCAAATCTGTCCATATATGCTGTGAACGGTCTGAACATGCTGGTTGGAAGGTCATCCCAGCCGCAGCGTCCCTCCACCTGCGTGACATTCACCTCGTTTGCTGCGTCTGCGCTGCTGATCCTGTTGAACACTTCCCGCAGCTGCTGCTCGTCTGTGTCAACAAAGTAGCTGTCACCATAGTTGTCGTACTCCTTGGCAAAGTGCTCCCTGGTGGAAGGCGACATGTGGATCATGTGGCGGGGTTGCCATGGAACCACCTCCTTCTGGTCCAGGCACTCCAGCAGCCAGGTGGCCCAAACTATGTCATGCTGGTTGGATGAAATCAGGTTCTTCACGCGCATGTTCTCCACACCGGCAACCACGCAGTAGGTGTCCCGTCCAGGGTTCTGAACTACAAAACCTCCACACCTAAAGTGGGAATTACATAAAAAATTATTAATTATTAGACACTCAGTCATAACCACCACCTGAAGTTTCTTCCTGTTAAAAAGGAGTTTTTCCTTACCAGTTTTACCAATCGCTTGCTCACAAGGGGTCGTCGGGGTTCTCACTATTCTCTGTATTTTAGGGTCTTTGGCTTCCAAATGAATCCTTTCATGCATGAATTATGACAACCTCAATCAGGATTTTTTTCTTGAGTATTTTTATTCATCTTTAGGCATGAAAAAAAGAGTGACCCCTATGCGTGAAAGGGTTAAAGTGCCTTGAGGTGATTATTGTTGTGATATAGCGCTATATAAAGAGAACATTTGAGACTTTCCTCCAACAGCTGGATAGACTCCAACTCTTGGAATCCAGTGGATAATGAAAGTCCTTGTCCTGTTGTTGCCTCTCTAACCAAACTTAAAACACATGGAAAGCTAGTGCTGCTATGCTATAGCTTACCATGGCTGTAGAGCAGAACAAATGATATTGTTTCCAGCTATAGTCCAAGATAGTCGAATTGGAGTCATCTAACTGGTTGAGAACCTTTTGGAATTACAATTCATTTAAGAAAGCGAGGAAGTGCCTCCTGAATGCCAGTGCCACTTGCACCGCCACAGTTCTACTTATCCAGATGTTGTTTACTCAAACATAAACACAGAAAAAGTGATCATAATAACAAAAGTTGAAACAGATGTTCCCTGTTTCTTCACAGGGCTTGGCTAACACACCATTAAAGTCCCTACTGTTAGCTAAAGCAGTAAAGCTGTATCTCTGCCAGGGCTGTCACATGTTTACATTTATTAAAAGTTTATCCATTTACATTTTCTTACAATGTGTCTTCATCCTGTAGACACATTATAAAATGTATTTATTAACAACTTTATTAAAGTGAGAACTCAGCCACGATATCAGCGCTTTACTTTAAGATAGAATTGACTTAATCATAAAAATTTCATTAAAATACTAAATACGTAAAAAAAATGTTGTCTGCCCAAAATTTCTAATTCAGTCATATTTTTTTCTTTAACTAAAATACCAAACTAACATTTACTTTACTAGAAAAAAATAACTTCTGTTACCTGGCCACACCCTTTTCCAGTTCAGACTTGGGATGATCTTCGGTGCCATTCAGGATGCAGAACTCCACGTCCTCAAACATATCTGTTTCCTTGGTCACCCCGGAAAGGTCCTGGGGCTTAAATTGGTCAATGACGCCGATCACTTTCTTGGGTTTGACTGGGAGCTTGCGCTTCTTCTTTTGCGGTTCATCGTTGTCAATGTGAAGGTGCCGAGAGGCAAGTTTCCCAGACGCCTTGCTGCGGAACTGATCCAGCTCTGCCAGTGTCATGCACTGGTACCATTCTTTGTCATCTCGAATCTTCTCAATCCTGGGGAAGCGCAGAGTACAGTTGGTTTTATACATGTCGCTTCCGACTATCTCAGCCGCTTTAACCTGGATGATAACGGAGTTGCAGGGTTCAATGTAGACTTCCGGTTTCTCTGTTCCACACAGGATGGATGCTGGTGGGTTGTTTTTCCGGTAGACCTTCCAGTGTTTGGTGAGCTTTAAACCAAGGTCATACAATTCTTTCATGGTGTAGCCGGAGCCAATGCGGCAAAGGGTATGGAAAACTGAAGGTTTCTCGCCAGGCTCTGGAGCTTCGGCCACAGCACATAAGAAATGGGACATCATGCCACCCCTTCTCCCTTTTCCCCAGTAGCCACCAACAATCAGCAGGTCAAGCTCATCCATCAAGCCATCCACATATTCTGGTTTTATCTTCAGCCAGCCTTCCCCTCGCTTGTCAGGTTTGTAGATGGATAAAGGATCCTTCACCATGATCCCCTCTTCTCTGCTGTCAATAGCATCGTTAAGAGCATTCACCACCTCCTGCATGGTTCTGGCTTCAGCCTTTGGCACCAGATGCAGCCTTCCCTTGGCTGGAGTGAAAACTGTCTGAAGAATCTCATGTCGCTTCTTGAGACTTTCTTTGCCTAACTTCTGATCATTTATTAAAAGCACGTCAAACACACAGAAGCATGTCTGCAACTCTGAGTCATCCATCAGCCTCTTGATGTCAAATTTGCTCCCTTTCTGCATGAAGGTGTCTGCTGCCGGGTTGTATGCCATCATCTCACCATCAAGAATGCAGTTCACCACATTGCTTTTAAAAACATTGTGGATATAAGGCGTCAGTGATCCTTCCAACGGGGATCCTCCAAACTGCTGCGTGTACTCAAAAGCATTTCGGCTGAAGTACTTGTATACATCCCCATCTTTGTGCAGCTGAATGCGCTCTCCATCCAGCTTTGTCTCAATGTAAAAAGTGCTGTTTCCCATCTGTTTCTCCACGTTGCGGATGTTAGCCACAGCTGCCAGCATAGGTTTGAAAGCAGAAAAAAGTCCAATAGAGACTTCACTTAAGGACACGGCTGGATTGTGTAACTGCTGGCACACCTTGTTCAAGTCTGTGTTGACGTTGTAGAGCTCAGCAGCATCTGGGTGGAAAACTTGGAGAACGGTTTCTTTGCTGATCCCGAGCTTCATGTCCTTCAGAATCATTCTAATGAGCCACTTTTGCTCAAGAGCTGAGCTCTGGGTGATGAGGTGCAGCAGACTCTTTTTGACAAGATCTTTCTGCTTGGTGGCATTGCTGGTGGCTACTGAATCCAGGAAGTCGTTGACCTCTTTAATACTGAGATTTCCTTGGCTGGTGCATCGTTTCTTCAGCACAAAATACGCCATGCCAGCAAAGTCTCCAGCTTCTCCTTGGGACGTGGTCGGTGCACGGTAATTCAACAGCTTATTAGCCTCAGGGCCATTCTTTGGGAGGCCTAATACATCAATGTAGAGTTTAGCCAGCATGCTCTCTTTGATGCCATATGCCACTCGCTCTCGTTCAAAAGGCGGGACTATGAGGCGCATGGCAGGATAGAAAGAGTCTGTAGTTTTGGAGTTGTCTTTGTGGAGGGCAGAATGAAATTCCCGCCATTTCTCAACGAAGTACCCAAGGATCTTGGATTTCTCTGGACGGAGTTTGGACTTTTGAATTTTTTCTAATGTGGTACACAAGTGAAGGAAAGGAACCTGAGAAGCAACAGATAACTGACTGGAAGCATCAGTTTTGGAAGTGCTGTCCATGGTGAAATCTGTAAGACCAGTTAAAAGAAAGAAAAAGTCTGCTCAGTTTAGCCCTTCCTTGAATTCCTCTATTTACCAGCATTTAACAAATTAAATGAGTCATTTGAGAAATTAGTTATTCAACAACAACAACAAAAAGAAACAGATTCTTTTAATAATACAACTTTAAAAGAGGGAATTAAATCTGGTACCACATGTGAGGACTTAATGCTTTCCCCATTTTGTGTGAAGCTGAATATATATTTTTAGACATTCAGACAAAACAAGATGAAGCCAAGACTTGACATGCTCAGGAGCGCAACAATCCAGTATCTAGACTAGATGTTGACAAGTCCAACACACACACACACACACACACACACACAAAAAAAACAAAAAACAAAAAAAAACACTGAATGTCAGTGATAATGAGCCAAACTGTTCCATTTCATCCTGTGGTATTCCATGTTTACTACACCACTCGTCATTAAAGTAAAAGATCAAAAGTTAAAAGATCTTTTGCACTTGCTATGATAACATGTTTAGACTTGATAGCATCACAGAATTCTTGGCTGCACATCCATGATGGGACTGATGACTATGAAGGCAATTTGAGTAGTTGGAGATGATGCATTCAGCATTCAGAAGATTGATACATTGTGGTCATTAAGGGATGGACATGGTCAGTGATAACACTCAGATAAGCTGTGGAGTTTAAACAATGGGGCCTAAAGTGGGCCATGAAAATATCCCCTACATTATTACACCATCAGCACCAGCTTGAACCACTGGTACAAGGCAGGATGAATTCATGGCCTCACCAAATTCTAACCCTACCATGCTTGGTTTCAATTCCAGCAGGTCACCTTGACCATGCGTGCATGCCTAAATGCACTTGCTACCATGTGATAAAAAAATGATTGCACATCTTCTCATCACAGTGAGAAATAGTATGTTAATGTGATAGCGGTATTAACTGGTACTTGAAATCAGCAAATATATAAAGCCAAGGTATAAGTTGGAATAAAGCATGACTATAAAAACGCAATACATTGCTGAAATAAAAGCAACACATTTGTAATAATAATGATAATAATATTACTGCTAATAATAATAACAATTTGTTCTCTCTCACTTTCAATAGAACAACTTGTTTTTAACAACTTGTTTTTAACAACTTGTTTTTTGTAGTTTTTTTTTTTTTTTTTTTTAGCTCAACTACAAAATAAAACTTAATTCAGAAATAAGCAATCAACTTAAACCACTGCTAAATACTTGTGGGTAAAAATAAATTTTAAAATGACTTAACTGCTACTGTAAGTTTACAGCTGCACAATCGCTGATTATTGTTCCACACAGATCAAACATGCTCTGACATGTCTCACACTGACTATAAACTCGTTAAGCAGCAGACACTCCTACAGAACCGGAAAACTGTCTTTACCTACCTACCTTGTAAGTATTTAGTTAATAATAGCTATATATACTGAGAACTTGATGTCTGGTACAATAAAGAAAAGCCTTTTAAAGTGTTTGAAAAAAGAAGCAATTCCGCTTACGTTTCAAAATAAAAGTACTGTTGTCGTTTCACATTTGTGTTCGTCGGGGCATGTCTGCTCACAATGAGTTCAAGACCCTTAGTGACAAAAGCTAAAACAGATAGATACGAGTCATTTTGTGTTTTAATTATCTGAGTGAAATATTCCGTTGACAAAAAGCTAAACGTGAACTAAGCGCATCAAACACTCTGCTAAAGTAATGCCGGTTCCGTTTGAGAGAGTAATGACACATATTAGCAAAAATAGTGAAAAATAAAAGGTTAAAGATTTACCGTGTTTGCTTATATCCTCAAAAACGGCAGTAAAAGACTGATTTTTCTCACCACAAATACATGTTTACGCTTCCTCAAACTTTAGGTGGGGAGCTTCAAGGAAACCCTTCCCATAGAAACCGAAATGGAAACTTGGTTCCTAGAGACAATGTTTCCTTTCTTTGAAAGAATTATGAAAAATAATTACAAATTTGCTAAAAACCCACAGGTTTAGCATTCAAACAGGACAGGAAGCGCATCAAAGGTTTGTTCTCTTGGTAGTGCAAGCAACTGAGAGACGTGAATTATTTCTGAAAACGTGAAACGCCATGTCATTAATAAGACGTATTCATTCATCAAACCGGCTTTTGTCGAAAAGTGTCTCCGTCCTGTATTTAAAGTCACTGCTGTTCAGACACTGTATTCATGGGGTAAGTTATTGGGTGAAAAGCTGTGTTTGTGCATACGTGACGAATCTAACAACGCGTGAAAAACAGAGGTCAGAACAGAAGGGGTAGTCCTCCTGGCTTTTATTTGGATTGGTAATCATTTCTACTCTTTATCTTTGTTTTGATTCTTTATTGTGCTTTGTTATCTAATGTATGTATGTATTTATTTGTTTTATTATTATTATTATTATTATTATTATTATTATTATTATTATTATTTGACCTGGTTTGTGGTTTTTCTTCACCGATAACTCTTCCTCAGTTCAGTTTTATTTTTTTATATTGGGCTCAGCGGTGATTTGTTTCTTGTTTGTGATTGCAGATTAACGTCTGCTTTAAAAACACAAGCAAAAAATATGGTTTTTGTCCTTTCTTTTAATGCTCAACAAATTTGGCAAAAGAGACAAAGGATATAGTAGCATATGATGTTGTATTGTAAAAATAAAATAAAATAAAGCCAAAATCATTTTTCTATATTTGAACAGCAGGTTTTGGTTAAATCCAGTGAATGCACCATATATACCACACAGGATAACCCTTCCTCCATTGCAATTAAAGATTAAAATAAATTAAAGGATCTTTGTGTGACTCATTTGATCAAGAGGTTGGTTTAAACCTTAAACACATGTAACACCTGCTTAGTATAGTAGGGTTAAACTTATAGACTAGATTCGAGAGGAGTAAAATAAATTTGAGAGAATTGAGTGTTGAACAGCCGGCAGATTTATTACAATGTTACAGTGGTGCAATAATCCAATGTAAACAGCATAGAAAATTAACAGAAGATCAACAGAGAAGAGCGCTCTTTTGAAAATAACAACAAAATAAAATAAAATAAGTAGTCTCTTTAGACCTGACTCCTGATGAGCAGGATATTGGGAGTTCAATAGTTTCCCAGAGAAACAATCCGTATGAAGTAAGCAGTTTTTGCTCTTGCTTATCTGAAATCCTGCGATTCGAAGTAATTCAGACTGTAGCTCTACTCCTGCATCCAGAACAGCTGGCCACACTGCTTTTGGATTCGCCAAGAGTTTTCACAGGGTCTGGCTCGCCATCCATATCCAGAACCACTTCAGATCCAGGATCACAAAAAACCAGTCGGAATTCCCAAGAAACAAATACACGCTCTGCCTGGTTTTGGTCGAGAGTAAAACACATAAAGGCCTTGTGTAGCTTGTTATTTGCTCTCGGTGTCTTGCTCCGTTTTGCCTAGCTTAATGCAGCAACGTGCTTTTGTTGCATTCACTGAACTACGGAAAATCAAAGTGTGTTCAAGGGGTGTCGGAAATAATAATACCAGGTAAAAACAAGAAAATACTAGTAACCATGTCTATAGGGGTTACACACATGTTTCAGTATTAGGAATGCTTTGTTCATAACTACAGGACTGCTTATAACATTTGTTGCTATCTTAGTTAATGTGATTATCAAACTGTGGACATGTTCTTATTTTTATTTGACATAAACATCTTCTCCTTTAAATTTCCCTCGATATCATTTTCTTTTTCCTGTATCCACCAGCAGAGGGCAGAAATGAAACGCTGCAGTGCTGATGGAGGTACAGGTGGAGGTTGTTTACTACTCTGATCTTGGGGCAGCTGAGTCCGAAGCAAAAGTAAAAGGTAATTATGCATTCATACTTACTGGTAACCATGAGGCCATTCTCCTCACTAAAGAGTTTGTGTAATCACTGACCAGAGTCCACCGGAAGGAGGAATGTTTATGTTTTCTGATAATTTCATAGATTGTAACTACGTGCAGTGTTCTCAAGTTTCAGTTTACAGTATTTGGGATTTACCAGTGTTTACTCAGAGAGTGCAGTACTTTCCAGAGTCCCAGCTATATAAATAGAAAATAAATAAAAGCCCCTGGAAGCTTTCCAAGATAAATGGTGTTATTGTCTTTTTCCACTGTGCGGAATCTGTATGGTCTTATCTTTACCTGGCATGTCAGGTGTCACGTGCAGCACATGTAAGTGGGAGAAGTGTGATTCATTGTACTTTGATGGTTGTAGAGCAAACAATATCAGAACAAGGAAGCACTTTTAGCCCTACTGCAAAACTTTGCCAGGTATTAACAACAACAACAAGTTGTTGATCAGTAATCTGCCGTGTTGAGGCCGTGTTCTGCAGAATTCTGCAAAAACTGAAAGCCTTGCCTCCTCTTTATTCTAAGCACCTCCTAACACATACAGAATATAGGGGTTAAATTATGACTGGGCTGGCTCTAAGAACACCGGGAGAACCATGTAGCGGTGCAGCATGCATGTGGAAACGACTCGCAGAACAATTTGAGCTGTAAACTTAGTAAACTAAGATTAGTTTTCTTTGTGTACACGCTGTGATCAGGTGACCTGCACTTCTGCTGCTGCTCTGAGATTTACTGCTCTTTGTGGATTTTCCCAACAGCATTCTGCAGTAAATAAGAAGATATAACATTAGCCAGAATGGCTGCTTCACAACCCCTATCCAGTGTAAAGCAAGAAAAGATGATACTAAAGAGCTTCATGATCTTAAATTCAACCTAACCCATAACCAATCCCCGAATACCACAATTTGCCCTGCACCAGGTAGTTGCCCTCCAGCACTGTGAACTTTATTACAATACTCCAAACCCAGTTTTATTTATTATGATTCATTTAGCTGTAAATGACATTTCACAGTATAATATAACAAGAAGCACTCTGAGAATACAAACCTCCACCTCCAATTGTATTTTCTATATATTCATTTTGTTTTCCTTGTTGTTGTTGTTGTTGTTGTTTTTACTTCAAAGGATTTTTACAGCTGTAAAAATGAGGTCATTGATCAAATGTGATGTGATATTTAAAATCGTTATGTGGTAGTTTCTATATGTCAACTATACACACCAAACTTGTAAGACCTTTTGTCAATTTTCAACTAAGAAATCATTAAATTGACCTTGAGGACCTTGATGGATGCAAGGGAAGTTTTAATGAATTGTCATAACCTCCCTGGTTATCATACACAGATTCACTGTCTGATTAAAAAGCCTAAACTTGAGTGCTCTGATTTTCCTGCCTTTCTCACATCTTTCTCCATCTGTAAATTCTGTCACACGTAAACATTTTGTTTAATTTACCCATTGTCCCCGGGACATACAAAAATATAGTCAGTCAGATTAGAAATCAACTCTCTGAAAAGTTGCATTTGACATGATATTAGCGACCACTGATTATTAATAAAGAGCATCAGCTAGATGATGAAATTGTGCCACTGCAGCTTTATTGACATCTGCTCACGTGAACACAAGAGAGAAACAAGAAGGTGTATGTGAGTCTGTATTTCCATGGCACCAGTCTGAAGGGATGCTGGGATCCAGCACATAAAAAATGACCAGATGTTATGATTATTAAACAGCCTGCTAGATTTAATTACTCATAAATGAAAGGTACAGCCCTGTTCTGGATCATTCCAGCCCACCGTAACCCCTGTATATACGAGATTCGTGTATTCTCTTCTCTGTTCTTTGTATGTCACAGACCTGATCATGATTTTGAAAAATGAACTAACATAAAACCCAGTGAAGGTGCAGGAATCAGCGTCCCCTCTTAACCACTTGAACTACAATGTGCTGAAACCATTAAAGATTACTATTAAAGATTTTCCATCCAGTATGTTGCATACTCCAGCTTCAGTGCATATAATATGATTTACAAATTCAACATTTGACAGTTCTGCCATGTCCATGTGTGAGGGATGCAAAGGGACAGCTCGACTGCTTTTTAGCCATCGGCTTTGTTTCCATTACAAACTTGTTTTGACACTTCATTAGCTGGTAGCTGGTGTGTTTCCAAGTACACGCCTGTTTCTTTTAAAGTAACGCGAAATCGTTCCAGTGGCATCTGGCTTCAAATCAAAACTATTTGAGGCATGTGCTGATGTGGAATCCAAAAAAACACAGGTCACATTCCACGCCCGTCCAGGCAGGGCACATTCTTTGAAAATAAACACAGATGCTCATTTCTCCGAAACCTGGGATCTGAGTCTGTTGGGCGTCCCTATTGGATGGAGCGGCTGAAGGCTTTTTGTGCAGTTTGATCTGTTATTAGAATGGCAGCTCTCCTCCAGCTTCAGAGGTGCTGTTCAGTCAATGACTCTAACTTCTGATCTGTGTGTGTGTGTGTGTGTGTGTGTGTGTGTGTGTGTGTGTGTGTGTGTGTGTGTGTGTGTGTGTGTGTGTCTCCCAAGGTTTACTTTAAAGAGCACAAATCAGCACAAAGAAAAATGACAAGTACTGATAATGTATAGGTGAGATTCTGTCATACTATGAATCTTAATAGAGAAAACGTATTCATAGACGTGAGACACATGCTCCATTAACACTTAAACAGTGACATTGAAGCTGTTTACAGCTGTTATAAAGTATTTATTAGATCAGCTTAAATAAATTGCCATGAAGCAAAAGGTCACCAACGATAAAAGCATTCAGGAATATCACAAGTGAGCTGTCACTGTGATCATTACCAGAGATGACAGCAGCATTTTTTTAAAAAGACAGAATATCTGATCTATTGGGAAAGATGAATTCAATTCTGCTTTATTTATATAGTGCCAAATGACAACAACAGTCGCCTATATTGTAAATATCTGTTTTATATGTAAAGACTCTGCAATGATTCAGAGAAAATCCCAACAATCCCCTACAACTATCCTCTGCAAGCAAGCGCGCTTGGTGACAGTGGGAAGGAAAAACTACCTTTTAACAGGAAGGAACCTCCAGCAGAGCCAGGCTCAGGGAGGGACGACCTTCTTCTGAGACCAACTGGTGGTGAGGGGAGGGAGACAGGACAAAAACAAACTGTGGACATCAGAGGTGTCTCACTTTTTACATGAACTCTCTGGCGATAACATTATGTTTAACTTTTTTAAAGATCAGTAGACGTCCTGTTCAAGAAGGTTCGGCAAGTTTATCTATTATAAGCTATACATGATACATTTAAAAAGACCATGAAAACAATAAAATACAAATTGGGCCACAAACCACTTTAAGGAAAAATGCCAAACAAAACATTTCAAGCACAGTCCAAATCTTGCATGTTATGAAACACTCAAATGAGTGCAGAGAAAATGCAGCTTAATCTGTTATTTGTCTGGTGTTTCCTCTAATTTAAGCACTGACATCAGCTCAGTAGGAGTGGACCACCTGTCTAGCAGGAGGACTTAATTTTGACCTGATAAATAAAAAAGACCCCGGCTCCACTTTCACTTCCTCAGCAACCCAAATTTGGTTTTGGTCATTGCTTCCTGTTGCCAGCAGGGGGCGATGTGTGTCCACTCTCGAAAAGGCAGGCAGCTGTGAGCCAGAGTTGTTTACCTCTCTGCTGATGCTGCAGCAGCAATGGAGGACTGTGGCGTGTGTGTGTGTGTGTGTGTGTGTGTGTGTGTGTGTGTGTGTGTGTGTGTGTGTGTGTGTGTGTGTGTGTGTAGAGGGGGTCCTCTTGGAGTTATTATGTGCTCCAGGAGTGAAACCTCTGTGTTTTCAATCCGTACACAATGCAGGCAATGGAGGGAAAAGTGTGTGTGTGTGTGTGTGTTTACTGTATGTCTGCATACAGTATGTGCATGCACCTGAGCTTATGTGCGTGGGGATGATGTATCGTGCAGGCTGCAGCATGAGACCCCCACCGACCCTCCCGCAGCACACACACTCTGCAGTAAAGCGTCCGTCATGCTGACATGAAGCAGGCAAGGGGGTTACATAAGCCCTGCTGGATGTGCTGCTGCACTGCAACGAGAGGCGACCTACAAGACAGTAAACAACTGACGTCACTGCTTCCGTGGCATGCGTCAGCTCGCACTGAAGAGAGAGAGAGGGGGTGAGAAAAACGAGGAGGGGGGCTTGTGTTTATAGCGTGCTGGTGGGACTCGGTATCCTGGCATGGAGGCACAAGAGGAGGAGAGAGAGGGGGGCTGCAGAGAAATCACGCTGTTTGTGATTAAATGGTGCTTCCACTTTCAGAGTGAGCTGTTGGAGGAGTGTGGCTTCAGAGACAGTGGTAAACACTTCCTGGCCCATGCAAGGGGGAGGCAGGGGGCTGACACACTGAGAAATGGGTTTGCCAAAAAGCTTCACCCACTTTTTTTACACTCTGCTCAGGTATGAAGGGGTGGAGGGGATCCAGGTAAAGGATGGAGACAGAAATGGCAAGAAACAGAGAGGCAGTTTTAAAAGAGCTGCTAATTTTACATGTGACAATCTGCTAACTAGTCAAGAGGAGTGCTGCTCAGCCGTGAAAGCAGTTGTATAACATTTTCTGTCAGCCCGGAGGGAGCTTTTTATGGGCTGGGAAACTAACCCTAATGATGTCAGAGTGAAGTCATTAGAGTTTAGAGTAAATGCTGTGCTTAAATTCCAATATCCCTGTTGGTAACACTCACTCTGTGTACACCATGTACTTGTTTGTGTAGTATGAAAATCCAGTACAAGCTGTTCAATTCAAGGAAGCGATGTGTTTGCAGCATTTGGAATTGATTCTCCTGCTAGCTGTGGCTTTTCTTTAAACTAACATTTAAATCTCTGAACTCGGAGCACACGATGCAAAAATCTTCCACACTCAAGCACGGTGGAACGCAACACCTGAAATCCATCTTAGAAGACCATAAATTCAAGCGTGGCCGCTTAACCTGTCAGATCAGCACATCTAAATGCCAGCTGACATCAGCTGATATGCTTGTGTGCATCTGTTTGGCAAATATGTTGGCTGATTTAACCTGTCCCTGCTCTAATTTCATTCTACTGTTGTCTGTACAATAAAGCACCTGTTGTGAACTGGACTCTCTGAGTCCACATATTGAAACTTATAAGATACAAAAGGAGTCAAAAGAACCTCACGACTAAACTGCTGTTAAATCCTGATTCTTTGCTTAGAGCTTGAGCTTAAAATCCCTTACCTCTGGCATGGAAGCCTTCTATATATTCAATTAGCAAATATCATACAGGCCATGCTATTTAAGCTGCTTTGACCTACATCTGCAAGCCACTTTGGAACCAATTTCAACCCCAGCATCTTTGTGCTGTATCTGACTTAGACTAGTATTTATATTGCCTATGGATATAACAGTCTCCTTTTTGGCTGTAGTGGTCCTGACCGAACATATTAAACAGAAATGCTCGTTATAGATCTGAAGAGTATTCTCGTCCTGATGGTTCCTTCCCTTCTTCCACTAGATGCCAACCCCTGAGGGTAACAAGTGTACAAGTATAAGTTCCACACACTTTTTGGTAGTTTTCAGCATACTATCCTGGTACTGATAGTGTACTAAACATAGCCAGTGTAAAAGCAGTCAAAATACCCAATATAACATAAACTAGGCTTATTTTGAATTGCGAATCAGGCAAAGCTACTATAGTAGAGTCCAGGAAATGAGCATAATAGGTGTCTTTTAAACCTACATTGTCAAACCTTACTGTTGATCCATCTCGAGTGCTCAGGGGAAACATTCCACAAACATTCTCCTGTAATTAATTACATTTAAGCATGTGACTTCATTGCAGCTTAACCACAATGCCTTTACCTGACTGCTCTTTTTTTTTCTATTACAGCCACAGTAATGTGGTTGCACAAGCTCAGTTTCAAAGATAAAAGTGAAAATAAGATAAAGTGGGTAGGTTTCCAAAGGCTGATAGATTGTTACTCTTTAGTCTTACCTCAAAATTCTTACGAATTTCTGTGCTGTTATATTTTATATACGGCAGGAATAGATATCCAAAAGTCACGTTCTAGTCCATTATCTGTGCTTACTTCATGTTTTTGGTGCTGCTGCATCACCTGAAATTCCTCAAATTCACTGTTGTTTACACTGTTGTTTGCACCGTTAAATGAAGCATGTTCTTGAAACCCCCGCGTCTAGTGCACCCGCTGTAAGCAGCAGCCCAAGGGCTCGGTCTGATATACATCACAGGGCTTACAAGCGTACGTGTTTTTCCGTACAGTATGTACCAACACGTACAAGTGCCTAATTTGTGTTCCCAGCAGTGGCTGTCTATACAGAGTGAGCAAAAAATAATCCACGCTTGCCAAAGCCACGTTTGATGTTGTGCCGCCGCCTCGAGACACAAATGAACTCCTCACCACATAATCTTACATAAATGTCAGGAGAGATGAGGACAGTGCGATCCTGTTTGTCAAAATTGCAGAGCACAGAATTTTGTGCGAGGCCTTTTTTCTCTCTTTTTTTTCAGCTGGCAAGGCGAGCCAGACAGAACCAAGAGATATTAGGATACATTAGACATCACTGTGATTCTGGAACTCTTTGATATCTGTCTGTCTTCCCTGTTTACTCCCCTTCATAACATGCTGTGTCATAACAGCACCTCCCCTCTCCCTCTCTCAGTTGTTATGAAATGCCATTCCTGTGAAATCCCTGACTGGACAGCAGGCTAACCTGTAACCTGTGATTATGTCATGTAGCATAATAGCATAGGGTTCAAGGGGTCAACACAGCAGCACAAACCAAGAGACAACAGCTAGTTCAGCCATAAAACAAGGCAGATGCACCCCTGGTAGCCAGGGTTAGATTATTAGAATGTGAGACTGTGAGACTTGTTTTTAGGAGCTAATTAAGTCATAGAAGTCATTCAACAACACTCGTCAGGTCCACGATCAGCACAGTAGACTTGTGTGAGTACATTAAAGGGAGGTGACGGGTTAATGCCAAACTCTCACTGATGCCTTTTATGCCTTAAACTTAAGCCCATTCAGACTAGTGCTTTCTCATTGTGCTGCTGCTTTTGGTGCCGCCAAATACATTATCCGAATTTATTAATAAAATTCCAGATTTCACACGTCAGGATCTAAATTAGATAGCTTCTCTCCTCTGTCTGTTCTACCGGAAATTTGCAGTCTCTAGTGTTTATAAACAAAATGAGAAAAACATAACCGCACGCCCACGCCAAAGCTGATATTGACTCATCAGTGCTTCGAGGTACGATCGCATTCAGAGCAACAGTGTCAGGAAAGACGAGGACAGGGAGATTCTGCTTTGCTAACTTTCAAAATATTATGTTAAGTTTTTGTTTTCCAGCTAGTGGTGTGGAACTATGGAACTAGTCTTCAAGCGAGAAGTGGTGTGTCTATAGTACAGTGGCCCTGAAAGGTCAAACGCATTGCAACTTAAAAAAATACCAACAAATCCCACCCCCAAAAGAAAATGCTGCAAAAGCACACAAAACACATCAACTTTGAATGAATGGAAATAAAAAATTTTCTTGAAAACAAAAGTACAAACTTCCTGTAAAGTTTATTCCACAGAGCAAACCATATTATGGTTCTCAGAGGTTGTCATAAAGGGGAAACTAATTATAAAAGCCCAAACCATTTTTTTGTACCGCGCTGTATATCAGTCTAGTTTCAGAGACTTCCGTAGAACTGAGTATTGAAGGTGCTCAAAGATGTGTTTTTAACTGCCGACTCTGGAAAAAGTACTGTTTTAAACCTTTTAGGCTTCTTTTAGATTCAAGTGAGCTTTTGTTAGCTCACTTGAATCTAACAAGGTATCTGTGAAAGGTATCACATTCAAGTGATACCTTTCAGCCCAAAAGCATCACTTGAATGTGCCTCAGGGCTCGATTCTGGGGCCTATTATGTTTGTGTATGTTATGTTTGTATCCTATTTGTTTTCAGCCTGGGCCCTCACTGTTTACAACCTTGCATTTATTTTTTTACTATTTCAGTAAATGACCATGAAGGAAGTCTTTGTCAATAGGAAAAGTTGTAAAACTAACAAAAACACAGTTAAAACTCCAAAAATGTATGCACTTCACCACATTTCTTTCACGAGGGGACTCAACTCAGCTGGCTGCCAGCTGGTTGTATTCTGGTTATTTTCCTATAGAACATGAATGTTGCTTAGCAGAAATCTGATAGTTAAGTGTTTCTGTCTATGTAGAGAGGAACAAATGTTTGATTTTCAGTGATTTATCATAGTTAATTGCTGCATTATCAGTAACAGATTGCATGTACTTTTCAGCATGACCCCATTCAACTGCAGACACACTATTTCTTATGGTAATATTTATGGCAGGTTAATAATCTCATTTTGCAGCAAAATGAACAACTACAGTGAGATAACTTTATCTTATTGTATAAAACAGATACTGACAAAGTTGAACTTTGAGGACATATTCGAAATGTTATAGATTGTGATATATCTTCCTGCAAAACCAAGAATATCAGAAGAATGTAAAAATCACAATGATATTGTATTGCTAGTGAAGTGTTGTGACAATGTTGTATCATGGGGTGTCTGGTGGGTCCCACCTCTAGTATTTGCATTGTTATTCTGTCCATTTCTAATGTAAAAGCAACACTGTACGGAGTTCCCTGTATTCTCAACCAAGGCTCTCTGCAACATACATTTGCACTGTTGTCATTTATAATGCCAGGCTTCTCCTCCCATAAGGTGATGTTGTTGTTCTCACTGACGCTGCTGTAATTGTTATCTGCTGCAGTCTTACTATCTGAATGTTTTCTATGAACTCAGTGACTTAAAGAGCTTTGTCGTCAGGAAGAGCTGCTCCCATCCTGACCTTCAGCCTAAACATGACGCGCTAACCTTCACTCGCTGATAATACGCACAGTATCAGCCACCACAAAGAAGTCAAGACATTACCCTTTAATACATCTTATGTAACCTTATACTATCACTGGTCCTTCTCTAAAGTACGAAGCTCTGCACAAACAAGTCCTTACGTAACATTCAAATTAATGACATTTCTGAGGGACAAGGCATCTTGTTTGGTGAGGGGGAAAAGCTCTGATGCGAACGCAAGGGGTTGTTCCAAGACAGTAGGCTGTACACTTTGAACTTACTAACATACTGTTGGCTACTTCACTGCTGTGTTGTTTACTTTTATAACAATTTATTGTGTTTAAACTACAGTTCCATCATAAAAACATGAACCTAGATATTTACGCTCCTGTGAAATGTTACGATCAGCTCAGGATTAATTTATATAATAATTATATATAAATTGCATATACGTCGCTCTGTGTTATTGACATGTTTTTGTTTTCCTCAGGCCGGCACTCTGGCCCTGCGTGTGTGATACCAGTCTGGGACACTTGGCAGTGGCTGTAATCCAATGAGCAATTGGAGCGACTACAATCTGGTCATTTGTAAACAAACATTTGCCTGTCTGGGTGGCCCAGAGCAGCACTGTCTCAATGTTTACACTCATTTGTATTTTGAAAATGCCAGACTATGCATGTCCAGGTCTGTGATACTGTTAAAGTCAAGCAATATTATAGAGTTAAAGACTTTAATCATATTAACATGTGAGCAAACCCTCAAACAGCCCATTAAGAGCAAGTCAGATTCACAGATCCTATGCGACATTACCTGCTAAATGATTTTTAGTTTGTGTTTAATGAAGTGATTTCTATCAATTACTAATGCTTTGTAGACTTATCTATAAAAAACCATTGTTGTTTCTCCTCCATATTAATTGAAACTTACTTAACTTCTTACCTTAACAGCATCTGCCTAAGCATGCTGTTAATGTAGCATTTTGAAACACAGTAAGTCCACTTCCTGAAATGATTTCTCATTCCTTTTTTCCACTGAAACTGATAAAGAACAACCCATTAGGATATTTTTGACTGTGCAAAGATTGATTTGATTCAAACATGTAAAGGAAAATGGGAAAAAAAACGCAAAGACTGTATATATATATATATATATATATATATATATATATATATATATATATATATATATATATATATATATATATATATATATATATATATATATATATATATTTATTTATTTATTTATTTATATTTATTTATTACAATGAGGGAAATACTCCAACAATGCAGCAAATCCCAGATTTGGAGGTGAACAGGGTCCAGCATTCTTGAGTTAAATCATTTTTCTTTCTCTTAATGTATAGTTCTGAAAATATTTTCATAGTTTGTGTTGCATGTGTTGTAAAAAAACAACCCAGTTATCGATCACAGCACAGTGCGTAAATTCTGACTTCCTGATTCACTAAGCAAACTGCTGTTCACGGGTTTGGACATTTCCATGGTAACAGTGACCTCCACCAGTCAGTGACATCGCTGTTTCAACTCTGCTGTAGCTCTTTTTCATGACAAAGTGAATCGAACGCTCTTTTGTTAAAACAAGGTTGCTATCATGCAGACTTGTGTTTCTACGGGAGCACAGATCATCATTTCACAATGTCACACCTCCCACTAAATCTGCTTTGGATGGCTACAAGATTATGGCTTATACTCAAAATTCCTTATGGAGAGCCAGAAGTTTCCATAATTAGGTAAGAGGGGGGAGTGCTTTCCGTTCCATTTCTGCATTTGTTTCCTTAATGGTGTTTTATTTTAAATATTTCAGGCATTTAAGTATTTTATGAATGCAAACTTATATGTGAGGTCATGAAAAATAACAATTTTGATGTGACAAAAGTCAGTCCTATTCACCCTATTGTCATGTGTAAAATAATTATTTAGTCATTAAGTTGTTTTGTAAAAATTCATAAAGTTTTGACCTATGACCATCTTCAGCTTCAGAGCATTGCAACAGTGTGAAAAGCCTTTTAAGAGTCAGGTCCATGTTTAGGTAGAAAATAACATAACTGGAAGCACAATAGCCCGCTTACAGCCCCACTCACACCTGCAGGCGTGTCTTATTTAGTAAGCATTATGACAGGAAATAAAAGGTCATGCTCTGTTTACAACCATCTTACATTAATACAAAAATTGTCACGTTTATGATGTTCGTTGAACTCCTTGTTGAAGCTTATCACAGATTCCACCCCACCTCCACCCTACTTTATGTTGTTTCTACAAGCTGGCTTCAACTGTTTCGCACCTGCTGGTGATGTCAGAGCGATGGGGCATAGAGTTGTTTACTGGATTTGATCAGCAGGTTGCGTGTGCAGGTCAGCAGGTTGCGTGTGCAGCTTCTTTGCGTGCTGCCGACCTCCATTAAGCCCCTCTGAATGTGTGTCTCCGTCTTACTCGGCCCTGTCTCTGTAAGCTTTAGCCGTGTGGCTGGGATGTTTGACAGATGATTTACTTGGCTGCCATGCAGGCAAACATGCCCCCGATGTTACCTCGGTTGGGTGTTGTCGTGTCACTGACTAGGCTTTCTATAGGCACTAACCCATTCAGAGTAATGGGATTGTTTCAAATTGTGGCAGACAGCCATGTGTAGAAAGATCATATGGGGAATATGGGAAGCACTTTCACCACAGAGTTCTCTTACACATATAAACATATCTGTATATAGAGAACTCATATTTCAGGTTTTATGTATGTTCATGTTTGTAGCTACTGTATGGACATTAATAGTGAAACAACTAGTAGCACAATGTTCCAACATTTGGAAGAAGTAACTGTTATCACAAATGAGGTACAACACAAATGCTAAGGCAAAAGGAAGCCTGGATGTCAGGTCAGGGGGTAGATATCATCACCCCCACCTGAGATTAGGCACCAAGCCCCAAGTCCAACAGAAGGAGCGTTGAGTGCAAGAGCTGACCTGAAAGATAGCATCACGGTGAAGCCCCACTAAGACTGGGAGAGCATCTGGGAAAAGGACGCAACACATAACAGCAATGCTCAGTGGCTAGTAAAGCTAAGAGCAGACCATAGTAACCTCTCTGAACAGGGGCCAGTAATCTTCACAGTGGCAGATATGCAAGAATGAGTCTCCAGTTTGAAGACTTGGACACAACTGACCATGTGCTTAGTGAATACTTCAGGCAACAGAAACCCAAGAAAGAAGAGGAGCAAGAAGAAGAACCATCATAGAAGGACAGGCCTCTGCAGGGTGTGTACCACCGGCAGAGAGAAGAAGTGGCTGAATCCTAACAGCTGGACAAAGCTGGACTGAAAGACAGCACAGAGACACTAGTTATGACAGCACAGGAACAAGCTCTAAGTACAAGCTCCATAGAGGCTGGGGTCTATCACACCAGGTAAGACCCCAGGTGCAGGCTGTATAAAGCACTTGGTGCTGTGAACCCCAAGCTAGGCAGGTGGCTCCAGCAGATCCCAGGACAACAACCGAGATCTTCATCCAGAAGAACAGAGTCCTATATATATACATATACATGGGTTCTGCGCTATTTATGCATTTATTTTCATCTGTAAACCTCATGAAGTACAGTGCATTGATTCTAAAAGTGACATTTAAAAGGGTTTTCTGTTCAATCTGACCCAATACTAAATTCTTTGCAGGGGGGTGGGGGCATCCAAGAGCCTTTGGAAAGAAATATCGACTTGCTGTGCTCATCAATAGCTCCCTAACATATAACAAACACGTCAGTGGAGTGTTTTCAGCAAACATGAGAGGAAATTTCCATAGATTGGTCAGAGTATAATGGCAACACACACACTGGAACTGGTCAACAACTGCCCGAGGTGCATGTGTTTCCACTGTGTGTGCTGTGTGTGTGTGTGTATGTGTGTGTTCAGAATGCGTAAGCTAAGTGGGCCTTTATCTTTGTTGTGTGACCTTAAAAGCCCGGTTATTGGTCATAAAAGCGCACGCGTCAGGACACTGTGCGCAGACAGAGTGTAAGGCCTCAGCACCAGTGTGTGCAGTATGTGTGTGTGTTGGAAAGCTTAGCAGTGTGTACACAGGGTTTCTTTATTTGATCACTGTTTAGATATGCTGTGCGTGACACCAGAAAGGCCATATCATTAAAGCTGTTTGTTTGTGTGTGGGTCAGTGTCTGTGTGTGCTGCCCTGTGAGCCAGGTAACAGGGGAAAGTGTACTTTCTGATAGATTAAGCCTTACATAACTCCGCATTCCACTCAGCAGGTAAACAAGCACCAGGACTAAGGTCAAAAACAGTGAGGTACCAGCTCAACTGTGGAGCCAGACGCTGGAGCCTGAAGCACATCCCAGCCTCAGTGACCCACATGCTCACAAACCCAAGCTGTCATTAAAATCTGTATGGCTTAGAAAGCTCAGTAATCAACAGGAACTGTAAGCATCCATTTGCGTAGTCACTTAATTGCCACTGTAGTGCAGTGACAGTCTCCAGCAGAGGTCGAGGAGTGCTTGGAAGAATGTTTGGACATACAGAAAAAGCCTTTATTTACACTGACACACTCAAGCTAGGAAACGTACGGCAACTTGTTACATTGGGAATAGATAGAAAGAGAGTTGCTATAGAAGAAATTCATAGTTAGTAAATCTTGGCTTCGAATTTAACAGAGTCTACGTGCAAGAAAAGTGAGATCACAATTGAACTAACGCTGTGAGGTCTAAGTCACGATTGGTGATGATCCTAAACTAACTTGTTAGCCAAAAGTCACATGAAAGGGCTGACACCGCTCACATGTCTCTTTATTTATAAAACTGGAACCCGGAGAGCAGTTAGCTTAGCATAATGACTGAAAACATGCAGGTAGACTGAAGTTTATAAACTGTGCTTCTACTTTTCTTGAGTAGAAAGCACATTTTACACTTCACCTACACACACATTCATACTTCAGCACTTTTAGTCTATCACTGAAATATCAGTGAATGCATCAGGGTTCAGCATCTTGCCCAGGGACACTTTTCACATGAGGCTCTTTGCTGTGTGTCTTCACTTTAGGTTATCTAATCTTCTCCAGGTTTGGGTAGTGACTGCAGCACTCTGAGCAGAGAATCCCAGACTTCCCTGACCCTGGCCACCTCTTCCAGCTCATCAGAGAGGACACAGTCTTTCCCAACATGTACACATTATGCTTACGTGTGGACGACTTTAATGCACAAGGCTAAGAGGCAGGCATGACCCTGGATTCACATGCACGAGCCTTGCTAATAGATTCACGGAGATGGAATTAGAGGAAAGTATTTGCAGGGAGGGAGGTTTTAACATGATTTGTAACAGGATCAAACTGCATTTGCATTGGAATTGACAACTGAATTTGCATCACTGACCAAAACATTCAAGTCCAATCTTCTAAATATATAAATTCATTTATAAATGGTTGTTCTGTGATGTACGTTTATTGTCCCAGTGTTAGCTGTATATATGTCTGCGTGTAGAGCTTTTATGACCATTTATACAATGCTTAAATAAACATTGTGTGATTGGTGTTTATCTGTGCATATGAGCACAAAATAAAGTATCCCAGTGGTATAGTAGCACTGAAATTTAATTAGCTCATGGACACTTTTTGGCAATAGCCTCTACTCTGATCCTTACCAGATGTACCTGACTCCTCAGACTATCAGATATTTTACTCTCACCTTAGGAAACTCACAGGCTTGATGGGTAATTTTCAATGCTCACTATACAGTTATTTTTCAAGCTGTTTGGAGAAATCCAGGAATTAAACTGACAGCTCGACAAATGAACAAATTCAACATAAATCTGACTTTCTGACCTTCTTGGCTTCGTAAATTTCTGGCAACATTCATCGGGCACGAGTTCAAGAACTTTAAGCACTGCAGGATTACCATGGACAACTCGGTGCTGTCATTTAAGTTTAATGTATAGAACCTTTTTTGATAGGTAACTAAAACCATTAAGGTAGCAATTAAACAGTCTTCACTTTTTGTCATGAGCCTTAGACTGCATTGTAAAGAGAACGATCCACTTCAATAAAAGACAGAAGCTGAACAGCTGAACGTCCTTTGTTAAATACCACATAATAAATTCAGTCCACCAACCAAAGTTGTTGGATAAATGTGTAAACCCCCTTACCCTCATGTTATCAGTTTGAGTCAAATGGCGCACAACCACACACAAGTGCAATCTGTCAGGAAGGTCACTTTACTATTTCCAAGATTTATTTGCTTACATTTAATGTCTTTTATTATTTTCTAATGTAAATAGGTGCAGCTAAAAACCAAAGAAAATGGTCCAAGTAATGCTTGAGGTAAACAGCGAGACCTGTGTTGTGTTGTACATGCGTGTTTGCCGATTTTAGGTCACCAACAGTATCATCCCAAATCCAGCGAGTCAGATTGGTTGTGTGCTAAGGCTGCCCTCAATGTTAAACTGCCATGCTCTGCATTATAGGCTTAAGCTAATGCTCATTAGCAACAGCGTCTCAGTGGATGGGTTACATGCACACATTTTTTGATTGAAAATTTCAGGTCAAATTTTACATGGAAAGTGATTATGATGATTCTAATGTTTGTGTGCATTTGTCTCCTGCTTATCTTTCTTTGATCAACTTCCTAAAAGTTCGCAATCATTGCAGTCCAGTAGTTATTGCAGACTGTTGTTTACAATTATATTTAAAAAAATTTAAAAATGCATTTTTGGGAAGACAAGAAATGTATCAACACATTGATGCCAAGATGAAGAGTGTGTTCAGAACAAAAAACTGCACCCAGAAAGTAATCAACTATTCAATCCACAAGAAGTGGGCTTCATGTAAAAGTAGCTATATGTAGTAAAGACAACAAACTAACTTGAATTGCATTGTCCTCCATTACAGAAACATACGAGGCTAAAGAAACGGGACAAAGATGCAGAGTGCATTAGCAATAAAGAAAGAACAGTATCACACATGGACAAACCTCTACGGCATTCTCCACATTATAAAGCTCCTTAGGTGTGTTCAAATTCCTGAGCATTTACCTCATGTGCATGAAAACATATGCCACCAAATGACTTCCCACTTGAACACTGTAGCTTGGTAGTGAAACATTCTGCAAAGACGCCATAGCTAAAGGATTAAGCAGCGATAAAAAAGACCAACAGATTAGGCATCTTCAGTAATAGTGATAGAGAAAACTCTTTATGATGCTCTGCGTACAGCAGCATGGGTCTTTAAAGTTGTTTGCCCTTGGGCCAGTAAAGGTCGGAAACACAGATGGAAAACGTGGATAAGCCGACAGGATTTATGTGCCCGACTGTATGTGTGCACCAAAGTCACCATTTCTCCTAATCTTGCCTTGTGTGTTATGGTTTCTGATAGCGGCAGAGAACTCCACACTTAAAAATCCACTCATGTCATGCACACGCTGTGTTTCCTGACATGAGTGGATTAAGTAAACTGTGCATGGAAGCTGTGCTTTTACTCTATGTTGTGTTCCGTGACTTTAAAGACAATTGCATAATTACAGTGAAGGAAGAAGGAAGAAGAAGCTTGCTTTCATGATAAATAAAGGATTAAATGGGATAAAACAAATGTAGTCTTTGACCTTTTTAGCTTAGCTAGTGACATTACTCTAGGGATGCTACAGTGACTTCTGTCAGCCTAGACTCAAATACATGGATCTCAAATCATCTCCGATAGAGTGCAATTGTATTTTGGACATATATTTATTCATTGTACTGAAGATGACTTCTGATGACTTTCGTGTGTGATCAGATTTGAATTGTCATGCCACCACGTTGACATTTTTTGGCCTTGACTTTAATAGCGCAAATACTTTTTTCCAACCAATTCAGGATGAAAACATTGATGCTAACTTTAAAATTGTTGACATTCACTAAGATGGCATGCTAATCCAGAGGTTAGCTGCAGCAGCAGCTCACTATTGCAGGGAATTTATAACCTGAAACTTTAGCTGGACTATATTATCATTATATGAAACATGAAAAAGCACTTGCTGCTTTATTTTTCAATAATATATAAGAATGAAAACATTGTGGCTAACTTTAAAATTGTTAACAGCCAGTAAGATGACATGCTATCTAATCCAGAGGTTAGCTCTAGCGGCAGCTCACTGTTGCAGTGAATATATGACCTGAAACTGCAGCTGGACTGTATTTGTCACGGTTCTGGGTCGGTTCGACCCAGTAGTTTGAGTTCTGATGTTTTGGTTTATTTTTGAATGATTGTTGTGTTTTCGGGTGCTATTATTATTATTGTTATTAGAATTCTTTGTGTCTGTTTGTTCTTGTTTAAGGATTTGTTCTTCGGTCGTGTCTGCTTAGTATAGGTCTAGTTCCATGTGTCATTTTCTGTCTGTCTCTCAGTGTTGAGTCTGCGTCTTTGTGTGATGATTTCTTGTTCCTGTTTTATTGTGAAGGTCTGCGTCTCATGTGAGTGTGTTCAGTTTTACCTCTTGTCTCGTCTTGTTAATTACTCCCGGCTGTGTCCCCCACCTGTGTGTAATCTCCCTGTGTTTCTCTGTGTGTATTTAAGTCGTGTCTTCTGTCTTTGTAGTTGCTGGTCCGTCTGTGTATCTACCATGTTCCTTTCGTGTGTTCGCCCTGCTGTCACTGTCATGTACCATCTTCCGTCTTCCTTCGTGTTCAGGTTCGTGTTCTTGTTCAGGCTCAGTAGTTTAGTTGTCCCAGTATAGTTTAGTTCTCCGTTTGCCGTTTGTCTATTCTTATTTTTGTGTTCAATAAACCACCTTCACCACTGCCTGCGATTGGATCCTCCTTTATTATTTCCACATGGCTCATTTCACTCACTGACAGTATTATCATTATATGAAACATGAAAAAGCACTTGCTGCTTAATCTTTCAATAATATATAAGGCACTTTAGAGCTTTTAGTGATGCTGTATTGTGATTGTTAGTTTTCATTTTCTTCAGTAAGGTACAGTGCTCTCTGTTTCCAACTTGCGATTCCATGTACACATTTCTCTATATCTGCTCAAAAAAAGATAATCAAAATAAATGATGGGCACACCAAACATCTGTATGCAGGGGTCTGTAACTTGATGATCCAGGTATGTATTGTACCATCTTGCTAATTGCAAAATAGGAGGCTAAACCATTCTATGTTCACTTGCTCAAGCCAATGAGCTTATGCTGTTTTCTGCCTTCACTTAGTCTGGTTTCAAAATATATGAATTAAAATGACTATGGCAAAAGTGTTCAGCTTGAGGCTTCAAACTGAGACATGACTAATGAGTAACACTGTGGTGCCTTTGTCTATGTTTTACAGGCTATATGGTTCATGGCTAAACATCTACATCCTAGCATTACTACGCTTGCATGTTGGTGTTCTTGCGCACAGTTTCAAAGATCCCCTACTGTTGCTGTATACACTTAAATTGGCACAGTCAGAAACATTACAAAATTCCAAAAAGGAACCTGAAAACATATTAAATGTTGTCACTGGTAACAACATTGCCACTCTGGAAGTCTTGAAATGGAGCATTAATAGAAAACATAACTGTTATCTAACCCTGATCAGATGGTGTTGATCTCTTAAACTGATTAAAACAGGAGTGAAATGAATGAATAATGGTTGAAGATAATACCTGAAATGAGAGTGGAAGTACTGAACTTCACACTAAGGCTGATGTAAATAGTCACTGCAACACACACACACACACACACACACACACACACACACACACACACACACACACACACACACACACATTCAGTATCCAAAAAGCAAAGAAGGTTCAAGGTCCCACTGAGAGTTTAAAATGCTATAATGAGAAGTGTAATTACTTATATATATAAATATATTCATTATGAATAATAACATTTGTGCTTTTGTTTAATTATTTAAAAATTGAAAAGAATATATCAAACATGTGTTCATTTTGTCTCCAATCACACTGAATCATGATGCAACAGCTGGAAAAACTGAGAAAGTACAGACTGTAACTAAAGATCTCCAAAACAAAAAGCCATCTAACTATTTTTAAACAGCTTGAGTAAAGATGAAACTTTTGTTATTTGCATGTTACCTATTAGCAAGAATTTGCAAGATAAATACGTGTTCACCTGTTCAGCCTAAGGCCTGCAGTGACTCATAAGATAAGATAAGATAACCTTTATTAGTCCCACACGTGGGAAATTTGTTTTGTCACAGCAGGAAGTGGACAGTGCAGGCCCGTGTGCGTCAGTCAGAGAATTCCAAGCTTTTCCAGGCTTGTTTTTCCCATATGAAGAACTTGCAAAGACGTGAACTTGACTGAGGTCAAATTTCAGGTAAATTCTTTCCAATGGGCTTTTTTTTCTTTTTTTAAGATCTGAGGTTTAAAATTCCAGAAGTATAAAATGTATATTTAATACATATATAAACAGGCAAACAGAAAACTGACTTAGAGATATTTATACAACATAATGGGAATGTGTGTTGCCATTCAATTTCAGCTTCAGTACATGTGCGGTGCTAACAGTGCTGCTACAGAATTGTAAAGATGCTTGTTACTTTCTGTTAAATGCTGTTAGCACAATAATTGGTGTTTTGGGCAGAAGATTTTTTTTGACTGAAGAGACTTATATGTATTTAACTGAGAACTTGCCTAGCACATCTGCAGTTGCCCTCCTCTTGAACTCCAAAAAAAAACCTCCAAAAAATGTTCAGTAAAAAGAATAAAAACCAAAATTTCTAACTTTTCTAAACTTACTGTTTGTCTGCAACATTTCCACTGATGTAGGTGCTGCTGTGATCCAATCATAGTTAACATTGGCTAATGTTCACAAGTTAGAAATATGACTATTTCTAATTTTCTTATAATAATATTATTATGTCTGTTCATGCTGTTGGCAAAATGATGAACTTAACCACACTCAGAACAGTCAAAATAATGGATGTTGCTTATATAAATAACTAGAAGATAAATATGGGACTCGTTGTTTGTTTTTATACAGCAAAATACCATCCATCCATTCTCTTCCGCTTATCCTTTTCAGGGTTGGTCTGGAGCCTATCCTCTCTTAGGGCAAGAGGCAGGGTACGCACTGGACCTCGACAGAGAACTCACGCAAACACGGAGAGAACGTTCAAATTCCACTCAGAGAAACACGGCCTGATTGTCCAGTTGAACTCAGTGAGGCAACAGTTCTAACCACTGTGCTGCCCTTTGCAAAATACATTTATGTAAAATTATGGGACTGCATTGGCTGTGCTTTCTCAGCCCTACACTCACCAGCCAGACACTGTTGACACTCCTGAAGTCTATAATAAAATACTAGTACACAAGATCTTCCTCAGTTAAGATGTTTTTTAATTCTCTTATAGAAAAAAAGAGGATTTCATAACTCAGCTTTCATTATGTTTGCATATTCCTTATAGTTTAACTATAGAGGTCAATGACATACATGTAACAATACATGATGATATGGAGGAAAAAGGGTGATTAACATGTCTTGAAGTCTCATTGCTTTAAATACATTTAAAAAATTATTTCTTCGACTTTCTCTAACAGATAGAATTAGGAAACATTCATTCAAACTGAAATGAGGAGTGTAACCTTGTCACTTTTTAATATTTTATAGCTCGTATTCACAGCAGAATGATGTTGGATGTTGATCTTCTGGGTTGCATGTTAGCTGATCGAGGCTTTATCAGCAAATCTTTCAGCTTGCCAGAAATTTGTCTTCACTTCCTTGTCAGCTGAATTCCCTTTTCCCAAACGGGACTAACACTTCATACACATCCGTTTTGCTTCTGTGAGACTAACATTCCAGCCTTAAACAAGTTTCAAGCATGAGGTAACTGGGTACAGGTTATGTGTTGGAAGACAAGAGGGGAAGAAAACCAGCCTGGAGGCTAGCAAGGTCAACCACAACGTATTCTGTTTTAGCTGAATCCAAAATTAGTAACATCGTAATGCTGCAGACATATCGCTCCCATTCAGCATGTCAGCCACTGAAGGTCACCAGAGATATAAAAATATATAAGCCTAGTTATGTTTGGCTTTTTTACAACTGTTTTCCCTGAGAATTCCCTCTGCAAAACATGTTTACAAGCTGTGAGAGTGTGTCGGCTGATAAGACAGCATGTGGACAAGCAGGCTGGAGTCTTCCACTCTGCTGCCAGCATGGCAAACACCAGTGGGAGTGTTTGTGAGCAGTGGGCAGGACCTGGACTCCACATGCTGTTCAAACACGTGGATTCTGAATGCCGTGGAGCAAGAAACACAGAGCTGTGGACCATCCCTCCCTCCCTCCACCCACACGCACACACACAAACACATGTATGCACAGGCTTCTTCACAGACATGTGCTCCTATTTATAAGAGTAAGACAGAGATGTCTTACTCTTATAAATTCTAAGAGAAATCCAAAGGTTTTAGACATAAATGACTAAGCACAGAATCCAGAGTTTCCTACCTGGGAATTAACTATTAAGAGATAAATAAAGCCAACTGACCTGCTGACCTCCCATTGAGATCACAAGACTAGCTAAAAACAGACTCAGATGACCTGATCACATGACCTCTCACCACTTTTTTCCGTGAATCAGCCTTTAACAATTTAATACCTACTGCATCAAGTTTTTGCTTCTCCAGCTTTTCTTTCTGTGCGATTACCAAACGAAGATCTCAGTTTGTTCAGTGGATGATGTCCACATATGTCCAATATGATTTATTCCCAACAGCCACTCCTCTTTATTGTGCTTTGTGTTGGATAAACAATAATGGTGAAAGCTGTTGTCATGGTGCGGCTGGCTGGGCTCAAAATCCTTATTTTCCTGTTTCTCTAACCCTTCTTGGTTTTAGTCTCAGGAGTTTCTCCGTTGCTGCTTTCTTACACCTGCTGTGCATCAGGTAATCAAGTGTTTGGTGTTGGAATGTTTCTCTGCCAGAGCATCATTGCCATTATGGTGAACCTTCAGCTCCCTCTCTTACCCATTGCTTATCTTTGTTTGCCTGCATTAATCCAGCCTCTCCTCACCTCTCCTAGTTGTCAGCTTGATGCTCCTGTTGAAAACTAACTAACTCACCTACTCTGTTACCCACTCTCTGCAACATGTCAGGACTTTTCTGCTTATCTGCCTGCCCACTCTCCACTTGTCACCTTTTCCAGTTCTTGAATTACTGCCAGCTGTTTATATACTCCCACCGAGTCTCCATTCCTTGACAACGCAAGTAACATTGTCTCAAATTATCATGTTTCATCCTGCAAACAGTATTTAGTTTTATTTATACAGCGCCAAATCACAACCATCACCTTAAGGTGCTTTATATTCTAAGGTAGAGGCCCTACAATAATACAGAGAAACCCCTAACAACCAGACGACCTCCTATGAGCAAGCATTTGGCGACAGTGAGAAGGAAAAAAACCCTTTAAACAGGAAACCTGCCCTACTGTGAACAGGTAGTGCTGTCCAATGTTTCAATGAATCATCTACTGATTATATGCTGTCCCCCTCCAACCCCACTATTAGAAAATTAGTTGCCCTCTGACAATAAACACAGTAAACTTTCCAACTGTTCTTTGAGTCTGCTCCTCGGGTCGGCTTTTTGCCAAAACATGATAGTTCTATTGTTCTATTTAATCTGAACATGGCCCTAAAAAAGTCAGTGACCACTGTGGAACTCTCTTGGTTTTTATTACCACTGTTCATTTTAAAGCTCAGTTTTTAAAACCTTACGATGTAACTACAGCCCAGCCCATGCAGCACTATATTAATGATTGACCTTGATTAGCTTCACTGTTTATATTATGCTAACATAGCTGTTTCGCTAGCCACCATGCAGCACATCATTATATACCAAATAGCCTAGGGTGACCAACCGTCCTCTTTTCCCCGGACATGTCCACTTTTCACGTTCTGTCTGGGGGGATTTTCGAGATTGATAAAAATGTCTGGGTTTTCCTATATTCCGACAGAGGACCCATGTGTGTGAAGTCATCCCCGAACTGCTGCTTTGTGAGCGCTTGTTCTGCGCTCACAGATGGGAGAGACAGCGTGCAGCAACGCGCCTAATGATGTTTAAAAGATCCCAAAGCGCAAGTGCATCTTTTCAGACAAACTGCAAAAGAAATTTCCCTTGTACCAACCATAGCTGGATTGGCCATCGGGCATACCGGGCATCTGCCCAGTGGGCCGACGGTGATTTTTCGTTTTTACGGCCAATGGTTTTGTTGTTGTTGTTTTGTAATGCTATAAACAATGAAAGGTGGTGGATTGGCCAGATGCTGGCCGGTGTGTAACAATAACTCAGTTATTTGGTGGTGTCTGTGGCGGCGCTTCCACAGAGGCCAGCAGGTGGATGAGTGTCAGGTGAACTGAACTTCAGGTAAGAAGTTATGACCTGCAGTCTATCTGGGTCAGATATAACCCAAGTTTAGGTGGAGTTTATTTTCGTTGTGCTGACATTTTACAGTCAGTTACAATAACTCGTACTGCGTACTAGCTAGCATGACGGAGTTTATATACAGCTGGGCGGATGCTATGATGTTACTGATAGTGATATGATGTCGGTTTGGATATCTGGTGAGAGAGAAACTTGAAGATGAAACCAGGAGATGTCCTTACTGAATCATCAGAGCTGAACAGGTGATGGAGAAACAGGTTTACCTTTTAGGTGACATGAATGAGTTGAAGGGAAGTTATAAACTGTTTCTGAGAGACAAATAACACCAGGATCCTTTTCTAAGTAGCTGACAGCTGGTAACTGTGCAGGGGCGGGTCTAGCAAAGTTTTGCCAGAGGGGCCAGGTAGGGCATTAACAGGGAAAGGGGGGCAAAAATAAATACTTCCTTATTCTCATTTAAAATGTCTGGCTGTTATTAATTAATTATCTGAAGCTTACAACCAAAGTTTTTATCTGATGTAAAATGTACAGAAATCATACATATACCAACAAGACTGTACATCACTGTCACCACAGCGTTTGTTTTCATTCAAAGGCTTTATGGCTTTTCCTATAATACCTGGTGGGCCGGTCTCTAGTCAAAATTCCCTGGTCAATTTTTTGTTCCAGTCCAGCCCTCATACCGACCCAGTACTGGTATTTTTTTTTTATGCAGATGAGGCATTATTTCTGTACCATTATTTAATTCCAGAGGTTTTTAAGTTATTTTTTTGCACTTGTTGACTTGTAAAAGCCTATATGACATATTTTATTTCACAATTAATTAAACACACAGAGAAGGCATCATTTAAATATGTTAAATATGTTTCTTTAAGCAAGTTCTTCAAGACTGAGCTAAGTGTCCTCCTTTTTGGAAATCAAAATATGGTCACCCTAAGATAGCCCAACTTCAGTAACCCTACAAACGTCACTACTGTCTAGTTTTCTGTCTTCATTTATGTTGGAAGTGATAGCAGAGCTGTACGTTTAATTTAATTTAATTTAATTTTTCAGAAATCTTTCAGTCTGAAGCTTACAACCAAAGTTTAGATGGAAACTAGTGAGCTAACTTCCTGCTAACTTCTAACTCCGTTAAACTTCATAAATGCTGTTTTCATGGATGCCTGGATGTTAAACTTAATTGTTACACCTGGTAGAGCAGAACACTGATCATTTTATTAAAGATGAAAGAATTTAGACAGTTTGTAACTCTCAGTGATGCCACAGTGTTTGTTTGATTTTGGGACCTGAAGCAGAGTTTGGACCTAGAAACAGCTAATGACATCAGACTTAAAGACCTGATAGAGATGGCCACCCCAGTGTCCAGTTTGCACTCAGTCAAAAATGAGAGCAAGAAGAAATTGTTTTGGGCAGAGTGAAACATTAAAAGACCAGGACTAAAAATTAAGCTAACACAGAAGCATGAAAAAAAATTGCAGCTTCTCTAATGGCCACTTGAGGCTTGTCCAAAAAGTGAGTCAGCATATTAAAATTCGTTTTAGACAGTTATGTAAAAACATTTAGTGCCAGGTGCAAAAAAATGTTTGGGCTTTATGGATAAAGTGCCCCTTTTCTTCCCTGTTTGTGGTGGTGGCATTTTTCAATGAGTCATCTACTGTTTATATGATTAGCACTAATAAACAGTATTCACTGGCTTCAAAATAATAAAATAAACAATATGGACTTTTTTTTTTAATCTTCAACAAGCTTTCTACATGTTTTTAATTTTCAAAACATTTCTTGTGTGTTTTAATGCAAAAAGAGTTGTTTTTTTCGTGTGGTATTTCTAAAATATATGTCAGTATGTTATGTTTTCATGCGTATCTGCAGTACTATGTGCCTTTATTGCCTCCTCTACGAAGAGCCAGGGCTGGCCACTGTAAGTGGGTCACAGCTCCACCCTGCTGCTGCTGTGCGGTGGAGCTCAGTGAGCCCGGCTGAAACCCTCCTTAGGCTGATTCAGGGAGAAATAATGGGGCCAACGACTCCCAATCCCCTCAAGAGCCATGGCAAAGCACGGCAGCAAGCTGGCAGGGAGGCCCAGTGGAGCACAGGGTGGAGGAGGGTTTCAAAGGAGCAGCTACTGGCTCACTAAGACCCTCTCACATGTTTGTAATCTACAGTGTATGTCACAGAGGCCGTTTTGATTTACAGTGCAGCAGGTCTATACTGTAATTAAGCAGAAATGCCTTTGAAAGTACTACCTGATATGATTACGTCCTATTTGGCTGCATTCTGCACATCAAGGCACTTACTAGTCAGGCCTCAGATATGAGTTTTATTTCACTCATGCTTTCCTTCCAGTTTCCTGTAGATCCCAGATGGAGGTGGACATACATGCCCCTTAAACTTATAGTACTATTTGTAGGCTGAAAATTAATTATCATTTTTGTTGCAATATTCTACAGTCAAAGATCCCAAAACTGATAATCAGTAGCTTGTCTATAAATACAATACATCACAAAGGATCATGTCACATGTACATGTTTGTACAGTACTTTCTGTTGCTAATTCAGCTAACATGCTGCTGTCTCTACATGACTCCTTTTGGAAAGTAATGTCAGCCATGTCTGTTGAAGTCAGAATTTTTGCCATATTCAAAAGAATCTGCAAAATTGAACATGTGGAGCTAGCCACTGGGGCAACCCTTTGTGAAAAAGGGGGCAGCTGAAAGTAGCTTCTTCCTCTTCTACCATCTTCAAAGATATCTACACACAGTTGAGGTTGCCAGGCTACTAAATCAAAGAGAAAAATGATGTTCAGCTTCAACAGCCAGGCTGAATTCTTTGCTGCTTGTCCGTGTGTGCGTGTGCGTGTGTGTGTGTGTTTACATATCTTTGTGGGGACCAACAACCTTATAGGTCAGACTCAAAATGTGGTTTTAGTGTCAGGTTAGGTTTAGATTAAGAGTTGGTATTACACATTCATTTTTGATGGTTAGGGATACGCGGCTAGGGAAAGCCTTATGTCAATTAGATGTCCCTACAAAGATATGAAAACACGGTGTGTGTGTCACACACACACACACACACACACACACACACACACACACACACACACACACACACACACACACACACACACACACTTTTTGAGAGCAGCATCCTGTAAACTGTATTTAGGAAGCCTTAGCTGTTGTAGCACAGGCTTGAGAAATCCACTCTGTTTAGGAAACTGTTTAGTCCCCTTTGTTGAGGAGCACAATGACAGAAGCGCTGCAGAGCAAAAACCTGCTGCTTTTCTTTCCTTCTCCTGTGGTTTGCCTTTGGATCAGAAATGCCCATAGAAAGATTTTTAAAGAAAAGGGAAAGGAATGATGCTGATTTAAAAAAAATAAAAATTCAGTTTCAGACAGTCAGTGTGGAGAGGGGTGAGGAACACTGTGTTCCTGCTGGTGGCTTGCTAGAGGGGTCTTATGTAAGGCTGGTTTCTTTCTGGCAGCAGTGCAGAGCCCCCGATGACAGTGTCATACTGCTAATTAATACACACCAGCTAGAGGTGAGTCCTCAGTGGCTGCTTGTGTGTGTGCTCATTTTTGTGTCTACATGGGAGACTTAGAAAGCAATGCTGATTGATTATTAAAGGGTCACAGATGCATTTTAATTACACTGTGAGACCTAAGGTGCCTGTCTGAAACTAGATTCTTATTGGAATATCAGTGTAGTCCAGATGTAATCAGTTTTAATGAAAGGCATTTTCAGTGGTGGACTAATGAGATCACCCTCAGCACACCCACTAAATGTATTGTTGTGGCTACAGGAAAGCTATACAAATACACTATTGCTAATATATTTTAGTGTAGCAACTCCACTGGGGCAATTTCTTTTGAACGAAATCTTTAAAAATAAATGGATTCAAGTTTGAAAGAATAGACATTTCAGGAAATTATTTCTTATCATGTGGAGAGCAAGAATGCAAATTGACACCACTCTCGTGTTGAATCTCCTGACCTTCCAGCTCTGACTACACAGTCTTTTCTGGATCCAGTTGGCTTGGCAGGAAGTCATTGGCTCAGTATGAGCTTCCTGCTTCTGCCTCAGCCTGAAATAAAAACACAGAGAGAAAGTTCTGGCTGGAGACTCCAGCTCTTCACTCTCCACAGGACAGAGAAAGGATATCCTCCTCTCTTCACACACAGTCAGGGAGCTGTTTGACAAAGTGCCAAATATACGATGATATCCCCAGTGTTTCTTTCTTCTTCTTTTATCTCATTAATTTCTTCATTTAAAGTTACGCTTTCATTTAGAGCTGTTAAAGATGTTTCTTAGGATCTATAAACCTTCCTTCCTTTTCCCTTAAAATAAAATATCTAATAAAAGCATAGTTATTATATGAATTCGGTCACTTTAATGACACATATTTGCAGATATATTTAACATAGTTTTGCACATTTGAACTTAACTTAGATAAATAATGCACTGTGTAAAATAGCAGCAAAAAACATTCTTTGGCATTGTCCATACCTACATAGTTATTTTTACTCTCCATTTTGGCCTTTCATGCACATGTAAACAGCATTTTAGGTCGCTGGAAGTAGAGCTTTTAAAAACTGCTTTTTTGGAAACTCGGTTTGTGTTTTTACTTGTGGAAAAGGAAAATAAGATTTTGTCTTGCAGCATCAAAGCTGTGTACTTTTATTTGGTTTTTAGTCAGATTGTGTGTCATCTTATTGGCCAGTTTTTCTATATGGTTGGGGTTATATCACAACTTGTTTCTTTGGCATGCCTTTGACAGGACTTGATGTTTGTGTTTTCATATAGACAGGGATATTTTCTAAATTAAATTGAGAATACCGTGCCTTAAAAAGTACTGTTGTGAGTGTGGGTGTAATGTTACAAATCATAAGCAATCAAACAGACACTTCTTTCTGGATCAGTTCTAGATTTTGCTGCTGCAGCCTGTCTTGGTTTTATTATCAGCTTGTTAGCTAGCAAACTGTAGATGTAAACAGATATTGCCGTGCAGTTTGGCTTCATAATGATGCATGTTATGTATTATGTATTAAACATATGAAACAAAGAAAGAAATTAGTAATTACTGTTATGATGTAGTTTGCAAGAAATACAACTTATGGTAATGAAAAAATAAGGACAAAAACAGTAGCTCTTTAAATAAATTCATTTATTTCCTTAGGTTTGCTATTCATAATTAATACAGACAAAAGCAATACTCGACTACCAAAATTTATAAATCATTATAATCATCTCTTGTGTGCATCACAATAAACAGTATATTGAATTATGTACACTGGAAGACAACACATTCAAACTGAGTGAATCAAAGATGAGTGGATAAAGAAAAATCTGTCTATGGACACAGAAATGGGGAAAGCGCATTTAGACATGTCGCGAACAGAGTTCCCAGCCATGGAAAAACAAAAACACTTGGCAGAAAGAGAAATGTACAAAGAGCTAAGCAGCTCCTGCTCATCACAATAAAGAAAAAGAAATCAATGCAACATTACATTTGGTTCCACAGTTGTAAACTAGATTTTATTCATGTCACTATTGCATATGCCATTAGGTAAAGTGTGTCAACAAGGCAAAGAGATTTCTATAGTAAAATAGACAAAGATAATTTTTTTTCCCATATAGTCACTGTGAGGGAGAAAAGAATAACATAAACTGTATTTCCCAAAACGCCCCCATCCCCTCTTTAAAAAAATCGGTAGCCAAAGTCTTTACAGAGGAATATCATCGCAACATATTTTAAATCTAAGTACTTTATGTATATCCAATAGATTTTTTTCTTTAGTTAAACTCTATATACATAATATACACATTCAAGATTATGAAGATAAATAGATACCACGACTTAGTGTGGTAAAGCTCCAATATTATTTCACTCTTGTCAAAACCATTTGCACATTGTTTCTGAGGTGTTTCCACCAGCTCAACGATACATTCAGACATAAAATTTTACAATCTACTGTACACTAAAGGGGTAGAGAGCCAGTTGGAGTTGCCACAGCAGACGGCACAAAGACCACAGTTAGGATACCGATAGAGTGCTTTAAATTTACCTTGAAAACAAATACCCTAGCGGCCATTTTGGAGGTTCACAGAAAGAGTCTTGATTCAGATTTGTTTTTTCTTTTAATAATTTCCCCCCAACTGGATTCATCAAATTAAAACAAGCCAGTTTTTCTAAAGAGGAAATAACAAATTTTTCCTCTAGCAAATTAAACTGTGAATATTGCAAACAGTAAAGTTAAAGGTTTTGTGTCTACGAGTTAACATTAGCAACATTTGCTAACAGTCCTAGCATTACCGAGCTTTTGATAACATTAGCCAGTTTGCTTACTTCTGAAATTTCTTTAGACTTATTAGCTTTACACAGTATGTTAGCATGTTCAGAAACAGAAAAACATACACATACAGATTGTTCTCTTAGGAGTTCAGACATATATTGGTCTGGAATAAACAGTTGCTAATGGGGGGGTCACAGGTAGCCACAGGCTAATGGTAACTAATAATAGCAAACGTTAAATAGACACATTTGTGTGATACATCTTTGTTATGTCCATTTAGTTATCATTATATTTATTACTATTGCTGACTTCTACTCTTCTTTGCTTGGGCTAATGCATTGTACTGTCACGAAATAATTAATAATAATAATAATGATAATAATAATGGATACTTTATTGATCCCCATGGGGAAATTACTTGTTTTTCTCTGCATTTGACCCATTCACTCAGTGAAGCAGTGGGCAGCCCACTAAGCAGGCGCCCGGGGAGCAGTGTGTAGGGACGGTACCTTGCTCAGGGGTACCTCAGGGTAGCCGTTAAGTGGATTCGAACCGCCGACCTTCCGATCATGGGGCGACCACTTTACCTACTGAGCTATCCCTGCCCCAATTATTACATAATAATTCAATTACAACGGCTTGCTTTAATTCGTAACCTTATATAATTTTCTTCAGCTAGCTCTAATTTTGTTATACTGTCTGCAAAGTAATCATATTTTCCAGACAGTTGACTCTTCCGTGAGCCTCCGTGGGGGTGTCACATGTGGCTGTGGGCCTCTCTTGTGCTACATTTTCTTTGCTGCCCAGCCCTCCTCCCCCTCGGTGCCCCGTTCCCCTTTTCTTCAGCTCTCCCTTGCCGACCAGATATCGGCTCAACTGCGCTCCCCAACCTCAACAGCTATCGTTGGCTTCACCCCTCCGTTATCACCTCGCCTAGACAATTGTACAGTCAAACGATATCACAGCAGGGCGACCTGCATCGAGCTAAACAGCAGGCCGTAGGTTTGAAGGTAGGAGTGTGTGAGGTTTTCAGGCTCAAGTGACTGAGGAGCTGTGGGAGGTACAGTGCATTCAGATGCCTGGTGTTGTGGGGGTCTGAGCTGAGTTATATAGACATGCATAACTCTTGAAGACATTTAGAAATATATTTCTTTTAGTCCAGCACTTCTGATTGGACAAAAAATAAACTAAGGTACAATTAATAAGAAATTATTAATTAAGAAAATACTTTAATATCAATACAATAAATCAGCTCTCAAGCAGCCCCACAGTACTGTACATTTCTTAAATAATATATAGATTTAATGGTAAACTAGGCATTTTACTTTCCACAAGAGAATAACAATATAGAGATGTAGGTCCAAACAAACATACAATAATAGAATATTTATCACTTGTTTCATAGAAAACATAAGGACAGTATAGACATTAAGGCATTGTGTAGGTCTTTTCAGACATTCATCATCCAAAAATAAATAAAGTATCTAATCTAAGTATACTCAGTGTACCTTAGTATCCTCTCTCCCTTGGCCATTTCTAGGTTTCATTGTTCACTGGCATAACTGTTGGTCGTATTTTTGTCAGAAACACGCACACACATGCAGGCAGTCATAAAACTACCCTCAAGTAAATAAATAGTATTTGGGTACCATTAGACTTCTGTTATTGTCTGACTATCTTCTGTGCTTGTGCCAAAAACTGGGTCACAGGAGAAATGGCCTCTAAAAGTGCAGGAGACACACCGATTCACAACACATTAACACACCCATCCACACAAACACACCTGCCCTGCCATCAGCAAATCCATGACATGCATAGATGGTGATCTGCTTGTGTCCCAAGTGTGTATTTGTGATGCCGAGGGTCCACACAGTCTTTTCGGGCTGCAGAGCCCCGTAAAAGGGCAAAGTTTGGGGTTTTTTGTTGTTTTTTTTTTTTTTTTTTCTCTCTTCCTTTTGAGCAGCAGGTCAGTCAAGATGCCAAGTCAGAGGACAGATCAAGTCCTTCAGTCTGGAAGAGATCACAAGAGAGAGAAAACAACAGTTAATAAAAATATTTAACATTTTCATTCTTACAGTGGCTAAGCCAAATAAACTAGTACACCTCAACTTGCACCCTCTAACGATCATATGCATATTTGGTCATTTGCATCCAACTGTCAAGCAAAGCACACTCAAATTCTTGGCATGTAAATCCACGCAAATAAGCCTCACTTTAAGCAGTTTAATGAATGGAGACTTAAAGCCTCAATTTTCTTTGTTTGGAAACAAAATGACTAAATCTTGTGCGAATATCATCCAAGATCTAAGAACTGTTTTTTCATAAAGCACCTGTAAGGTCAGCTGGCCAAACGCTGCTCTATAGCACCACTAGTGGCCAAAAAGACCCACACTGCACCTTTAATGCTGCAAAACATCCAATGACTTGACAAATCTGGTTCTTCGACAATTCAAAACACAAGTTCTTTAACTAGAAAACTGTAACAGTCATCCTAAAAGGAAATGACCCGTGTTAGTAGTCTGATAGTTTCCCCACAAACAACACTGGTGCCAATTAAGCAGCTCTCTTGAGGCAACAGACATGAGGGCCTCTGAGAGAACAGTGTTCACTCTGTAAGGTACACATGTACTGTACAGAGTGAACTCATTCACAGGCTCAGATTAGGGTTTTGTGTGTCACAATAACAAGGAGGCACAGGGAAAAACAGCTTAAATATCAAGTGGGTGCCACACACATGGGACAGTTCTGAACATATAGTTTTACACATCTAAAACAACAACACGTTTGTTTTTTTTACATCAATATCACACATGTTGTATAATCTGACTCTAGCCTGGTTATTGATTTAAAGGCACTTTGGTATTTGAAGCTATGCCTCTTATCCACAGAGCTAATGTTGGGTCATTTTGACCTCACATTTCTAGAGCTGCTACTGACTAAATATGAAGATCTTTTGTCCAATAAAAAGTATCCTGCAGCTGAAGGTGTTAAAAGTGTGTTTGTGTGTATGCTGGGCCTTATTGGATAGTAATGTTCTGATCTTAACACACCAGCTGTTTAGCCCAGGAAAGACTTGAAGGACAGTTTGTGTGTGGTGGGGCAAAGGGGCTCATCCACAGCAAGCATAATTACATAATCTAGGATGCAGAAAGATGAGGAGGGGGTGGGTGTTCCTGTCATGCTGCTCTGGACACACGCTTAGCGCAGCTACAAGCGGTACAGCAGCATCTCTAATATTAAACAAACGGAAAGGAACTGTGGCTGCATTTATGCTGCAATAGACGATAAGAATGGAACATTTGTTTTCTTTCTGTGGAAATGCAGCCGCGGTAGGATCTGAAAAAGACAGGGAGCATCAATGTCCTTAAACAGTTTGAGCTAAGAAAACTTTAGCACTGTAAGGCTGATGAAACCCTGGGGAAGAAAAAAAAAAAGCCAGCTGAACGACCTCAAATATGCGCAGCGATCAGGCTGTTTGTGTTAGTTCCTGAAAAGCTGCCATTTTTGGATCTGTCATTCAGCGCTCTTATAAACAAGCAGCCCAGTTCTCTTTCACAGAACCACACGTTTAGATCTTTTGAAGATATTTTAGGCCCCATAAGATGATAGTGTAGCTGAGGAGGATGTTAGAGATGTTAATCACTAAATCCAAAGATAAGTCCCTCGATCTTATATGATTTTTCAGAGATTGACTATAATGACGAGATCATTTTACAGTCAGGGTCAGATTTCTGTTGAATTCAGCTTTATAAACATGTTCAAATTCGGACAAAACATCCTAAATGCCCGCACCTTACATTACGCATTCCCCAGCTCCTCTCCATGGAGCATCCACCGGCTCTTGCTGATCTACCCTTGGCCGTCTAATCTTGCCCGCAGAGGCTATAATCTCATCTGGAGCCGTGGCTGGTTAAATGTGGGGAACGCTGGCCACGCAGTTATCTAGCAGCTAGCGCTTCTGTCTGGAACATCCCGGCCTACTTTAGCCCCCCTCCTTCTCACTGAGCCGTGACACACACACACACACACACACACACACACACACACACACACACACACACACACACACACACACACACACACCCCATTGGAAACTCTGACATAGGAGCCTTTGGCATTACGTGTTTGTTCTCCATATATCATGTAACATGGCATTTCTGGAGTTCCTGCTTTGGTTGTTTGCCGTTCTTTGTTATTTTAGTAAGATCCCAACTTCAATTTTCCTCTGATGCAGGTGTAAATAAACTATTTAACAGCCGGCATGCGTGTGTGTTCAAGGGTCAGGGTATAGCAAGAATGGATTGTGTAATCAGGCTAATGGGTACAATCAGGTGTCATCTTTAGGAGTAAATCCACAAATTGCGAAAAAAAAAAAAATGTTTTTTTAAATGTGGCTGTAAAATCCAAACAGAGCTCTTTGTTGGGGTAAACATTTAAAGAGGATGCAATAGTTCCAATGCAACCATTAAATGCACAATTTATCTGCTAGTAATTGTGCCATCAAGTTTTAATATTTCGAATGGAGTTTGAATTTCCTGTACAAAAACCCATTTTTAGCAAAAAAGCAAAACAAGATACTTTTCCCCCCTACCATTTATCTTGTGACGCATAACACAAATCTCAGCCCTTACTTTGGGAACTGAATAACAACCTGGTCTACTGGGCATGCTCTGAGTAACTTAGTAATGCATGGCTGGGCAACTTAGACCGCTTTTGCTTGCTTCCCCCTCTGACATCAAGGACACGAATCAGTGGAAATTTGTGTAACAGATACACAGTGCATGCAGTGGGTGCATTTACCCACTGCATGCACTTTGCAATGACATCACTCACAATACAACCAACCGAATGACGTCAGGGGGGAAGTGGGATTTGAGGAGATGGACGCGGATGTCTCTAATCTGGCCAACAAATTACACACACACACACACACACACACACACACACACACACACACACACACACACACAGAGAACTGATACACTCTGTAGCCTGTGGGCGCAGCAGATGGTCTGGGTTGGGGGTGGGGGTGGGGGGGTTAACCGGTTTGGAGTTTGGGTGTGTACTGCAGAGAGAAATATAGCAGGATATATGTACGTTTACCAGGTAGTTTGTATGCATGTGTAAGGGAAATCAGTGTAATGACAGTGTGTAAAGAAAGAACAGGATGGCAGGTGTTTAACCCCCCCCCCTTAACAAACCCATGCGCACTCCGGAAAATGGCCATCTGCCACTAGCACTCAGGAGGGACTTGAAGTGACACAGCAGGGCTCCTTTTGGACTTGCAGCCCCCTTAGGCCTCAGTCTATTTCCCACCTTCTGCTAATGTTTAGTTAAAATTGAAGCCCACAGATAAACACCGCTATTCTAGGTATAGATTTATAACACGTGCATGTTTCCAGTTTTTGGAAAGTTTCACTAGTTTGCTAACTATTTCTGTTTTCAATAAGTGTCTTTCTAGCAGTAGTGTTCCAAAGGTTTCAGACCAAATTACCTTGCTATTATTACAAGTGTGCCACAGAGCTCCATTCCTGGACCTCTTTAATTCATCCAGTACACACACACACACACACACACAATATCACTTGTGCAACCCAAAACTGTACCGTGTATCTTAAGACAAGATGACATCATTTCATACGCCATTATTATATAGCTTCCCTTGATCTGGCTATTGCAGTTCTGTTTTGGATACATTTGAGAAATCTCTTGCTAAACACTAGGTTTTTTTAAGCTCAAGGGAGCTCAAGATTGTTATGTCACAGTCCAAGCTGATAATAAAGTATACAGAGATGGATGCTGCTTTTAAAAGTTAAATTGTGCATGTCAGAAACTCATTCTGAAACTCATCAGAATGGTGAGCTGCTATGTTGTAATTTGATACAACTGTACAGATGACTGTTATGTCTATTCTGATAAGTATATTAACAGCAGAGAAAGAATTCTGAATGCCCAGTTCCTTGTATGCATACACATACACGTGTACTCAATAAAGCAGATTCTGATTCTGCGCTTTCCAGACTGGAAATAGCAACAAGAAGCTGAGGTTTCAGAGGCAACAGTGCATGGCTTGGTTAGCAGCTGCAAGAAGGGCAAACTTCACCTTTAACAACATTTTGGAAATTATGCTTTTGTGATCACTGCAGTCGTTTTGCATCAGCCCAAAATATGGATCTCTTGTTTTGAATGCATGCAAAGTGTCCAACGTGAACACAAACACATCTGCACCATGAGCATTTAAGCAGGTTATTTCCCCAAAAAGTGATACAGAATGCACTTCATCCATTCCTGATGCTTGTTTTTTTACATAAAGATGCTTGCATCACAACTTTCTGCAAAAAAGATGTGAAATCCACCTAATTTTAAGGAAAGTGTCTGACAGTCAAACAGATCAGGTCCAAACCCACTGCCTAATGTGTTCCCCTCAATGCTTAAACAAAACGTACAGCCGTAAGTCTAGTGAAGGACAATCATATCAATACAGCATTAGGAATGATCTCTTCAATCATCACAGGAAGCAGGAGCTGATTGGTGCCGTCAGATAAAGGTATTAGTCAGAGGTGGTGGAAACAGAGACGGCTGACTTGGCTAATCTGAGTCTGGTACAGAACATCCACCTGGCTGAGCTGCGGCTAGCCAGGGCCGCAAGTGGAGACAGCCTACTTGGGTAAGCGCGGCAGTAAACACCGCCTCTGAGTCACATGGCCTGGCTCCCTGACAAAACAGGAGGTAAACAAACTCCTGATACTTATGCCAGGCATTTAAGCTCACTGGAGGTGGAGCATAGAGAAAAACAAACAAGAAAAAACAACAAACCAGGAAGCAGCACGTCACGTTTTTTTTTCAAAATGCAAGGCTGTCACATGGAAGGAGGAGCAATTTGGGTGTTTAGTTGCTTTAATCCTCACTTTAGAGTGAAAGTTACCCACCGGGCCAAACTGCATTTACCTGCGAGTATAAAATTAATCAGCAGGGGTGTTTGGCTGTATTGAAAACCTGCAGACTTTTGGGTCAGAGTGGCACACGGTCCAGGAGCCCAGTGTGCCGTCCCTATAAACACGGGATCAAAGCCCTCCGCCAGCAGGGCCAGGTGCCAAAATCCTCCCTTGCAGAATGCTCTGACCTCCTTCACCCTGCTTCACCGCGCAGCAGAGGAACCGGGTAAACAAGGGCTCCCGCTCTCCCAGAATGTACCTCAGTGGAAGAGGGGCCTCACAGATGAGTTTATTTGTTCCTTTAAAAAGCCAGAAAGCCTCCCCTCCCCTTTCTACCGAGCACTCTGCCGCCCCTGCCTCCTTCTCTCTCTCTCTGCTTACTTCTTCTAAGTGAACAGACTAATGAGACAGAAGGGCAGCGGAGTGCACGTGCCATCCTGCCCCATTATGCACGCATTTACTCGCTCTCCCGCAAACAGGCAGGCAGCACTGGAAAACAACACAGCCTACACACTCTCTCTCCCTATGCACATCTTTGCCAAGCATTTAAGGATACAGGCTCCACCGCTGGAAAAAAAAAAAAAAAAAAAAAGGGAAAAAAAGAAGAAGTAACAGAGAGAAAAAAAAAAACACCCTATGTGTACGTGCTAGAGTCCACATGTATGTTCCCTCCCCCTGTCCCCTTCCTCTCCATGGTCAATTCAAAAGCTTTATTAGTGTCATAAAAATATTAGCACTTGTCAAAAACATGAGTTGGGGACACGTGCAAGCCTGCAGAGACAAAAACAAACATGTCACTGTCTCGGTATTGTTACATTCCGCTTTATTTACCAGAGTGCCACTGACTCTCCAAATACTAATAACTTAACAGAACCCCCCCCCCCCCCCCTACCCATTTCTACATCCTAAAAATCAAACCTCCTCACATGAGGGGGGGCTTTGTGGTAAAATAAAAGCCACCGTCTGTTCAATCGGCCTGGAGCCAAAGAAAAGCAAACCCCCTCTCACAGCAACTTTTTCTAACCAGCTCAGCTAGGAATGCAGACCATGACATCCAGTTACCTGATGGCCCTGCTTTGTTGTTTTCCCCTAGTCATTGCTCACAAGGACATGCACATATATCCACTTACACTGGGCCTCACATTGGGGGGTACAACATCCCTCCACCCCCTCCGACCTCTACGTACTTGCAAGCACATGTGAGCTGCATGTCTCAGTTGGATGGCAAGGGTGTCAAAGAGTCACACTTAGCTTTAAAGTCAAAACTGTGCTGCCCCCCACTCCACAGCACTTTTTGTTTGCTTCCCCCATGATCCTTTCGTCTACTGCCCCACACTGGGGCTTTTGTTTTGCTCACTGGGATATTGATCACAGGATGGTGGGAATAAGGGGTCTGTAGAGGTCACATTGATGTGCAACACATCCTAATGCCTACCCAACTGAAAAACAACAGCCGGAAATGCCTGCGGCTCAGAGAGACATTACAGCTGACAGGAAGCCTCCACTAGGATTCCCGTGACATCGACAACTGGGTTATGCCTGCTAATAACCATCCACAGTAAACCAGTTACATACACTTCACAGATAAATATTTAATGACTTATTAGTTGCTCTGGAATTTTTTTGCATGAGGTTTAAAATGAATCTCTAATTTGGAATTTCTGCCCATTTTTGCAACAAACTTCGACTCTTTATAAGCGTCGGTGGAACTCTGAGCTTGTATTTTCGGTATCATCAGCCCACGACAGCAACAGCGAGGCAGCATCCTGCTCTGTCACGGTGCTTGTTTACTTCACAGCCCTCAGCCTGGTCACGTTTCATAGCAGTCACATGGTGTGTTCACATGTTGTGGGAAATACTGCAAATTCTCTGATAGTGATCTTAAAAGCAGTTAAGAGTATCTTTAAAATTGCTGCTGCTTTCCTCGCTTTATTTGGGCACTCCCAATTCCCAGTAGCACCCTAACATTTAAGCACAAAGAGATTAACTACTCACAGAAGAACTCAAAAGTAGAAGCTTAAAATGAGCACTTGAAGGCAGCATCCGCTGCTGAGGGCCAGTTTGAATTTGAATCTAGAGGAAATTCAAGTCTCTCATATTTTTTTTCCTCCCAAATTTTTCATCTGTGCAGTACCGCTTTCTTTTTAATTAAAGAGATGCCTCCCACATTCCTGAAACCCTTCATTCCCTGTGCTAAAATCTGACTGTTTGGATATTTTATTCAGCAGTATCTGACATAAACCTGACCCACCTTTGGCAGTGGTTGCAGCCTCCTTGAATCCCAGGCAGACATATGGTGAGCTGTGCAATCCATTGATGCCCCCTTTGCAGCTGCTGGTGGGTTTGAAGCCGACCAGGTCCTCACACTTCTCAAGGTTCAAGGCAATATAGTTGAGTCCATTGGGGTAACCCTCTGAGCTCTGCCGGTTCTCAGGGCTGCCGTACTCCTCGTCAGAACCTTCGCTGCTCCGTGACGAGATGTTCTCCACTGAGCTGTGCCTCTTCACGGCGTCGCCACGAGCAAAGGATGCGAAGACCGGGGTCACAGTGGCAGTAGATGAGAACGTTTCAGAGCTGTGGCGCCGGCGTCCCTGTGGATTTGCCCTGATTACCTTGGCAGAGCAGTCAGGGTCCACTGTGGAGGAGGAGTTTGGACCGAGCAGGAAGACCCCAATGTGCTCTGGAATACCCTGGTCTTCCATGGAGCGCATCTTCTCTCTGCTGCCCTGACTACTGGAAAACAGAAGCAGAGAAATTAAGATAAAAATAACTAAAAATGTGACTAAAACTAAATATGAATTTAATTTAAATGACGTTTTGTTGCCACCTGCAGTGAACCAGGATTTTTACCAAAACACACAACCAAATACTTTAAATAAATAATAATTAGTGATAAAACACAACAAACAGACACACACCTTGCTGCGTTCAGAGGTACGAGCTGTGGGGGCAAACTGGTCATCCCAAATGTCATCTCAGTGTAATCATTTTTCACCTCATCACTGAGGCCCTGGGAGTCTTTCTCACTATCCACATGGTATACGCCATCCTCCTCCGAGCAGGGGCACAAGGTTAGCTCTGGGAGTGTGTCCAAGCGCTCAGCAGGAGTGTCAGCATCCTTGGGCGAGTGTGATCCCAGCTCCAGGTTTATGTAATCTGCTAGAGATGACCTCCCAGGACCCCCACCGCTGGAGCCCAATGATGAAGACTGGCTCTCTGTGGATACGACAGGGGGCGGAGAGAATCTGGCACCACTGAAGTCGATGTTAATGTACTCCCCAGGGCTCCTGGGCTCCCCTGGGAGGGGATGTTCATTCATGCTGGGCAGGGTTCTGAGTGTGTCCAGAGACAGCCTGTTAGGCCTGCCCAGCCTCCCCCTGTAGGAGAGGTTCTCAGCCCGGCTGTGTCTGATTGGGGAGGGTGCTGAGGGGCACAGCGGTGAGGAGTGAGCTGCACTGGGTTGCATCACTGAATAATAGTCAGACTCCCCAGGTCTCTGCCTCAAACTCTGGGGACTCATCAGCACATACTGGCTGTTATCTTCATTCTTGGAGGCCTGCAGTTTAGCAGGTAGTGTGAGGGAGCCGGTCTGATATGCTGATCTAACTGATGTGGGTTCAGCAGCCAGCAGGCCCAAGCAGTAATCTGGTGGAGTCTGGAGAGGAGGTGGGTTTCCAGGGGACATGTTCATGTATTCACCATGCCGATCTGGGCTTTCCATGGAGGATTTAGCGCCACACCACATTCTCATGTATCCGTTGTCTTCTAGGGAACTGGAGGAAGGGGAGTTGGTCTTGTAGCTGCCACTGGCAGCCGCCTGAGGATGCACCCTAGGGTTCACAATCTGCTTCGGTGCAGAGACGCACATGGGGCTCATAGGCACGTAGTTGTCTGCCTTGCCAGACTGAGGTGCTATACCTGGTATCATGGGCATGTAGCCATCGTCACCAAGGTTGCTGCTGGAGCTTCTGGATGAACCGATTTCAATATCACCGTAATCCTCCGGGTAACACACTTTGGGTGAGGCAGAGTGGGAGTTCTGTCCGTGGGTCATCTTCATAAGCGTGTACTCATCCAGAGAGGCTGAGGACAACGGCGCTACCACCCTCTGTTGACGCGGTGTGGTGAGGGAGTGTGTTCTTTTCCTGTAAGCCAGACTCTCACCCCTGTTGCACCTGCTCCCATTTACTCCCTCCATTATCATGTAGCCACAGGGGTCACTAGTGTCACGGGAAGGAGGAGTGCTAGACAGGGAATCGGGGGTGTCACTGCGAGTAAAGGGGAGGAACCGGAGTTCACCTGGACTGGAACTGTAATCATCACACAGCATGAAGCCAGTATCGCTGAGAGAGCCCGAAATGGAGGCACTGCAGCTGAAGGGGCGCCTAGCTTTGTCAGGAGTAGAGATCCTGCCCCCCCCTCGTGGAGACATGCTAATGGGGCTGGAGACAGCGGGAGGGGAGTTGGACACTGGCATCGAGCGGCTGTGATGGAGGTTGTATGTGGACTCCAGCATCCTGCAGGTGCGCCCATTGCTGAGGGTGTAGGATCTGTTCAGGGGATTCCCAGAGTTTGGACTGGTGGGACTCCCGTTTACAGATATGGACATTGACACAGGCCGGGTCACACTTCCGTCTCCCTCGCTGGATGTTCTTATCCGACAGGGCGTGACCTTCCTTCCTGGGGATGTGGCTGCCATGCTGTCGGTTCTGGATCTCCTCACCAGGCCCGTCTGACTTGGGGGGGGATTGTTCAGGTTGCGCCGCGTGGGCACAGAGATGGGGTTGGTGCTAGCAGACTGGCTTTTGCTCCTCGGCCTGAACTCAGACAGCTCCTTCATGGCCTTCATGGCATCCAGGATCGTTTCGTGGATGTTCTGTGCCACCACCGAGTCCTCCGCCTGCATCCAGAACTCCCCGGGCCCCGTGACCGCAGAGCGGCCAACCTCTATGAAAAAGAAGCTGTCTGAGTGGCCACATCTCCTGATATTCATGAGCTGTAAACTGACAGCAGCTGTTTCAGAGTTCAGTTTCACAAAGCTGATGGTCCTGCTGGACAAACACAGCCTGTACACTCCAGTGAGGTTCTTCACCTGACCTAAACCTTTGGATTTCAAGTTGACCTGCCATACCTCCTTGTAGGTAGGTGTTGCCGGAGTGAGGAGTCCATAACTGGCCTCTTCAAAGCCAACTAGAGAGGAAGTGGAAGCAGGACTGTCATACACTTTCCCCTCAGCTATTAAATCAGTCAAAACCCTGTACCAGCTCTCCTGCTCCTGCTCGTTGTCTGCAGCTACGGCGAAGTATTCGTCCTTGGTGTAGAGGGCGATGAGGTGCTTGTGTTTGGCGTCGGCGCGTTTGTTTACGCACAGACAGGAGTCCAAAGTTATAACCCGTTTCGCGGCGGACTTGTTTCTCCATTTCTTCTCGCTCTCATAATACTCCAGGCGGGCCGGGCAGCGCTCGATCGGCTCCCGGAGCACAAAAAATCGCCTGTGTCCGTGCTTCTGCTTCCTCAGGTATCCGCACTTCTTCACCCCATTCGTCCCATTAGATAACAGGTGTCCTCCCGTCGCCGGAGGACTTGCCATTTTCCCTCCGCTTTTCTTTTCAAGTCCAGATCGGCAAATTCCTCTTGCTTTTTTTGTTCGAAACTCACAGCAAAACGCAAAATAAAGAAATTATTTATAAATATATAATACAAACCGCTAAAAGAAAAAAAAAATCTCTAATCCATTGCAGGATATGTCCGCCACGGCAGAAGCAACAGTGCAGTGGGGACCAGACTGATCTGATCCAGGAGAAAAACAACATGTGACGCTGCTGCTCTAAAAACAGAATAAAACACACAGTCATAAGGGGGCGGGGGGTCCTGCAGGGGCCGTGCCTGTCCGTCACGCCAAAGCGTCGCCGACTATTGGCTGTTTTACTCACTTGAAACAAACAAACCCCGCCTCCCTCCCTGCTTCTCCAACAGCAACCTCTCTCACGTAGAAAACGAAAATACCAGCGAGTCCATTGAGGAACGTGAATTCCTATTTCCCACTGTAAAACGAAAGCGTCACGCACCCCCACTACCTCATCCCGCCCCCTCCGGGGTGTTTTCTTTCTTTTTTTCTGTTTTTCTTTTAAAACACCGACACCTCACTTCAAAATATATCCATGTTTGTCGATGTGATTGGCAGGCCAATTGAGCCCGTTTGGATTAATGGGGGATTTGAAATGTGCAGCATAATGCTGGATTGTAACCCTTTATTTCTCAAGCGGGGACGCTGTAAACAAGCCTGACGTCCCACTTATTATATAAGGCGTGTTGTGGCCTATTTTTATACCTGTGGGTATTCCTATCCAACTGGAACCTCGTGTTTCCTATTTGAGCGCATCTCCATTTATGCTCACATCCAACTGCCCGACTATATTCGGTGATAATTAGGGTGATTAGCTCTTGTTAAAGACTAGTAGTTAAACATATGCCATTTTATGACCAGTAGTCAATGTAGTAAATTAGCTTAACAGCTGCAGGCCATATATTATCCTTTAGTTCTAATGGTGTGCTATGTATGTAGTTTAGTCTCTATTATACTCTTGAATAAAAGAAACATAATCATTTGTAGTTCATTAGACAAAATGTGCATTACTCTGTATCCTTGATCAGCTGTGAATGTCTGACACTGGTTTCTTGAGAATGTTTTATTGCTGAATCATGTGAAGAAGGCCGTAAGAGGGAGACTAGGTGTCTGGGCAGAAGAGATAAAACCACATTCTTTACCCCCCTTCCAATTTCACACAGAAAGACAGGGAGGCAAGGTCAGGAGCCAGGCTCACTAAGAATTAGAAAAACATGTGAAGATGCAGCTTTTATGACAAAGAGGGGGGCTGGGATTAGCTATAAAAGTCTGTGAAAGTTGCCACCATTTTGAGACATGCTGTCGAACCTCTGCAGGCATCTCTCCCGTCCGGACGTTGTAATGCTCTTATTGTTGAATTGTATGGAAATAAATGATTGTTGATTGAGCATTTATACACCGAGTATTGTCCTTCCTTCAGCCCAAAGATTCAAAGAATTGGGAGAATTCAACACTCTTTAAAAACTGTCTTTTTTTAAATGATGGGGAATGAAAAAGCAGAGAATGGTGGGGAATTCGTTGTTTTTTTTAGTCTTGGGTTCGGTATTCCCTTATGCTTATGTTGTACTTTATTTCCAAAATGTTCACACTGAATGAAAAACAGCTATCTCACAGAGAATAGTAGGAAAGGCTGAAGTAAACACCTCAGAGGCTTATGTACGAGCAAATTCTGCGGAAATGCTGCCATCATCTGTTTTCTTGGGCTCACTGCACAGCGTGTGATTCGGGGAAAACAAAGCAAAACTTTCCCTGGATCATATTTATAAAGTGTACGAACAGGAGCAAACCTGCACACAACATTCGGCATTAGAAACAGCTGCAGGCAGCAACAAATGGGACTGTTGTTGACATTTGACTGGCAGCCTTGGCGACAACATGAAGGGAAGGGTGCCGAATACGGTTGTTTTGCTGTTGATGGGAACGACACGTACAGGGTTTATTTAAGCACTCATTTGGATGCCTTTTTAAACCTCTGTACGACTCGTGGGCTCTTCCATCTTTAGTGTAAGCTCAGTTAAAAATGCAATAACACCAATTTTACACCTTCTCCAAGTATCATAATCCAAAGCCTAAATTTTGATTTTGTTAATTTTGTCTGATGCACCTTTTAGACCTCAGTACTAATGGATATATCATAGTTTGAATAGCAAAACTATATTCAGTGTAATGCGATTATGACATAAAGAAACATGAAGAATGATTTATGCCCCTAATTTACGTTTTCTCATAACTCACCGTAGACAACTTCGGAAAGCATGCTCTGGGTAAATATTTGAGAGGTTTCACTTTTATCTAAATGATTTTACAGCCCATCATTAGTTGTGTTTCAAAATAATGTTCTAATGAGGAATAAAAACCTTAATAATACTGACTGAGTGAATACTATACATGTAAACAACGTGCCAAAGGTGTGGTTTACAGTTTTAACTCGCTTGCTCCTATTTCGCTTTCAGTTTATGTCTTAGCTCAGTAACTTTCACTTCATGTTAAAAACAAGCTGCCTGTTTTGTCATGAAAGCAGAGTATGATAACAATAAAGTAATAATGTCATTAACGTAGGATGTTTGAGGATTCTTTCCGGCTCAGTGAACTTTATTCTAGACCAAAAAAGACTTTAAATGGTCCCGATACAACTGAAAGACCCCTTACTTAGTAATTATAGGGTTTTCAACTGCCAGTATTGACAACATTAGGGATAAAACAGAGTGTCTCTTTTAGTAAACATCCACAGCCTACACATCCCTATACTCAAATTCTGATTGTAATTCATTTGCCAAACACATCAGAAACAAAGTTTAATTGATACTAAAGTTATTGTTCCTCATGTTTTCTAGCTATTGTGATAATATTAATTATTCTGAATTCTTTGGGTGAAATTATGATTTTTTTTTTTACAGTAGATCAAAATAAAGTTTCTTAAAATAAATGTGTTTATTTTTACATTTTTTTAAACCAGTAAAATCCAGTGTTAATAGTCATAGTTGCACTAGTAAAGTAAAACGGTGGCAAATGGAAGACTGAAGGGAGTGTGATACCAGATCAGTACAAAGCTTTATATTTAGCTCTTTTAATCAGTACCATGTGGTGACTTTACTGAAAGGCAAGCACTGTGCCCCCACCACCGCCACACTGACACAAACATACAAAAACATCTTTTTCCACTGTTAAACAGGACAAATCAGACCTCAAACATAATGTGCTGCCTTTCTTTTATCATCTCGCCAGCTTGCCTGTATGAATGGACATTTTCACCTTTCTGGCTGAAGAATTGCAAAGACTTGTGTAGTTACATAAATATCAAATATATTCACCCAAAATATTTATCATTAGCTCGCAGTGGAGACTGGTGGAGGAATGTCTTAAAAACCATTTTTAAAGCAAAAGAAGCAACATGTAAAACTGCATTACTGGCAAGTTGTACGTAAATGATCAAAACTTCAAATAACTCTTCAGTAGAATAAATGTCTTATATCAGTGTGACAGGGATTGAAATGACTGCTGAAGGTGTTAAAACTGATGTCAAACATTTCATACTTTCATACTGTTTAATCTACAGTGATGCATCATATTCTATAAAGTCTTATGTTTGTATTGGCTAAAAAACACCTTTTAATGCTCTTGGGAAAATACCCCTACACCTTGATTTAAATAGAAATGCCTTAAATATTTATTAATAACGAAAAATAAAAAATAAAATATCTGCGTGTGATGGTTAACTGTCAATTTCTGCAGCGTGATTAAAATGGACTGAAAAATGAATGTAGCATGCAGCAGAAAGGTTAAACTTCCAACATTCATTCAACAGAGTGATTTCTCATAGCTGTTATCCTGAACCTGTTTAGTTTGCCTGTTTTATTAAACTGGATTTGACATCTTCTCTTCGTCATTAGGAGGCTTTCTTTGCTAATGTACTAAAGGAGTGATAAGAAGTTTTTCACACTGCACCTCGTCTTCAATACGTCACGCATATTGGCAAAGGTGGTCTTTAAAAGAAAAGCCATCTATTATGATGCTAAACCCCAGACGCTCGTCTGTTTGCTAATGGTTGCTCCATTTTGACACAGTGCAGTTCAAATAAATTTTAGTTATATAGCACCATCACAATAACAGCAACCTAATGGTGCTTTATATTGTTAGGTATAGACCTTGAAATATTAGAGAGGGAACCCAAACAATCTGGTGATTGCTTATGAACAAGCACTTGGTGACAGTGGGAAGAAAGAACTCCCTGTGAAAAGGAAAAGGCCTGGGTTATCAGAGGAGCTTTTTAATCATGAAGACATGCAGCTAGCAGGGCTAAAAAAAAGATGCAAATATTTCTCTTGTAGCTGTATGACTTGTTCCATTAGTTATTTACAAAAGAAGCTTAGAAATTTTCAAAATAAGACTTAAATAATCGGAAGACTTTTGGGGGAAAACCTGGTTTTGTTAGAAGACTTTGCATCCATCCCACATTAGAAGGTGCAGCTCTGATTTGTAGAAGTTAATTTCCAAATTTATTAAACATTTAAATTTACAATAACAGACTACACAACAGTAGCCAACAAATTTCATTACAGTAGATGTATTTCTGAAAGCGCTGATGTTTAAGGAAGTTTTTCTCTGTTATCTGTTATCTTCTTCATTGTGGCAATCAGGTCATAAATTAATCCTCTAATTGGAGGTTGGCGGCTCCCTTACTTGGACACTGGCCTTTTGGCGGCACCTCAGCCAACTTGACGATTAAGTTTGTGGCCCACACAAACAGGTGAATTGAGAACTACAGGCAGTTATGATGCCTTTCCAACCAGTGCCATGATGTTACTGTCCTTGAAGATGCCCTCAGACAAAAATTGTTGTAATAGTAAAGGATGAGACTTTGGACCTTCTTAAAAGTATAACAGCTGGACAGGGATCTTTCCATTAATTTGTATGGGATCAATCCATGGGCATTGGAAAGATCCAGCTACAGTACTGACACATCCCCTCTGCTCCCCCGAGTCTCTCTTATCAGCTGGTTTACTACAACCGTGTGCTCTATGGACTCCTTCCCTCCTCCTCAACTGCTGTGCCAACATAGGAGTTCTTCAGAAGCAAATCCATGAAGCAATTTGTAACAATCTTGAACATGAAGTGTAATGCATAATTGTTGTTTATGTTACGAGTTTCGTCCTACTCTTCTGTTGTACTGTCATGTTTGTACTGGTACAGCTTCCTACAAGTATTTTATATACAACTAAACCCACAGATAAATACCTGTTAATTTGCACAATTTTAAGGCCCTCATTTTACTTTACTATTGTATGATGACAAAAGATAAAGAAAGCCCTCCAGCTCTTTGAGCCCTCCTGAGGATCGGTAGCTGTGGTGTAAACATCTTTGAGCTTTGCACTTCTTGCTGCCAACAAAGAAAATGAGAATGGCGCAATTGAATAACAATCTTAGGAAAAGACAAAAAACTCCTGTTACACACAAAATCTAATAATGAACAGATAAACAAACAAACAAATATTAATGTAACTCCTGCATTTGGCTTCCACGTTGCATTTCCAAGTTCATATAAATCCCTGCGCTCAGTTCTATTTATGTAAAGCTATAAAATCCTTTCTGTTGTCAAAAAACACAACGTACAGCAAACTGTATAATGTAAAATAATCTAATATATAAATTGTATAAAAATTATATAATCTATTTATATCACTGAAACTCATTATGTATACTAAATCTAAATATACCTAAGAAATGTCACCATATTTGCGGTGATACTGTACTTTATCCAGTAGCGGTTTTTGATACGGGCGACACGGGCGGTTGCCCGGGGCGGCATAGTGGTGGGGGGCGGCATCACGGGCATCGGCAAAGAAAAAAAAAAAAAAAAAAAAAAAAAATTGCTCGTACTCATGCTGCCCCGACGTCATGCCAGCGCATACTGGGGATGGCATAGGCACCGATCGGTTTTCTATCGCCCATTTGCTGGGAGTAAGGGCGAGGTGCCTGCTGCTTGCGGCACAGGGAGGAGAGGGCGGGGTGGCGGGGGATTCTCTGGCTGGCTGGAGCAGCATCTAATAACCAACTCGCAAAATAAAACAAAATAAAAACAAACCAACAAACACGAAAACACCCGACATTATGATACAGACTTATAATTTGCATGTTTTTTCGAAATTCTGTATGCGAAAAGTGAGCGCGAGAGCCCTCGGTGCGCTTCCTCGCTGCTGAAGTCAAAGTAAACTTTATTGTCATCTCCGCTACATACAGTCCAGTATATAGACAGACGAGACGACGAGGCTCCAGTTACAGCAGTGTAAGTAAACAAACAATAATTATAAGAAGAGCAAGAAAATAAATATACACTTTAAGACTAGGGATAAAGGGATCAATAACAATTTAAAATTGCTGCTCTGTCACTTCCGTTTATCGTTTCGAAATAAAATCTGACCCAGTAATTATGGAGCAAATGTGGATGAAAAATATCATCGTCGGTTTTATGAATACATATGAAAATAGCAGAAATACGCCCACCTCAATGGTTCCTCTTTTTAAATTTAATTTCCTTTAAAAATATTGCCAGTTTATTTTACGACTTCCGATGTAATTCGAGTCTGCTGCTGACTTGACCCAGCGCGCACAAGAGAGGAAATCGAGCCAGTTAGCAGCTGAAGCCAAGACAGGTTAGCGCTCTGCTGACACAGACAGAAACATGGTGCCAGCTGCAGTGCTCTTTGTTTTCACACTGACCTGTGTGTGTGGACGAGCCGCGGCAGAAAGAAAACTAGTGTATACGACTGTGGTGAGTAACGTTGAAGGTGTTGAAACGCCGCGAAAGCTGTGCGGAATTCCACAGTGTGTAGACGGTTGCGGAACTACATTTATAATTTAGGAGGTTTTCTGTAACCATCGGTTACTTGTCAACATGTATAGTTTCCTGTCTAGGAATGACATCTGGCAGAAGTCTTTGGAGTCTTTTAGAAACATCGGCATATAAATAATACATTCACGAATAATTATCATTAGGAAATTAGTAGGTAGGTTGAGTGTTTTGCCTCTCACCAGTAGCTAGTATCGTATTGAACTAGAAGGCTGCAATGCTAACCCGTTCTAAGACTGCACACTGAAGGAATATGTCAACGTCAAAGTATTAGAAATTGTCAAATGGCACGGTGTGCACTGACTTCAGACGAAACCACTACAGGAATCCTCACTACATGCTAACTCTGTTAGCAAGTGTCTATCATTACTTTAGTAAGAAACCTGAGGTGTTGTGGGCTGTAATGTTAATGTCACCGCTGGCACCAGGAGCTGCATGACAGGCCTTACCTTTCTGACGTGACAACTTAGCGAACTTAATGAAGTTGGAATGAGCTCTGTCGATACACACAAACACTTAAAAAAAAAACCCGAACAATAAATGTGTAAATGTAGGTCACAGTGATGATAGTGTAGAATGAGCCCAATAGTCAAAGAACAGATGCACAAACTACAAAAGAGCCAATATTTACAGATGATCGGGAACACCGGCATGCCTCATTAAAGAAAAACAAAGTGTTTAAGGATAAGGAAGTTATTGTCTTCAAGAGGCAACAATGAGCTATACACTGCAAGATGTACTGTTTTCTGTTGTCTTCCAGTCCATATGTGTTTTGCTTGCTCTATGGGTGGTGCACATTAGGATCTTTTTTTTGCATGTCTAAGACTACCAACTGAAAAGGGAAAATTGCCTGTTTTTTAACACTTTGTGTATTGGGGAGAGCTCCAGGTCACATGTTCCCAATGTGTTTTAACAGGCATTGGCAACAAAAATGTTGCCATAGTGTGAAATAGGAGATCAGGATATACCTGGACTCATTCTTAGAAACTTACATGGAGAGCCAAGACTGTATTGTAGAACAGATAAGATTAGAAAGGGATAATCCACTCTTCAAATAGACTTGTGTAAACTAGAAAGCAGCATTTCTCTAGAGTGGTTTGAAAGCTGAAATTTAAAACCATTTGATGTGTACTGTAGGATGTTTAGGTGGAACTGCTTGTAATAGGATCTCCTTCACTTGAAACTGATCGTAATCAACCCTCATACCAATGTTAGGGTTCATAAAAGACCTGCTTCATAAATACAGGTTTCACTGTAGCCTTCTTATTATTAAATATGACACAAACTGCATTTAGTCGTTATCCGTGCTGTTTTTAGGGGACTGGTGTTAAAGCCATTTGTCCTAATGGTTTGACATTATAGTGTTTGCTAAGCAGTTTCAGGTGTCTGCTGACTGGGTATTATGTCCACCAGTGATACTGATAAAAGTAGAACAAAGGTTTTGTTGTCAGTATATGCAAGATAAGCTGCAGATGTTGCAAACAGTGATGTGCACTGTCGGGCAAATATTTTTCCTAAAAAAAAAAAAAAATCCAAACACACACATTTTTGACCTGTTTACTGATTTACAGTTTCAGAACCACCAGGAGTAAGAGCTTGTTTCGTTATAATTCATGCAAAGCACCTTTGGTAGACTTTAAAAATATGTTTATGAAGATGGAAAATAATATTTCATGATTTGTCAGGCTTTCAGTGTGCGTATAAATGATACACAGAGCACACTTTGTGCAGCTTTGAATATTTGAAAATATTAAATTAAACTGTTTTAAATGCCAGTTTTTCATGACACTCTTTCTTTAACTTCTGTCCTTTCCAGTTGTTTCGGCATGGCGACAGATCACCAGTCAAAGCCTATCCCACCGACCCCCACCAAGAGAGCGACTGGCCGCAGGGCTTTGGTCAGCTGTCACAGGTATAACCAAGACTGCTTTTTATTCTAATGTAAACTGTTAAATCTACATTTACTACAGCAGGCAGTATTGTGTGTAGTAGAGCTGTCACACAGCTAAAGCTGATACAGAAAAATGTGTTCAGGGTACAAGCTAGATTACTGTTTTCCAAGTTTGTACAAAAAATAAAAGATAAATGAGATAAATACAGGTCATGCAAAATGTTGCAGCCAGGCTCCTGAGCAACACCAACCAGCTGGCCCATACTACTCTGATTTTTAACATACTACATGATTTTACAGTTCTGCTACTTTAGCCAGAGTGTAACTTATTTCATATTTGTCGTTGTAGATAGGGATGCAGCAGCACTTTGAGCTGGGCCAGTTTCTGAGGACTCGATACGAAAAATTCCTCAATGCATCCTACAACCGGCACGAGGTGAGATGGAGCCTCCTTTTCACTTTTAGTCCACATGACAAGTCGTCATGAAGCTTTTATAGTCAAACTGTGACTCTTGTTAATATTTGACAGAAGAGGCCTCTTCAGAGTTCGCACCAGCGCACAAATTCCTGTAATATGACGGAAGAGTGCCTCTGTTTTTGTGCAGTTTGTTTCTTAATATTTAACTTTTGACTGTTGATATCCTAAATTTCAACTATAATACATCTTAACCTGCTTAATGCCTTTTGTCTTCAGATCTTAGTTCGCAGTACAGACTACGATCGCACCCTTATGAGTGCCGAGGCCAACCTCGCAGGTCCGAAGACCTCTTCTTTCTAATATTCATACTGCTGTTTCTGGTACTCTTCTCATTTGGCGTGCCATATTTTTTTTCCCCCCTCATCCAGGTCTTTATCCTCCCAGCGGCCAGCAGGTCTTCAACCCTAACCTGAAGTGGCAGCCGATACCTGTCCACACTGTGCCGCAAAGTGAAGAGAGGGTTAGTGTATGAAGTCACTGCTGTTTGAAGTTGTTTATGTTTGCGAAAAGTTAGTCGGTGTCTGAAATATGTCTTTTTTGTTTTTTAGCTTCTCTCATTTCCTTTGAAAGACTGTCCTCGTTACCAGCAGCTGATGAATGAAACCGAACACACGGAGGAATTTTTAAACGTTACTGCAACGTACCAGGTACCGCTTCTCTTCTTTAGTATATCTATCCATTACTGTTGGGTCAGACGTATAGACTCAGCTTTAATTCAAGCGATTTAATATAAATAATGTATTGACTGTTTAGAAATGCACTCAGTTTCATGTTTTTATGCTTATATAATGATAGCTAATTATAAATATAAGGAAATTAAACAAATGGAATTAACTTTAGACGTTTTCTCTCATCGAATGCTGTGAAAATGAGCCACACCTGGCCTTAAAACAGATCATTGGCCAATCACCTTTAAGCATAAAAAATCGACTGTATATGTTTGGTTTTTTTTGTTTTGTTTTTTAAGTGTAGTTTTCCTAAATGATTTATATTTTAGTTTTGTTAGAGAAAAAGTGAAAGCCTGCTTTTCAGTCATGCTGTGATTGCTTTGTTTTCATTCAAATCCTTTATGGTGGGATACAAAAGGGGAAATCGTGCCATTGTCCCAAACGTTGTATAAAGAAAATTTTCACAGAGCAGACTTGTGAAAAACTCAAGTGCATTCTTATGGCTTTCATCGAAATTGAGAGGATTAGCAGCAGCTCGGTGCTGCTAATGAATTAATCAAGTGTGATCACCCCTATAAAAGCAGAGGTTTTGGCAGTTGACTGATCTGGAGCATTTTAGCTATTTTAACAAAATGCTGGAATCTTCCCAGCAAATTCGCTAACAAATTCAGTTAGCATGTTAAATGTTAAAGTTCAGGAGGGTAGAAAAATGGTCATAAAAATGACTGAACAAGTACGGCTTATTTGGAAAGGTTGCTAGAAGAAAACCTCCTGACATGGCAGCATGACTTAGGTTTGCAACACTGTGTTTAAATACATCACAAAGCTTTGACCAAAGTACTAAATGAAGATGTTTGACAAAAACCAAACGCAGTATATCAGCAGAAATACCTCATATCAACTGTTAAGCATGGTGGTGGAGGGGTGATGATTTGGGCTTGTTTTCCAGCCAGAGGACCTGGGACCAAGAACTTCTTTGTGTACCAAAGTACTCCAGAGCTTGGCTGAAACAGGTCTTGTTACAGTACAATTATCCCAGGCACACTAACAATCCTGACAAACAAAAGAATCAATGCGTTGATACAGTCGTAGTCAAAGTCCAGACCTCAAACTGGCTGAAATAAGACCTCAAAGGGCTTTAAGAGAGCTTTGCGTAAACAAATATCCACAAACAAAATGAACTGAAGCAATGTTGTAAAGAACAGCGACCCAAAGAGAGACAAAGTCGTACAGAAAATGATTACTTCCAGTCTAAAAGCTACTGAATCATGGGTGTACTTGGTTTTTCAAAGAATGCATACAATCCTGTGAAAATGTTCTTTTTCACATGACTGTAAATGACTTTTTATCATTGGAGAATAAAGAGTAAGAGTTGGAGGTACACTGTTCACAAGTCTGCTTTGTTCTTCTCTTCAGGATATCATAGAGTTGGTGAGGAACAAAACGGGGCTGAAGGACACCACTGTGGAAACTGTCTGGAGTGTGTATGACACTCTCTTCTGTGAGGTAAGAACACACACACACACACACACACACACACACACACACACACACACACACACACACACACACACACTAAAAACACCAAGGGAAAGCCAAATTCTCTGTCAGCCGGTTTGTTGAGTTTTTATTTACAGCAGCAACATGTCAGAGCAGAATAGGCCCAGTTTTAAATGATCCAATGTTTTCTACTGCTGTCAGATATGCAGCTAAAAGAGGCCGTCACGTTGCTTTAGTTTCAAAATAACAGCACCGTGCTAGTCAGGACAAATCTCATATGTCACATGAGTTTTATTCTGATAACTCAACTGACCATTTTGAGGAAACGATGAACAGTTTTGGTAACACAATGTTTGAGGAACAGCAAAGTGCTGCTCACAGCAGTTTCACATTTTTCTTGTCTCACTTCCTGCATTTCAGCCTGACTTTAGGTGGACCGCATGAGCAGTGGCGTGCCACTGTTACACTGTTCACACTTTTACTCTTAGTGAGAATAAAGTAAAGTAAAAGGTGCCATTTATACACCAAATGGTGTTAATTTTCATTTGAGCAGAGTACAGCTGGGACACAGAGTGCAACCGCTGAGTAACTAAGTAGGAAAGTATGAAAAAACTCGTCTTTATGTCTGTCTGTGTTGCCCCCCCCCCCCCCCTTCCAGTCTCAGCACAACATGACGGCTCCTGATTGGGTCTCGCCTGACGTTATGAAGAAGCTCCAAAAGCTCAAAGACTTTGGATTTCAGGTAAAAGCTGTGGTTCCATCTCAGCTTTCATTTAAAGTTTCTGATCTCAGTACTGATATTTACTAATATTATCTAATGTGACATGTTTGCAGGTCATATTTGCGGTGCACGAACAGCAGGAGAAGAGTCGGCTGCAGGGAGGTGTGTGTCTGTGTGTGTGTGGCTACCAAAACTAAATTTGTTATGTTTCAGCGTCAGCCTGACAAGAAGATGTGGTTTGAAAAAAAAAAAACAAACCCCAATAACCCAAGTATGTGTTTGGGTGTCTTGTTAGAGTTTTTAGAAGAACGAAATGAAAAACATGAGAACACTTGTTATGATCAGTGTTGGGTAAGTTACTTTAAAAAAGTAATTAATTACTAATTACTCAGTCAATATTGTATTTAAAATACTTATCTAATTACTGTGTCAGAAAAGTGACTTAATTACTAAATAAGTAATTTAACTAAATACTTCTTAAAATCCCTATACACCTTGAGTGGGCAAACAATAGAAATTAAACTCTTTAAGTAATAAATACATTTTTTTTTAAAGACGGAGACTCTACAGTACGCAGCAGTAGCATCTCTTCCACAATGTAGCCTGCAATCATTGTTTTAAGCTCACCTTCAGACGCTTTCTGTGCTGCTGAAGTAAAATCAAGTTTTGCCTGCTTAGCAGGAGTTGCCGCGGTGTTATCCATGGATGATGAACAAAGATCACTCAGAAGTGTTCGTCTATGCTCTCGTGTCAGGCGCTTCTATAGATTACTCGTGCTATTAACAGCGGCCGATAGTTTTTTCTCCCCAGGACATAGCTTACATATTACTCTAATATTCTTGTCTGCTTGTTTCAGAAAAGTGAAGAGTCGGGAATATGTCCATTTCAAAAAACAGCCACTCGCTTCAGCCAAGTCCGACATCTTCCGCTTTAGAATACGACTATGCAGCAAACTGGCGCAAAATGACGAGCACCTGCACTGCAACGATGTTAAAGCAGCAGAGTTTACTTCTACGTTTAGAAGACAAATTATTGAAATTAAACAATGATATTCAGCGAGTTTAATTATTTTACAATGTAACGCAAGTACATTGAAAGTAACTGTAATTAAAATACCTAAAAATGAACAGTAATTAGTTACTCTACTTTTTCAGTGGAAAAGTAATTTAATTACAGTAACGCGTTACTTAGTAACACATTACACCCAACACTGGTTATGATGCAGGAATACTTGACTCCATCTGCAGTAAGTACAGATAAATAGCACTCTTGGATTGGATACTTTTAAAACTCCCGCCTCTGAGTACAGTGGTATTACAGTTGCTTTGTGTTCGCTCTACAGTACTAAAATATAAATATAGTATTAATAATTTAGCATTAATATACATGAAAAATGATATATTGACACAAAGAAAGCCATTAAACAAATTTTGGAGTATATTTGTGAATTCTGTTTCTAAGAACAGTAATTAGTTCATTTTTAAGGAGAAATCTGTGAACTCTGCACCGTGACTTGGCAAGGGTCTTCTGTATTACTTTTGCATATGTGAAACGTGCAGTTTCTGTAAAATTCAAAAACGGAAATGTGATTAAGATAAGAGCATGCTACAGAAACAGTACGTAATCTGCTCTTACTCTCTGGTAACAAACATGTAGCACTGAGTTATAGAGACAGGACTGTCGAGCACACTTTTAGATTAGATATAATGAAGATTTCTGCTTTCATACAGAGTCAGCCTGTGGTTGTTTACAGCCCAGTTCTGTGTTTTTTAGAATTTAATTTGTGGGATAAGTCACCCTACGTTGGTGTTCTGGGGTTAATCTGGCAGTAGGTTGGAGTAGCATCATGAATGCGATAAATTAAAAACAGCGGTGCTGTTGATTTTCTCATGGTTTTTATATATGTAAAAATATGTTAAGAGTAGGTGAAAAAATCCAACACTAAAGGGAGTATTTGTGACGGCTTGATGATGATCTGCAGTGTGTTCATGTCTGAAGGCGCATGTTGTCCTTTTTTAATCATTTTTTGAATAACAATGGATCTGTGTTACACAAAGTCTTTTTTTCTGTTCAATTTATTTATACAGCACCAAGTCAAAATAACAGTCACCTCAAGGCGCTTTATATTGTAAGGTAGACCCTACAATAATACATACAAAGAAAACCCAACAATCATATGACCCCCTGTGAGCAAGCGATTTGGCCACAGTGAGAAGGAAAAACTCCCTTTTAACAGGAAGAAACCTCCGGCAGAACCAGGCTCAGGGAGGGGCGGGGCCATCTGCTGCGACCGGTTGGGGTGAGAGAAGGAAGACAGGATAAAGACATGCTGTGGAAGAGAGACAGATTAATAAAAGATATGATTCAATGCAGAGAGTCTATTATCACATAGTGAGTGAGAGAGGTGACTGAAGAAGAAATGCACACAGCACTCACTAGAAGGAGCAATAATTGCAAATGCTGTTTGTTTTTTCAGGAGATTTATTAACAGTATTAAAATGATTCGAGCTTTCATTCATGGCTACAGGATTAAAGGGATAATAGTATCTACTGTCTGTCTTTCAGGGATGCTGCTGGGTGAAATCGTGAAGAATCTTTCCAAGATGGCCGTTCCAGACCCAAAACAGCAGCTGAAAATGATGATGCTCTCAGCGGTGAGCTAGTTTGAAGACTTATTAGTAACTTTTTGAATTGTTGGTAAAAGATTGTTTTGTTTTTTGACTGAGCCATGTTAGCAGTCTCCCTGTTTCTGGTTTTTGCTAAGCTAAGTAAGCTAGCTTAAGCTGTCCTATACTATTCTTTATATGTGTGTGTCTGTGTGCCTCACAGCATGACACCACTGTAGCCGCTCTGCTGGCCAGCTTGAGCGTATTTAATGGAATACAGCCGCCATATGCCTCCTGTCTCATGATTGAGCTCTACAGGGAAGACAACGGGTAAACACACACGCAAGCATCACAGTAAAACAGACTCCATTGAGTTGATAACAGTATATTTAAGTGGGATGATGGGACTTGTAAAATTGTAAAAGTCTTTGTCTCGTGTCCACGCAGCTCTGCTTCAGTGTCCATGTTTTACCGGAACAACACCAAGGAGCCCCCGTACCCGCTTCAGTTACCGGGCTGCTCCCTTGACTGCCCCCTGGATGAGTTTGTAACAATTACAAAGGTCTTCATCTCAGACGACAGAGACAAAGAGTGTCAGCTCCCTTCAAAACACACAGATAAACGTGAGCACTTCACACATAATAAAACATGACACACTTGACTGTAAACATTAAAAAAAAATATAGACTAAAACAGTTTTGCACCATTTTTGCATTCTTCTTCATATTTGCAGTGGTCATCACCAGCCTGGCTGTGACCGGATGTGTGCTCCTCGTCCTCATTGTCATCCTCCTCGGCGTTCTTTGTCGGCACAAGGATCCAATAAACAGCCGGGGATACCAGCATGTGATCAACCAGGAAGGCGGAGAGGATTCCTGACAGAAGCACAAACTCCTTCCTCGGAGATCTCCAAATCTTGCATCTTGGGAGACCAGCGATGACGATGAACTTTGAACTCTAACCCACCCGCTCGCAGAAAATTTCAAACTCAACCCAGAGAACAACTCAGCAAGACTTTAGATCCCGAGATGAAAGCGGAGAACATCCTTGGTTTTAACATTCCTTGAAAAAATTTTTTTTTAAATTTGCATCTTTATTGCTAAAGACTGAAAATATAGATTTTTTTAATTGAACGTAAATGAGTAGATTTTAATGAAACGTGTGGAGGATGGGGTTGGGTGTTGCATTTTAAGAATCCAGATTTTTATAATAGCAGTTAAAAAGACAACAGCTGTGCTGTGAAAAAAAATTTTTTCCTTAATAGGTCAGTCAGAGCGCGGCCTCATTCTGGGCATTTGCAAAATGAGTCATTTACAGATGCTGCACTTAATAACTCCGCGGTCACGTGGCATTACATGGTTAATGGTAAGGACCCATCACACTTACCATAGTTGCCCTCACAAACAGCAGTGCACACCCATCTAGTATACACAGTGACAGGGCTGTGGTCGCGCCACAGTTTGCGCATAATGCTACCAATACAGCAACCATAATGGGCAGTTTATGCACTGTAGCATCATGACTAACTGCTAGGTAAGCTAACCATGTCTTGTCAGCTCCTCTCCAGCACATCACATGTTACATAACCCCACTTGCTTGTTTAGAGTACGTTCAGATTCACCAAGTGCCACACTGGGAAAATATATGCCTTACACAGTCATTTCATGTAGCCATACATTTGGTCTCCATTAGCCCTTCAGCCAGTTCACAAAGAGTTTATTAGCCTTTGTTAAACTTAGTCAAGCAACATGCTGCATAATGATTACAGTTCTCAAAGGTGGCAGCAATACAACCCATTCACAGCATCATGCTTCACAAGTGTGAATCTGAGCAGTAATGCAAGTATGTGCCGCTGAATAAATCCAAAATATATCCTGATGGGAAGTAATTAATCTTACACAATATTAGTGCAAGTCTTACTTAACAACCTGTTTCTGTGTTAAACGTGACAACTTGATGACTGTTGAGGTGTGGAGGTGCACTTATCTGTTTGCTTTGGCATTTGCATGGTGCTTTGCAGATCTGTTAACACAGGATGGGGTAAAAGCTGCAGCTTTTGGTTCTATTAATTTACTAAAGAGGTTTAATCCAGCATATGTCTTCTTGTAATTATATCATTGCATTCTCCTGGATATTTCTAACTGCAAACCTGTGTGTTTGTGCCAGTGCTTTCATTCATTCTGCCTCTCAGTGTGTGTATGTGTTGCTTTTGCACACTGGGGGTAAGGTTGATTCATTTCAGCTTTGGATCTGTTTTGACTCCAGCACCTAATGATCAAGATGCCTTGTATGTTTTTAATAATATGGTGTTTTTTATGCTGTTTGTAATTTCAAATCTTCCATCTGTGTTTGATTTAATAAAGGGAGGTCTGTCACTGAATGCTGCCAAGCACATTGGCAGCTTGGCTTAAGCCCAATGTTTAATCTCTTTGCAGCAAGAAACTAAAATAGTATTCTTGGAATTACCAAGAAGAATCATTAGGGTTTTGGGGGGTTTTTTTGTTTTGTTTTTTTGTTAAAGGTGTAATCTGAGTGGGGGTTTTTTGCCCCCCCCCCCCCCAGCTTCGTTTTTAATCGATCCATTTATGAAAATCTGAGAACTTGGGAACACTGGAAATGCATCTTTGACTCTCTGCCTTATTTTTTTTAATACTTTAAGTCATTAAAACCCATTAATGGTATCTCACAATGTTTTACAAAAAGAAAACACCCAGTTTTGGATGAGATTTTCAGACTGCATATAAAAGATGGCCAGAGCTTCCACCCCACCCACCTTTGTTATAGCATTCATGTTACATATTAATTACATTATGGACACCCAGACGCATTTCTACAACAACAAGCATGCACACTGGGTTGTAATGAAAAACCAGTTGAGTCGTAGCAAGTCCATCGGAGTAGGTACTAATGGAAAAGTGCCTTTAGAAATACAGTGTGTAAAATCTCACCACTAGATGTCAGTAGACAGCAGTCGACTAAATTCTGTTTTCTTGCCCCTCCCAGTTCAGTTGCATAATCCTAGTTTTGAACTGGTTGCTGGCATAATCTTAGTTTATAATTCAATTCAATTTTAATTATATACTGCGACAAATCACAACAGTCGCCTCAAGGTGCTTTATATTGTAAGGTAGACCCTACAATTTGTGATCTTTAAATTAATAACTTACAAGGTGCACTACATATATGGCTGTTCTCCAGTGACATACTTGAAACGCAGTCAGGTGGAACGGCGATGTCCATGTTGGTTTTTTTATTCCAGATGGTGGGGCAGCATGGCAACTTCGATAAATCTGTGCTCACTCCTGTGTCTTTTTAATTGATTAATCCTAAGTTTATGAGAATGCGTTAGTTTGTTGGGAGACATAATTACACACTAATCAATGAGTAAAAATGTTTTTCTGTTAAATGGGCTAAAATAGGTTAAATTGTTTTTTTCAGGTAGAAAACCAAGTGGTATAAAAGTCTACTGAAAAACAAGTTTAAGTTCATTTAAAAAACGTTATTCATAGTAAAGTATTTGAAAAAAACAGTTTTAACCTCCTAGGACCTGGCGTCCACATATGTGGACATCACATTTTGGGTTATTTAGACCAAAATACAAAATTTTGCTCTACAAGGGCCTGATAGCCACTTACGAGGACATTATACTGCTACTGTTCTATCAAAATTTTAAACGAATATCCTCATGTGTGGCTCTTATTTTTCTTAAAAACAAAAATAAGGTAATAAAAAAAAAAATCTGGTAATTCTTTGTTTTTACATTCATTGGGCCCCAATATGCCCAAATATCAAAGAGAAATTAAAAATGCATACCGTGGAAGAGTTCGGGTCTTAGGAGGTTAAGGCAGCTGAGTGAAAATACACTGGGTTAAACAACGAGACTTCAGTAACCAATAGGTGATGTAACACTGGCTATGTCCATGTTATATTGCAGTCTGTTTTGCATAAGTAAATTCAGGAACCAAATTTAAGTCTAAGCCACGAGGATGTGTACTTTGAACTTGCATTTTGCAGTTATCACAAATCAGTTTAAAAATAAATAAATAAAAGAATGGACATTTGCTAAATGAGCCAAAATGTGCTGTTATTTTTTGTGTGCACAACATGAAAAGAAATTACATATTCCAGGGAAAATGAGACTTAAATCTAATCAGAAATCAAAGCTGTTATGTTTTCTGGTGCTACATCTTGCAGCTCTCTGAGGAATAGCTAACATCTCACTTTCAGTTCGGATCATTTCCATAATCTTGTTAGCTGGTCAATTCTGCTGTGTGTACTCGTAGGCGAAGTCAGAACTGGTCAGATCCATGTTAGCAAACATAATGAGGACCTTCTATACATGAACGATTTCCATCTTAAAAACAGTGCAGTAGGCCTTTATTCAAACATGGTAGTGTTTTTCTTGCATACATCATTAGTGATCTCTTGCACAGTAGGTTACATTCATTATGGCCACAGATGAAACAATTCATAACATGAAACAGTTATCACTGCTTTTTTGTAGCAGGAAGAGCAAACACCATTTTTACACAAGTATTACTAGCTTCAAACGAAAATAGGAAACTGAGTTGTTGTGCACCGTTTCAGAAACATGCATTCTCCACTGCAGCTGGGCCAAAAAGAAAAATGAGAACTTCATTTCTTTCACTGTGTTTCAGAATATCCAGTATAACCTGCTGAAGAAGTGATGAAAGCATGAAATGCAATTGAAACGATTTTATTGCTAATTTGTTCCACAAAAGTGAACCAAACAGACACTTTCTTGCTTCCACTCCCCCTTTTGGTGGTATGAAGTTTGCATGGTCATTTACAAGTCTGTTGAAGTGTTCCAAAACCATGTGGAAACATTTTTTCTTTCAGTCAGAAGAGATTGAGGGATTCTGATTTGTGAGCCAGGTCATAAAGCAAAAAGGTTCCATTAAAAGTGAAGCTTACAGGCTGCAGTCTGTTATGAGATTTGGAACATTTGAAACATTATGAAGAACAATGGGGCAAAAAAAATTAACTGCATAATCTGTTAGACAGTAAAAATTAATGTAGAATAAACAGTAATGTAGAAAAGCATAACACACAGACTCAAATTACTTCACACACCAATTAGAAATTACATAGCCAGACACAATTAACAACATCATTCAACCTTTTCTTTTGTGCAAAAATATTTTCCTTAAGGAATGAAACTATTAGATATGATGACGTGATGGCACATTGATATTTTCCTTTCCAAAAGGATAAATGGTAAAATACAGAATAAAGATGATTACTGAAGAAAATACAAGGTTTGAGAAGAAAAACCTACATTCAGGCCCTGAAAAGGTTTTTTTTTTTTTTTTTTTTTTTTTTTTAAATTGAAGGTGAACTTCTTTTCTAAGTGCAAATCGTCGCCTCACAACTCGCAAAGAATTAGGTACCATAAAAGTTTTTGGTCACGTTTCACCGAACCTTTCCCTTCCAAACGAACAGTAAGGGCCAAGTTATAGTCCAATACTGGATGTAGGCCACATATTGATGATATAATCTCCTATGTATGATGTGAGATTGTGATTGAGATGAAGCTATGATATATTTTAATTCTTCTTCTCACATAAGAATATGTGATAGAATTTTTGCTCCAGTCTTACATTTTCACAAATTTTCATTGTATGATTTTGTCCAAGGTTGCCTGGATGTAGCTGTTAAAATTTGTATCCAAAATCAGCAGTTTCATCAACATCGGCATTCTCTAGAAGCCAAGCAGATTTTGTTGAAGTCTGGCTCGGGCAATAATCTGTTAAACAGTCTTCCTCAACCGGGCTGATTCTGTTGAGATTGATACCCATACAGCTGCTACATATAAATCTGACTGTTTTGGGTTTTTTTTCCTGGACATAACTCTTTTAAAAAAAAAAAAAAAAAAAAAAAAAAAAAAAAGTGCCTATTACAAGTTAAAGAATCAATCTATGACTTCATGTCCACAACATATGTGACTTGTGTTGAAGTAATATCAGCCAAGTTGAACTAGCCCATATTTTTGTAATACCAATGTCAAACACAAGAGGGCGCTCTGAGTCAATCAGGCAAGTCATTAAGTATGCATTCGTTTTAATGGCAATCTAGATGCCTCTTGAGGACACAAGGGTGTGGCTAAACAGAAATGTGAACCTAATTCAGTACACCTGTTGTTAAAATGCTGCCTCCTGGTGGTGAAAGTGCTGATTTAACTTTTCAGAGGGTAATGACAAAAAGTACCTTTAAATGTAACAGTATTTTGCAAGTTTTGAAAACTGTAAACTTATTTGACCCAACCAACATTACGTGCCAGTAAAGAAGTGGTTCAGCAGCTTAAAGTAGCAAGGTTTTTGATAGTTTTTGTACACCTTTCTGTTTGTGTGGTACAATTTAACAGAAACATTTTAACAAAAGTAATAAATTTGCCTTTAAAAACAGATTCCTACCAATCTGTTTGGTCAAGGAATTGGTTATGAAAACACATGAAGCTAAGGAATCATTAGCTTCTTGCATTTTCTTGGTCTCTGCTAATTTTCTTGCTAAACAGATTAACAAAAGTGTCAGCACTCTGTATAACCTAGCACTCGCTGAATCAACAGTCACTGGCAAATTAGCAAACGCTAATTCCTGTCAAAACTAGATCTTAAGAGTGATAAACATCTTGAAATGTCTTTTGCAAAAGTACATAATTTAGTTTTCATAGTGAAGAGATACTCCTATGTTTAAAGGGTTAGATTTTAATGGCCTAGCTTATAATGGTATTATGACAAAGGTTTGAACTTTCCCAAGAACATTCTCTATAGCATAAGAGGATTGTGAAAAACCATTCCCAGATCTCAATTGTGGGAACAAATCTGTCCAAAAAAAAAAAAAAAAAAAAAAAAAAAAAAAAAAAAGTATGCATATGTAGGAATGTGTAGGCTTACAAGATTTCTGGTTTCTGTTCATAGTCCATTAGCCAAATAGCACTGGCCAGTTTAATTTGATTAGGCTGTTTTTGCATTCAGGTGAACCATCTGCGTGGCAAATAAAACAAGGAATGATAATTAAACTTTTTATTAGCTTCATCTTTTTTTTTTTCTTTTTTTTTTTTAAATGTAACTACATCAGTACACAGTGGCAGGCACACAAAATATTTTTTCCTTGTTAGCTGCTAGCCACACCATTCTCTCCTGCAGCTAGCTTGTCAAAAGGTTTTAGCTATGGCTACAGCTGATGACTCTTGTGTTTGCGTAGCCATTTATTTAATAACGCTTAAGAAATATTTCACTTTCAGAAAAGTGCAAAGAGGTGTTAATGTGCGATAACTGCATACTGAATTGGTTCTTTTGAAAAAGCCCACCTGCAGTGCTGTGCCCTTTCCCAACTTAGCCTACTGCCAATTAAAATAATTGCATTTTTACAATTCTATTGCAAAAACCGTCACATGATCCAAACAATTTGACAAGACGTCCCAAACTCGTCACTGTCATACTGTTGCAGATTCATGATTAGCCACTTTAGCTTACATACCTGCTTGATTATCGTATATATGTCAAAATAAATAGTGTCTGAGTGGAATTGACCAGGAAAGGGTGATGATTTTTCCCAGTCGATGATTGGTTCCAATCTCAAGAAGTTATTGACCAAAATATTAAACAGCAAAAAAGCATCTTCATTTGTAGGCATATTAGCCACTAGTGCTGCAAATTGTTCCATGGTTTCTGTTTAAAGATGGCTTTCAAAAAGCAAGTAGTCATGGTGTGCCAACCTTATACCCCCACATTTCTCCAAAATTATTTGGCAAACCAATTATGATGCACAATTTGGTCCAGAGAAAAAAAAATTGTACAAGTACAAGCTATGACACTGTTTGTTAAGCAGAATGCAGACAAGGAAAAAACAAAACATTTTAAGTAATTAGTCCCTCTTCTTTCTTCCCCCCCCTTTTTCTTTTTTTTATCTTTATGACCACTCCAGCTTAATTCTGTGGGGTGGTGAAATATGTCTGTGATCCGCAGTGATAATTCTGTGGCGTAGAATAATAGTTACTGTGATGGTGATGGTGGTAGTTGTTCTGGGGGGTGGAGTAGTAGTTGTGATGGTGGTGATGGTGACTCTGGATGTTTCCATAGGCAAAAAGGAGCGGCGCAGTGGAAGATGGTGGCTGCTGGGCAGATGACACCCCTGCTGCTAAAGGTGCATTACATTGGATGGAGCCATACCAACTAGATGCTCCTGGTTGGGGTGTGGTGGACAGGAGACTGAGGATGGGAGAGAACACATTTTTTTAAACGACGAGCTTAACATGATTTAAAAATGGTGACTTTTAACTTCAAATGTTCATACCCACCTGGCCCGATCAGTCCTGTTATTGATGCTTCTGGACAGGTCGTCATCGCTGTCGTACCGCCGGGGATTGTCAAAGAAATAAGCCCTGGAGCTGAAACTATGGCTGTTGATCATGCCTCCTGGAGCCTGAGAGATGCAGACATATTTAAGTTTTGTCTCAAATTTACAACTTTTGAAAAAGTTCACATGAGACAGTATTTTTAACTTCTTAGTTTACCAGGTTTTGGTTGGGTCTCTGGACTCTAAAGAAAACCACCACTAAGCTGGTAGGCAGCAACTCCCAGAAGAACAGAATGATCCCAAACACAATGTAGGCTTCACCGCTGATCTCCTGTACGTCAGCCTTTAACAAGAACACGCTGTATTACAGATATTTTCTTTGACCTATAACATATTGAAGGCAGCAAATAACTGAAAAAAAAATTAAAAATAATAATAATAATTAAAAAAAAAAAAAAAAAAAAAAACTTAAAATATTGAAATAATAAAGAAGGCTGAGAAGCGATGGATACCACTCTGATATCAAAGTTCCAGTTTGTAGCTAGCGCCATGTAGCAATTATCGCAGCTTAGCCTAAATACTGGGAGCACGGAGAAACTGCTAGCCTTTATATATTTAAAAATATGGCTTCCAACTACCTACAAATTTACACATGTACCTTTTTTGTAGACAAAAAAAACTCCAAAAGAAACAGTTAAAAATATTTACTAAATTACCAAACCTCAAGTTTCTATTCCTTTCAGTTTGTATGCTAAGCTAAGCTAATCAATTCCTAGCTCAAGCTAAAATAGTAGGTTTTAATTTTATTAATTATCTCATAAACATACGTTTAAAAAAAAAAATTCCTTGTTTACGTAATATTAGAACAGATGGGTGGGGTCTCATGGAACTTAAAGAGAGGTTAAAACAGCATATTTCTGTCAGACAAATATCACTCATGAATCATGCAAAGCCTCTAGCACCCAATATGGAATGATATTGTCGGCCAAGATTAGGTGCATGCTAATCTATCATTATCAGCATTTATAATATTAAAAAAAACAAAAACAAAAAGGAGGTGAACCACCACCACAAAACCCCCCAATCCAAACCAAAACTCTTCAACCATGTTTTGACTGTTGATGTTCCATGCTGTATCCACCAGAGGGCAACCTTGATCATCATTGACAGCAATGCACATGTTTAAAACTAAGGAGAAAACAAGCTGAAACAAGTACTGGATTGGTTTATATCAGGTGGGCTATACTTAGTACACACTTATCGAATAGTTTGGCTAGTAATTTAGTGGCAAATAATCTTCATAGACAGAAATACCAAATAATACATATTATCATTAATAATAAATAATAATAATAATAATAATAATAATAATAATAATATTCACACAATTGTTGTCTGTTATGTGTATGCGTATATCTTCTCGTGATGTAAACTGAAAGTGCTCAGACGCTACACAAAGGGATAGAAGAATATTAGACTGCCAGATTAAGGAAATAATATCATATTACACTCCTGTTAGAGATCTGTTACTGTTTGTCGTGTGCAGTACCTGCCCACAAAATACACAATGGAATGATTTAAAAAGCTCTGTCCATCTCAAAGCCTGAACTCAGATGTAGGTCAGTTCACACAGACACATAGTTATTTATAGCAAACAAAGCCCTTTACCCCATTAAGTATCATCTTACCAAATCTCCTTAGATGGACTGTCCACACACACACACACACACACACACACACACACACACACACACACACACACACGATATATCTATAACTTAACACACATGATACAGTACCTGATCAGAAACACTGTACCAGCCATAATTAAAGGGACTGAATCGGTCCTGTGGGGTCAGGGCCACCACCACCAGATTATAACAGGCTCTGGACATGAAGAGGAGAATCACCATGGCACCGATGGCTGTCGCTTGGCACACGGATGTACCCTAAAGGAAGAATTTCTGCACTTATTACAAGCTCACGCATCAGCCGGCCAGCTTTCCTGTAATGTATTGTCAGATGTGGGCCACCGATGTGATCCACCAGTACAACAGATGCTTTAGCGTGACAGAAATGTCTGACTACAGCCAAAGATTGAACTATAGGAGAGATATGATATTTTCTCATTGGATTTCTAAGGTTGTGTCCAGAGAAGCACTTTGTTCATTCATTCACTATTCCCTGTGTAAAGGTTACTTTATAGTTTTTATACTTTGGTAGTGTAAAGTAATTTCAAATTTTGGGACTTTTGGGAAAGGAGGATAAAATATCTCAATCGCCCCCATGTGGCTGTTTGCAGAATAGCTGATCATATTTTTTTTCCCCTGATAAATTGTTTTTTTACGTTATAAAGACAGTTTATATCATAAAAACAATGGCAGACTCCTGCAGATGGGACGAAAATATGCAGGTTACAGTTTTCTTCACTTCCCAAACAGTGCTGTTGGAAAGTGGATGATCTGAAGACACTGAATGATCAGCATCAAAATTATTAATTCCTAATATCTCACATTGTTGAGTATTAACTGTATTTATTGATTAGAAGAAAGTAATATCAGTGTATCTAAAGAAAAAGCAGCTGAACAATTCATGCTTTTTTCTTTTCTTTTTTTCCCCTTCTACCTTTGACTCGAGATAAACGTTGGCAGATGACATCTTGGCGATCTTGAAGATGCACACAGCCAGAGATATGGCACACAGCACAAACAGACTGTCGTTGATCAGGACCCGGGCCAAGACTGCATGTCTGACACTCCCATCACTGGAAACACAGAGGTTATGCTAATGTCTTTAAATACTGGGATAAAATTCAGAATTAAAACTGTGCTATGAATGAATGTTTTCTCCGTTATTTTCAAGTAAGTAGAAAACATTCAATTGACTGTTTTGTTTTGATTAAAGGTTTTTGTGTACCTCGGGGATTCAGAGTGTTCAAGAGCTCCTTGCACTAACAGTGCACAAGTCAAATTCACCACCAGGAAAAATATACTGAGACACAGGAAGAACAAACGTAGGGGAACCCTGGAGAGGGAAACAGACAAATACAGACAGGCAGTAAAAGGATGGCCAAAAATGTGACGTTATTCACACACAACTTATTAATATTCATAGTGTTGAAGCTGCAATCCATCTGCGCGCGCGCACGTGTGTGTTTGTATAAAGAATAAGAAAGACAAAAGAGAGACTCTAGCCATAAGCAGAAGAAGGATCTTATGACTTATTCTGAATTCTGTCTTAAATAATCAAGGTTAAAGGGAATACTGCATAACTAAATGCAGTTTACTTAAAAACACAAATATTACAGATTAAAAAGAGACTTACTTGTACTTTGTGAGCTCTGGTGAATACTTGGCTTTAGCTTTAAACATCACCTGAGAAAGAGACAATGATATCACTTTTATTACAATTATAGGGCAGATACTGTACATTAACAGTGTACTTCCAGTCCATACTGTTATCATTGGCATTTAGTATAATAGCTTTGCATGCTGTAGCCCCCTCAGTTCAGCCCATGTCTCAGTTTAGCCCCTCAAGCTGACTTTCTTCTCATTGGCTGCCCCAATGATCGCAAATAAATGATTTAAACAACAGGTAGGTGGGGCTTCAGTGTTCACAGCTAGACATCTATGCCTGACCCAGCCATATTAGGGATACCCACTGTCAATTATATTATATAGAGCCAAGAAAAAGGTAATCTGTCTAAAACCGAGTTTAGAGCAGTTATAGTGACACCTTTTGGCTGAGCCAAAGATAAAGAAAAACATCATAGGGGCAAAGATGTTACTTCCACAGAAACCACTAACAGATATATGGACATATGGCAAGTCTTTTAATCCATGCACTGTTAGCTTTTCTAGTAAGACATAATTTGGACTTTCTAGCTGAAGGTTAGACAGGATCACATTGTGTGCTTTTCTTTTATATATTGTTGATTTTAGAAATTACATTTCTGTATGTTTGGGCATTTTATGACTCACTGATTATCACAGACTGTCCCTATGGAGCAATAAAACTGTTCTCTGACACTAGCAGAGCCTTGTACAGCTGCACTTGCAAAACCTCTACTGGTTGGCAAGACTGTCATGTTGCTTTAAATATTATCAAATTGCAACATTCACATTGTAAAGGCAAACTAGATGTTAGCCAGAAACTAAATGCTAATAACAACTACTAACTGCTCTGCTGTATGCAGATGAGTAAATGAAAAATATGTCTATAGCCATCTTTCCCCCCCATTGACACAACAGAACACACTGATCATATAATTTAGAGAGTAGCAACACAAAACATAGACAAGTTCTTCAGGTTGGTCTTTAAAGGTATTTTTTTCAGTTACAGTGTGCACGGGTTAATAACATTTTCACCACTAAGGGTGATGTGTGCCGTTTTTCTTCTAACTTTTGATATTTCTTTGTTCTCTACCTACATTTATGTGCCACCAGTGCACATAATGTGCTCCCAATTATTAGCCTGTTTAACTCTTATGGTTCAAATTGGTACTGCATGACAGTATGACCCAGCCCCAGCTTAACTTGAGTCGATTACTCTCTACAACAACAGAAAGTTAAAGAGCCCCCCACCCCTACATGTCTTTGACTTTTACAGCTCTGGCTAATTTTATAAGCTAATTTTAGATAATTTTTAAACATAGGAACCCGTTAAAATACTTCACCTGTGACAATCATATTTTTGTAACATCATAAAAATTTGGAATATTCTTTAAACAGTAAAACAGCTAAAAATGAAATAAAATGATGTTAGCTGCTATGCAATGCTATGCTATACTATGCTAACTGCTGCACACAGCACAAAAACGAGCTAATAAACTGCTGAGACCTGCACTACACAAGCTATTGACTCTCAGCCACCTTGTTGCCAACATCTTATCAGTAGCTGCCTAAAAAACATTAACCTGTGCCCAAGTCCAGCTTAAAGGTACAAAAGCTGGAACACAGACATCCACTGATCAAGTTCACTCGCTCCTTGGAATGAGTCCCTTTTCATAGATATTTAGCAAAACAGTCTTTATTCAGCGATTATGAGGTACAAACAGGGAAACGCCAACATTTGCCTTTGAGCAACGTTAAATGAAATCATCATCCATTTCTGACATTACTATATGTTACATTTGCACTGGACACACAGGACACTGACCAAGTCAACGCTGAGTTTAAACACACACATGGACACGTACACACATTATCAGTGAGCCTTTTGTGTGAGAATGTAGGCCAGGAGGAGGTAATTGGTAACCTAGAAATGAAGCATCAAGGCAACAGATTACTACCAGGGTGTATACTTTATGTGCACTATGTTTCTGCATGTATGTTATGGAATTAAAAAATAAAAAACCATCTATATAAAATGTCCACTTATCAATACTTTGTCTTTATTAATAAGTAGACAATGAGAATAGTTCAATTTGTTATTGTGTTTTCTCTCAGCATAGGAAACTCATCACTACATTACACTTTTTGTAGGAAGCAGAAAAAAAAAAGTATAATAATGGGAAGTACATCACATGCCAGGAGTCACAGCTAACTCATCAGAAAGACTATTTCCACACATGCATGTCACACAGCAGTTGCATGATAATATATCAGACCTCAGCTAAAGAGGCAAGTGAACATTAAACAGTGAGGTGGAGAAAAAAAAAAAAAAAAAATCATTCAATACTGTTTGAAAGAATCGGTCATGTGTTTCAATAGTAAAGCCCTGCAGATCTAAAGGTCTGTGATGATACTATGAAGCTCTTTTTAATGCATTTTCAGAAACGAAGTCAAGTTAAGTCAGAGTATTTGCTGAGAAATGAATGCCAGTCTATCGGCATAGAAAATACTGGGTACAATTTTTAGGCTCGCGTGCAGCTCTGTGCTCTCGTACAGGAGTTCTAACATGAAAAGCGACACAACACACATTTTTAAATACTGCTTTATGTTTAAGAACTGCCTTGCAAGATGGAGAAGTAGTATTTAGACTCTTAAATAAAAGCAATGACTCTGCAAAAGTAGAAATACACAAGTATTAGCATCAAAACATTAAAATACCTAAAGTTAAAATATTCACTATGCTGGGATATAAACATATCACTGGATCAGAATTCTTAATTTGGACCTTATTTTAATGGCGAGATGATCTGAATTCCTCCTATTATGCTGCATATTTTCATAAGAATCTTATATATTAGCAGGTTTAAGTTTTTAAATCTATAAAATGCTAAATATTTCAATTACAAATGTTACAGTAGCCCTGGGGCATTTGTCACGACCCTAAGAGGTCCATACCTGGACTCAAAGAATAATAAATTTCATTATTTTTGACAAGACATTTACCAGTTTGGTCATTTTTCAATAACAATAAGATTTTGTTTCATGTTTTTAAGTGTGGAGTTTTCTTAACAGTTTTTACAGTAAATGATATCGTTTTGTGGGTTTTGATAGTCAGCAAAATGACCCTTTATGAGTCACTGTCACATGGTTAGTGAAGACGCTTCCAGTTAACCCTGAGTAAGTGTCTGCCATTGATTTCCAGCATTTTTGGCTTTTGTCCCATTTACACAAGACAATATTTGTCTGGGAGTTAATATTAACCAAAGCCATATTTCTGATATCCATTCATGCAAATTGTCACAAGGTAGTTTAATGCAGAAAACAAGCAATAAGCAATCGCAACCCACAAATTCCAATTCTTACCAGCTAACTCTGTTTTATTTTTTGTAACAAGCAAAGTGACAAATAAAGCTGAAAGTTTGTAAAATTATTCAATTCTTTACAAAGCACAGTTGAGTTCTTTGATGCTTCATTGCTGTGAGTAACTTTGCTTACATGCAGGCCAGCTGAGCCACCGCTGGCGTAGAGATAACAATGGTGGTCAAACAGAAGAAGTGAGCAAAAAGTGTTTTCTGCTATTACTGAGCCTGCAATAGTTTACTGCAGAGAGAGCTTTCAGTTTGAGCTGTATACACTATAAGAACATATGATTCAGATATATTACTCAAATCTGGCCAGACCTGGAAATGTTCATTCACTGGGCTGGCCTGTCACATGATATTCCAACATGGGTATATTTAAATTTAGATTTAAATCTATAGTGACAACAAAGCAAAACAAAACTATATGTGACATGATTCATTTTTGTTATTTCAACACAAGGAAATGTAAAGCTAATTTTATTCATATTAAAAAGGAGCATAGTTTGTGTGCATTTACACATAAGCAACAATGACTAATCAGCAGTCATAGGACACCATTGGTTTCATTACCAAACCTCCACTTAGCCAGTTGGATGGGCTTCCTTTTTACTCTCCCTGTATGTAAATGAGACATTAGTGAACCAGCCGAGAGTGTGGAGGTGCTTCTGACCAGACGTCAAACCACAAGCTGGAAATGTTTGTTCACTGGGCTGGCCAGTCATGTGACAATCCCAACATGCGTAGATGCATTTGGCACGGGCAGGTGTTAAACAACTGCGTCCGTGACAGCAAACAGGGACATTTTCTTGAGTCCAATCCACTTACTGCACAGGAAACACTAATGGAGGTTAGAAGCAAATGCAATCCACCTTCTGTCACCCCAGGACATGAACAGAGTCTATTTGCAAAGCTTTCAAAACCAACCCAAACTGCTTCAAACCAGTCCGCCCAGAACATGTAGGCCAATGTTGATAACACTGGCCATATTTATTTAGCTGCGCATACATTTTTAGAGGGAACCCCTGCTATTTTAGACACCGCGTAATGAAAAACTGGCTATATCAAATTGATAGCTTTGATACTGTCACTTTATGACAAATATTTCAATAATAAGATTGAAGACACTTTTATATCCATCCATTAAGTATTGATGGAATATCACTATTACTATTTTTAGTAGTAGCAGTAATAGTATTGGCCAAGTATGACATTACAATTAGCAGCTGATTAGCTTAGCTCAGCATAAAGTGTGTTTAGGCTTATTAGCATAACAACTAAAACTGCAAGCCTTAGTTTCTCCAAAAGTAACAAAAACAATTAGGAAAGCTTAATAAACCAAATATACAAGAACATGTATTTTCCGCATGTAAGGTTTCCGCAATCAGAAATGTTCTTACATCTGAGAATGACCACTTCGCACTAATTAGCCACTTTAATAAGAATACCTGCTCTCATCCGCCAGTCACATGGCAACAACTCACTGCATACAGGCGTGCATGACGATCGAGACGACCTACTAAAGCAGGGGTGTCCAACTCCAGGCCTCAAGGGCCGGTGTCCTGCAGGTTTTGGATGTGTCCTTGATCCAACACAGCTGATCTAAATAGCGAAATGACCTCCTGAACATGTCTTGAAGTTCTCCAGAGACCTGGTAATGAACTAGTCGTTTGATTCAGGTGTGTTGATCCAGGGTGCTATCTAAAACCTGCAGGACACCGGCCCTTGAGGTCTGGAGTTCTCCACCCTTGTACTAAAGTGTAAACGTGAGGATGTATCCAAGAATGGGAAAGAAAGTGACTTTAAATGCTGCATGATTCTTGGTTTCCATATAGGCTGGTCTGAATATTTCAGAAGCTGCTGATCTGCTGGGACTTTCCAGCACAAACACCGAGTGCCACTCCAGTCTTTACCCCAACTTTAAGATAACAGGGTCTGAATTTGATGTAGACAACATGAAAACGTGGCTCAATCCTACCTTGTATCAACGATTCATGCTGGTGATGGGGTTTTAATGATGTGGGGATATTTTCTTGGCACTCTTTAGTCCCTATAATACCAATGGAGCATTGTTAAAAATGCTACAACCAACTTGGGTATTGTTGCTGACCATGTCCATTCCTTTATGACCACACCGTCCGCATCTTCTGATGTCTGCTTCCACCAGAATAACAACGATTTAAGCTTTGTAATAGGACAACTATGTGACAAAGCTGAAATACTCTTAAACTTGTGTCTTCGTCACCAGATCTCAGTGCAATGGAGCACCATTCAGATGCGGTAGAACAAGAGAATCTCATGACTTTGCAGCAGACAAAATCTTCAGCAACTTTGTGATGCAATCATGCCAATCTGAGAAATGTTTTCAGCACTTTGCTGAGTCTACGCCACAAAGAATTAAGGCAGTTCTGAATGTCAAAAGAAGATTCAAACTGGAACTAGTAAGGTGCACCTAATAAAGTGGCAGATGAGTGCAATATAAAACATCAAGAGTCCAGCACGTTTTATCGTGCATTCAATGAATCTCTGAAGGTGAATTAATTGCTGCCTACACCTTTGATGCATGGTCCGCTAAAAAGTATTCATAATGTACAAGTATGTCTATGTGAAACACGTGATACTTGTTTATTGAAATACAAAGCAAACACTGAGCTACTGAATCTGATAAACTATCATGCAGCTCTGAATTCATGACACACAGAAGATGTATTATCTGTAAAACCTTTGACATACCATTAACCTTGTGCCTGTCCCTCTATGTAGCTCTTACTTTCTACAGGTGTGTCTTGTGATCTGTGCTTTCTGGTTCACCTGGTAAGTCTCTCTGTCTTTAGGCAAACCCAATCTCTTTCTAGGCTGTCCAATCACCCTATTAAACCTGCAGCACAGTTATACCTCTTTCCCCCCATAGAGACGACATTTGACGACCTCCACTGTACTCTCAATGACCAGTTTCGACACTTCAGAATATATCAATAAAGACTTGTTTTGATGACCATTTGAATGGTTTCTGGGTTTTTCCAAGCGTAGAGACCACCCTCACTAATTTCTGGTGCAAACAGTCATTTTGTTCTATATGCAGGCCTAAAATATAACAGCAACCGCTCAGTTCAGAAAAGAACTTCAAGCTACTCCTAATAGTAGCTTGATGAGTTTGCGGTGTTAATATCTAGTTTAGAAAATCCAACATAATGCTCATTTTATGTATTTTGCTCCCCTTTAGAGTACAGAAGGCTCTCTTTAGGTTGGGCCTACCTACCGTTTGACTGTCCAGTTCCTCTCAGTGTCTCGGTCATATACACCCTGTGTTTGTAACATGTGGTTTAAAAAGTTAGCATGCCAATGTCCTTCAGCTCAAGCCTTCAAAGACAGGATTTAGTGACATCATAGTGGCAACATCCATATAGTCTGTTATTAAAACTTTTCAAACTGGCAGCACAAGACCTTAAGAGCACTGGATCCTTCACTGATGATGTGTTTTTCCAGTCCCCTGTGACTGACATTTGCACTAGACAGGTGGATAAAGGCATCCCTGACCAACTGTAAGTGCTTATGCTTGCATTTAGGGCCAAAAGAAGGGAAAACTGCAGTGTCAGCAGTTTAATGAAATCTGGTATCTCATACAAACCCTGTACATCTCACACACACACCCTTACCTGTGTGAAGTAGAGGTTGAGCAGGCAGAGGGTGAAGAACTGCAGGCAGACGGGGAAGCAGTAGAGCAGCCAGTAGGCCAGAGGCTGCAGCTGGTTGGCCTGCACCACATTTTTAAAGTAGAAAGAGAAGAGCGTCGTCCGCAGCGCTGCCCACAGCAGGCACAGAAACAGAAACACGCTCTGATAGCTGAAACGCTTGTGTCCGTAGTGCAAAATGAGCCAGAGCTGCAGGTAGACGAAAACAAACAGGAGGGAGTAGAGGACGGTGTAGACGGCAGTTAGACTGAGCTCCAGTGCTGGGGAGACTGCAGCTCCGGAGGACTCCTTCAGTGAGGTAAACAACTGGGAATGAACCTCCTCTCCTGCCGAAAACATCTCCGCCGGCGGCTCGCACTAACACATGAGGTGCAGTGAAGGCAAACACACTTCAAAGTGGGTCAGACCTGGGCTAAATTCACTGTGGGTGACAAAAAAGACGAGGGGGTGCGGGTGAAAAATTGCGAGAAAAGCAGTTTATTCTGAAAAGAAGTGGCATTGTGGAACTGCGCTGTGCTTTAAATTCGCTACGGGTCTGAAAACGAAAAAAAAAAAGGCTGGATTTAGTTTTTTCTAAAGCGCCAGGTTAAAATAACAAGACAGAGGAGAAAGAAAACAAGAGAGAGGTCCCCTTGTGATTCTCTGCAAAGCTGCTCTCTGCAAAAAAACAACTTGAGGGGGGGGGGGAACCTCCAGATCAGCTGTGATGCAGTTATATAGACCCGCCCCCTCGGTCCCAATTAACAGGGAAACTGGCTCTTCGCAGGCCGCCATCTTGGCTCCTCACCAGCCTTGTTTTATTGGAAAACATCTGACTCCTGAGCCGGAGGTTGTAGCTGTTTTCCGAACACCCATAAGTGAACGTCAGTGGCACACCCACATTATCAGAACACCGCTTCATTGGCTCATCAGGCCGCCCAACCTCCAGAACTTCCTTCCTTCATTGAGTGACGATGATGTCAGCTGCGGAAGTTTCCGCCCCCTGCGCGCGTGTGATTGGTGATTTGCTCAAGTCAAAACCCTTCCACAATGTGTTTGGTTCAGGGATGCCAGTGGGTGTCTCTCGCAAGCAGATAGATAGATAACAGATAGATACTGTTGGCTGAAAGTTGGGTAAAGGAAAAAGTCAGAGGCACCAAAACGTCTGTGGTTTCAATATAAACGCACATGCTAGCTTTACGTTAACTAAAAAAAAGAGAGAGCAGCCTGTAATTGTTTTTCTATTTTGTTTTCAAGAAGTCACAGCTCCTTTTGTCTGTGAAGGTTCTCAGTCATCCAGGTCATCGTAGTCAAAGGAGCTTGCAAAGTTCTAAGGTCAAATGGTGGAGAGTCCCAGATATAAACCTAGTGGAAGTAACCCCCCACAGAGGGACAAAAACCCGAAACTCTGGCTGATTGGGACCCACACCCAGTTTCACACCTTGGCTCAGGGGATTAGAGGATCATCAGGGGGTCCTTTTGTCCCTCTGTGGGGGGATTCTCCCACTAGGTTTATATCTGGGACTCTCCACCATTTGACCTTAGAACTGAAGAAGCTTCTCGGATGAGAGGTGAAACGTTTTCAAGTAACTTAAAGAAGTCCAGACGCTTTTCTTTGCAAGCTCCTTTGACCACAGCTCCTTTTCTTTTCTTTTTTTAATAAAGTGCATTCAGGCGACTGTGTTGTGATTTAGCGCTTTATAAATAAATTGAATTATCATTTATTTTCACTCCTGTCCTTGTCCCTGACCATTTCCAGAGGAATATTAATCAATATCACCAATTTGTACAGAGGTCATTAGAAGAGAGGTACAACAGCCAAGGTTTAGGGGTGCATTTCAACCAGTGGTGTTGGGTATCTTATCAAAATTGATTGAATTATAAACGCAGAAAAGTACCGTTAGATTCTGATCCGCCATGCAATACAAACAGGAACGCATCTGATTGGCAGCAGTTTAATTTTCCATCATCACACTGAGCCCAAACACACTGCCAAGGCAATAAAAGTATACCTGGATAGAAAAACCTAATCAGTCATTGATTTTTTTCGTCTCCAGAGTCTGAGCCTCGATATTATTGAAGCATTGCTGGATAATATTGACAGAAAGCAGAACAAAAGACAGCCAACATCCCAAGAAAGAGCTTAAAATGTCATTCGAGAAGCTTGGGGAACCATTCCTGAGGACTGCTTAAAAAATTAGAAGAAATAGAGGCTGTGATGAAGAATATAGCTGGTGATACATGATATTGACTTTCAAGCTCTTTATAACTGTACAGTCCTTGTTTTTGGCTTATATGCTATATTTTCATGTTTGCTTGCACGTATAAATAAATTTAAAAAAATATATATTATTGTGGTTTTATTTTGAAACGCTTCCCGGAAGTGCCATCGTAACTGAGCATTTAACAGTGTTTTGCTAAGATTGGAGAGTCACATCTTGAACTATTTTCTTAGATTTCATTGTGTATCAAGGCGAAAAATAACATTGGAAACAGTTTTGGTTTGGGCCTAGATTCCCCGCGGACATATAGCGACATGCATATTCTAAATTTAAAACTAATATCAGCTAATTGTTAGCTATTTAAAGCCCTTAGCACGAATATCCATCAATAGGCAGCTAACAAGCCTAGCTAAAGAATTAGCTTTTAAGAAAATCTTAAAGCGGTGTTTTTGGACTTTTTGGACGTTTTATATTTGTAAGATAGTTTTTTGCTCATAATTATCGCTGTGATGTTTCTCCCTCCAACAATGCTTTAGCTGTGGTTTTTACCTCTTGGAAAGAAACAAGTTAAGCCTTAAGGTTTTCTGCAGTCTGCTTCTTCAGGTAACAGATAGCATGCTTTTTTTGTCACTTCTTGCGTGCTGCTGTTCATTTGATTGAGCCGAACAAGAAATATTAACCAGTTATAGCAGATGGTATGGGTCACATAAAAAAATAACGAGCCTTAATCGTCCCCTTTTCTTGTTTAAGACTCAAATATGACAGCTCCCCTGCGCAGTTTGGAAATTTCAGAAGCTGAGATTATTACAAACTCTATATATATATATATATATATATATATATATATATATATATATATATATATATATATATATATATATACAATTGTGCTCCTTTAACAGTATTGTTTCTTCCAAAGAACACACCTCAGCCATGATGTGGATGTGTGTTACTGTCTTCCTGCTGTGGATGAGGTCGGGACGGTGCACAGACAAGGCCAACACTTCAGACCTGATTGAATACACAGCTGCGGACTTTTATGAGAAATTGCATTCTGGGAAGATGATGTTCATCTATTTTGAGCATCAAGGTAGGCCGCTCACTGCTCATGCTATCTCAGCTGTGCTGCTGTATATTTGTCATAGGTCCCACGCTCCTCATTATCAGGCTTGTGATGTGAAACATGCAAGCGTGCTGAACAAGTGTATTTTGATGAGTTCAACATGCTAATGAAATTAGCAGCCATGCTGACGTGACGTCAGTTTACTGAAATAAGGAGCTGTGCGGCATTTTTGCAGGAGAGCCATCTCTTCTACATGAAGAGATGAAGAAGAAGCTGTGCATAAATAGTGAGTGACATTCTGTCTGCTAGGGCCCTATTCCAGGAAGCAGGATTAGCTAACATCTCTGGGTTTGCTTTCACCATAAATAAGGGAAACTCTCGCTTTCTGTTCCAGAAAGACGATTAAATTAAATTCTGAGTCAGTTGCCAGGGTAACAGACTCTGTGAACTAGACCTGCTGGCAGGCTTAGTTCACAGAGACAGTTTCTCTCTGACTCCTCCCCTCCTGAACCAGGTGACTGATGCTTTGATTCCATTCCAAGGTAATAAAGTTGCTGTCAAAGCTCATGTTATGTTTTTACAGACACAGAAATACCAGTTTTACGGGAGTTTGCTGTTTTGTGTACTTAACATGAACACTTTCCCAGTTATTGAGTCATAAATATATAAGGACAGAGACAGCGATCACGTTTATTCATAACCAGCTCACAATCAATTCTGTAGAGTCCACAACTCTAACTCTGTGTGTGGGCAGTACTGCAAACATTTACTGTATGTTACACACTGATCAATGATCAATTATTAGTCGTGCTGTAATCGGTCACACTAATGGAAAACTGTCTGTCACAGCTGGATCTTGCAAATGATGTGTACTTTTGAGTGAAGCTGAAGCTGAAATGACTTTAAGGCTCTAAACTGAATCAAATGTATTTAGAGTGACGTTTTCAAAGCAGCTACAGTCTGATTGTAATCCAAACACATTTAATGTTGAAATGTGTTCACAGATTGAGATTCAGTCATTAAATGATGTCAAACAACATTTTTTTTAAGGTTTAGTTTTTTAAAAGTTCAGTTTAATAAAAAAAATTAAATCTTTAATACATGTGAATGTGTAGCATAAGATGAGTAAGAGAAAATTCATCATACATTAAAACGTGTGGATTCAGATTAATGGAAAGCAGTCCGTGTCTGAAAGGCGTTTCTCTTTGTCGCCTCCTCTGTTTCCAGTCTCTCCGACCATCTCTCTGTTCCTGGTGGAGTTGGAGAAGTCTGTTGAAGCTCTTCAGGATTATGGAGTACTAGTTGGTAAGGTAAGTGTAGACCCCTGTGAGCACTGCGCTTCATCAGTCATTGAAGTTGATGTTGAATCACTTTTTTGTCGTTGCTTTTTAGGTGAACTGTAACAAAGAGCTGGTTTACACGTACTGCGCAGAGGAACAGCTGCTGCACACTGCTTTTTTGTTCAGGTGAGTTGTAAAGTCTCAGTATGTGTTCATTCTAAAATGACCAGAACATGGAGGGGCAGCCAATCAGAAGAAAGATGTTTTAAAGGATGGGCAAAGTGAACTAAAATAGCTTGTTTCTGAGCGTGGGTGAAGTGGGACCTACAGCAGCCAAAGCACAATAAGTGACGGTTATTTTAAAGTGTGAATCATGCTAAGCTACAGTAACAGAATGGAAGAATAACAATTCAAGTCTGTAAATAAGGATAATAAATCTGCTGATTGTCTCTTTCTCTGTGATTTCCAACTTAATTCACTGGCATTTGTTCACACTGGGAAGTGATGTTCACATTTAATGTAAAAATTGGTGTAATTTAGCTCTGTGTTTGAATTTGATCTCTGACTCATCAAGAAAGAAAAGACGTAGCTTCCCTTCAACCTGATTCCTGACTCCATGAGCAATCAGATCCCAACTCTGTTGGCTGTGTTAAACAGGCAAAGTTATTCCACCAAACTATATCTAACTGGTCTCTCCCCCACTTCAATTTCTGTTGCTCCTCAGTATGAAAATATCTGCTGCCACCTGTTGGCATCCACCCTAAATGCTCTGCATCAGAGTCCAGAGGAAGTTTTAACTACATGTTGGAAGGGCTACTGCTCATATTAATGAAAACTTTACTCTCATTGTATTTCTAACAATCAACACAAAAGGTATTATCCTGGCTATCATCACTGAGATACACTATTACCTACTCCCCTAATATATAGTAATGAAGTGGACAAAGTATTATGGAAACTGAAATGTAATGCAGTAAACTTCTTAACAGCTTCCCTTTAAAACTAGAATTTGTAACTGTAAAAAAACATTCAGTGTCCATAAAGTTTCATCAATGACTTTCAACAGCAGTGAGAATAAAAACTGAACATTATAACCTTCATGAGGGTTTTTGTGTCTGCATGGTTGCAATCTCGTTGAATCTGCCCTTGTCTTTCTGTTGCTAGAGGCGGTAAGGAGTTCTTGAGTTTTGATTTGGACACTATCTTTGACGTCAACTCGATAGTCTCCGAAGTCTTGTTGTAAGTAAGGCTTATGCTCTGTGTTGTAGAGACCTTTGTGAAACTTTAACTTTTGAACCCTTTAGGATCACATACATTCAGATGATCCACTGAGATTGAACCAGAACCAAAGTCACTCATTATTTTTTGTCTTTTGGTGAGCTTTGTTGGGGGAAAAAATGAAAGGAGGGAGCCAAACGTGTACTTCTGGCATTTAACTGAAGACGGCTTTTCTCTTCCAGCGCCATTCTACGTGATGAGATAAAGTATGTCCACACAGACGCTGACCTCCTTGCAATGGAAAAGGCAGCCAGAGGGAAGAAAGACATTGTGCTTGGTTATGTTTGCAGTCTGGGAACACAAGGTATGGGAAGAAGGACAGGAAGGATAGTAATTAATGTAAGGCTGGGCAGTTAATTCAAAAGGAATCAAAACGGACAATCACAATCTTGCCCGTGTCTGTTATTTTTGTTTCTTTGTTTTTCATTTCTGTTAATACTTATATAAACTATAAAACATACCGTTTGTGTTGTCACATGACTCAGAGCGTAATTCGAACACTGAGCCGACTGTAAAACTCCAGCAGATGGTGATTCTACATTGCCCACAGGTGCGAGTGTTGTCCGTCTCTCTGTGTTAGCCCTGCGACAGGTCACCAGCCTGTGTATGTGTATGCATAATCATTCATCGATCAAAATTCAAAATCATGATGTTAATTTGAGGTCATATCACCAAGTCCTAAATTAAAGATGGTAAACTTTTTAGTAGCTACTCATAGGTTTGATCGTACTTTGTAAGACACACATTGTCCCAGTGATTGATTAAATGTATCATCTTTGTTTGTTTTTTCTTAAGAGCACAGATCGATTATGGAGACGGCCTATGTGTATGGATCCAAATATCAGTTTATTCTCATAACAGGAGGACCCGTGTTGAAGCACCTAGGGTATGTTCTTTTTGGCCTTTCTTTGTGTACAGAGCAGGAGTCAATGACAACACTTGTACCTGGGAAGTATTCACAGCGCTTCACTTGTTCAGCATCTTGTCATGATACAGCCTTCTTTCAAGTTAGATTAAATTCAGTTTTCAACTAAAACATTCTACACACAATACCCCATAATGACAAAGTGACATTAGTTCGCTTGAATTTCTTGTAAATGTATTTAAAAAAAACCACACAAATATAACATGTACATAAGTATTTTTACAACTTGATTGGAGTCCACCTGTAGTAAATTCATTTGGATGTCATTTAGAAGACACACCAAGCACAAACCAAGCCGCAAAGTTCAAGGAACTGTCTGTAGACCTCTGGTGCAGGATTGTATAAAGGCACAGATCTGGGGAAAGTCCCAATGAGCACAGAGGGTTCAGGGTAGAAGGGCCTTAGGCTATGTCCACACTAATGCGCTTTGAAAACGCATCTTTAATTCTCACTCGCTTTTGCAACTTTGTACTTTTGTGTTACTCACAGCAACAACTCCACCTCATTGTTAGTCCATTTAAAAAACTCAGTGCTTTTCCTCAACATTTTACTGCGACGTTTCAAAGAGCTGGAAAGTAAATAAACGGCAGACAAAAATGAGGCAGGTCGAATCGTCTTGCTTTTCCCGCATGCACAGGACTGGAACATAAGCGTTTTCGGACGTTTCAATGTGGACGCAGAACTCTGTGAAAACGACTGAAAACACTAGTGTGGACGCGGAGCGTTTTTCAGACGAAAACACTGTTTTCAAATCTATCCGGGCTAGTGTGGACGTAGCCTTAGTCAGGGACGTAACAAAGAACACAATAGTTGCTCTGACAGAGCTCCAGGAGAACCTTCCAGAAGGACAACCACTTATGCAGCACTTCAGTAATCAGGCCCGTGTGGTAAAGTGGCAAGATGTAAGCCACTGCTCAGTAAGAGACACATGACAGCCTACGTGTAGTTTGCCAAAAGGCACCTGAAACAAAATTCTCTGGTCTGATGAAACAAGGACTAACTTTGGTTTGGCCTGAATACTGTGGGCCGTGTCTGAAGGAAACCAGGCATCACTCATCACCAGGCCAATACCATCCCTACGGTGAAGCATGGTGGTGGCAGTATCATGCTGTGGGAATGGTTTTTTGGAGCACGAACTGGGGGACCAGCTATGTACAGAGACATCCTTAATGATAACCTGCTGAGTTATCATCCAACAGGACAACAACCTAAACACACAGCCAAGATAACAAAGAAGTGGCTTCAGGACCTCTCTGTGAATACCTTTGAGGGGCCGGCCAGAGCTCAGACTTAACCCGATTAACCCGATGGCTGTGCACCAATGCTCCCCATCCTGCCTGAGAGGAGAAACTCCCCCCAAAAAGTGTTTCTTGTTGCATCATACTCAAAAATACTTGAGGCTGTAATTTTGCCAAAGGTGCTTCAGCAAAGTATTGAGCAAAGGCTGTGAAAAATTGTGTACATTTAGTTTTGCTTTTAATTTTTAATGCATTTGCGAAAATATAAATCAAATGTTTTTCACCTTGTCATTATCGGGTATTGTGAGTAGAATTTTTCAGGTGATAAATGAATTGAATCCAGCTGGGGATAAGGCTGTAACATGACAAAATGTGGAACAAGTGAAGCGCTTTGAATATTACGTAACACAACATAGAAAAGAAGAAGCTGAGATTGAGGCTCTTTGCAAAGTGTCCTACAGCTGTGCAGCAAATGTAGTTCCAGCTACAGCAGCTCGTGTGATATTTACTGAAAGTTTAAGATGACAGCTGATGTCTCTGCTGTGGCCTTGTGACCTCAGAGATACATGCTCAAAACCTTAAACTCACATGGCGTGAAAACCAAAGGGACTGTCATTCGAAACAGGCTTTTAACATACCCAGGATAATTTTTGCTTTTCTGGTCTGACTCCAAATACTTGGGAGAAAATATGAAAAGTCTGACATCCTGCTGGAAATGCATAGACAAACACACAAGTGTGGATACAAAGAAAAGGATTCATGTAATTTCTCATGTTATAAACTAAAGACCCGACAGTATGAAAGTGTTTGATGTTAGTCTGTGTTTTCAGGAAGTTGTCTCTGTGTGTCTTTCAGTGTAAACGAATCGTCTCCTTCGTCTCGAGTGTGGTTCCTCCACTGCAGAGTTCACAGTGGGTTCATGACCCCAATGACCTCTGAGTGCTGCCCTTTGACCCGCATGAGGAAACCCCTATCCACCTTAAGCCTCCACTCCTTCCTGCAGCTCATGGAGGCTCCACTAGTTGTAAGCTGGTACAGGATTACTTTGTAAATTAATGCAAAATTTATCAGGTTATTTGGCGTATAAAATGTCATCGAGCTGTTGGCGTCGTGCGAACAGAGTGAAGTTCATGGTTCAGTTTTCTTTGCGTTAGCTGACTTGACAAAACCCCAGTCAGAGATAAGGGTTGTTATCAGTGTTCTTTCTGCTTTAGGCTCAGTGTCTGTGCTCATTTGGTGATACAGATCTATGCAAATAAGACAAGACAGCGGTGCTGCAGTTGGTTGTTAATCTTCTCAATTTCTGATCTTCACAAACATGCCAAAAAAACAGAATACTGTCTTGAGTTGTTTAAGTGTTTTATTTCTCAGTGCCCTCTCATTCCTGCTGTTTGTTACTAATGTGACAGCTGCACATCAGCGCTCTGCCACCTCAGATACATTAAAATATTTAGTCAGTGTGTTCAATCTCCCACAAGCTCATAGAGGAAAAATTGATAACGCTTTATTTGTTGCCAGGTCAAAGTGAAATTTATTTTAATAAACGAAGATTATTGGCAAGAAGTGGCCAACAGATGTAACTGATCACTTTTCTAATCTGATCTCTGTTAGGTGCAATTCCAGCTGCTGTAACTCTTTGGCTGGGCTTCAATCAGTGGCATTAGTAAGGTACGGTTTAACAACTTTCATGTATAAAGTGTATTTCTTCAGCAATGAGTCTTTATAGCTCTAAAGCAGGGATGTCCCCGCCGTAGTACATTTTCCAGTTGACCGGATTGGACACTTTGGCAGGTCATTTCTAGCCCCCAGGCCTCACAGTAGGCATCCCTGCTCTAAAATATATTTTAAGTGAAAGATTCGGTGAGAAGCTGGGCTTCAGCATAAGTTACCACAGTGATTTAGCAAGGGTAAAATAGACCAACCTTCATGACACTGACAACTAAACTAAACTAACCTGTTAAACTCAGCGGTCCAAAACAAAAGAGCAAGATCAAAAAGAAATTCAGGAGTTCAGTCATTAAGAAGCAACAAGAGTGTATGAAATGATGCAAGAGACAAAACTACTGATGTGTCTCTAAGTGGAGATGTTGCTGATGGGGCTAGCGAACATAAGAAAAAGGAGAACACAGCCTCCTGTTCTCTTTGTGTATAGTAGTCACATATCGTGACGTTTCTTTCAGTTACCTGTAGGCTGACGTTTCTGAGGTGCGAATAAAAGTTGGACTTACTCGATGCTTCCTGTAAAAGCAGCTTTAATAACAATATAAGACTCACTACGCAAGCTTCTTCACAGTTCACAAGTCAAGTCAATTTAGTTTTATAGTGTCAAATCATAACAAATGCTTTATATTGTAAGCTAAAGATCCTCCAGTAATACTGAGAAAACCCAACGATCAGATCACCACCTATGAGCAAGCACTTGGCGTCAGCGGGAAGAAAAAACACCCTTTTAACAGGAACACAGCATATTAGATCATGTGGTTATTGTGCTGTCATTGCAGCTGTGTTTTGTAAGTAGACCTTTAGAAAAAAGCAACGTACAACTTACCAAATTTACAAAAAAAGTAACCATGAGCATGTTGTGCACAAAGAGCCACCCTACCACCAGGAGTAGAATCTCTTAACACTTTGTGTCTCTTCCTTACCAGACCGAGGTGTACGACGACCCCTCCTCAGTCCAGCCCCCCCAGTTCCCCTACCAGCAGACTCCCCAGGTCTTCCTCTTCTCTCATCCCGCAACCGAGCACCTGGACCTCGATACGGCCACCACGCTGGCCTGGAGGCTGCGAGGCCTCGCCCTGCTGCTGCTTGTACACAGGTGTGCAACAGCTCCAGCTACGTGTACGAGCATGGATATGAAGACATTAAGATAATTTCTTTTATGGGTTTGTGTGTTTCCAGGCAGAGCCCTGCAGTGAAAACCCTTGATGAGTACAATGCTGCTTACAGGCTGCCTGAGAAGGTGTGACTCTAACATGGCACGAGATAATACACAGAATGAGAGTACCTGTTATTCTTACCCACGTTTTTGTTTGTGTGTGTGCACCTCCAGAGTTTAGAAGTAAAGTATTTGACCTTAAACAGCCTCGATGAGGTGTTGGTGCTGTTCGCAGATCAAGAAAAAGATGAAGAGGAGGAGGAGGAGGATGAAGAAGACAATGAAGGTGTGGATGACGATGAGGAAGATTCACATTTTGGTAAAGGGACTCAAGAGTGAAAGAAGCGTGAAGAAAAGGAAGAATGAGAACAGGAGATTAACTTTTTTGTGTCTGCATCTGTCTCCAGGCAAGCTGGACGATGAAATCGCAGCAGCAGTTTTTGAAAACAGAGGCACCTTATTGGACATGGATTCAGTTACCCAACTGACGTCTGACAACTTTCACAGTGCAGTAGCACAGAGTGGCCTCACAGTGGTGCTCTTCTACCTCAAATGTAAGACAGAGTCGCTGCTTTAGAGGCGTCTTGGCACTTTAGGCAGTTAATACAACAAATTCAGTATTTACCAGGAAAGAGAAACTACATGTATAGAATCATCAGAAAAATCTGATATAAAACTCTAACAATGTTGCTCATTTACCGTACTTCTAACAGTCTTTATGAAGCCTTTTTCCTCCCCATGGAAGTTATACTTCTACCACCATATTTACTGTTTTGGAATTCATCTCTTTCATATAATGTCTCTTATATGAACCAGGCATACTTTATGTTTAAAAAAAAAAAAAAAAGTTTTCCTCTTGAACATGAAATGCAAGTAAATTGCAGTTTCTGTTTTCTCCCACCAGGGGATGCTGTTTCAATGGCTTTTCTCAGCTCTTTCATTGAAGTTGCAGAGAGACTTGCAGGTAAACAAGCAGTTTTTTGGGGGGGGGGGGCTATGTTTCCACTGTTTATTTTAGCAGACGTCAAAACAGAGATCTGTATTTGAACAGAAGAGTGTTTGGATGGCAGTACCACGTCAGTTATGACTCCTATTATTGTGCTTTACAGTTTGTCTAAATTTACAAAAGATGAAACCCCCTTGTGAACCAACATACAGTCGTCTAAATCCATGTACTGAATGAATTGCCCTTTTGCCTTAACCACAAAGGATTGTTATCTAGGCAGATGTAATATTCAGGCCTCATTTGCACATTTCAAAACTTGATTAATAGCAACAATGGATAGAAAATTCACTCATCAACACATGATTTGCTCTCACTGACCTTAAGACTCAGAGGTCAACGAAGTTCAGATGAGTGTGGTCGACTGCAGCGAATGGACCGACCTCTGCGCCGCTCAGCCAGGCAGTGCTGTCCCCTTCCAGCCAATCACTGCCTTTCCCAGTGTCTTGCTTCTTCACCCCCAGCATCCGGCCCAGCACTTCAGAGGAATGCTGGGTAGTGAGTCACTACATCGCTTCATCATGATGTGAGAAAACATGAATATAACTTTGAAGTCATATATAAGCCTTTAACCTCAGTCGGGTCCAAATCAAGGACTGATGAAATAGCAGTTAGTGTACTTGTACAATCCTTTCCCTTTAACCTGAAATAGAAATGGAGGTGTGTTTAGTCTTGTAGCGCTGTCTTTTTAATGTCAGTCTACTTACATGTACACGTGTGTTTGTGTGGACTTGATTTTTTTAACCAGAAGCCGTGTAGCTTCTCCTGTTCGTCTGTCCACTCTAGAGGAAGCGCAATCATTCCTTCTGGAAGTGCCTCATCCTGAGCTAGCAGGGTACCAGCTTGACAGAGTTGTGGGATTGTTTGAGGCCCAGACACAAACAGGTAAGATGTTGTTATTGTGCATTGTTGTTGCAAGGGAAGCCTCAGTGCAAATGCTAAACTTCTATTAGTTATGGTTATACTACTAAGGAAGATCTCCCAGTAGCTGCAATCAAAACAAGAACTTTTAAGGGAGTGGGGGAGAAATACTTGGAGGTGTTTTGTAGCTGTTAATTAACACTTTTGTCTGTACTCATTCACATTCAAAGCTATCTCAATGTTAGCATTGTGTTTACAGTAACAGAGTAGGTGTAATCAGCTAATACTTACTCTGGCTAATATATAAAAGATACATTTAGCTACTGTGACCTCTGTTGGTTTGTGAACTCCTGTTTTAAAGCGATGAGATGAGTGTTTTTACTGTTGCTATCTTGGTGTTTGGAAAGTGGGGGTGATAAATAAGGGGCAGATCACTACACATGATCACTATATGAATGGGAGTGGTAAACAATCGAGTGGGAAAGTAGCTGTCTGTCTGCTTTGTCACAATAAATTCAATTTCATTTATATAGCACCAAATCACAACATCAGTCATCTCAAAGTGCTTTATATTGTAAGGTAGACCCTACAATAATAGATACAGAGAAAATATACTAGATACTGGAACCAATGAAGGGAAGCTCTCTCTTTCATAGGAGCTACAGTATTGAGAGTCGTACGTAATGAGGAGGTAAAATTATTAACAAGATAATCTTCCAGAAGGAAGTCGCCCAGGATTTTCACATTGATATCACTGGGGCTGCTTGCTTGGTGCATCCACTGCGACAGTTGAGCGATCGGTCAAAATAAATTGCAGTGTGAGTGTTCATGGTAATGTGGAAATATATCACCTGATCTAACAATGCAGCTCGTTGTTGTGCTTTCATTCAGTTCTGGACAACACAAACGAATGAGTTCAGATTCTGCTCATTGTTGATTTTAGTCTTTTCCTCTTTGTTATTTTAAATAGACGGTGTGTTTCCAGTATCTTGTATTACTTACTCTTTCTTTCCAAATTTTTCTTTATTGCCATGTTTAGCAGCGTTTACCGAAGCAGCAAAGTCCCTGAGAGGAGACGCACTGACTGGACTGCTGACAGATGAACTGGCAGAGAAATGGTACGAGCTCTACCATTTCAAGGTTGAGGCAATTTGGCAAACTGCTTCTTCGAGTTTAAAGTCCTAAATTACTGGAAGTTTTGAAAAACACACTGTAGCTGAAGTTTGAAAAGCACAAAATATAGTTCCATGAGTTGTCTGTTTTTCCTAACTTTGAAATGTAGGATTTCCAATTGCTTTTAAAGGCTTTAGGAGATGGACAGTTAAGCAGTTTGTTTTTGAGGGGTGGAAATCCTACATGTACCTACTATAATCCAACCTGGCTTTGGAAAGACGCTTTAATCAGTGTTGTAGTTACATTTTGTAAAGGTTTAGACATACCTGTCATTAAAAACTTAGCTGTGATTCTAATGTTTAATATTTAAACTTTAACCATTTAAAATATTGTTTATTAGTTTTACTTATATTGTGCGTGTGCGTGCGTGCGTGCGTGCATGTTGACTATGCAGGGCTGCAGACCACACTGTAGACCTTCCCGCAGTGTTAGTGTTTCCATCTTGGAGGACACACACTCATCCTTTCACACTGCCTGCCTCCTCGTCTGCTGAAGAGCTGCTCACACACATTAACACTGCGCTGCTCCACCCAATGGTAAACCATAGTGTGTGTGTGTGTGTGTGTGTGTGTGTGTGTGTGTGTGTGTGTGTACACTTGTCTTTATCATTTTTTGCAAAATTAGTCACAAATTCAAGTTGGATGACTTGTTTCAATGCAATCATCCAGTCAGGAATAGTGAGTGAATAACTAAGTCCAGCTTGATTTTAATCACTATAATCCGTCCGTCTTCTTCCTCTTATCTGGGGCCGGGTCGTGGGGGCAGCAACTTAAGCAGAGAAGCCCAGACCTCCCTCTCCACGGCCACCTCTTCCAGCTTCCGAGAGATATAAACTCTCCAGTGTGTCCTGGGTCTGCCCCAGGGCCTTGTCCCAATGGGAGATGCCCAAAACACCTCACCCAGGAAGCGCTCATGTTGCTCATGGAGGAGCAGCAGCTCTACTCTGGGGCCCTTCTGGGTGGCTGAACTTCTCACCCTATTTCTAAGGGAGAAGCCAGCCACCCTTCGGAGGAAGCTCATTTCCACTGCTTCTATCCGCAATCTCGTTCTTTCGATCACTACCCACAGCTCGTGACCATAGGTGAGGGTAGGGACATCGATCGGCCAGTAAAGTGAGAGCTTTGCTTTTACACTCAGCTCTCTCTTCACCACGACGGACCAGTACAGTGTGTCCGCTTCACTGCAGCCGCACCAATCTGTCTGTCGATCTCCCGCTCCCTTCTCCCGTCACTCTTGAACAAGTACCCGAGATGCTTAAACTCCTCCACTTGGGGCAGGAACTTGTCCCTGACCCAGAGTGAGCACTCCACCCTTTTCTTGGCCTTTGAGGACCTCCTTAATCCCACTTGAAAATACATTACAATACAATATACAATTCTTGGATGTTTATAAAAGCCACTATGGCGTGTTCATAGTATCATAGTCTCAGGTAATGGGCTTCACATGTGGTTTAGTTACGGCTTTCCAAATACAGAGGTCATGCCAGGTCAGAGTAATGCTTCGGTAATCCTTGATGGATGATAAGATGGGTTAAGGGTCTGATTCCTGCTGTGGAAATGCTTCCATGGAGCTTGGGATCAAAAGTCCAGTCAATGACACATTCTCCCCTCTGGCTGTGCTGATGACCTCACACCAATCAATCACAGAATATGACTTGATACAATGAGTTAAATGGAGACATTAACACTTGCTTCTGTGTTATTTATGATGGTGAGAGAGTGACCTGGACTGAAATGTGTCATATATAATTCAAGGAGAATTGCACCCTCAGAAAAATCCCTGCTAGTGTTAAAAGCTGCTGACGGGACTGATGAGGCGCTTTGTTTTATATCTCTTTGTTTCCTTTTAACTGTACAGAATTCGGAGAGTATTTAAACAGAAACGTGACAGTAATTTGTGTCAGTTATAGTAGATTGCACAGGTCAGCATTAAATCAGATTTGTGCATTGTCAGCAGATGACTCGCAGTACCGTCCACTCTCATGGATACGTTTATTTTGCAGTCGCAGCCTTGTACTCGTGCTCTGCTTAGTAAATCTTTATCACTTAATATTGGCTCAGCCATCTCACTATTTAATTGACAGACCCTCTTAAAATTCCACCTGCAGTTTTCTTCACAGGAAGTAAACAGCTGCTTCTAACATGCTTGGTGCTGACCTTTGTAAGCAGGTTTTCTGCAGGATGTTGCAGGTGCAGCAAAAACCAGTGATGTGTAAACTTTGGATAATTAGCCGAAACTCAAGATTTGTGCTGATTGTGTCAAAGTCAAACCTTCTCTTTTTCATTTGGGATGTTGTTCATTTCACTGGCCTGTGTTTTATCTGGTTTGTAGTGTGATGACTGAGTTTGTGAAAATGCAGATATTTGAAGTCTTTGTGTTATTTGGCACTTCTTCGTCCTCTTTTCATGATTTCTATCCCCAGCCTGAGCTGACTGTAGAAAATCTGCCATCCTTCCTCTTGCTGGGCAAAGCCCTACTCCTTCTGTTTGTGGGAGAGGAGGAGGACAAGATTGGGCGAAGGCAGAACCAGGCGCTGGTGAAGGAGATGAGAACATTAGTAGAGTCGGAAGGGGAAACGATGGAGCGATATTTGGCCTGCTGGATCCATCTGTACGTTTCTGTTTCTGCTTATTTGCTGCTCTATTTTTCCATCGTGTACACAATCCAAAATCCCCACTTTTTTATTTATACTTTTTTTTAAAATATATTTTGTTTTAGTGGACGCACTCCAGCTGGTATGTCCGTCCTGGGGTCATACGTAGGCTCTATGCCCCCTCTTCCTGCACTAGTCCTCACACACTTGCCCTCTGGAGACCAAATATACCAGTACCCACCCAACACCCCCATAGTGGCTTCCTCAGTCCTTCACTGGCTGCAAAGGGTCGAGGATGGTACTGAGTCACCAACAGGTAAGGAGGAGAGAAGAGAAAGCTTAAAGCTGAGTTTACAATCCCATAAATTCCAAGACAGCTATGCTATACAGCTATAATTCTGCCTTATTACAGACAGTTAATGAACCGGTCACTCTTAAAAGCAGAATTGAGAGTAGAAATGTGCAAGATTACCTTAAAGATTGAAATCTTTAAGGTAATGTTCAGGTCACCTTAGTCTGGATGGAATTTCCAGTCAATAAAAAATCAATAATAAACAATTCAACTATGCCTCAGATTTACCTTTAGCAGTTTGTAGATTCTAGTCACCTGGAATTTATTTGAGTTACAAGCACATTTTGAAAATCTCGCACAAAGTCATCAAATGAGACTGGATGCAACGACAAAAGCAGACATTGTGTGTGATTGTTGACTGACCTTTGTGATCAAGAGGCTGTCCTTCTGTCTATTTACATTTGCCTTTCTACATACAACAGTTAGTCTGAGAAATTACTTGTACTGGTGATATTTCTAAATGGAAATAATACCTGTGGTCAGCACATTCCCACCATAAAGACTGACTACACATTCAGCAGTCTTCTCTATCAGTGAGAGAACTGTTAATATAACTGTTGAACGTAGTTCAGATATGAAACCCGAACTATCTGGAGTCCTCTTTTAGCTCTGGAGTGTATAAAGGCAAGAGCCGAGATAAGATGCTGGTCTCCATCACTGAAATGCACAACGTTTAATTGATTCTCTGCACACAAACTGCAGACTAACAACCTTTTTACTAATGCAGCAGGACTTAAGGTTCTGTTTTTGACTTGCTGTAATCTTGTTTTAACCAAAACTCTTCTGCTGGATTGCAATGTATTCATTTTTACTATGCATCGATTTGGAAATGCTGTTAAACCTGTATTATGTTTGCAGACTCGCATTTAGTTTACAGGTAGCGATGGTTGTCATATATGAGTGAGTCCTAAAATTATTATTTGAAGTCATTTTATAAAAGTGAAAAAAGTTGTTGTGACGATTATAAATTGAACTTCAGGAACAAAAACGGTCTATAAATAAATAAAATTTTATTTAATTTATTTATAGAAATAAATAGAAGCAAAACTAAACACACTGAACATGGAACGCAAGACTATCAAAATAAACCAGGAAACACTAAGACACAGACTAACTCATAGCATGACACGGGAACTGAGAGGAAAGGACACACAAGGAAACAAGATGGATTAGGGAGATAACGGAGGAGATAACGAGGGGGACGCAGGAACAGATAATGGAGACGAGACACAGAGAGTGAGAGGAGAGACATGACGGTCTGGGGAAACATGGGATAAAAATGACAGGCAGGGGAGGGATGAAATGAGACATAAGGAGGAGAACATGGGAAGAGAAAAGGGAAAGAAGACACAACGACACACACATAAACAGAGACACACAGAGAGGGACACAGAGGACAAAGACACAAGGGAAACCTAATAACCAAGGAGCTAAAACAGGACAACCTGGGCTATATAGAATAAACTCAAGAAGACTGGAGAAGTTAAGCCCGACTGATATATCGGCCAATATTAGCTATTTGCTGATATATTGTTATTGGCATTTAAAATGACTGATGAGTAAAGAAGACACAAACGAAATTGATGTTACAGCACTCTGACACCAGGTATCAACATTCCTGTGAAAATTCCTGTGTTTTACTTTCTAATCTTAAGACAAATATGCTTTTAACAATATGATTCATTTTAATTCTGTATGAAACTTCACATTATAATAAAATATTTTTGTTCTGTAGGTTTGCTGGATGAGGATAGCTGGCCACCTGCTTTTGAGTTCTATGACTTCTTGAAAATTATGGACATGCAGGAACCTGACTCTGCCCAGCAGCAAACTCCTAAGGAGGAGGAGGAGGTTAATGTGAAAGAACATGTAGTGGTAGAGGACATGACAGGTGACAATCGTCACGCTCACTCTGAACTCTGAACATCAGATGGAAAGAACACTGCTGATCTGATTTGTCTGTTTCTTTGTTTAAGTTTTCTTTTCTATTAATAATATACAGCTTAAATGTTGGGTTACTGAGTATTTAATGAGAGATTATTATAATAATGTAATAATAGTAATAATAATATTTTTGCCATTGTGTTTTAATGTGACATGCTGGCTATTAAACCTTTCAGTTGTTCCTGGATGTTATTTTTGGATTTTTTTTTTATTGAGACTGTTTCATTGTCTGATTTCTTACTGCTGTGATTTTGTGACTCTTTTAACTTTGTAGATGCATCTGATTGGCTGTTTTTGTTTGGTTTTGTTTTTAAAGCTGCTCATGTGCCAGTTAACTGAACTAATTATGTGTCAGTCAGTAAACTGTCCCTTAATTTCGTTGTAACTCATAAACACACTTTTTGTTTTCCAAAGGTTTAACTATTTTTATGAACGCATTCATAAAAATGTGTTCATTCCATTCATTAACTCAAAAACCAGTCTTATGTGTTATCATCGTGTCATATCGTCTACTTGGTGAAACAAATATCTGTACCTTCGACAACATACGTTTTCAAAACAGACTCGTTACATTAGGTTCAGCAGTTTCATTTGTAGTGTTTATACTGAGGAGTTAAAGTGGGCTGGAAGGAGTGCAGGTGTCAGAATCTAGCTCGAGGAGGAAGCATGAAGACAGTGATGTTTATTTAGTTGCAGCTAATTTCAAATTCAGCGTTTCTATCAGCTCAACAAACACCAGCAAACACACAAACTCTGTGTGCAGTTTGTCACACTGTTTCTACTAGCTAAAGCTTCAGCTGCTGTATTTCCCAGGGACAGAACAGAGTGTGAGAACTTCACTCAGAGATGTAAGAAAAGACAGGACAGGAACAAGAGAGGTTAGATTTAAAGGATTACTCAGTGATGCCTGATAAACGGCAGATTTAAAGCTTACATATTTGCTAGGTATTTAATGGTTTCAGCTTAGTTTATTTTATCTAAAACTTAAGTGCACGGTCCCTGAGATTGACTCATACAGATCCCAGAGCACTCCAATGAAGTAATCAGTGAAGCTGATTACAGCTTAACAACCAGTACTGGGCAAGTTACCTTGAAAAAGTAATTAATTATATTTACTAGTTACTTCTTCAAAAAAGTAACTAAGTTAGTAACTGAGTTACAAGATTCTAAAAGTAATTAATTACTTGAAAAACAACTATTGCCTTACTTTAAAAAAATGTTTAACCCTCTGGTTATGTTATGTACAGTTATGTTTTTATTTTGACACACTGTATTGATCTAAAATCAGACAAAAAACATTAGATCCGATTAGAAAATGTTATATTTTTTACTGTTTCAACCACAAACATGTTTAATGAATCATATTTCATAACTTTAAATGCAAATATAAATGGTCAATTTTAAAATTAAATGCACAAGTTTTGCAAACCACAAAGTTTTTTGCAGCCATTTACCTTTCACCCCTTTTTCAATAAGATGCCACACAAATTATTTGTGGCACTCCAAAAATTTCTGTCCAGTATAAAGGAGAACATCACAGCCTGATACCTGCAGGTCTGACAGCAGCAGGTGCATCACTCCCGTTTCTACCTGGAGACAGCAGTCACCTTATTGTTCTGACACACAACACAAAACTATCCTCGACACTACACACTAACTACATAAGACAACACATTACAAACACGTTAAACGTCACAAATCTCTCACATCTCAAAACTCGCTCTCTTTCTTTTTCTGCTGTCTTTCTTTCTCTCTCTCTCTCTCTCTCTCTGTTGATAAATAGTAACACGACCGCACCACATTTTCTTCTTAGTAAGGGTAACGGCGTTGTAACGATAGGAATAGAAATTAGTTAGATTACTCATTACTGAAAAAAGTAACGCCGTCAGTAACTCCGTTACTTGTAACGCCGTTATTCCCATCACTCTTAACAACTGACTGCAAATCAACTCAAAACCAAAACAAACCATGAGAGGAAAACCAATAGGTCAGCAGGTAAGAAGGGAACCACCTTCTAACATAATACAGCATGTGTGTTTTAGTAATAGCATTTTTACTTCAGCATAGCTGTGCACAGTTACCAGTTTGTCCTTGGAAAGTCCACATGAGTCCAGTTTTCATTCAGTCTTTTATTTATAGCATCTTTTAAGTGATGATATGGTCTGGGAATATATGTGAAGCTTGCTGTACTCATCAGTGAATGAAGAGCAAACAGTGTAGTACTATTGTCATGGGAACATGCATGTATTAATTTAGTGATTTATTAAATGTATAAATGTTATTATACTTGATTCTAATCAGATGCTGAGTCTTTTACGCTGATGGAAATGCAGATAACACCGATTTGATCTGTGACAAACTGAATGATTCGTCTCCTGTGCTCTTTTTAACAATGTTGCCTTTGACTGGTATATTTTTATGCTCTTTATACTGCAGATTTTTACGTCTCTCGAATAGTTAGTGCTAATAAGGATCATTTTCTATAGAAGAACACGGATATGATCAGTGAATTAGATTCATAGATGACCGCTAGATTAATTTGATGCTCAGTTACCCAACTGATGTCTGACAACTTTCACGGTGCAGTAGCACAGAGCAGCCTTACAGTGGTGCTCTTCTGCTTCTACTCGAAAGGTTTGCTTAGCAATTGTGAAAAACTTGAGGGACATAAAGTAGGGGATGCTGTGTTTATTGCTTAAGATAGCTCTTCCTTTTGTTTAAGCAAATTGTTAAAATTTAAATTGAGACATGTTAATTAAAGCTACAGAGGAGCACAGAAAACTACTGCATGTGTCATTCTGACAAATTTATTTTTCAGAAAGAAAGCAAAGAGCTGACCAGCTGAGTCACAGTGTAATGTATATGTTACAGCGTAATCAAGTGTTATTTATCATCAGATGATTTTCTCTCACTGACATTAAGAGTCAGACTTCACCGAAGTTGAGATGAGTGTGGTTGACTGCGGCGAATGGATCGATCTCTGTGGCGTTCAACCGGGCAATGCCATCCCCTTCCAGCCAATCATTGCCTTTCCTAGTGTCTTGCTTCTCCACCCCCAGGATTCGACCCAGCACTTCAGAGGTGGTCTATCCTTCAAGCTCGGGTCCTCTACCAGAGGCCTGGGAGCTTGAGGGTCCTGCGTAGCATCTTAGCTGTTCCTAGGAGTGCGCTCTTCTGCACAAAGATCTCAGATGTTGTTCCTGGGATCTGCTGGAGCCCCTGGAGCTCTTCTCCAAGCCCTTGGTATTTCTCGAGCTTCTCGTGTTCCTTCTTCCTTCTTCATATATCCAATCAGGAATAATGACTGAATAATTAAGTCCAGCTTGATTTTAATCACTTGAAAATAAATCGCTATAAATTATTGGCTTTTTATACTGGCTTTTATTATTATAAAAGCCAGTATAGCATGTTTATAGTATGTCTCTGGTAATGGGCTTCACATGTGGTTTCGTTACTGCTTTTCCAATACAGAGGTCATGCCAGGTCGGAGCATTGCTCCGACCTGGCATGGAAACAATCAATACAGATATTGCTCCATAGGTCAAGTTCGACTCTCCCTTTGAGTGTTTGTGGAATGTTGAAATGTGGGCGCTTGTCTTTTTTAGTGGTACTGTGAGGGAAAATATGATGTATGATAAGTCAAAGGAGCTTGCAAAGAAAAGCGTCTGGACTTCTTTGAGTTGCTTGAAGACGTTTCACCTCTCATCCGAGAAGCTTCTTCAGTTCTAAGGTCAAATGGTGGGGACTCTCCACCATTTGACCTTAGAACTGAAGAAGCTTCTCGGATGAGAGGTGAAACGTCTTCAAGCAACTCAAAGAAGTCCAGACGCTTTTCTTTGCAAGCTCCTTTGACTACGATGACCTGGATGACTGAGAACCTTCACAGACAGATGTATGATAAGATGGGTTAAGGGTCTGATTAGTGCTGTGGAAATGCTTCCATGGAAATTGGGATTAAAAGTCCAATCAATGACACATTCTCCCTTCTGACTTGAGTTAAACGAAAACATTAACACTTGCGTTATTTATGTGTTATTTATAGTGGTGAGAGAGTGACCTGGACTGAAATGTGTCATATATAATTCAAGGAGAATTGCACCCTCAGAAAAATCCCTGCTAGTGTTAAAAGCTGCTGACGGGACTGATGAGGCGCTTTGTTTTATATCTCTTTGTTTCCTTTTTACTGGAATTTGGAGAGTATTTAAACAGAAACGTGACAGTACAAATATGCAATGCATATCGTGCAAATGATAGAGAAAACAAATTTGTGATGGTTTCCAGTGTTCTGTGGTTTTAGATTTTTTTCTATGTTTTTCCTATTGTCACAGAATGCAATCCAGGAAAATGCTTGTTCAAAAGTGAGTTAATTCTTTCATTTCCTTTGAGTTTTTTTTTTCCATCCTTGCATATGGATCCAGTTCCACATATTTGTATGAGTGATCGTATGCTTGTTCAACTTTGGCATGATAAACAAATGAACACAGCCGAATTGTTAGTTGAAAAGATAATATTGGTATTGGCCAAGATATTTAAAATCAGTACAATTTGGATTTGTTGTTATTTTATTCAGCCTTCAGTTTCACAGTTCACAAATGTACTAGAAAGACATCAGACTGATTCTTAGCACTTTTCTACTCTCCCGGAGCGCTCAAAGTGCTTTGTACAACATGCCACATTCACCCATTGACACAAGCACTTTCTTCTATGCGCGGTGCTTCCTAGCTAACATTCACACTCCTTTGGGAAGGTTACTGAGTTAGTAAGACAGCTATGCTAAGGATACTTGGGATGCAGACTGGGGGAGCCAGGCATCTACTAACCTTCGGCTCAGTAGATGACCTACTCTACCTCCTGAGCTACAGCCGCCCATTCAACAAGTACAAAAAAGAAATTAAAGATCAATCAGTGAGAGAAAAAAGTTATTTAGATTTGACCTTCTTTGGCCTTCAGCATTGCCTTAATTCTTCATGGCATCGATTCAACAGATTCAACATCAGATTTTGGTCCATACTGACACAAAAGCATCACGTAGTTAATGATTTGTTGGCTACACATCTATGATGCAAATCTCTTGTTCCATCACATCCCAAAGACGCTCTATTTGATTATGATCTGGTGATTGTGGAGGTCATTTGAGCACATTAACCTGCTGGAGGCAGCCATCAGAATATGTGTACACTGCGGTGATAAAGGGATGGACATGGTTAGCAACAATATTTAGCTAGGCTGTGGTGTTTAAACGAGGCTCACCAAATATTTTCTCTTTTTTGGACAATTCCCTGTAAAAACCTTGAGATGTTTTTGCAGGAAAATCCCAGGAGATCTGTCGTTTCTGAAATACCGAGAGCAGCCCATTTGACACCAACAACTATGCCATGTTCACTTAAATCACTTTTCTTCCCCATGCGGATGTTGTATTTAAAGCATCAGCAGGTCATTTTATCTAAAGGTGCCTGTTCTTTTCTAAGAACACTAAAAAAATAAATGAACTGTTAATCATTCAAGATTATGATTTCTTGGAAAACGACCAAAAAGAAAGACTTTTAAAATAAAAACAAAACAACATCTCACAGTGAAAAACGTCGACCTACTAGATCTACTAGATCTCCTCCCCTTTTTTCCTTTTTAGCTCTTCCAAATCATTAGTTGTGCGCTTATACTTAAGATTCATACTTTGTGAATATGTAGAGGCCGCACACTGAAGAAACAAAGAAAGAAAGAAACAACAGACACACACATGCCTGAAAAATGTTAGTTTTAGAACATTTAAAATAAAATCCTCTGCCTCTTTCATATTTAATCAGGAGGGACATGTACGAGAGTTTTAAATGTTAGAGGACGGTTTCATTTTGTAGAGCACTCAGTGATGACCAGGTTTGAAACCAATCTGAAGTCTGTATCACTTCCCTGAATTACATTTGAGCTTTGCATGGCACAGTGACTCAGCATAATCACTCAAAAAGGAAATGGCCGTGCATATTTCAGGTATATAACTAGATTATGGTCTAATCACACAGCCCCGTGTCACACGCGAGTGATGACATTAGTGTCCCCAGACTGTGTGTATCATTACATTTGTGGAAATTAAAAACACACACACACACAGACCACATTTCTATGTTGCCTGCGTGTTTGTTTGTTCTCTTGGTAGTACTTAAAAGAAGTCATGTTTTTTTTATGCTCACATCACCATACAGTACTTTGAGTAAAAGCAGGCCATAGTTGTGAAGGAAAAAATGACTAATTTCATGTGCTGTTGCTTCAAAGTATTTTTCTGGTTTGCATAACATCGACCACAGCCTGTGGTTCCAGCTATTTGCGCGAAAAGGAAGAATCTGGCTTGTTGTGCAGGACATGCTATGTGTAGTCTATGGCATAGTGACAGACAGATGTAAGCATGTAAAAAGCCAAGGAAAAAATCCAATGATAGAGACGGAGAAATACAGAAGAAGAGAGAGGAGGATGCTTTTTATAAGCTTAATCTTGTCTGTTGGAAATAGGATGTGTTATCTGTGATTGTATATTTTCCTGTGTGTGTGTGAGTAAAGTTTATCTGGCTGGGAATATATACTCCCAAGTTTGTGTGTATCTAAATCTCAACCATAATTGCACAAAAAAACTCCTATGGGAGGTCAGATAATCTGTGTTCTCACAGACACAGATCCCATTGCCAAAACCACACTGCATACAAGATGACGCGCATCACCCCTCCCCAAGCTCAGTCGTGATAATCAGTAAATCTTTATTACTGCAACGTTATCACTGGATGACATTAAAGCCTTTATCACAAATAAGGGACTGAACTGGAACCAAAGACAGCTTCTTTCTGTGGCATGCGGTTTTACAGAAAGGCAAACACAGACACAACTTGTACCACATTAAAACATACTGTTCTGTACTGCCTGTCTTTTATTCTTTTAAATACACGACAGCCTCCTGCAGCTTGCTGTACTCTTTCCTGTGTGAAAAACTGTAATATATTATTACTTATGCAGTTAAATAAATATCTACTGTATTACCAAAAATGATTATTTTTTAAATATTTTGATGAAATAGTAAAAAAGTAATTGTTTTCTGTCAGACTTAGGATACATGTATTTGTTTAAGAAATACAATTGTCCCCTTATTGCTGGCAGAGGCAGGAATTTCTCTGTTCTACATAATCTGCTATTCAATTAGGACACAGATTTCAGGTTGCATTAAAACACATTATTTCCATCATGTGTTCAGATATGAATGCTTATTTATTTTTACCACGCAAATCTATAATAAACTAAGAAAAATGAACAGCACGTGACACAATTATTGTGTGTCCTTGCCCCAGGGTTGTTGTTGCAGTCTCCACTGTGTGCAGTGCTGCATGGGAATGCTCCAGTTACTCAGAGCTAAACGCATGGCTGTACAGTCATCCAACTGACACCACAAAGTGAAAAATGGCTTAATTTAAAAAAATTACTCTTAGATATGGATTAAAACTATAACAAATAAAAAATGTAAACATATCATATAATTTTTTCTTTTAAAAATCAGTCCATTGGGAAGTGTAGCATTTAGTTTATTGAAAATAAGTAGCAGGTAAAGCTTGGTAGGGTCAGGGAGCTGTCTCAGTGCAGAAAGTCCTCAGGCTGAGACAGAAAGGAGGAAAAAAAACGTAGTCTTGGGCAGGTAAATGCATTAGGAGATGAGGTGTGGTCATTTATTTAGTTTACTTTATTTGGTATAATTGGCTAGTTAGCCTTACACAATTACTTTTTTCCAACTGGTGGCTTATTTTAAATTTCTATTTTCAGTATTTTCAGTCTCATTTGAGTTTTCCACCTCGTCAGACAGTCACGGTCAAAAGGACAGCAAAGCCTAGAAAAACTATTTACAAGACTTCTTAAATGTGCTCTCTGCCTTATTTATAGCCATATTTCACAGATGTATTGGTTAAGCAAATAAACCTGTTTAAATAGACCACAAAACCACATGCCATAATGTTATATTTTATTTGAAATTTCACTCAGTCAACCAACCAAAATGTTGTTGGATGAAAAAGCACAAGATAAAATAATTTACAATTAATTATTTTTTCCTGGTTCTCATTATGTGTTTGCTAGCATCACCAGGCATCAGTTAGCCTATCAAAAATCTACTAATTTATTCATGAATATGCCAACATGTTTTACTAAAGAGGTGAGTTTGACTCATGTGTGCTGATGACATACATTCTTGTTTTGTTTTTAAAGAAAAACAGCTTACCTTTTAAAAATGCACTTCAAATTTCTATGCTGCTATATATCTATGGCATGATTAGTGTGCATTGCTTACTTGTGGCCACAATTGCAAGTTTTATCTTTGCTATGAAGAAAACTGGTCCTGGGATCAAGGGAGATGACTCCAATCAAGGACTCAGAGGTCCAAGTACTCATACACATCCATTAAATGGAGTCAAACTACAGTTTTCAACTGGAACCAGGGCAAGCAGAGCTTTATATACGGTCTGGTTATTGTCCACAAAGACGCATCCAAGGGAGGTGAAAGACATTTTTATGTTGGCATACCATACCCCAAAGCTTTAAGAAAATGTGTCTCCTTCCTGGTTCATTGTTCATGTTGCAACCCCCTAAAGTCATCCTCATGACCCATTTAACACGTGCTAATCTCACGTATTATCATATTTAATACAGTGATGGTTTGTCTTACAGTCAGGTCAGACTGAAAGATGTTACAAGGCAACTTTTCTTTGGCATACACTTATTTTTCCTCTGTTCTGTTTTGGATTTGTTTCCAATAAATACAGGAATATCTTCCAGATCCTGGGTCCTCAGGGGCGAAGGAACGAGCCGGGGTGTATTTTTGTTACAGCTGCTTAGCAGAACTGTTTTCTTGGGTTTAAATTGTCCTATAATTCCCCTGCTTCAGGGTGCGGCTATTGAATGGCTGTGATTTAAATTTGTATTTTCATTCTGTAATCTATCTTTTTGTGCAGACCTATAAAATTGACTGTTGAGAACGATTTTATTACACACCATAAACTGAAATTCCAAATAATGTGACTTAGTATGTTTATCATGAGTTTTCCAAGGAAATTCTTTTTTCTCTCTTGGGGAATTACAAAGGTATGCATCAGTGTTGAATGTGTTTTTTTCTATTTTAAACTCCATTGAACATTACTAAGATTTGTTGCAATGTCACTGGTGACGCATGTTACCCTGGAAAACACCTACCACCATTTCCAATCTTTAAGCCAAGGCATAAAAAGACTGACACAATGGCGTGGTAACCCTGTTGAGTCAATTTTAGTAAATTCGGACTAATGACATAATGAGTTGAGTTATTTATTTTGCCTATTACACTGACGCAGTCATGACTGTTGAATAAAGGTGTGAGTTCTCTTTCTGTCTCTGCAGACTAACTCTGTAGACAACTCAGAGAAGCTTTGTTGAGAATATAATTTAATAGTGCATGTTAAGCACTATTTTTATTCTTTTGAAGTAAAATTCTATTTTTGTCCTATAAAAGAGCAGACTTTCCCACCACTAAGCTCCTTGGCTTAGCTCTCATAATAAAACAGATCATTCATCTTAACAAATAATTTAGATCTGAAAATATTTACACAGTCATTTTATATTTGAAATAAATTACTTGTACTTCCTGACCTTGGTTTCTGTGATTTGTCCAAAATGCCCAGAAACCTGACAACATCAACTATGCAACAATTTTCTAAAACTGGTTAGTCGGTTCAGCAGCATTTTAAATTATCTTTAGCAAGCAAAGAAAAAAGGTGGTGAAGAGAGCATAATTAGTATACTGCTAGGAATCTGGATTTGAGCAAGTGGTGTCTCATTGAGGACAAGCAAGGCAGACAGTGCTTGTTTGCAATTTTTACATTGCTGCCAACTCCAGTTGGCTGTTGTTGCTGAAAGCTACACTCATTTCATTCTCATAGGAAAGTGTAGTGGTGTCTGTAGTGGTTTTTTATGGATGTGTCTGTCTCCCATGAACAGTGACTTGAGCTGGGTAAGCTGAGAGGCCAGCAGCTTTCTTCGGGCGGTTAGTGCATGCACATTGTGGATTGACATCTAGTCACTGACTCTAAATTGATGTGAGACCAGCATGCAAGGCAAGCTGCTGCTGGCTTTGCTTTAACTGCTGTGAGATCAGTTACGATCTGCTCTTTCTGTGGAACCACCACATGCAAGCTTAGCAAGTAAACAGGCTTTAGGGATTTATCACAGTAACAGAGGAGTTTCCTCTTGCTAACCACCTTATAGAGTCAGTAGAAGAAGAAGTCAGAGGATAAAAAAAAAGTTGTTAACTCCTTTAATACATGATCAATGAAAGCACTGACAATGATAGAGAGGGGACAGCAACTCTGACTTTTTCTATAAAGGTTGACCAAATACAAGCTCAGAAGAACTTTCAGATTAGCATCTGAGATTAGCATGAGAGCTCACTAGAATACCTGAATGTATTAACTTTAACCATCTGCTCTGGCAACACTCCACTTTCATTTTTCAATAATATTTTGAATCTCCCCTGTAGATTTTGACAGTTAACCGTGCCACACACTACTCACGTCTTTTCATTCAACTGATTTTGTCACAGTCTGAGCTGGCAGACCGTGTAGAGTGTAGAATGGACCCAAAAGCAGACACTTGCAGAAAAAAGTAATATTAAACAAAAGGTGAACCATTTATTAAAGGCACAAAGCAAAATGCAAAATGAGAATTGACTAAATAAAATAAACTGAGCAGACTAAACCTCAAACTACCACACAGGAAAGATGGAAACGTGAGACCTGACGAGGAATCTAGAACATGGAGAGCTATAGGACACAAGGTAACTGACATAACATAAGCACACCAGAGTGATTACGGAGAGTGGAAACACATGGGGGAAAAGCTGGAACCAATAAATGTAGTCATATGGGGAAGTAAAACTGAAGACACTGGACACAGGACTGTCAAAGTAAAACAGGAAACATAAAAACGCAGACCAACTCACACAGCTTGACACGGGAGCTGGGAGAAGGGACACTCAGGGAAACTAGACGGACTAGGGAGACAATGGGAGAAGACACAAAGAAGGGAACACGGAAACAGTTACGGGAGACGAGACACACAAACACAGATGACATGACAGACACATACCAGCAACACAGAGGAGAGACCAAGACACAAGGAGAACCTTAAATTCAATTCAATTCATCCATCCATTCGCTTATCAGGGTTGGGGGGGTGTCACTGGAGACTATCCCAGCTGTCATAGGGCGAGAGGCGGGGTACACCCTGGACAGGTCGCCAGTTTGTCGCAGGGCCAACACACAGAGACAGAAAGCCATTAGCAATTGTATGAATGCCCCGAAAAGCGCTATATAAATGCAATTCATTATTTTTATTATTATTATTATTCACTCCCGCATTCACACTTACGGGCAGTTTGGATTAATCAGTTAACCTATCCCCACAAACGGCATGTCTTTGGACGGTGGGAGGAAGCCGGAGTACATAGAGGGAACCCACACGGGGAGAACATGCAAACCCCACACAGAAAGACCCCAGCCTGATGGTGGAATTGAACTCAGGACCTTCTTGCTGTGTGGCAACAGAGCTAACCACCAGCTGCCCCAATCAATTCAATTCAATTTTATTTATATAGCGCCAAGTCACAACAATAGTCGCCTCAAGGAGCTTTATATTGTAAGGTAGATCCTACAATAATACATACAGAGAAAAACCCAACAATCATATGACCCCCTATGAGCAGCACTTTGGCAACAGTGGGAAGGAAAAACTCGCTTTTAACAGGAAGAAACCTCCGGCAGAACCAGGCTCAGGGAGGGGCGGCCATCTGCTTTGACCGGTTGGGGTGAGAGAAGAAAGACAGGATAAAGACATGAAACAGCATAAAGACATGGTGTTCATGTCTTTATCAAATCATAATCATAATCATAATACATAACAATCATAAAAAACACAAGAAGAGAAGCTCGGTCAAATACCCAGAACATGACAGATTTTTTTGTTTTTAATTTATTGTAATTGACCCCCCCCCCCCCCCCCCCCACTTTTTTTTCTTTTACATAGTTTCAAAACTCTACACCAATACCTCATAATGACAAAGTAAAAATGTTTAAATTAAATAAAAAAAAACAACAACAAAAATATAATATATACATAAGTATCAACAGCCTTTGCTCAGTATTTTGCTGAAGCACTTTTCAGTGTGAGTATTTTGCAACAAGCTTGACACACTTATTTTTGGGCACTTTCCCAAGTAATGATATTTTATGGTTCTTTTACAATTCTTCAGCCAGGAATGAGTGTGGAAAGGTGAAAACCTCCATGTAGACTGCAGCAAGCTGGTAGCATATTTGAAGACGATGATGTAAGTTTGTAGCATTAGCTTAGATAAATGTGTCCATTAACCCTGCCGTCGATAGAAATCTAGAATGATGCTATTGATGTTATTAATTATTGTTATCTGCAATTACTTTTACGCTTGTATGTGTGTGTGCAATAGAGAGAATGTGAAGATAGATTTGGCTGCTACATTATGACCATGGATACGCTCATGCAAGAGTTTTTTCTAATGAAGATTATGTGCATGGAAATGGCCTAATTAGTGGTTTACTTTGTGGTTAATGCCATACCATCAAAAACAAGCTGGACAGAGACCACTAGAGCAGCTGATGCCTGGGACGTGCATGGAAAACAGAGTGTGTCGATCTATGTAAAATAGAGAAAGTAATGTGATTGGTGGTAATTAAGATGTTTGTTTAATTGAATTTTATATATGGTGGGGTGGTATGGTGGCGCAGTGGTCAGCACTATCACTTCACAGTTAGAAGGGTTCAAATTTAGCCTGATGCCTTTCTGTGTGGAATTGGCATGTTCTCCCTGTGTCTGTGTGGGTTCTATCTGAGTACTCCAGCTTTTGTCTAAAGAAAGGCTATGTGATTCTAAATTGGCCATAAGTGTACTTCACCATAACAGGCTCCAGCTTCCCCACAACCTTTAATTGAATGGATGATTCTTTTGAGAGGAACAAAGCTTGTGGATGAGCAGAACATGACACCAATTCTTTAAAAAAGCAGCCTCTCAATAAAATAACCATATTCACCTAAATAGCTCCCAATCACATAGAGATAACACATACAATTTTATGCCTACCAGTGTATCGAAACTTGTGACAACACTGTACAAAAACAGTGGTCTTCACAAAAAGCCACAGCTTCAGCTGAACAGTAAAAGCATGGTAAGTACGTATCGATTTTTTCATAAGCCCTGAGAGTAAATTACTGTCTTTAGATGGCATTAGAGAAAATGCTGACAGACCAGAAGACTGAATGACTTCAAGTAAGAATGATAGAGGCTCCTGTTGTGGTATTTCTCGTAAGTCACATTCTTGGAGTTTGCATATTAAATGTTCAGTATAATATCTGATAGTCAAAGCCAGCTGTATGTATTTATACTAGCTCTCACTGTAGTACTGTCATACCTGTCATATCTATTCCTGCTTAATTTGTGTAGCAATTAATGACTAACTTCTACAGTATTATTCATTCTGTTGGTGTAACCTATAAGTGCTTTATTAGAAGCACACTTTCTGCTGTTTATAGTATTCACTCACGGGGTCTAAAGTGACATGCTAGTTTAATGTGACTATTAGCCTAGCTTAGCTCCTAATTGCACCAGCAGCATGGCAGCAACAACTGTCTCACCAACGCTTTTCAGCTAAGTTGTCACCAGTGTTGGTCAAGTTACTTGAAAAAAGTAATTAGTAATTAATTACTTCTCCAAAAAAGTAATCCAGTTACTTTACTGATTACTTATTTTCAAAAGTAATTAGTTACCTAGTTATTTGGTTAGTTGGTTACTTTTAAAAAACATGATACACAACCTGAATGGGTAATAAAGGAATAGACATTTCAGCCCAGTTCTATTGCATAATCCATCATATAAAATTGAATCAAATGAAAAAGTCTCTTAATCTTTTAACTTTATGCACATTGCATCAAGCAAAAATTTAATTATATAGAACAGTCTTTGACTTGAAGAAATTCTTTAACATTTATACATATTTTCTGCATATTCCAGCATATAAAATAAAATAATGTTTTGTGTTTACATTCACTCTTTCAAATAGATGCAAGTAAAACAAAACAAATAAAATCAAAGATTCAGCGGCACTAAGTCCTGTCGCTCTTAAATCTATCTTCACCTGTGTAGCAGGAGTGGAGCAGGTGGATGTTTGCCTGGTGCCGCAGCGGTCATGTCAGTGTCTGGGTTTCTCTGTGAATTTCACATTCCCTGTGGCAGCCTGCTCGGTACTTGCTTTAATGGAGTCAGCCTTAAATAAATGGCTCATCCTTATTTAAATCAAAGTTTTGTTTTGAGTGTCTGCACTTGGGTCCTCCTGCTCACTCCACACAGTCATCTTCAGCCCGACTGTGACAGAAGTCTCAGCTCCACACCATTGAAAATAACCAGCTAGCCAGGCCCCTGCAGTCCGTGCGGGCATTGCTTAATGTCATTTAGATTAACAACAATAGCTTACACAGCAATGGGGAATATGTTTAACTACAGTAAGGTGCGCTTCTGAAATAGTTGTGAATTCACCATATATTTTATAATACATCATCTCAATGTTCAGTCCATGCTCTTATTTTGTAAGTTTTAAAAATTAACTATATAAAAATAAACTAAGTTGAAAGAAACATGATCTATAAATATGCTTTCTGTGATTTAAAAAAAAAGCCTTTCTACTGAAGTAAAAGTGTTCCTGTAGCACCACCAGGTTTAATTTAAGTTTTAGTGATTTTTTGTTGTTGTTAATAATGACAGTTTTTACCATGGCAGTCATTGACCAAGAAGGTTTGATGTGAGATATTTATCCTTTACTTCATACTCACATACTCATGCTTATTTTGACCACTAGTATTTGTTAAAAGATTAAAAACAAAGAGTACCAGACCTTACTAGATTAAATGTTTTAGTTTTTTTAAAAATCCATCAATAATTACCAAGGAAGTGATTACCTGAGAAGGTATGAAATAAATTAAGAAAAACACAAATTCACAGATTCTAAATTTCAATATTAAATTGTTTTGATGACCTGTTGTGATTGACACCATTCATAATCTGATTGTGCCTGCCCCTCTAGTCTCAGTGTGTGTGTGTGTGTGTGTGTGTGTGTGTGTGTGTGTGTGTGTGTGAAAGAGAGAGAGAGAGATATCTAAGAGCTTTTATTGAGTGTGTCACACGATTCTGGGAAGAGAAACACAGTAACTGGCCTTAGAGGAGAAGAGGAGGAAATCTGGTGTTTTTGTGTGAGCGTCTGGTGAGAAATAGAGAGAAAAACAAAGAAATAGAGACAATACGGCAGACGGTAACTCAACTTTGCATAAGTCCTCTCTCACCTTTCCAGAACTTGATGCATTTTTATTCCTGTAATGTTACAAATACAGTGTGGGTGGTCATTTTTCACATTTTGTAGTACATTAGTTTAACAGTTGTTATTTTGAGTTGTGATAGCATCTCTGTAACATGGTTAAAGAGTTCTGGGGCCGAAACAAAATTGTAATGTGCACTGCAGTTTTTCAAAGCAGACCTTTTCGGGAGGTTTCCTTTCAGGAATTCAGCTGCAGATAATCACTCATGTGGTGCTTCATGCTTCATGTTTTCAAAACGAAATACAGGTTTAAGACTTTAATTTCAAACAGCTGACAGAAAATGTCAATAGATACAATTGTGATTTATATCATAATGATATTTGTCTTAATGGTTAAATGGATAAAATAACCACTTATTGGCCAAAATGTCCATTTGTCACGGTTTGCGGGGCAAGCCGTGTGGATTTGTAGTAGGACCAAAAGGACGGCAGTTCTGGTGCAGGTGGGTGTTTATTTATGATAGTGGGTCAATACAAACAGCAAGGGTGGCAAAACATGAAACTAGAAACCTAAACTGGGTAAACTAATAAGACAAACCAGAAACGAAGATGCAGGGAGGTCCGGGGAAATACATACGGGGAGACCGAGGGGAAACAACACAGACGAACCAGCGATTACTGAGACAGAAAATACAACTTAAATACACTCAGAACACAGGGAGATTACACACAGGTGGGAGACACAGCTGGGAGTGATTAACATGACGAGACCAGGGAGGCAAACTGAAAACACTCACATAAGACGCAGACCTTCACAATAAAACAGGAACACACGGGGGGGAACAGGGTAACACCAATTAGAGAACAGAACCAAAATCGCGAAGAGAAAACACAAAACGCTGGGTCAAAAGGACCCAGGATCATGACACCATTTGTGGTGTTAATGATTCGCTTCTTTGACCAAATGATTTTAAATATTATAAATCTAATATTCCACCACACTTTTTGTATTGGCATTGATATATAATGATGAATGGGGAATTCAAAGATGAATATAATGTTGGTATTAATGATTCAATAAGGGTAAATACTTGTGGACGCAGATTTCCGTACAAAGTAGAGGAAGCTTCTTTTTCATACGGGATCACCTCAGCAGATGGAGCCCATGTTTGAGTTGGCAGACTTTTAGGCTTGATGCCCTTTCTTATGCAACCCTGTGTTGATGGCAAAGAGGGGATTACAAGTACAGAAACACAATCTCGAAACATCTATCAGCTGATGCAGTCATAAAAAATGACCTGCCCTCAGGAAAATAAGACTTGAAATGGTTCTGTTTCATCTGGTTTTCACATGTCTCGGTTATATCAGAGGGCTCAATAATGCTGGCTGCCATCCCTATTTATTACTGGATAGCCTGCTGACTGGGCAGCATGATTGTGCAGTCATCTCACAGCAAGAAGTTCCCTTAAATCCAGTCTGGTGCCCATCTGTGTGGAGTTTACGTTCTCCGGGTACTTGGAGTCAAACTCATCCAATGTTCAGTTTTAGACAAGGGGTAGATGATCTATGGCAGACCTTCCCAAAGTGTGGGGCCCGCCCCCTGGGGGGTGGGGGGGTGGGGTGGGGTGGGGGGGGGGGACGCAGAGCCATGGCAGGGGGGGCGCGGGATGAAAAGGGGGAAAAAAAACCCAAAACGCTTGGACACTGCTAGCACGGCCGCCTACAGAAACGCAAAGCAGGAGATGAAGCATCGCTGAATATGTTTCCAAACCAACTTCATTCTAAGCCAAAGACTAGAAAATATAGTGAAGCATGTCTTCCCTTTGGCTTCACCTGCACAAGTGCCGAGGTAGGTCTCCCCTGCAGGATTGGTTTTCCCTTCGTCAGAAGCAGCGCTGGGCTGTTTAAATCATGGACAAACACTATCCCACATTCTTGATTTTTAGTTCACAAACACTTCTTGTAATGACTAACTACTCCTGACATTTTGGAAATATACATACTATACTATACTTTATACAGTAAAGTTACAGTGGGATACAAATAATATCAGGCTGATCCTGCCACGATTTGTCCCCCCTGTTCAAATCCCGGACAAACAGTATCCCACAGCTGTTTATGTTTTTAAACCTATTTTGCACAGAGAGGCATTTTTTGAAAAATGTATTGATAGCAATGTTGACTATTATTACACAGGAAAAAAACAACTACATGTAAAATAATCACATCGTGATGCCTCTGTCTTTGTAAATGGAGGGACAGTAACTGCATGTGTATATGTAAGTGTGTAAAACCTGCAGATAGTCAGATTAACAGTAACAGTATTTCGTCTCTATCTGCCATTCTGCAATTCATCTCATGTAAACAATAACGTGGTGCACAGCGTGACGTGAAAAAAGGCACATAAATTTGACGTTGCGTGACGAACTCTGTATTCCTCGTCCACACGTAAAAGAGTTAGTAGTATTTTCTTACTACCTGTAATTTATTGCAGATTACTTGTATTTGCTTAATTGTTTACTAAATGTTTGAGGTGTGAAATAAACCGCAATGGAGCAAAATATGGGTGTGTGTGGTTGGAGGATGTGTTTGTGCGTGTGCGTGCATGTGCGTGCTTGTAAAACAAAGGGGGGCCCAGCAAAAAAAGTTTGGGAACCACTGATCTATGGTAACAATGTGCCAAATACTGTCAGGAAATACAAAATTGCATGAATTGGTTAAGAGGTAAAATATCATCCGTGCTCCAACACAAAGAAATGCTCTGCTTTCTCCAGCACTTGGCAGCCACACAATACACCTTTTAGCACCCACTGGATTAGCTGACAAAAGTTCTATTATGTGTGTGCGCGTGTGCGCGCGTGTGTGTGTGTTTGAGTTCAGAACAGGGAAGCAAAAGAAGTGTTTGTCAGTGGCACAGAGAAGAAAGTCTGGCTGGCAGCTACTCTCTAAAGCTTTTCACAAAGATTTTCAGAAGGAACACCCTAATACAGAATATTTGATGGGTGTAGGTCACAATCAGCCAAGGTAGAGGATCAATAGGGGGTCCACGTCACTCTTAACTTAAAGAGGTCCAGATGCTTTTCTTTCCAAGCTCCTTATTATACAAGGTGTGAAATATTGACTGTATCTGTCCTTGGGCAGTGGAGCTGAATATTAGAGAACATAGACGTAGAGGGTGGTCAGCATTATCTGTGATTGATAACAGTTTGTTTAGTGACCTTCACAACTGATAGAAAATCTCTGACATTTTGCTTTCCACATCGAAGGATCTCATTTTCCAAAGGAAATAGAGCACACTCATCCTTTCTGTATATAGTCTCTGTGCTGGTCTTCCACTTACGCCTGTTGATGATGTGGACAATCAGGTACTTCTCCTCCATCACATCAACATCCTGTTCCAGGATAAACATGGGTCACGCAGCTTTCCTCTTCCTTCTCAAGTTAAGCACTATCGCTCTGATATTATTCACATTCAGGAGTTGGTGAGTCCTTCCAGAACACCCCGCAACATCATCATTAGTGCTCTGTACTCTTCCTGTTTCCCATCATTAATACATCAAAGCACAGCAGAATCATTAGGGTATTAGTGTAGGTAATGACTGAAAGTAAGATTTACACGATGAACAGAAGTGGAGACAGCACAGTCACCTGCAAAGCTCCTCTACTGCACATGACCGTTTATAATCAGTAAAACTTGTGCATGCAACAGGTGATGCAGCTACTGTATTGAGTAGCTAGCTCAATCTACATAGTCTACATATCTCAGTCTATACGTTAACCAAGTGCTGTGTATCCTGTTTGCTAGGGTAGAAAAAGTAATTACAATGAATTGAAAGCCCCAAGATTCCAGCTGTTAGCTCCATGTTAGCCATAATTCTTGACATTTTTATGAGCTGCCTTAAATATTATAGACACCTGAAATAAAAGTAGTCATATAAATAGTATTTATATAAAAAACAAAACAATTATACTAATTATAATAATAATACAAGTAGTTACAAATTTGTTGTTTAAATTCATATGCACATGTATTAGCTTCTTGCTGTGGGAAGCTAACCTTGCGGGATATTGTTGCTGTGAGGCAACACTGCTAACCACCATGCAACTGTTCTGCGAGATAGGTGATATTCCCCAATAAAATACAGCTATCTGTCCTCACTTCGCTCTCAGTGTCACTACAAAGGCTCTGTAGTACTGGTGAGTATTCCAGCTATATTTTCTTTAGCTGTTTAAATCATGGGCAGCACGGTGGCACGGTGGTTAGCACTGTTGCCACACAGCAAGAAGGTCCTGAGTTCAATTCCACCATCAGGCCAGGGTCTTTCTGTGTGGAGTTTGCATGTTCTCCCCGTGTCTGCGTGGGTTCCCTCCGGGTACTCCGGCTTCCTCCCACCGTCCAAAGACATGCAGTTTGTGGGGATAGGTTAATTGGATAATCCAAATTGCCACTAGGTGTGAATCTGTGAGTGAATGTGAGTATGAATGGTTGTCTGTCCTTGTGTGTTAGCCTTGCGACAGACTGGCGACCTGTCCAGGGTGTACCCCGCCTCTCGCCCTATGACAGCTGGGATTGGCTCCAGCACCCCCCGCGACCCTGAAAAGGATAAGCGGTAGCGAATGGATGGATGGATGGATGTTTAAATCATATTTTGGGGTTTTAAATGATGATGATGATGTTTTCTCTCCCTTTCCATCAATGAAAATATAGCAAAAAACCCCCAAAAACTTCTTCCCAAAAATTATACAAATATAGCCAACAATATTTTTAAAGGCTGATTTTTTCAGTCCTTTAAACAAATCAAGATTTGAAGTGATGTCTGTAAAATGATCCTAGGAGACATCAGCAGTCAAAGGCTGACTCTACGCAGACTTCCTGGATCTTTTGCAGAACTTACAAACAAAGCCAATCAAAGACAGCGCGGCCTGAACGTCAAGCATCGATTAATGGCAATGCTTTTTGGAAATTACTCAACTTCTCTTCAGTGGGACAACAGTTCAACCCCAAAGTGTGCTGAGGTCACTTGCACTTCAGCTACTGAAGCAATGACTTGAGAGTTTCGCTGTTGATATACTGACTCTCCTACTCTCTGAGACATTCAGCTCATCCAGCCTAATTACATTTTGGCCCTGTATCTTACAGGTTTCTCAGTTTTGATTTGACGCAGAGCTGAGACACAGTTGTGACATTGCACTTATTTCACACCCAAGGATCCACTGGCGAGACCACCGTATCACACCTGTATTCAGAGTTTAAAGTTTTTCCCATGTCACTCAGTTAGCCAATTCCAAATCCTTTTAGGCCACTTACAAAGCCCTGGGACTGTCTACCTTTGACTAATTCTGGGATCTTTACTCCCTTCATAAACCAAGTTGTCATCACATTGGCATGTCAGTGCACTGAGGGAGACCCACAGCGTGAGTACATGCATGTTGTCTTTACTTATGCATGTCCATGTCATGTCCTTGTGTTACAGAAATCACTGTGGGGTCACCGTCCCAAACAGCATAGTGATTTAAGAATGTGTGGGAGAGGGATGCTGTCCAAGATCTGTTAAGTGAACTTTTACTGCTCCCACGTATACAGGGAGGCTGCTTTTTTTTTGCTTCCTTTGTGCCTTTATTTTGCAGCATAATTTCGGTCAGTCCTTAAACAGTGTCTTGTGGAGACCAACAAAAAATAATTTGCTTGCTCAAAAAATATGTATTAGATAACCAAAGCTAACATTGTGATGACTAAATGTAAGTTTATATTCAACCAGTATATTTATAGACTACTATCATCCTGTCCAGGGTTTAGCCTGCCTTTCACCCTGTGCAACCCCTGCAAGCTCCAATAAGTGATTAAGAGAACTTATGTATGTTTATATAGCCTGCTGTGAAAGAACACTGTTATTCTAAACCTGAACACTATTTTTGTTGAGCATGGAGCATAGAGTGAGATGTAGCACAGTGAAATTCATAAGCATTTTTGTTTTCAGCATTCTGGTGAATTTTTATGCACTATTTTTCTATTTTTTCTGTAGCAATTTATGGTGGTAATGTCTTTGTTTATGTGAAAGAATACACATTAATAAGCTATTGTGTCCTGCCGAAAATCTGCTCCTGTGTTTCTGTACTATGTCCTGCAGCTGAACCAAGATGTAAGGTGGTGTTAGCAATGTTGTTATACTGTTATTCCTAAATTTTAATGTCCTCTGATAGTTCAGTACTATTCCAGATATTTATTATTACTTCTCAACTGCTAAGTGGATTATATTCAATTTAATTCAATTTTATTTATAAGCACCAAATCACAACAACAGTCGCCTCAAGGTGCTTTATTTTGCAAGAGTCATATGACCCCGTATGAGCAAGCACTTTGGCGACAGTGGGAAGGAAAAACTTCCTTTTAGCAGGAAGAAACCTCTGGCAGAACCAGGCTCAGGGAGGGGCGGGGCCATCTGCCAGCTGGGGATTCAATAACAGCTCTTTTTAATTAAAGCAACACTTTGATGGCCACTGTTTGGTTAGACTCAGTCAGCAGGAACATTGGAAGCCTAGTTAAGGTTATGGAAACTTTGTAGTTTTGCTTAAATGTTAAATAGTCTTAGTTTCTGTAGAGTATTATAGTATTATAGTGGTGAACAGTGTTTGCTGAAAACACTGTATGAGAAACATTTCAGCCTAAACCTTTACTGATGAGTGACTTACTTTTATGAGTCTCTCAGGCCCTTTGTTTTATCTGACATCTCCGTTATTGTTCCTAAGGGACCACTTCATTAAAGTGCTGGTTTACTCGAAATCAAATCAGCCCTTTAATGAAAGTTTATACATCAAGTTTGAAGAAGCAGGAAAGGTAAGAGGAGCCCTGTAAATCATTGTAATAAAGTCTAAAAATGGAGAAGTAACCTTTTTATCTTCTCCAAACATTTACATTCGTTTTGTTTCAGAGACGTCTAATTTGGCGTGGCTCCCTGTTAGACAGGAGGTCTGACCTGAGGCCTTGCTCTGATGGTCTGAATGTCCATATTGTAAGTCCTTTGATAGTGAGCTTCCACTGAAGAGAATGATAAATAGCACTGAAAACCCTCGTATTATCCCAAGAACTGAAGGTCAAAGACACTATCGCAATCATTTTGGTGTCTTTGTTCTCTTGGTTACATTGCTCCAGTTTATTTCTCCGTGGCTGATGTTACTCCCTCAGCTGCAATAACAGTATATGAACCATGACAGATTAAAATCTCTACTGCTTGAAGCTCTCCAAATTCAGCGAGGATTAAAAAGCCTGTGTTTTTATTGGAAACTCATTGGAAAGCAAGGGAGGAGGAAACCCAAATGAAGAAGAGCAGAGGTCAGCATTCCTGCTCATCCTCAGAGACTCTGGAAAGAATCCCATCATGAAACAGAAGAAAACAAGGGGCATGCTGTTCAAAAGAAGACTTTCAAACCACTTGGATGAGTAAAATGACTGCTCAGAGTCATCCAAGATGGATCCAAGATAAACATCCAAGATAAACATCCAAGATAAACCCCTAAACTTGTTAGCTGAACTGTTTTAGCACAACAGTTTTTTAGCATTTAGAGCAGTGAAGTTGTGATGCATTAGTTGTCTGTTGTTCTGTAGTTTAATCTCTAAACTGATTATATGCTGTCAGAGACACAGCCGTCACTCCTAAACTCAGTTTAGTTTCACTGACTGTAAATGGTGGTGTGGCTAAATTACAGTTTAGAATTGGCCTCTGTTCCAGATGACATAGTGTCCTGAATGTTGCACTCCCCGCACAATGAAATTGGTTATGACACAGGCATGAAAAACATAATATTACCATCCAGGCTTCTGGCCAGTGTATCCGTTTTATAATTACAAAGTGGCCAAATACATCCATTTTTCTTTGCTTGTTATCAGCTGACAGGTCATTTTATACCTTAATTTGTGTTGGTCCATAAGCACAAGCTTGTGATTAGCAATTAGTAATGAATGCGGATCCAAATGCGGACTTAAAACATGACTATCAAATTAACACAGGATGTAACACAGCAAAAGAACACTAAAACCAGAAGTGAAGGTTTAACAAGATACAAAGAACGTTACTGAAAGTAAGATAAAATGTAAATAATAACTGCAAGCAGCTATAGAGCCATTCTCATCAGATAAATACAAATAAAAACATAAAAAAGAAAAACTAAACTCAAGACTCAACCGAGTCCAACAACACCAAACGCTGCGTCAAGACCCATCAGGGATCAACTGTAAGTGCCATTGTTGCAGTCTCGAAGTGTTTAAGTGGGAGACCATATAAACTTACAGAGCTGAGAGCTGAGGCACATAGTGCCCATCACCTCCAAACAGTCGTGGGAGACGGCTGCCCCTCCCTTAGTCTGGTTCTGGTTAAAAGAGTTTTTCCTTCCCACTGTCACCAAAGTGCTGGCTATTAGAGGGTCGCATGGTTGTTGGGGTTTCTCTGTATTATTATATCTTTACCATACAATATGAAGCACCTTGAGATGAATGTTGTGATGATTTGAACCTAAAAATTGCAATTGAAATTGTAAAAAGTTGCCACGTTTTCTCCTGAAATTGCCTCCTACTTCACTCTGTAATAATTGCTTCTCGTGCCTCCAGCCTTTCTATGTACCACCTGTGTTCAGTAACCCAGTGTCCTGATTATATACACCGCCCATTCTTCACCTTCCAGTTACCACTTTATCTTTGGGCAGCTTTCCAGGCATTTCCTTTTGTTCACATTTAAAGTCTTTTGTCCTCATTCATGCCTTTTTCCCAACAGATTATCAGAATTGTTCACTGTGTTGATCGTTTACTTGATGTGCATCATCACGTGTCCTGAGTTTGGGTCCCCTCTTCCATCCTCTTTTATAGCTGCCATTGTTGCTAATAATAATGCTGCTTGATTTCCTTCTTCGTTTCTGATTGACAGGAGTCAAAATTGCTCCTAAGGCTACAGGCCTTTGTCGCTTTTACAAAATCTTCCATTGGCAGCTTTTGGCATGCGCAAAAATATCTGCAGAAAAAAACAAAAAGCTGAAATGAAGCCCTAGCCTCAGGGACACTGGGATTCAGTAATCTGTTTGCAATAAAATTGTGTTTCTTAAAAAAAAAAGTAAACCTCTGGTTTTCATGAACACAAAATCTGCAAGAAAGACCAAAAAACCCCAACATCCACAGTGTGTCTCTTTATTATGACTCTAACATGAAAATCCAGTTAGAGCTTGGATGTTTTTGTTGGCGGATGAAATGCCAGCGATTTCACAGGAATACCAAAGCCAGCACAAAACAAAGCATCAACCTCAAAAAAGAGAAGCCCCCCCCCTTCACCGTTACCCAATCATTAGAGATTTTAGCGAGGTTTCCGTAAAACTGGATCATCAACATGAAACCCAAGCAGGAAACCTTTTAAGTGGTTGAATTTGATTTATTGATGAATGTTGTTTATAGTACATGCCATTTTCTATAATCGAAATGCTGCATTAGTATAACACATCTGCTCCCATTAAGAGGTTTTTGCTGGATCAATATGGAGGCAAGTCCTACATATTCTGACAAAAACTGCACTTTCATATATTATTAGAATGCATTTAGGTGGAAAGGGGGGGGATTGATAGTGTTCTCTGTGTGTGCCCTAGACCCTGCAGCTTTTCTTAGTATATCCCAGCTATATATATACCTGCAGTACAGAAAACATCCTCCTCTTTGTCCCTCTCTCTGTTTCCACATGCACAGCCTGGTAAACATCCTCCTCTTTTCTTGTTCTTCAGGAATGTCCTAAGGGGCTTATGTTCATGATTAGACAGTGTGTGAGTGTGTGTGTCTGTGCCTGTCATCCTTAATAAGCCCGGGCTACTCTCTCTTGTTAAATTCGTGTGTGTGGCAACTTTAATGATGTCAGAGCTCTCATCTCTCGTTTGTGTCTACATTCCAATTCAACCTCACATGCTTAGATGGTTTGATGGAAGTTTGTTGTGTTTCAGCATGTACTGCGTTGGCAATGGCAACCTGACAAAATCCTGTATTCCCACTGGATTAGTTAATCTATTGGTTGATTACATAAAAGTAACTGACAATATTTTTCCAATACATATAGCTCAGTGGATTATAGTCAAAGATGATTTCCTCCTGTTTTACAGCTGTAGGTCCACTAAGTTAAGTAAAATTAGAGAAGAATTTCAAAATGACCTGAAATCTTATGGTTACTGTGTTTTTATTTACCAATTTCTGTGCATGTTTTTCACATTTTTCCACATTTCATTTCCAAAAATGTTCAAAAAAGGTTTTAAAGTTTCTGAGATGGAGAACTGATTTATTTATTTAAGCAATAAAATTCAGTTTTGATGTACACTATTTGCTTCGCTGATGAGACTGCAAACGGAAGCCGGTGAAAATATTGCATGTGTGATGAGCAGTTGGAAAAATGTACCTTTCAAGCTCTTCACATTCATACAATACATGAAACAAACCTGAATATTAATTTTTTTTCTTAGATTTTCAATTTTTGAGGTTTTACTGCTGTGATTTGGTGCCAATTATTATTTTTTCTCTTTGACTTTGATGTAAAAAAGTTACGTACTAGAGTAGCCTATGTTCCAAACCAAATAGTTTGTACCACTTACCACCACCTTTAAAAGCACAAGTGTTGCATATTTACTTAATTAAGCACAGCCTTACGGTGTGTTCACACCGAACGCGATGGACGTGAATAGAGCGTCAGGTTTACATGTAAAGTCAATGGAAAGGCGCGATGACACGCGATTGCAGGTCCGGCGAAAATTCGGAAGCAGATTTGCGTCGCGAAAACACCAAAACGTGTGAAACGTGCATCAGTGTAGCGCGTCTGGCGCGTCTGGCACACGAATAAAACCACACGCGTCAGTTTTTGTGTTGCATTTTGTGCATACGCGCATTTCGCGTCTACTGTTCGAGTTAGAAAAATCTGAACTCCAACGTCAAATCGCGCCGCGACAACCCATCAGGAGCCTGGTGACGTGGCTGTGACCTAGGTCAAAGGGGCAGGTCCAGCCAAAGCCCTTCATACTTCAATGTAGGGGAAGGCTAATCAATGCCGTAGCAAACAACCCGGAGCTGTACGACACCAGCTGCTTTCAGTACCGAGACAGGAATAAAAAGGACCGAGCTTGGAGGAAGATATCTGAAGAGATCGGGCAACCTGGTAAGTTCATTCATTTCTCTTTTGAAAGTTTTTACTGACCCGGGGAAGCCGCACAAAAGCTAGCAAGCCACCGCTATTTTCCCACTGACGTACAAATACCGTTCTGCTTTTATCCATGTTATCATTTAGTAATATATTTTATTGTTTATTAATAAACAGCACACAGTGGTCCTGCTCATCCGTCACTGCTTCACTTTTTCGCTGATTTTTTTATTGCACCGTACAGCATTGCATTCTGCAGCCTGATTGACAAATCTGCTCCATGTCGTGTCTCCTGCGCTTGCCAAATTTATCATGTTTGGTTTTGATAACCATCATGTCCAATAGAAAAAAAAAAGCACAAAAATACCCATAACTATGACCCTCATTCGGAAATAGACACCTGCACCGTGAGGGGAAAAAGGCGCACGAAAGTGGCGGGCAGATGAAGACAAAACGCGGCATAATAATACTTTTACGTTTTTGCAATCTACAAAGGTTTGCACTGTGAGAATCAATTGTGAGAACTGTGACCAATGTTCATGTGTGTGGGGAAAACAGTGTATAAAGTGCGTGACCAGGGGCTAGTTATTCTGAGAACCCCTGCTGCAATAAATGAGGGACCTCTGTCTACTCTATGATTATTATATTCAACCTGTTAACATTTAATACTGTATTGATAGAACCAACTGATTCTGCAGCAGAGCATCCCCTGTAGGGCTGGGCGATATATCGAGTTTTTTTAAAAATATCGATATATTTTCATAAGATGTGACAATATCGTTTATATCGATATAGTCTATGTTACGTTATAATTATACTCGTGGAGCCGCAGGTTTGCCTCTCTTTCGTCCACTTTTGTCTCTACGCAACGTTACTCGGCCTCGCCTCTCCTTCACTGAACACAACTCCGCCTCCCCCATAGCTTCACCTGCAGGCAATGACAAGATGAAAGCGGAAAATCTCCGTTAGCGAGTTACCGTGTGTGGGGCTGGACGGCGTCAACGTGTTAGCGAGCTAACCGCGCTAACGACATGCAGCCCGGAGGGGCTGCACGGCCTAAAATCCTTTCATTTTCTCAAAACTCGACAGTGTGCCTTATGTATGAATTCTGGTTGTGCTTACTGACCGCGAACCGATTTTATGTGGTACACAGCGCTCAGCAATCTGTCAAAAAATGTTTTAATATGACTTTCATTTCATTTATTTATTCATTTTCAGGCACAACAAATACCTATATTGAACATAAAATACACAAAACAAAAAACAAAAATTGCCTGAAAAAGGAGTGGGACGAAGAAAACTTATTAAATCCCACCCCTATACTCACTCATCAACAAAAAAAACAAACTTCCCGCAGCTACGCCCATCATTGCATACAGACCCATCAACAGCTCCGGGCACATACAAGCATCTAAGCGGCAGCTCGCAACCAACAATTAGAGCCTTCATAACTGAATACAGAATATATAAATTATAAATTGCATTACCACAGGTAACAGGTAGTAATAACTACAAGTAACAAACACACATACATATACATACATATATATCTACACACACAAGTACATATATGTACATACATACGCACACTTTATTTATTTATTTATTTTTTGGAATCCATACCAGCAATGGTAAGAGGACAGACATTACAGAGCACACTAAAACCCATCATTGAGTATACTGTGACCAGACCAACTGTTTGTAGAGAAATTTAAATCTATGAATATTTTTGCATTGTTTCAATTGTAAACTCAGACTGTTCCAGATTTTCACACCACATACAGACACACAAAAGCCTTTACGGGTTGTTCGAGTTCTGGGTAATTTGAATTCTCCAAAGCCTCTCACATTATAAACCTTTTCTCGAATTTCAAATCTAGTTTGTAAATTTGCCGGTAAAAGTTTAGTAAAAGCTTTATACAAAATTATGGATGTATTGTAATTAACCAGATCCTGGAATTTAAGTAACTTTGCCTGAAGAAAGAATTTGTGAGTATGATCTAGATAACCAGCCTTGTGAATAATACGCAGTGCTCGTTTCTGTACTGTGACTAATGGATTAGTTGTATTTTTATATGTATTTCCCCACACTTCCACACAATATGTAAGATATGGAAGAACCAGGGTACAGTACAGAGTACGAAGTGCATCTTTATCAAGGAATTGTTTCACTTTGTTCAAAACTGCGAGGCTTCTAGAAATTTTGGTTTTTATGTGTCTGACGTGGGGTTTCCATGAAATTTTGTTATCAATTATAACTCCCAAAAATTTGTTTTCACTCACATTATCAATTGGTACACCTTCAATGATAATTGGTAATTCTATATTATATTTTAAATTACCAAAAAACATTGCTTTAGTTTTATTTATATTTAATGATAATTTATTTATGTCCATCCATTTTTTTATTAATTTTAGCTCCCTGTTTACGGTCATTACAAGATCAGTATAATCATCGCTACTGAAAAATATGTTGGTGTCATCTGCGAACAGTATGAGTTTAAGTACTTGAGAAACATCAAAAATATCATTTACGTATACATTGAAAAGTTTTGGTCCCAACACTGACCCTTGGGGAACACCACATGTAATACCAAGTTTCTCTGAATGGTAATGCCCTATGCTAACATATTGTTCCCGACCCGTTAGGTAACTTTTTAACCAGTTACCAGCTTTCCCTCGAATACCATATCTTTCCAATTTATCCAGTAAAATTTGCTAAGCTACAGAGCTGCACCGCTTGATGGATTGTCTTGGAGGATTACGGCTACCGGGGAGGAGCCTCGCGGAGTGATACGTACTGTGCTTCAACGTAATATTACCGTACTGTGTGTGTGTATAAGGACCACAAATGGCTGTATGTCTACTATTTAGGCTGAACTGGAATGACTGGCTGTTCATTTTGCAATTTCAATAAAGTTTAAAAAAAAAAAAAAAAAAAGGACCACAAATGGCACCTGTTCAGAGACGTGGTGCAGCAGTGAAATCTGTCTCTTTGTTATTATGCTCAGCGTCTATTAGTTTACATTTTGACTGCACAATTGTGAGCTTTTTGTTATGCACAAAAACAACATTGTTTTCTTTTATTTATGGACCATGATTATTTAATAAATGCTGATAATTTATTTTTGAGTAATTTCTTCATGTACATCTACGCTGTATGTAAATAAAAGTGCCCGTGTGACATCTGGGACACAGTGTAACTAGAACTCTCTTTTTGTTCTTAACTTATGGCTTTAAAAAAAAAAAATCGAGATATATATCTTATATCGCCATCCAGCTAAAAAATATCGAGATATGAATTTTGGGTCATATCGCCCAGCCCTAATCCCCTGTTGCTTCTCCTGGCTCCCCAGTCCCTGAGCTCCTGCTGCTGCACTACAGGTATGTAATTGTAGCATCAGATGTACAGCAAGCACTGATAGCTTTTTACTCGGTGGGATTCCGTCGTGATCACCTTTACTAAATGTCTACAACCAATCTGATTATATCCTGTTTGGTTTTTTTCGATGTTGAAATTAAAATCTAGTAGCAGTCTTCTCATTTCTTTGTGTTTTGTGCTGTTTTACAGGCCCACAGAGGAGGACAGCTCCGAGGCAGATGAGGGACGGGTCCCAGGACGGTCCATCCGCGGTGGAGCTGGCCATCCTGGAGTCCCTGAAGAGGCCACACCAGTCTCCAATGGAGCATTTCCTCCTCAGCCTTGTTCCTGCTCTGGAGAGCAGCTGGGTCCTTTTTATTCCTGTCTCTCTGTAAATACTTATATTTTATATATTTATGTTTAATGTTTTTCTGTTTGAGAATTTTAATATTATTTCAAATAAATTTTTATAATGACTAATGTCTCTGTTCTACTACACAGCAAATATTGGCACACGACTTGACACATGTAGAATTTATTTCATATTATACTAATGACAAATATACTAATACAGTGGGATGCAAAAGTTTGGGCAACATTGTTAATAGCCATCATTTTCCTGTATAAATCGTTGTTACAATAAAAAAAGTCAGTTAAATATATCATACAGGAGACACACAGTGATATTTGAGAAGTGAAAAGAAGTTCACTGGATTTACAGAAAGTGTGCAATAATTGTTTAAACAAAATCAAGCAGGTGCATAAATTTGGGCACCACAAAGAAGAAATGAAATAAATATTTAGTGTATATCAATGTGTGTGTCTCCTATATGATATATGGGGTTCCTTTGGGCGTGCTTCCCATCCAGAGCTCCACAGCACAGAGGGAAGTTCCAGTGCTCCTGGAATCCCTCTGTGATGGACCGCCAGTCTCCAGGTGAAGGCACAGCCATGAAATCGTCCACTAGACAGTCCCAGATGACCGTCGCTACCTGGGGGATGATCTGGCTCACCATGGACTCACCAACTCGAAAACTGAACGCGATGGTCCTGAAGGAGTCCCCGGTGGCAAGGAACCTGGACAAAATTGTTCAAAATTAGTATTATGTGTACTGCAGTTACAAAATACATTATTCAAATTACAAAATACTTTTGTAATGCCTGATTTAAATCACAAAACTTAAATCTTCCATAAAACATTTTGTAATTATAAGGATAATTACAAAATGTATATTAGATAATATCTAAAACAGTTGTGTTTTGTTTTAACTTTAACATATCATAATTTGATTGGTAGCAACTTTTACCACTACAGTGTGCCAATCACTCATAATTCCTAAACATGTCAATCAGGTAGGAATGAAGTAAGACATTAATAGAAATAAAGGTTGTATGTTGACAAGTAGCCCTTTCCTTGCTTAAATCATTAATATTTTTGAAAAATTAATCTGTGATAAGACATAGCTTATCAAGATAGAACCATGTAACTAAAGATGATCCAAACTGTTCAGTTTTATCTGTTTTAAGAAAGGCTGGTGACCCCTGTTATAGAGTCTGACAGCTGCAGGGATTATATACAAATATTCAACTATCCCAGAATTAAACCAGGTCTAAATAAAAAGGAGTGAGTATCACTACAAAGGTTAACTCAGTGGTCCTAATGCTACAGTTTGATATCAGCAAACACCGAGCGCATACATTGATGTGACACTACAGCCATGCTATCAATGCAAACACTGATAACAGCATAAATCGAATTCAATCGGGACTTGATGAGAGCTTCTGAGTATCACTAGAAATATTATAAAGAGTCGTCTCCGTACCACAGTTTGCTATCAGTAAACACCGAGAGCATTCACTGTTAGCATAGCACATCCATGTTAGCAGTGTATAGATGGATGGTTTAGCATATTAGCACAGGTATCAATAAAGGACTACCATATTAAATACTTTTACTAACCTCAGGCAGACGGACAGGCGCTCTGCAGGTGGGATTGAGCCCCTGTAATTGGTGTCTAGGCGGGCGATGCTGGGACCGACGAGGGAAAGCAGGTCCTCAAACTGGCTGACGGTGATATTGCTGAAATCGACCGTCATCCAGGCGCAGCTCCTGGAGCAAATGGTGAAACTCACCAAACTGCTCACGCCTCTGGAGCACCTGATGGACCCAGGTACGGCGAGGACGTCTTTTACGCCGCTGCTCTGCTCTCCACAGTACATAGAGAAGGGAGACTCTCTCTTCAAGCGCTAGCTCGACAGCTGCCATCTTGCAAAGATACCGGTCTGGCACAACTTCCTCCCACATTCCTCCCACATTTCCGGTTCACGCGCGATGGATTTTTCTTGGACACACGTTGAATGTGCACGCGTCAAATTAGGGGCGTTTGGGGCGTTTTGTTCGCGTCCATCGCGTTCGGTGTGAACACACCGTTAGTATTGTTATGTAGCCACCGATTGTTCACAATAGATGTGATGGAGATAACTGCATATAGATCAAAAAAGTGAAACCTCCGTGAAAATAATTAGTTTGGCCTTTGTCAACCTTTTCTTATCCCTGAGGACAAAGTTTGACTTTTGCAGTGAGGTAAAACACATGTGTGGTCAAAGTTCAAATCTAGCCCATGTTGTGACCAGCATGCATCAGGAGCCTGATGCCTAAAATCTGTGAGGAACTATGACCAAACTGTGTGCATGCACAAAGGCAGATGTATATGTCGCGCTTATGCGTGGTCATGTTTTGCAATGTAAACCTCTTGGATATGCACAAGTCTAATTTCAACTCCCATCTCTATACATTTATTTTATGTGGACACTCCTTTATTTTATTATTGTCATACAACATTACAGTCTGAATCTGGTCAGTTAAGAAAGGAGAAAGTGGTACATTGACAGAGGCATCAGTATGTAGCTATTTACTGGCAGATCTACTGGCTCTTACCCTCACCTATGGCCATGAGCTTTGGGTCTTGACTCAACAAATTACGGAGCCCCGCAGGGGACATGGGAGAAAAAAAAATTAGGGAGAAAAAAAAAAAATTAAGACGGACTTTTGCGAGATCTCGCAAAACAAACTCGGGATCTCGCAAAACTTTTGCGAGATCTCGCAAAACAAACTCGGGATCTCGCAAAACAAACTTTCTCGCGAAAGTTGAATTCCAACAATGGCGACAGCTACTTAGTTGTAATATTACTCTTTCTGGGTCACAAAATACACTTTTAAGATATTTTGAGGCGTGAATGTAGTTGTGTAAACATCAGATATCTGCTCGGTTTACAAGACATCACATATTTGCAAAAGTGCTCCGACGTTTTTGGAGATCTGACACCCACTAGCTCGAAGCTAACGGGAGGCCTACTACAGCCGGGAGGAACACCGCTTTCCCGGCACATCGTGCCTCGACCTCCCGGTCGGCTTCGAGCTGGCGGCCACTAGCTCGAAGCTAACGGGAGGTCGAGACCTACTACAGCCGGGAGGAACACCGCTTTCCCGGCACATCGTGCCTCGACCTCCCGGTCGGCTTCGAGCTGGCGGCTTCCGAAGAATGCGGCTAAAACTTTTGCGAGATCTCGCAATACTTTTGCGAGATCCCGAGTTTTTTTTGCGAGATCTCGCAAAAGTCGGTCTTAATTTTTTTTTTCTCCCTAATTTTTTTTTTCTCCCATGTCCCCTGCGGGGCTCCGTAACAAATGAGACACATTCTTTTGGATGCAAGAGATGAAAATGAGCTTCCTCTGAAGGCTGTCTGGGCTCACCCTGACAGACAAGGTGAAAATCTTGACCTTTTAGGGGCTACTCCTCCACATTAAGAGGAGCCAACTGAGGTTTGAACATGCACCCACATGTCTGTGTTTTAACTTCTGGTGCAGACATATCCCCCTCCCCCGGTCAATAGTACACTGTAAAACCTAATAAGTTCACAGAACTCAAAAATTGTTGTGTAACAGATTCCACAACAATTTTTTAGTGATGTTTTTAAAAGTTTTAAGTTTAACTAAAATAAAAATTGCAGTTGCCTTAAATTACCTCAATGTTAACTCATAAATGTTGATATTCCTCAACTTATAATTAGGGAGTAATAAACTCAAAATGTTCAATATTTTTCAACTTAATTAAGGTGGGAAATACACTCAAAATATTTTACATATTGCAACTCATACGATGTGGGAAATAAACTCAAACTTTTTCATATGAGAAATAACACTTAAAATCTTCAATATTTATAAAATACTGTGGGAAATACACTTACAAATAATTCTAAACTGTTTGCCCAGTAAATTATAATCAGCTAAAAGTGTTAGAAAACATGAAAGTAACAACACTAACAATTTAACAACTTTTTATTAAACACAATGTGCTTTTAAAAAGGCACAAACAACAGAGATCACTCATAAAAAAGTGCTTCATAAATAAAACAAGAGAAAAAGACTCCAAGGGTCTCCATCTCAATTCTAAAATTCAATAACATTTTCAGTATTAACAGCAATTGCAGCTATTAGAACATTGAGGCATTTAACACTTACTGTACCTTGACAGCTGCAGCTCACTTTCTTTTTTAAAAATACATAAAAAAAACAGTACTGGTTTCCACTGCTGTACTTATAGGGAACAAACATCAAGGCAGTGCATTTATGTATTAGGCAACAGAACATTAAACATGAATAGTGAATGAACTGAACAGTCATTCATCTTAAATGTGAGGTAGAAGAGGCAAATGGTAAAAAAATGGTTAAAAAAAACGGTATAAATAAAACAAAACAAAACAAGAAAAACCTTTAATACTTAGCTTAAAGAGTTGTCTATTCCAAGTGATTCACTTGAACAAATTCTTCTGCATCAGTAAGTGACCTAACAGTGGTTTGTTGTATTCAAGGCACATCACAACCTTCTGGATACATGTGAATAAAAGCTCGAGTCTGCGTATTGTAGGTCTAGTGCACAGAACTACCCAAAAAGCAGGAGAAATGAGGCATCCAGATTTGTACTGGTTTATACAACTGTACATAACTGGGAACAAACATCAGGTAGTGCATTAAGGTATTAGGCAACACAACGTTAAACATGAATAGTCCACAAAAGGAGCTGTCATTCACTTTAAATTTGAAGTAGAAAAGCCAAATGATTAGGAAAAAAACAAACAAAAAAAAGCTTCCTCAATACTCAGCTCAACAAGTAGTCCATTCTGAGTGATTCACTCATTGAACAAATCATTCTTCAGCGTCAGTAGACGCCCTTTCAGTGGTTTGTTGTCCTCAAGGCACATCACAACCTTCTGGATAAATGTGAATGTAAGCTCAAGTTTCTTTGGGTATTGTAGGTCTAGTGCATAGATGTACCCAAAGAGCAGGAGAAATGACTCAGCCAGATTTGTGGGACCATTCACAAGTATTTCATCCTCAACGACAATGCAGACGCTTTCAGGACTGAAGAGGGCCGAATCAGTAGTGTCATCCGTGACAACTGTCAGCAGAGCCACAGGAGTGTTAGTGAGGTCTGGACCATCTGCTGACTGCAAAACAAAAATAATACAAGAATGAGTTCAGCCCCACAAGGACACAAATCATGCTATTGATTAGAGGTGTGAATCTTCATAAGTCGCACGTTTCTTTTAAGATTATAATGTCAACGATTTAATTTGATATGGCGATACATCATGATGCATTACAATAATCTTAATTTGGGTTTGGTTTCAAAACATATGTTTAAATAAATGTTTTCAATAATAAATATATGCCAAGATATTTGTTTTTGTTATTTACCAAATATTTGTCTGACCACAACATGGCACCTCCAGAAAAATAGAACACTTGAATTTTAAAAGGGAGATAGTTTTTATCTGTGAATTTGTTTTTGTTTAATAATCTTTTAACTATTTCCATGTTTTCTCGTTTATGCGTAACAATCTTCTTGCAATCTTATTCAACAATAGTTGATATATGGGAGAAAACAAGTCAGATGAGGACTGTGTTGAACCTCCTTCCTGATATACACCCTGGTTCTCCTTGAGTTCTGAGCGATGTCATATGTTCGACTGAACAGCTAGGCAAAGGGGTTGATGCTGAGGCCAGTACACTTACATCACAAGTCCTGAATAACGTGGCGGCATCTTCACACAGGTACACAGGAAGTGCACGAAGGACGAGGGCCCGTCTTGTATTTACATCATGCTGTTCCTAGATGAACATACAATATCTATTAGAATAGTATTTACACAAATGCAGAGTAAAAACAAAGTGCTGGATAGCCATGTTCTGATTGTCATTGTTATAGATCAGGGGTGTCCAAACTTTTTGTAACGGGCTAAACTTGTCAATCTAGAAGGGTAACCTTACCCTACCCTAGCCATAGATGGTAAATTCAGTATTTTGGATTTTTTTTTTGGATATTTTGATAGGATAGATTTTGTCAAGATGTCCTTCTCCTAAAATGACAACCTTGTATCCATGGCATAATCACCAAGTTCGACCAGTGTGTAATGTTAGGCTGAATCAGGCGATGCATTTTTCCGCAAGCCTTGACTTGTAGAGCTCGCTGGAATACCCCTCTAAACTGTTAAAAGGATTTCGAGATTATCTCACAACCACACATTTGAGACTACGAAAAAATACAAACATGTGTCTAATTACCATCATGATAACACACTCATGTTGTTTATTATTGTTCGCTTCATGCTAGCACACACACACACACATAGCTCAACAGCGTAAACTACTGACTGTGTAACACGGACACTTATTGAAATAAGTATACTCACAATACGCACGTGCATTACCGGCAAATACGTCAACCGGTAGAAACGGACAGTAGAAAGTTCAAACGCAAGGAGCTAGAACTGCCACTGCCAACTTCCCGGGCAAGAATACAATGCATTATGGGAAATGTTGTCCCCCACGGAAAACCGCCAAAACGTTACACCGTTCTAATTTGAAATAACATTACGTATTTGTCGCATTCAAAAACTTCTAAAATTACAATTACTTGGATTCGAATTTATTTATAACAAACATTCACTGTGCACAAAGTACGAATATATTTCCGGAAAAAAATAAAAAAGAATGTTTATCGAAATTAAATTTAAACAAAACAAAAACACGTTAGACTTACCAAATTTAGGGCAGTTGATGAAAAAAAAAAAGGTGGTGGTCGTGGTGGGTTGAAGTTGGGGACTCTTAATCCACATGGGCTGGCCAAATCTTCCCCGCATCAAGGTAAATTCAAGATGGCTGACTCAGCTTTCCTGAGGGAGCGACAAGACTCCACCCACCAGAACGTCACTAATATATGCTTCTTAAACTTTTTGAGCGTTCCAAACAAATTAGCTAAAAAATATTGAGCCCTATTCAATTAAAGTTGCATAAAAGCCAACAGAGCTCAATACTTTATAGTTTGCTCAACTACAAAACGACATTTGAGTGTTATGAGCTTATTAGTTATGAGCTAGAACAACTGTTAGGGATCTAGTGTATCTGTGAAATCAGCACATTTTTAACACACATTCTTCCAATAAAATATAAGTTAATATCTGGGGAATGACTGTGCATTTTTTTTTTGACCATTTCAGAAAAAAAAAAACCTCAGGAAAAAAAGCCACATGATACCACCCCACAGGCCCATAAACGCTCCTTGTTCTCTTGCATTCCAGAAGTATTTTTATCCTTCAAACTGAACGATTACAATGTACGCATATCCAGCAATCACAAACTCGGTAGGACTTTAAAACTCATAACTTGATGTGTGGCTTGGTTAGCTAACGTGCAAGAAACACGTGATATGATGCATTTATAAATAAGGAATGATGAACTGAAGTGGGAATAAAGCAATTTTGTCTTTCCCAAAAAACTGCAAAAAGACCTGTTGGCCGGTGAAATGGCGCGTTTGTGTGCAATCGATTGAGGATGCTGGTGCCTGATTGGTAATGTAGGTGTGCCTTTGCATACCAGAGCTGATGAAGTGGTCAGAGTAAACTGGTGCACATAAATCACTCAAGTGTTGCTGCTGCATGCAGAGCTCAAAGACACACAGTGTGACCTGATGCCCTATAAGAAGGATGTTTTGTTCTTGGTGTTCTTTTGTTCAGTTATGTTCCCCCAGGTGTTTCCACCCTTCGGTGTATTTGACTCCTCTGTCTCCCTCTGTTCATTGTCAGGTCGTCTGTTTAGTTCATCTCATGTTCCTGGATTTCATGTCATCTCAAGTCTAGGTTTTCTCAGGTTCATGAACATGTTTTAGGTTTGTATGTAGAGTTTTCCCTGTCTAGCTTTAGCTTTCCCAGTTTAGATTATAATTTAGTTTTCACCATTGCCATGTTGTTTCTACGTTTTTCTAACAGCCAGAATAAAAGGCTCACTTTTTGTTCAACTTCAGTTTTGTCCCTTATTTTTCCTGCTTCTGGTCTGCTCCTCAAACACACCAGCCATCCCAGATGTGACAAGTTGTCCTTTTGAAAGACAGACCATGATTTCTGGAATTTCAGGAACAATTAAAAAGTAAAACAGTTTCAGTTGGTGTCAAAAAGTTCCGTGTTTTGGATTCAGTTTGGTTCATGTGAATTAGACTGATCTTCTCTTGCACCTCTGGATAAAGTCACAAGGAGTCAAATAATCTATCCAGTGGTCGCATTTCGCGATTTGTGTACACAATTTCACAAACCTCAGTTTAAGCTTTTTCTGAATTTTCTTCCCCAGAAGACTCAGGACTATACATCAGTGCTTAGCTCTGAAGGTCTCACCTGAGGGTTGAATTCATAGTGCCCATGCCAACAAAAAGCACACTGGTTTGAGCTTGGAATGTGGATTGTCTGTCATAGTCAGAGACCGAGCTCTCACCTGAAAGAATGCTTCACATGGAGTGTGAAAAAGATTACAACAGAAGTTTGTTTGCTCTCTACACCCATTTTGTCTTCTTAGCATGCGTGTGTCTGTAAACTTGGCCTTCAGTCATCACATGCCCTTCAGTCATTTTGCACACTTGACAGCCAGATTCAAGTTCTGCAGCTTTTCTGTCCTACAGTGGCTTGCAAAAGTATTCGGCCCCCTTGAACTTTTCCACATTTTGTCACATTACAGCCACAAACATAAATCAATGTTATTGGAACTCCATATGAAAGACCAATACAAAGTGATGTACACATGAGAAGTGGAACGAAAATCATGTTTTATTTCAGTCTGTTTTATAATACAGGACAACAAGAAAACAGAGGAAATGTGTTTGCTGCATCAATAACAAGAAAAAAACTGAAAATAAAAAAGTACATCATTTTTATGGCTGCAATCACCAGTTACTTGGTGGGTGGAAGCATCAAAGGATGACGTCTGTTTTTAAGAGTGGCAAATCGGTCAATCACTCTGTTGTGTCTCAGATGCTGAAGCGTGTCTTTTTCAGTAGACCTGACTGCAAGACTGTGAAGTCTTTTCTGACCCATTGTTTGACGCAGCCAGGAGTGCAGCCAACACAGTGCAGCCAACACAGTGCACTAAAGGATCTTTCGCACGAGCAGCTGCTGACAGGCACTGTTAGGGCAACTTGGATGGTTGCCTTCAGAGAGGGAAACATGTCTGAATCAAGGAGGTTGTACACAGACAACATATTTTTGGGTGGACATCCAGCCTGTATTTTCCGGGTCAGAAAGTTTCTAGCCACCAGAACCTCCTCTTTTTTCAGGTCAAGTCTGTAGTGCTTTGCAAGTTCATTCAAGTGAGGTTCACTCAAGAAGTTCTCAGATTTAGGACTCCATGCCTGGATGCCTTTTAGCAGCCCTGCATCTACACTGCAAAATCTTTGATCAAGCTCGCCAACCATCCGATCCACACAAGGGAAAAGTAACTCTCTTTTCAATGTGTCTGAGTTGTTCAATTCAGTGCGTGAACCCACAGTTGCCTCCAGGACAAAATCCTCCATTTTCCTCTGTTTGTGCCTTGTCTTGGCACCTGGTTCAGAGATACTGTGGGTGTTGCACAGGGCCTTGGTTTTCTCATACAGCTCTGTAGCAAATGCATCTGAGTGTTTGCCCTTAAGTGTGTCACACACAGCTTGTTTGCAGATAAAAGCTTCTGCCAGGTCTAAAGTCTCTTTCTGCAGGAATTGGTGGAGTCCTTCGGTTACAGACAGAATCAACTGAAACATCAGTAGTGCATAGACTGCTGAGAACTTGTAGAGCTTTGCTCTGAGACCAACAGCTATGGGTGCAGATGGGCACTCCAAAATGGCAGGCAATGTCTCAAGAACTGCACTGATTGATCACAACTGACATGCCCAGCGAGTGTTTGAAAGTTGCACAAGCTCAGTTTTTGTCAATCCAAGCTTTGCCTGAGTCTCCATGAACTTATGATGATTGACTATGGAGGTGCTGAAGAAAGAATACACACACTCCAACAAGCTGAAAAGTTCCACAGCCTCTGGGACAGCCTTGCAAGTATTGCACAAAAGCAGGTTGAGTTGATGAGCATAACAATGCACATAGCTAGCCTCAGGATGGAGCCTTCTAAAATGTGCTTGTACACCTCCAGTGGAGCCACTCATAACGGCTGCACCATCATATGTTTGTGCTACACACTTAAGCTCTGCAAGACCATTGTTTTGGATCTGCTGCTGAATCTCATTTGCAATGGACTGGGCATCAAATGATTTTATCTCTGCTAGTGCAAGGAAATGCTCCTTAACTGCCCCTCTGACACGTACCTGACACAAACAGCTAACTGTTCTGCCTTTTCATCCCTTGCCTCATCTGCCATGATGGCATAGACTTTAGACTTTGTCATTTCAGATACAATGACACTACTAACTTCCTGGGCACAACAGTCAATCATGTCATTCTGGGATGTTGGCAAGATATAGGCAAGGCAAGGCAAGGCAAGTTTATTTGTATAGCACAATTCAACAGCAAGGTGATTCAAAGTGCTTTACAGAGACATTAGAAACAAGAACAAATAAAAAGCATGATTTAAAATTGATTAAAACAAGCAAATAAACTAACTAACTAATTAACAAACAAACAAACAAACAAACAACAGTATATAAAATCAAAACAGATAAAATCAGAACAGTAGATAAAATCAGTAGTTAAATGTAAGTTTTGAAATTTAAGCTTAAAGTGTGGATTTGGTGCTTTATTCAAATGCAGCTGAGAACAGGTGAGTCTTCAACCTGGATTTAAATAAACTGAGTGTTTCAGCTGATCTGAGGCTTTCTGGGAGTTTGTTCCAGATATAAGGAGCATAAAAGCTGAATGCAGCTTCTCCGTGTCTGGTTCTGACTCTGGGAACTGATAAAAGACCGGATCCAGATGACCTGAGGGATCTGGATGGTTCATACTGGGTCAGGAGGTCATTGATGTATTTTGGTCCTAAACCATTCAGAGCTTACTGTGCATTTGATGGGGGGATTATGTTTTTGAAGAAAAGGATCAAACTGCTTCAAAAGCTCTATGCATGCAAGAAAATTCCCTCTGTTTGGGCTGTCTTCACCTTCATCATGGCCATGATAAGGGAGTCCCTGTCTCCCTAACATAGAGGTGACTGCAACAATTCGTCTGAGATACTCTCTTCTTTCGACTATCTCACTCACATTTGCAGTTGCTATCATCTGTGCAACGTTTCCCTGTTTGCTACTTCCCTGCTAGCCGATCCATGTAACAACACTGTCCTTATGTGCTTGAGCCATCTCATGCTTGCCAAAGATGACTAAAGCTTTCTTCCAGTTCCTGCAACCGCTACTGACCAAACTATCATGTTTGATGTTTTTGCCAAACACTCTACATGGGAAGCAGAAAGCTGCATTCTGGTTGACTGAATATTCTAACCAGTTGTGCTTTTCAAACCAGCTGTGGTTAAATGCTCACTTCTGTGTACCAAAAGTATCATGTGGACAGCTCTTCAGCTTTACCTGTCTGGGCCCTGTGTCTTTGTCACCTAAATCAAACCCTGTAGTAGAATGAGTTGCTGCAGCTGCTTCATCATTTTCCCTCTCTTGGCCTGTTTGCTCTCCTCTCTCTGTAATAACTTGATCTTCCTCTGCTTCTCAATCCATTTGCTGCATCTCCTCTGTCTCTCCTTGCTCTCTCTGACTTGAACTTGCCTGTTGACCTTTTTCTCCCTCAGCCTCTCATTCTGCCTCACCCTTCAAGATACATTAAAACATTAAATTTATATTACTGAAATGTAATGTAAATTGCTAATATCATGACTTCTGCTCACATGCCACAGTAATTTGTTGCTCCCAAAAATAGATCCCTCAAAAATATGTGTTGCACCGTGACTGAAATGTTTCATATTTCATATCCATATTGAGTTCCATAAAATTCTAATCAGACTATCTGCATCACAAATGACTCCATCCTGTGAAATCTTTGACTCACCTCTCCAGTAGAGGTCTCTCCCCTCTCACTCTCTGTGCTCCTCTGCCCTGACTCCTACAGGTTAATGGGGATGGAGGAGTGATTATTATTATTTCCACTGATGATAACCTGAATGAGCTCAGCTCGATTTTTCAGAACTAAAACGAGTGACAGAAATTAACATTATGCTAACAATTTAACTTAGTGCACTAGCCAGGTTTTTATTTATCAAAATGGGAAGCACCTGGTTCATTATTTACATGGGACTCTCTGCTGTTAGCTGGAGCTAACTAATTGTTACTACCAGCCAGTGATGAAGACTTACTTTCTTGAAAAACCTGCGTATATCCATGTTTTCTTGCTGTTTGCAGCATGTACGCTAGTGTGTCCGCAGCGGAGTGTAAAGTAGCAGTGAAAACGAGGACTGGATTTTCAGTAATGTGGATGTCCCCTGTGAACAACTGGAACGGATTGGATAACGAAGCACTGACGCTACCTTAACAGTGTAAAGTGAAAGGGACCAACCGAGTTATGATCATATTTATGTGAAAGCGACAGGTTTATATTATTATTTATTTAAACTCATATTCCTGCATCTTTATATTGAATTTGTCTGCAAGTTCTGTAAAAAAAAAAAAAAAAACAGAAAAAAAAAAAACACCAAATTATTTAGGGGGGCTTAAGAATAGTTTAGGGAGGCTTCAGCACCCCTAAAATAGGCCTAACGACGCCACTGCTCTGATATAAGTCACAGTGGGGAAAACTGTCTGTTGTAATACAATTCACCCTAAATGTTTTTATGGGTGTTTATCTGTTCTACCAGGACTGGCCCAATTGCAGGCCTGAAGGGTTTTAGATGTGTCCTTGACAGTGTTGGGTAAGTTACTTTAAATTAGTAAGTTACATTACTAGTTACTTCTATCAAAAGTAACTCAGTTACTTCTCGTTACTTTCAAAGTAACTAGTTACTAGGGAAAGTAACTATGGTTTTACTCAGAATTCTCTTGTTAATGTGTGCTTCCATAACTTTGCCAGTCTTCTAGCTTGCTTACTTGCCACAAGTGCACTGTGCCACCTACCAATAGAAAGGAAAAAATAATGTGCATATTTCCACGAGAGAAATCCCACGCCTGGACTGTCGTTGACCGCTGCCATGATTCTAGCCTACGTCACAGCGTCATGTGCGCTTTTTACATCCAACACAAAAACTGCAGTCGTGGTGCTTTCGATTGTACTCAGAACTCGGAAATTCTGCCTTCCGAATAGGAAGATGTAGGTAACACCAGACTGCAGATGAGCTGCATACAGGGCTGGACTGGGACAAAAAAATCGTCATTTTGACTAGAGACCGCCCCAACATTATGGGAAAAATCATGAAGCCTTTGAATGAAAATAAACACTGTTGTGACAGTGATGTACACTGTTCTGATGGTATAAATGCATCAATCTATCAATCGTTTGTTGTAAGATTCAGATAATTATTTTTAAAAAGCTAGATATTTTAAATGAGAATAAGAAAGAAAAGTATTCCTTAATGCCCCCCTTTCCCTGTTAATGCCCTACCTGCCCCCCTGGCAACACTTTGCTAGACCCGCCCCTGCACAGTTACCAGCTGTCAGCTACACCAAAAAGGATCCTGGTGTTATTTGTCTCTCAGAAACAGTTTATAACTTCCCTTCAGCTCATTCATGTCACCTAAAAGGTGAACCTGTTTGTCCATCACCTGTTCAGCTCTGATGATTCAGTAAGGACATCTCCTGGTTTCATCTTCATATTTCCCTCTCACCACATATCCAAACCGACATCATGACCAGCAGCATTTACAGCTGTGGCTCCAGCAAACATCAGCTGATACTAGAAAGTAATATTAAATAAATTCTAACAACAGCTGACCAAGCTTAAACTTGCTGCTGTTGTTTACCGCGACCTCCGCTGGTTTCTTCTTTCTGGCGCAAAGTGGGCGATAAACAAGCAAGAGAGAAAAGCCGATCAGCTGATCATTGATCAGTTTCATGATTGAAGTAGAAACGGGAGAGGGAGGGGGAGAGAATGAGAGAAGAAGAGGCAGCTGTGCAGCAAAGACACAGAATAACTCCAGCTTTCTGTCTTTTTCATTGTAGCTGAAGTCCGGGACAAACTGTTCCTTTTCACCTCAATACGAAACGTGTAATATTTTCTCTGAATACCAGACGATTCCGTTTTTTAGGGGACGGTTGGCAACTCTAATAATTAACCTTTTGAATAAAATAAAGTTCAACATCAACATCATAGCATCCACCCAACTGTATAGAAACTCCGTCATGCTAGCTAGTACCCAGTACAAAAAATTCAGCATAACGAAAATAAACTCCACCTAAACTTGGTTTATATCTGACCCAGATAGACTGCAGGTCATAACTTCTTACCTGAAGTTCAGTTCACCTGACACTCGGACCGGCGGCCGCTTCGGGTCTCTCCTCCTGCCTCCCCTTTCCCTCATCCATCTGCTGGCCTCCACCACTTGCTAATGTTACTGAATCTGTGGAAGCTCCGTGATAGCCACCACACGAAGTAACGAATAACGACCCTATCTAAACCCCAGTAACAATTAACACGTTCCTGATTTTGGCATAATAACTAGTTACCGTGCTCATTACCACAATAATAACGTAGTTACTGTAACGCGTTACTTAATAACGCGTTAGTCCCAACACTGGTCCTTGATCTAACACAGCTGATTTAAATGATCAACCCAGGTTGATCTCTAAAACCTGCAGGACCTGGCACTTGAGGCCTGGAGTTCCCCACACCTGTGCTAGACCAATGCAATGATTTACAATTAAAGCCTATAATTTGGTGAACAGTTTGGGGATGTTCACCGTACTGTTCCAACATTACTCCGCACCAGTGAGCAAAGCAAGGTCCAAAAACATGGATGAGTGAGTTTGGTGTGGAAGAACTTGACTCATTCAACTTCAGTGTCTGACCTCACAAATGTGCTTCTGGAATGGTCAAAAGTTCTCACAAACACTTCTAAATCATGTGAAAAGTCTTCCCACATAGCTGAGGCCAACATCATATTAAACCCCTTGGATTAAGAATGGGATTGCCACTCAAGTGTGAAAGCAGATGAGTGAATACGTTTGGCAATATAGTTTAGATGTATCCTACTAACATTGTAGTCTACATCTACTTATTTCTATTTTATTTATCTCTCTTTATTTGCCTGTCTTTGTGAATAGATTCAACTGATAGATCAGTGTCCATTTAACCATTAAAATCTCCACATAACTCACGTGCACATATTTACATAACCTGACAAATTCTAATTTAATTGTCTAAGGTGACTGGACCCTTTCAGGGTTAATTAACTTTCTTGTCACGGAGTCGCAGGAAACCATGAATAGAGTGCGTTCAGTTCTATAGAAATGATCTCCCAGGAGCCGTATGACAAAGGGCACTTCAGTGTATGTCCAACAGCAAAATTAAACAAATTGCAGAATCAATAAAAATGTTCCATCTAAAATAAGATTTCCAAAGATTTCTACTCTGACTGAAGTGGATTTAGGTTGCATGAATCTTTTAAAGCACCTTACCATTGATATGTAAAATAAAAGGCGTGATCTGGGCATAAAGTGAACACTGCACATTAATGGTAAATGGCCTGTATTTGTATAGCGCTTTTACTAGTCCCTATGGACCCCAAAGCGCTTTACACATCCAGTCATTCACCCACTCACACACACATTCACACACTGGTGATGGCAAGCTACATTGTAGCCACAGCCACCCTGGGGCGCACTGACAGAGGCGAATGGTTCAGTAGGTTAGTTTTACAAAATATTCAACTATATGACAGTAAATCAAAGTCAAAATGCAATATTATTTAAATATTAAAATCATCATCTTATTTTATATGAATATCTCGACTTTTATTTGTGATTATTTATAAAGTTTTTAAGTCATGTTTAGCTTTTTTGTATTTAATATTGTTTAACAAGGGATGGACAACAATAAGATACTCCTCGTTGCAATTCCTTAATGATTATTTTCTTGATTTCTGAGCAGTTTTCTGTGTGGACGTAGTGTAAAAACACAGTCATGCTTTCATTATTATTTGTGTAACTGAGGTCGTTGATGTTTGACATCATTGTTTTGCATCTGAACACCCAGCACGCCCCTGCGGGCGGTTTATCCTTCAAGCTCGGGTCCTCTTCCAGAGGCCTGGGAGCTTGAGGGTCCTGCGCAGTATCTTAGCTGTTCCCAGGACTGCGCTCTTCTGGACAGAGATCTCCGATGTTGTTCCCGGGATCTGCTGGAGCCACTCGCCTAGCTTGGGAGTCACCGCACCTAGTGCTCCGATTACCACGGGGACCACCGTTACCTTCACCCTCCACATCCTCTCGAGCTCTTCTCTGAGCCCTTGGTATTTCTCCAGCTTCTCGTGTTCCTTCTTCCTGATATTGCTGTCATTCGGAACCGCTACATCGATCACTACGGCCGTCTTCTTCTGTTTGTCTACCACCACTATGTCCGGTTGGTTAGCCACCACCATTTTGTCCGTCTGTATCTGGAAGTCCCACAGGATCTTAGCTCGGTCATTCTCCACCACCCTTGGGGGCATCTCCCATTTTGACCTCGTGACTTCCAGGTTATACTCGGCACAGATGTTCCTGTACACTATGCCGGCCACTTGGTTATGGCGTTCCATGTATGCCTTGCCTGCTAGCATCTTGCACCCTGCTGTTATGTGCTGGATTGTCTCTGGGGCATCTTTACACAGCCTGCACCGGGGGTCTTGCCTGGTGTGATAGACCCCAGCCTCTATGGATCTTGTACTCAGAGCTTGTTCTTGTGCTGCCATGATTAGTGCCTCTGTGCTGTCTTTCAGTCCAGCTTTGTCCAGCCACTGGTAGGATTTCTGGATATCAGCCACCTCCTCTATCTGCCGGTGGTACATACCGTGCAGGGGCCTGTCCTTCCATGATGGTTCCTCGTCTCCCTCCTCTTTCTTGGGTTTCTGCTGCCTGAGGTATTCACTGAGCACTCGGTCAGTTGGGGCCATCTTCCCAATGTATTCTTGGATGTTCGTTGTCTCATCCTGGACTGTGGTGCTGACACTCACCAGTCCCCGGCCCCCTTCCTTCCGCTTAGCGTACAGCCTCAGGGTGCTGGACTTGGGGTGAAACCCTCCATGCATGGTAAGGAGCTTTCTTGTCTTTATGTCAGTGGCTTCTATCTCCTCCTTTGGCCAGCCTATTACCCCAGCAGGGTACCTGATCACGGGCAGGGCGTACGTGTTGATGGCCCGGATCTTGTTCTTACCATTCAGCTGACTCCTCAGGACTTGCCTGACCCTCTGCAGGTACTTGGTGGTTGCAGCTTTTCTAGCGGCCTCTTCATGGTTCCCATTCGCCTGCGGGATCCCCAAGTACTTGTAACTGTCCTCTATGTCTGCAATGTTGCCTTCTGGTAGTTCAATCCCCTCAGTTCTGACTACCTTCCCTCTCTTTGTTACCATCCGACTACACTTCTCCAGTCCGAACGACATTCCAATGTCATTGCTGTATAGCCTGGTAGTGTGGATCAGTGAATCGATGTCTCGTTCACTCTTGGCATACAGCTTGATGTCATCCATGTACAGGAGGTGGCTGACAACTGCTCCGTTCCGTAGTCGGTATCCGTAGCCAGTCTTGTTAATGATCTCACTGAGGGGGTTCAGGCCTATGCAGAACAGCAGTGGGGACAGAGCATCTCCTTGGTAGATCCCGCACTTGATGGTGATTTGTGCTATGGGCTTGGAGTTGGCCTCTAGTGTTGTACGCCACATCCCCATTGAGTTCCTGATGAAGGCTCTTAGGGTCCCATTGATCTTGTACAATTCTAGGCATTCCAGTATCCAGCTGTGGGGCATTGAGTCATAGGCCTTCTTGTAATCAATCCAGGCAGTGCACAGGTTGGTCAGTCTGGTCTTGCAGTCTCGGCTGATTGTTCTGTCTACCAGTAGCTGGTGTTTTGCGCCTCTGTTTTTCTTGCCAATTCCTTTCTGTGTCCCGCTCATGTATTGACCCATGTGCCTGTTCATCTTAGCCGATATGATGCCTGACAGGAGCTTCCATGTAGTACTGAGGCAGGTTATTGGTCGGTAGTTGGAGGGGACCGGTCCCTTCTTGGGGTCCTTGGGGATCAGGACCGTCCGGCCTTCAGTTAGCCATTCCGGGTGTCTCTCGTTAACTAGCAGCTGGTTCATTTGTGCTGCCAGACGCTCGTGGAGTGCAGTCAGCTTCTTCAGCCAGTAGGCGTGAACCATGTCGGGCCCTGGTGCTGTCCAACTCTTCATACTGGAGACCCTTTCTTGGATATCTGCCACTGTGATGGTTACTGGACCCTGTTCAGGGAGGTCGCTGTGGTCTGCCCTCAGATCCTCTAGCCACTGAGCATTGCCGTTATGGGTTGCGTCCTTCTCCCATATGCTCTTCCAGTATTGCTCCGTCTCCAGCCTTGGTGGTGCTGTTCTCTTATTGTTCCCTTGCCACTGAGAGTACACCTTTGCTGGTTCTGTGGAGAACAGCTGGTTTATTCTCCTGCCTTCTATCTCTCTGGTGTACCTCCTCAAGCGGCTGGCCAAGGCTGTGAGTCTTTGCTTGGCATTTTCCAGGGCCTCAGGTATGGACAGCTTGCTGTATTTCTTAGGTACCTTATTTGTCGCACCTTTCTGCAACTCCGTTAGTTGGCTAACCTCCCTCCGTGCTACTTTGATCTTGCCCTCTAGCCTCCTTCTCCATGGAGGGTACTGCCCCTTGTCGCTGTTCAACTTGTAGCCAAGCATCTCACTGATCACTGCTGCCATATTGTAGATCAGCTTGTTAGTGTTGGTAATCGTGGTTGTAGGTATTGCCCGTAGTGCTGCATTAACATCATCTAGCAGACCTTCTGAGGGTACTTCACGTAATCTTGGTAACCGGCTACGGGGGATCCAGGTTTCAAGCTTGGCCATGATCCTATTTTTCAGGTCAGTTCCTCTCGCACTCAACGATCCTTCTCCTATCGTACTTGGGGCTATGTACCCAATCTCGGGTGGGGGTGATGATATCGCCCCCCTGACCTGGCGTCCTGACTCCTCCTTGCCGTAGCATTTGTGTTGTACCTCGTCAATCTCTAGCTGTGAGAGCAGTCCCTTCTTTCGAATGTTGGAACACTGAGCTACTAGTTGTTTCGCCGTCATTGTGGATGTTGGGTATCGAAGAATCCATAGGTCCCTCATCCTATTCATGTAGCCCCTTCCGCCAGGGTTACTTGCATAGTAGCATTCCAACAACGCCCTGTTTTCGTCTCTTGCCCACCGATGCCTTCTTGTTCCAGTAGCCCACTTTTCGTCAGGGTGCCCTGGTTCCTCAACACCTGATGCGTCCGAGCCGGCATGCCTTCATATTTATCTGTCTCGCTCATGTCTGCGGTAGGCTTGCTTAGCATAGGGGGTCTAGCCTTAGGACCCTTACTGGATACAGACGCCCCAGGCAGGAATCGAACTTGCGATCCTCTGTTCCAAAGGCGTGTAGTCTAACCACTACGCTATCCAGCTGTATATATATATATATACATATTAGGGGTGCAACGATACACAAAATTCACAGTTCGGTTCGGTTCGATACTTTGGTGTCACGGTTCGATATTTTTTCAATACAAAAAAAATGTTCATGCCCTTTTAATTTGTCATTTATTAAAATTATAAATATATATTTTAACTCAAAAGTACAGTTTTTAAATTTAACCCTAACCCTTGTGCGTGTTTTTTATTTTGACAGCGAATGCGCACCTGCGGACCACTTATGTGCAGCCCTGGTTATTTAGCTCGTCATATTGCAGCCACAGAAATTCTTTTGTCCATGAAACCATAAAGCTGCACTTTCTTTTTGCCTTATAGTCTGATTTGTCATAACTTCTCTGTTTTGTGGTAAGCTTTTCTTTGGCTGTCACTTCTTCACCATGACCTGTCTTATTTGGCTCAGCAGAACTAAAATATATATCTGTCTGTGAAGGTTCTCAGTCATCCAGGTCATCATAGTCAAATATAAATCCTGCTGCTTTTACACACGCACTCACATAAGCTCAGCGATTCTCTGCGCAATCAACCTCTCACATGTTTAAGCTTGCTGCGGGAGATTTCACTTGTCATGTTTGCATAGTAAGCTAACAATTAATAAGACGATGTCAGAGGAATTGGTGCACAAATTATCATCACTCACAGATCAGTGCTGTCGCTCTCTATACACCGTTCGCACGATTGCAAAGTGAAAGCAAAAAAACAAGCGCAAATTCAAACGCGATTTCAATATGTCACATATTGACAGTGCCTCACCGATGCCAATGACATAATTACCCAGCTACATTTCTGAAAGAATGCAAAAGCATTGACATATATTTTTTCTTCCTACAATAGCCCGACGGGCAGGGCAGAGATAGATTTTGGTAGCCCGACTGAAAAAATCGCTAGCCCCGGGACGTCGGGCTAGCGATATTGCGAGCCCTGTATCTGATTGAGGAATCACTCATCTTTGGAAAAGAGAGTTTATTACAGAGAAATGTCTCTTTCCAAAATAAAAGCTATACTATCCGCTTCTTCTGGGCTATATTCTCAGCAGCATATTAAACATATAAGGAGAATCATGTGCTAACAGCTGTCTAAATGACTCGGCTAAAGTTAGTAGCATGCTTGCTTGTTTTTTGTCTGCTTCCACTTGTCTTTGCACTAGGATGATGTCGGCGTAAATGTGCAGTCATATTCATTGTGTTCCCACTAGTGCTGTCAGGTTAATCTCGTTGAAATGACCTTAAAGCCACAACACGGCAAATCTCCGTTAACGACCTACCCCTGATCGCCCCGTGCATGGGGCTAGACGGCCAACACGTTAACGAGCTAACTGCGCTAACACACTAGTTCCCACCCATGTAATTGAGCATTGCATGGCACATCCAACATACTGTTTTACTTTAGTCCATGACTCGCTTACCTTCAGGGTCATACGTCACATGAAAACCAAAATAATTCCAAACGCCAGATCTGAATGAGGGTGGGGGAGGTCCATGTTGCAAGGAGAGCTTAACTTCTGTCTCGCTAGCTTGCCCTGCGCTCTTCCTTCTGACGATGCTGTCTGTGTTGAGCGCTCAGTGAATCTGCATTCGACTACTCCGCCTAGGCTGCACTGTCGAGCCTAGGCGGAGTAGTCGAACGCAGATTCACTGAGCGCTCAACACAGACAGCATCGTCAGAAGGAAAGTTGATAAAATAAATTACAAATTTTGTATTGTTCGATACATATGCGTACCGAACCGAAAGCACTGTATCGAACGGTTCAATATCGATACGAATATCGTTGCACCCCTAATATATATATAGCGGTTCCGAATGACAGCAATATCAGGAAGAAGGAACACGAGAAGCTGGAGAAATACCAAGGGCTCAGAGAAGAGCTCGAGAGGATGTGGAGGGTGAAGGTAACGGTGGTCCCCGTGCTAATCAGAGCACTAGGTGCGGTGACTCCCAAGCTAGGCGAGTGGCTCCAGCAGATCCCGGGTATAACATCGGAGATCTCTGTCCAGAAGAGCGCAGTCCTGGGAACAGCTAAGATACTGCGCAGGACCCTCAAGCTCCCAGGCCTCTGGAAGAGGACCCGAGCTTGAAGGATAAACCGCCCGCAGGGGCGTGCTGGGTGTTATATATATATATATATATATATATATATATATATATATATTAGGGGTGCAACGATATTCGTATCGATATTGAACCGTTCGATACAGTGCTTTCGGTTCGGTACGCATATGTATCGAACAATACAACATTTGTAATTTATTTTATCAACTTTCCTTCCGACGATGCTGTCTGTGTTGAGCGCTCAGTGAATCTGCGTTCGACTACTCCGCCTAGGCTGCACTGTCGAGCGCAGATCCACTGAGCGCTCAACACAGACAGCATAGTCAGAAGGAAGAGCGCAGGGCAAGCTAGTGTAACGCAATCTGTACTTACGCCAAACCTTTAATGCGTGGAAATCAGGACTGTTGACCTTGGGCAGTTCACTAGGTGTCAGTGTCATCAATTTCACCCCGATGTTTAACCCAGAATCACAGTTTCTCTAAAAATAGGTTACAAGAAATCAAATGTATCCCAAATACCTGTATCCTGTCAGAAGCTAGTTTCGTAAAGGAGATTGGTAGTAGCTGCTCCACCACAGGAACAATAAGGCTTCCAGCACACAATGGACACCACACTTACTTAGCATAAACACATTTATTTGACACAATTTTAAATAATAAACCCCCTTTTTTTTGTAGTGTCTTTCCACTCAGTGTCATAAGAAAAATAAAATAAATAAATAAAAACAAATATGTATCCTTTAAGGTCCTTTGGCCAAAAGAAAATCACCTGAGCTCAGGGAAAAATAAAGCGCATCGTTGGGGCCCTTTGAATTGTTCCTATCGCTCTGTTGGAACGGTGTAGCATCCAATAATAGCATCCAGCAACGACCATCTATTTGCCAGGACGGTTCGGCAGAGTCATCAGATGAGGACTTCCACAAGGCAGTTCATCCAGTAGGATCCAGGGCACCAAAAGGGCAAACAAACCAGCCTACACACAAGTGTGCAGAAGAATTAACTGAAATGTTCATAAGTCTCAGTACCACTGACTCAGTGTCCATGTCACTAACGGCTTATTTAACAGACTTACCATTATAATAATACAGGTTTGTCAAAATAAAAATATAACAGAACATAAATGCTGTTAACAATGCTTATTAATGCTGTTCTCTTAGGCATAACATAATAACACTGTAACTGACCTCGTGTCGGCCGCCATTTCAGGACATTAGCTAGGCTCACTTAACGGCTAGCTTGCTAACAGTCAGCCAATAACACACGTTATACAATATTTAGCCTCTTTCTTAACAACATGACAGCGGTAGATTTGATACCTCGCTGCAGTATAATAAGGCACAAAACATTTCATACGAACATGAGCTGCACGCTAACTCACCAGAGGAGTTCGTGTAATGGCGAATGCTGTCGGACTCAGCTCCGCTTCACGTTTGTAACCGCTACAAGACTTTTTCCTAACAACATATTAAATCATTAGCTTCACATATAAAGGTTTTTAAAACTATTTACAGCAACTCAAATGTCTACTGTACCCGAATTTCCAGCTCGTAGAGGGCACGAGAGCAGCATGCGCCTCATCGGACGAACGGAAGGAAAAACTCTGTAGCTGGACTAGAGAGTGGCTATGCGCACGGCACAGTGGTGCGTTCAGTGACCACAAATAATCAGAAATCCCATACTCAAACAATGATCTGGGTTACACTCTCCCCCTCTAAAGTGCATGAGTCTCTGCATGCACACTTGACTTAACAGGTGTGTGAAGGAAAGTGCTCTGAGAGAATACAATTGCGAAACTCTGACAAAAAGGAACTGAGAGCCAAAATTAAAGGCTCACCTAACTCATCATAAGTTAGTTTACGAGGTTGGCGTCTCTCTCTCCCAGAACGCCGCAACTCTACTGTCTCTGGCTCTGAACTCTGCTCAGCAGTGTCGCTGCTTTCTTGATTCATTTCAACAGGTTCTGTTTGTTCAGGAATGTCAATAACAACCCAACCTGGACCTTCATCAGATGGAATGGGAGATGTGGTCACCTCATTGCTTTCTGAGTGTAACAAAGGCTCAGGTTCAGAAACATGACTGGGTGTTTCTCGTGCGTGTGACTCGTCTTGTGGCTCTGCACGGGGCAAACTAGAATGCACATCCCCAGTGGACAGCTGAGGTGTGATAACCTGCCTTTCAGTCTGGATAAAAGGACCTCTGGTTATTATTTCTGGAACCACAAAAGCTGGATACACTTCGTCCTCATCACTGTATACCTCATCTTCCTGACCATCAGGGTTATCAGAAGATTGTACTTCTCTTTCGGCTTTGTTCCTTGGTTTCTTCCCTTTAGAGGGCCCATGAGATCTGCTCCCTGCTATTTCTTCCACAGGTAAGAACCCACACGGTAGAAGGAGATCCCTGTGTAAGGTGCGTTTTGGTCCGTCTCCCAACTCGGGTTCCACAACATAGACAGGGCCATCATTGATTCGTTTAACCACAACATGTACTTTCTGTTCCCACCTGTCTGAGATTTTGTGTTTACCTCTGATACTCATGTTCCTAACCAAAACCCTGTCACCTGCACAGAGCTCGGCCACTCTAATCCTCTTGTCAAACCTAATTTTATTCCTTTCTCCGATCTTCTGGGAGTTTTTTGCAGCTAGGGTGTAGCTCTCCTCCAGACGTTGACGAAGGTTGTTCACATACTCTGAATGAGACTTATGGTTGGCATTTTCAGGTTGGATACCTAAGACTAAATCAATGGGTAGTCGGGGTTGTCTGCCAAACATCAGTTCATAAGGAGAGAAACCAGTTGTGTCGTTCCTCGTGCAGTTATACGCATGAACTAAGGGTTTAACAAAGTCCCTCCAGTGAGATTTGTCTTCCTCTTCCAACGTACCCAACATATCAAGAAGCGTCCGGTTAAACCTTTCCACCGGGTTTCCGCGAGGATGATAAGGTGTAGTGCGGATTTTGTCTGCTCCTATCAAAGCACATAGCTCTTTGATTGTGTGAGATTCAAAGTCTCTACCCTGATCACTGAGTAGACGACTGGGAAACCCATAATGAACTATGAAGTTCTCCCACAGAGCTTTTGCAATGGTCCTGGACTTCTGATCTTTAGTTGGCACTGCCACAGCAAACTTCGTAAAATGGTCAGTGATAACTAATATGTTCCGGGTGTCTCTGTTGTCTGGCTCAACTGACAAATAGTCCATACAGACGAGTTCAAGCGGGTAAGTTGCTATAATATTTTCAAGAGGCGCTGCCTTCTGAGGCACTGCTTTCCTCCTGACACAGCGTGGACACTGTCTGCACTTCTCTTCTACAGACTTTGTCATCATTGGCCAATAGAATCTGGAACGGGCAAGATGCAGTGCTCGTTCAAAACCAAGATGACCAACTTCATCATGCACTCCACGCAACGCTTTCCCTCTGAACTGTTCAGGTAGGACTAACTGCCATACAGTGTTGTCTCTATTTGTCCATTTCCTGTACAATACTCCATCTCTCATTTCGAGTCTTCTCCACTCCTTGAGAAGAAGCCTAACATCAGGAACTTCAAGGTTTGTTTCTCTGAAGCTGGGCTTTTGAGCTCTTTCAACGAAGGTAATGACACGTGAGACAACCGGGTCATCCCTCTGAGCTTTATACCAGTCAGAGCTTGTCATAGATGGTAATGTGTCTTCTCCAAATACATCCGCAACTGTTGAGGGATCAACAGCAAGAGACTCTACAGCCAAAGGTTGTTCTAGATTTGAACAGTGCTCGATCTTTGACACCACAAGATGGCGTTGACATAAGGCAGATACCACCTCGTGACTCATCTCGTTGCTCACCTCTAGAAGACGGTTTTTCATGTCATCAACTCTCTCCCTTTCTTTGATGAAATCCTCATCTTCAAAAGGAGGAGCTTGTGGTCGTCGGGACAGCCCGTCTGCATCGCGATTGGCATGACCGGCCCTGTACTTAACGGTGAACTGATAAGTAGACAGCGCAGCTAACCAGCGATGACCAGCAGCATCTAACTTTGCAGATGTCAGTACATACGTGAGAGGATTGTTATCCGTCACAATGGTGAAGTTAGCGCCATAAAGGTAGCTGTTAAACTTCTCACAAACTGCCCACTTCAAAGCTAGAAATTCAAGCTTGTGAGTGGGATAGTTTCTCTCACTTTTGGAAAGTCCTCTGCTTGCATAAGCCACAGCTCTCAGCTTCCCGTCCTGCTCTTGGTAGAGCGCTGCACCCAAGCCTTCACGACTGGCATCAGTGTGCAGGACATATGGTAGCTGTGGGTTGGCAAAAGCAAGGACAGGTGCCGATGTCAGTCTCTCAATCAAAGTCTTAAACGCATTTTCACATTCAGGTGTCCACTCCTCTCCAAAAGGTAAGTTAATGTTTGATGGTTGTTTGAAATGTTCTCCAAGATACACTTTACCCCTCTTTTTGGGTGAGTAGTAACCAGCCGTGAGACTATTTAAAGGCTTTGCGATCTTTGAGTATCCATCAATGAATCTCCGGTAATAACCGGCAAAGCCTAGGAAACATTTTAACTCTCTCTTGTTTGTAGGACGAGGCCATGTTTTCAAAGCTGAGATCTTATCAGGATCTGTGTGAACTCCTTGGGCATCAACCACATGGCCAAGGTACTTCACCGAGGGCCTAAAGAAATGACATTTTTCTGGGGACAGCTTCAACCCAAAGTCCCTCAACCGGTTCAGCACCCTCATGAGTCTCACCTCATGTTCCTCCAGGGTGTCTGAAAACACAATCAGATCATCCAAAAACACAAGTACCTCACTCAAGTTCAAATCCCCAACACACTTCTCCATCAGTCGTTGAAACGTACTTGGGGCATTTGTAACGCCCTGAGGCAGGCGATTAAACTCATAAAACCCAAGAGGACAGACAAAAGCAGTTTTAGCTTTATCTTCCTCGGCCATCTCAACCTGATAATAGCCTGATTTGAGGTCCATGACCGAGAACCACTTGGCACCACTAAGGGCCGTGAAGGTCTCCTCAATGTTTGGGAGGGCATAAGCATCCCTAATGGTCCGTGCGTTCAACTTGCGGTAATCAACGCACAACCTGATTGAACCATCCTTTTTACGCACAACTACTATTGGAGATGCGTAGGGGCTCTCTGACTCCCTAATAACCCCTGCATTAAGCAGTTCTTTGAGGTGTTGCTTGACAGCTTCTCTGTCACTTGGATGGATGGGCCTCGACCGTTCCTTAAACGGCGTGTCATCGTTCAGCCGAATGTGGTGTTTTACCACAGTGGTGTGACCATAAGACAGATCATCAACCGCAAACACTTCTGAAATAGACTTGAGCTTGGTGGTGATGCGCTCTTTCCATTCTTCAGAGATGGGTGACTCATCAAGATTAAACTTAAGCTTCTCTCCATCAAACTTGTCATGAGAAGAAGCATTTGAAACAGGCACCAGGGGTGAAATGTGCTGGGCTACACATACCTGGGCAACTGTACTTCCTGGTTGCAATACAATACTATGCCCACTCAAGTTCTGCAAGACGACTGGAACCTTACTCTTAGCTTTGTAAGGGATGTCTATCAAAGCAGTTTCAAGAAATAAACCACCAGGTAACTTGTCGTGTTCATTTGGTTCAAGGACGAAACTTACGTTAGGAGTGTTCTTTCTCAGCCTAACATCGCCCATTAAACAGCACTTGTGGTTGGCAGGGATGGTGACTGGTACTTTCCCGTGCAACCTCACTGGGTGTATGTGGCAATCATCCATTTGTTTAGCCAAGTGCTGGAGAACCAGTGCTACATCTCTGGAACACAGTCTGTGAAGGAAATCTGGACCGTCACGTTCAGATAACTTATCATGGAGTCTTAACAGTGCATTGGTACCAATCAAAACTGGTATTCTGCTGTTAAAATGGCACTCAGGCACAACAAGAGCCAAAACAACCAACTCTTCCTCTTTGCCTGTAATGTTGTGAGGAAAAGTGATGTGGGTCTCAACATAACCAAGGTAGGGAACGTGCTGTCCACCTGCACCCTCAATCTCAAGCAATGCTTGAATGGGCTGAATGGGGAGATGTGCCAGCTTATCCTTGTGAAATGATTCGGAGATTGTAGTGACTTGTGAACCACTATCCATGATAGAGTTGCATTGCACACCCTCAACCAAAACAGAAGCTGAACAACGAGGACCTATCAGACCGGGTGGCAAGCGGGATTGGGAACTGAAATCTTGAACCGTTGTCTGGGTCTTTATTTTGCTCTGAACACCAATTCTTTGGTCACTTGAGGCGGGACTAATGCTGGTCTCAGCTCCTGGACGTCCCACAGCAGGAGCCGCTACAAGTTTAAAGCAAAAGGCTCAGTAACCTGTTGGGCTTGGAACCTTCCTTGCTTTTCCTTTAACTCAGCATTCTTCTGGCGGACTAGTGCCTGGTTGGGTTCATTTGGGCATCGAGCGGCAATGTGGTTATCTTCACCACATCTAAAGCAGAACCATGCTTTTGGCATAGAGGGAACCTTAACTGGTCTCCTGGCACTGCTATTTCTTGCCGCAAGGAAGTCTTTGCCACTATTATTCTCTTTAGGACATTTTTGGTTCTGAGTGAGCTCTCTGAGTTGTTTAGACAACTCATCTATTTTGCTTTCAAGTTTAACAGTTTCTTCTTGCCTCTGTTTTAACGCTGCACTAAGCTCACTGTCAAAAGGAGAATTCTTGGACCTTTGACTCAGTTTCTCTACCTGCTTTGAAAGCTCATCCATTCTCCTCTCAAGCTTAGATGCTTCGCTCTGCTTTGCAGTCTGTGTCGGAACGGGCTCATCATCATAGGAGGGTACATCAAAAATGGAGTGGGCATGTACAGCTGCTTTTGTAGCACCCAGATGTTTTTTCATCCTGTCTAGCTTTGCAGATCTACGACCTTCCTCGGTCCTCAACATAAGGAGTAGATCTGGGAATGTTGGTGGACTGTTCTTTTTGTTTTCTAGTTGGAGAGCTATAATGAGACTCTGGTCCCAGCAGCCTCTAATAAACTGTCTGAGTAGGTGTTCGCTCAAACTTTCGACAGAGACTCCCCCTCTAGAAATAGCTCGAGTAAGGAGGCTATGGAGTCTGTTCAAATATGCTGAGGGCTTTTCTCCGCTATTCTGGTTGGAGCTGAGAAAGGTTGCAAATAACTCTTCTCCGTCCTCTACAACACTGAAAGCGGAATCGAGCTGCCTAACATAAGCCCTGGGTGGTGAACTCACACCAAGCAACTTAACAACATCGGCTGCTGGACTTAGCAAACTTTCAAGTATTTTCCTAACCTTTTGCACATCACTAAGAGAGCAATCACTGACAAGAAGGTCCACTTGTGTGCGCCATGTTTCATAGTCTACCTCACCATTGGGCCTAGGAGCACGGCCAGAAAAGGTGCGCAGTCTGGTTTGTGTAGACCACGGGGCTGTTGAGTCATTTCTGATAACGTGCTCAACGACAACTTTTTGAATCTGAGGTGGGTTAAGGAGACTGCGGTCGATATTAACAGGGTTCACCACAGCACTATCAGGTGCATTGTGGGTCTGTGTGTAGTGATTAGGTTCATCATGATCACTAGCTACAATGTCATGGAGGGATGTGTCACCATCCTGAGCTGTGTGTGGCTGTGTGTCAGGAATCTCAGAGTTATGTCGAACTTCTTTGACCTCACTCTGAATAACACTCAAGAAACCTGCTTTACCACTATCTCCAACAGCCTTCAGTTCTTCTAAATATCTACGAGCTAACTCCTTGCCTACCTCTTCCTGAGCAACATCTCGAATGGTTTTGACAGACCAACCGATAGCAGGATCCTTGGGGCTCGGCAAGTCGCCTAAGATCTGGGGGTTGATCTTGGAAATGGCTTGATCGGACAAATATTGTATCAGGACTCTACCCTCTGGCTGGTTTGATTCATCTGGAATTCGAACTATCCGAGAAACTTTACCATTTACTGAAAAAACACTAGCAATGTCATCATCTGTGTAAATCCCTTCAACGCCAGTCACAAAAAGTGAGCACTGGCCATCTACATCAAAACGTCTGCAAAGATCCATGTCCAACACAATAGGGTCAAGGAAAAGAGGTAGGTGTTGTGAGCTGGAAAGTCAAGGTGCTACTTTTCACCAATCTCCTGGCTGGCTCGCCACTTGTAACGCAATCTGTACTTACGCCAAACCTTTAATGCGTGGAAATCAGGACTGTTGACCTTGGGCAGTTCACTAGGTGTCAGTGTCATCAATTTCACCCCGATGTTTAACCCAGAATCACAGTTTCTCTAAAAATAGGTTACAAGAAATCAAATGTATCCCAAATACCTGTATCCTGTCAGAAGCTAGTTTCGTAAAGGAGATTGGTAGTAGCTGCTCCACCACAGGAACAATAAGGCTTCCAGCACACAATGGACACCACACTTACTTAGCATAAACACATTTATTTGACACAATTTTAAATAATAAACCCCCTTTTTTTTGTAGTGTCTTTCCACTCAGTGTCATAAGAAAAATAAAATAAATAAATAAAAACAAATATGTATCCTTTAAGGTCCTTTGGCCAAAAGAAAATCACCTGAGCTCAGGGAAAAATAAAGCGCATCGTTGGGGCCCTTTGAATTGTTCCTATCGCTCTGTTGGAACGGTGTAGCATCCAATAATAGCATCCAGCAACGACCATCTATTTGCCAGGACGGTTCGGCAGAGTCATCAGATGAGGACTTCCACAAGGCAGTTCATCCAGTAGGATCCAGGGCACCAAAAGGGCAAACAAACCAGCCTACACACAAGTGTGCAGAAGAATTAACTGAAATGTTCATAAGTCTCAGTACCACTGACTCAGTGTCCATGTCACTAACGGCTTATTTAACAGACTTACCATTATAATAATACAGGTTTGTCAAAATAAAAATATAACAGAACATAAATGCTGTTAACAATGCTTATTAATGCTGTTCTCTTAGGCATAACATAATAACACTGTAACTGACCTCGTGTCGGCCGCCATTTCAGGACATTAGCTAGGCTCACTTAACGGCTAGCTTGCTAACAGTCAGCCAATAACACACGTTATACAATATTTAGCCTCTTTCTTAACAACATGACAGCGGTAGATTTGATACCTCGCTGCAGTATAATAAGGCACAAAACATTTCATACGAACATGAGCTGCACGCTAACTCACCAGAGGAGTTCGTGTAATGGCGAATGCTGTCGGACTCAGCTCCGCTTCACGTTTGTAACCGCTACAAGACTTTTTCCTAACAACATATTAAATCATTAGCTTCACATATAAAGGTTTTTAAAACTATTTACAGCAACTCAAATGTCTACTGTACCCGAATTTCCAGCTCGTAGAGGGCACGAGAGCAGCATGCGCCTCATCGGACGAACGGAAGGAAAAACTCTGTAGCTGGACTAGAGAGTGGCTATGCGCACGGCACAGTGGTGCGTTCAGTGACCACAAATAATCAGAAATCCCATACTCAAACAATGATCTGGGTTACACTAGCAAGACACATGGACCTCCCCCACCCTCATTCAGATCTGGCGTTTGGAATTATTTTGGTTTTCATGTGACGTATGACCCTGAAGGTAAGCGAGTCATGGACTAAAGTAAAACAGTATGTTGGATGTGCCATGCAATGCTCAATTACATGGGTGGGAGCTAGTGTGTTAGCGCAGTTAGCTCGTTAACGTGTTGGCTGTCTAGCCCCACACACGGGGCGATCGGCGGTAGCTCGTTAACGGAGATTTGCCGTGTTGTGGCGTTAAGGTCATTTCAACGAGATTAACCTGAAAGCACTAGTGGGAACACAACGAATATGACTGCACATTTACACCGACATCATCCTAGTGCAAAGACCAAAACAACAAGCATGCTACTAACTTTAGCCGAGTCATTTAGACAGCTGTTAGCACATGATTCTCCTTATGCTGCTGAGAATATAGCCCAGAAGAAGCGGATAGTATAGCTTTTATTTTGGAAAGAGACATTTCTCTGTAATAAACTCTCTTTTCCAAAGATGAGTGATTCCTCAATCAGATACAGGGCTTGCAATATCGCTAGCCCGACGTCCTGGAGCTAGCGATTTTTTTCAGTCGGGCTACCAAAATCTATCTCTGCCCTGCCCGTCGGGCTATTGTAGGAAGGAAAAATATATGTCAATGCTTTTGCATTCTTTCAGAAATGTAGCTGGGTAATTATGTCATTGGCATCTGTGAGCCACTGTCAATATGTGACATATTGAAATCGCGTTTGAATTTGCGCTTGTTTTTTTGCTTTCACTTTGCAATCGTGCGAACTGTGTATAGAGAGCGACAGCACTGATCTGTGAGTGATGATAATTTGCGCACCAATTCCTCTGACATCGTCTTATTAATCGTTAGCTTACTATGCAAACATGACAAGTGAAATCTCCCACAGCAAGCTTAAACATGTGAGAGGTTGATTGCGCAGAGAATCGCTGAGCTTATGTGAGTGCGTGTGTAAAAGCAGCAGGATATATATATTTTAGTTCTGCTGAGCCAAATAAGACAGGTCAGGGTGAAGAAGTGACAGCCAAAGAAAAGCTTACCACAAAACTGAGAAGTTATGACAAATCAGACTATAAGGCAAAAAGAAAGTGCAGCTTTATGGTTTCATGGACAAAATAATTTCTGTGGCTGCAATATGACGAACTATATAACCAGGGCTGCACATAAGTGGTCCGCAGGTGCGCATTCGCTGTCAAAATAAAAAACACGCACAAGGGTTAGGGTTAAATTTAAAAACTGTACTTTTGAGTTAAAATATAAATTTATAATTTTAATAAATGAAAAATTAAAAAGGCATGAACATTTTCTTTGTATCGAAAAAATATCGAACCGTGACACCAAAGTATCGAACCGAACCGAACCGTGAATTTTGTGTATCGTTGCACCCCTAATATATATATATATATATATATATATATATATCTATACATACAGTGGGGCAAAAAAGTATTTAGTCAGCCACCGATTGTGCAAGTTCCCCCACTTAAAATGATGACAGAGGTCAGTAATTTGCACCAGAGGTACACTTCAACTGTGAGAGACAGAATGTGAAAAAAAAATCCATGAATCCACATGGTAGGATTTGTAAAGAATTTATTCGTAAATCAGGGTGGAAAATAAGTATTTGGTCAATAACAAAAATACAACTCAATACTTTGTAACATAACCTTTGTTGGCAATAACAGAGGTCAAACGTTTACTATAGGTCTTTACCAGGGGCCTGTTCTTCGTACGTCGCTTACTACATCCAAGATCAAATGACACATCTAAGACCAAACCATCGCGCTAACCGTGAGCTCGCTAATCCGGTTCCCCGAACACACCTGCTGTTGACGATTAGTACAGCTGGACGCAGTAATGTGACATCACTGGGTGTCGTAAAAGGGGCTACGCATCGATAGTAGAAACATTGATCGGCAACCCGCTGATTGGTCGGCGAAAATGTCGAAGGAGCGCGCTCGGTATTTTCCGGCAGCAGAGCAAGAACTCATGAGTGAGGGATTTCAGGAGTTTCAGAGTTTAATGAAAACGCAAGAGAACACTGCAAAGGCTGCAAAAGCAAGGAGAGAGGGGCTGGCAGAAAGTTGCTGACAAATCAAACTCGTAGGTAATTTAATAATAATAATAATAATAATAATGGATTGGGTTTATATAGCGCTTTCCAAGGCACCCAAAGTGCTGTACGATACCACTATTCATTCACTCCCACATTCACACACTGGTGGAGGCAGCTACGGTTGTAGCCAGGCTGCCATATCGCGCCATCGGCCCCTCTGGCCAACACCAGTAGGCGGTAGGGTAGATCTATCATATGACACTATATTGTCCAATATCATATGGCATTATATTATATTATAATATGTTATATTATATCCCCTTTCACATTAGAGCCACAACAGGACCCACAAGAACATGGGAACAAGTAAAAGTGGAATACAGGAGTATTCTACAGAATGGTAATATTTATCTCTTAGATTGCTTTTCGTCTCTTGGCAAGGTAATACTGGCCTGTAATACTCTGTTAGTTTGTTCATAACAGCAACCAAGAAAAGGGCAGAGGAAAAAAAGACAGGTGGTGGTCCTGCACCCCCTCGTCAACAAGTTGGTTAAGTAAATAATACCCTCACGGGAATATCGATATCTCTCAATGAGCACACTGTCGCGCTGAGCTAAAGGATCCTGTCTATCCCGCAATATACGCTGAATTCTGAGGACTCTCCTTATCAATCTTGCACCTTCCGCAATGGGTTGGTCGCGTATACGGACAGGACATGGCTGCGACAGGCTTCCCAAATCCACCTTCGCTTTTATAGCCGTGGTCTCTCATCTTGATTACACGAAGTAATTTACAATTACTACTCTGAAATATGAATTACATCTGTAATAATCACATACATGTAATAGAATGTTAATAGTACATTTCCCTTTTTTAGGAAATGACCTGTATGTATCTGTGTGACATCAATAAAAGGATCAAGTGCTGCATTATCTTTAGTTACATTGATGTTATTTATTTATGGTGAAACAGTGGTGGAATATCGCTGTTGCTTTCGTATAAATGAAGCGGACATACCTGCGTGGCCGCGATCTAATCCTGTTTACATAAAGTAAACCTGCTCCCGAGCAGGTTTACGCTTACGGCTCTGTTGCTATGACAGCAAGTCCCGGATGGGCTTCGGGGAACCGAACGATCCAGGATCACGCAAAATCGTCAACAATCTAATCCAGCTAACTTACTTAGCGAGGTACGAAGAACAGGCCCCTGGTTTGCACACACAGTAGCTGGTATTTTGGCCCATTCCTCCATGCAGATCTTCTCGAGAGCAGTGATATTGTGGGGCTGTCGCCGAGAAACACGGACTTTCAACTCCCGCCACAGATTTTCTATGGGGTTGAGGTCTGGAGACTGGCTAGGCCACTCCAGGACTTTCAAATGCTTCTTACGGAGCTACTCCTTTGTTGCCCGGGCGGTGTGTTTTGGATCATTGTCATGTTGGAAGACCCAGCCTCGTTTCATCTTCAAAGTTCTCACTGATGGAAGGAGGTTTTGGCTCAAAATCTCACGATACATGGCCCCATTCATTCTGTCCTTAACACGGATCAGTCGTCCTGTCCCCTTGGCAGAAAAACAGCCCCATAGCATGATGTTTCCACCCCCATGCTTCACAGTAGGTATGGTGTTCTTGGGATGCAACTCAGTATTCTTCTTCCTCCAAACACGACGAGTTGAGTTTATACCAAAAAGTTCTACTTTGGTTTCATCTGACCACATGACATTCTCCCAATCCTCTGCTGTATCATCCATGTGCTCTCTGGCAAACTTCAGACGGGCCTGGACATGCACTGGCTTCAGCAGCGGAACACGTCTGGCACTGCGGGATTTGATTCCCTGCCGTTGTAGTGTGTTACTGATGGTGACCTTTGTTACTTTGGTCCCAGCTCTCTGCAGGTCATTCACCAGGTCCCCCCGTGTGGTTCTGGGATCTTTGCTCACCGTTCTCATGATCATTTTGACCCCACGGGATGAGATCTTGCGTGGAGCCCCAGATCGAGGGAGATTATCAGTGGTCTTGTATGTCTTCCATTTTCTGATGATTGCTCCCACAGTTGATTTTTTCACACCAAGCTGCTTGCCTATTGTAGATTCACTCTTCCCAGTCTGGTGCAGGTCTACAATACTTTTCCTGGTGTCCTTCGAAAGCTCTTTGGTCTTGGCCATGGCGGAGTTTGGAGTCTGACTGTTTGAGGCTGTGGACAGGTGTCTTTTATACAGATGATGAGTTCACACAGGTGCCATTCATACAGGTAACGAGTGGGGGACAGAAAAGCTTCTTACAGAAGACGTTACAGGTCTGTGAGAGCCAGAGATTTTCCTTGTTTGAGGTGACCAAATACTTATTTTCCACCCTAATTTACGAATAAATTCTTTACAAATCCTACCATGTGGATTCATGGATTTTTTTTTCACATTCTGTCTCTCACAGTTGAAGTGTACCTCTGGTGCAAATTACTGACCTCTGTCATCATTTTAAGTGGGGGAACTTGCACAATCGGTGGCTGACTAAATACTTTTTTGCCCCACTGTAAATTAGTTAATTTATGCAAATTGTCATGGTCCTGGGTCATTTAACCCAGCGTTTTGAGTTTTCTTGTATTTTGATGTGATTTTGTGTTTATGGTTTAGATTGAAGTTCATTTGGTTAGTCTTGAGGTTATTGTATATTTCCCTGTTATAGCTCCTTGTTTATTAGATTCCCCTTGTGTCTTTGTCCCCTGTGACCCTCTTGGTGTGTGTCCTTGTGTCTTGTTTCCCTTTTCTTATCCCATGTTCCCCACCTAGTCTTTCATCCCATGTCTCCCCTGTCGGTCATGTTCGTCCATGTTTCCTCAGCCTGTCATGTCTCCCTCGCTCTCTCTATGTCTCGACCCCCTTAACTGTTTCCTCACCTTCCCCTTGTTATTGCGTTATCGCCTTCTGTTTTCTCTCTAGTCCATCTCGTTTCCCCAAGCGTTCCTTCCTTCCAGTTTCCGTGTCATATTGTGTGAATTGTGTGAGTCTGTGTCAACTTCAGCTGTGTTCCCTCATTTGCCCTCGTGTGTATTTATGTCTGCGTCTCCCTCTGTCCTGCGTCGCAGTCTCCCCCATGGCTGTGTGTTTCTCCGTTTGTTTAGTTTCCTGTAATTCCCCAGTTTTTCTTTGCAGTATTTTCCATTCAGCAATAAAAGCTGTGTTTTTTTAGTTAAAGTCTCGCCTATGAGTCTGCATTTGGATGCTATCCTGCATGCTTTACACAGACATTTCATGACACAAATAATACTTCAAAAAAGGGCCTAACACTTATAAAGCTACTTACTGTACTATTGTACAATAGTATACAACGTGACTACACAATACAATGTAAAGAAACACAAGGATCAGGGATGAGTGTGTACAAGCAAACTTTTCTGACTCTTTTTTTTGGCTTCAAACTGAAATTAAGAAAGCAAAATTTTTCTCTTTCTTTCTATGGAAACCTCAGTTTTATCCCAACAAAATCTCATATTCAAATCAAATAACTGAAGCAAATCTGACTTATTTTTAATTACTTTCCCCCAAGAAACTGGAAAAACACCACAAGCTGTACTTGTTACAATAAAATATTTTTTTGCCATGTAATGTGATTATTTATGTGATGGAATAACAAATCTGCAGTATTGCTCATATAATTACCCTTGAAGATGCTGATGTATTAACCAACCAACGTATCTGTAACTGAAAGATAATTCATTTCTGAGCTAAAATATCAGTTTGCTGTGGAAATCTTCTTCCAGTTGCTGTCGTGTCACTAGAGCCCTCATTCCTCAGTGATTTAGACTGGAAGGGAGACGTGACTTGCAATCAGTAAAATCCACTGAACCTCAGCGTGGCCACAAAAACACGAACAAAGAAATTGTAGCAGCATCCAGGCACCATCAGGATGGCAAGTATCACTGTCTGTGTGCATGATCCTAGTTGAGCTTGTTTACCAGGATCACTTAGACCGCAGTCTCTTATAACAGGTCCTGACAAGGCTCACTCTTGGCGTGAGTGCTAACACAATTCCACACATAAGATTACACCCACACCCTAAGACTGTGTATCGAGTGTCCGACACTCTATGTGCCTCACAGAAAGTCATAAGGAAAGAGTGATAAAATAGCTTATTTCGCAGTTTCATCTTTTTCGTAGAAGGATGCTGGCTCGGCTCCAGATGTTAGCTCATCTGTTTCACACAGGCCAGGTGCAGAGACACTTACCAGAGGGAAGTTGGCATTTTGCAGCAAACTCATGAGTCAGGATCACCTGTAGCAGATAACTTGAGGTTGTAACAGTTCAGGTCATAGCGCTACCTTAACTCAACCTAGTTTTCATGCATACAGAGAAAATATTCCACCTCCCACATGAATGAAATCTTACAGATAAGAGGACTCATAAAATAAGTTGAGTTAAAACATTCAGTTGGGTTTTAGTGGCAGCTAATTTAAAATTGAGCGCCGTAAACAGTAAAGAAGTTGCTTCCGTACTTCAGCTTTTACTGGAGTATTTTTTGACACAGGTATCTTTACATCTACTTAAGTAAACAAAGTCTGTAGTTTGCCACCTCTGGGTGCTTTGAGGTTAGCCTGGGTTCTTCTGTGAGTGTCCTCAATGTTACACAATGGGTTTTGAAGTATTCAATTGGATATCCATCGGGGCCTGGGGCTTTATTGTTTTTTAACGATTTAACAGCAAGATATTTCTTTCTCTAGCATGATCAGAAGTGCTAATCTTTGGTGGAGTTAATTTACGTATTATGGTCACTGTCATGGTCAGTTATATATAATGCTTGATAATAGTTTTGAAATTCTGAATTTCTTTCATTTGGGTTTTCTAAATATCTGCCATCATCTGTTTTAATACTGTAAATGTATCTTTCAGTATCTTCCTTTTTGATTTGCCACAATAGTAGTTTGGCAACCTTACAACCAAATTCATCATAATGATATCTAGTTCTGACATATCATCACATAAAATTAATTTTTGTTTTATGGTACTAAGTAATTCTGCTTGTTTTGTTCTCAAATGATCTATTTCCAAAGGCCTTATATCTTTTTCTAATTGAAAACGCTGCTCCCTTTTGTGTTTGTTTTTATATGAGACACATGAAATATGTGACCTCTCATATAAGCTTTAAGCGCTTCCCATATATTTGAATGTGAGGAGGTATTTAAGTTTGATACATGTCTATTTTAATATTCATAAAAGTAATACATTCGGGGCTTTTAACAAATATCCTTTAAATTTCCACCTAGTAGGAAAATTCAGATTGGTAGAGCTCCAAATCAATTTTTTATAGGATTAGGATCTGAGATTGTAGCAGCTTAATTACTAGCTAGTTTTAATTTGTGAGAGGAGTGTCTGTGAAGCCAAAAACATGCCTATTCTCGAGTAAGTAAGTAATGAACAGTTGAATAAAATTAAATTCCCCAACCCCCAGGCCACGAGAGTTGAGGCTTGGGTGTGAAATTTACGTTTTTCAGGGTTTTTATCGTTATTTTTTTAAAATCATTTTTAATGTTAACTCCGTTTCCCTATGTCTTTTCCTGTGTGTTATGAATAAATCTTCTTTTTTCTGTGGTACTGGTACTGGTTTGATTTTGTTGTATTTATCCGTGACACCTTAAAGGCCGGTCCGTGAAAATATTGTCAGACATAAACCGGTCTGTGGCACAAAAAAGGTTTTGGGGACAGAGGCCTAATTCTCTCATGCCTTGAGTTAGAGCTATTAGAGATTTGAATAGCGTACTAGTTTCTGAGAAAAACAATCCATTGATGGGTTTGAAACTAGGTTGTAATCGCTACCCAAAACACATTGAACTTTAACTGCTGACAGCTTTATAATTAAATTATTTAAAAAATGTGGGTTGTCTTAATTTGGGCCATAGATATCAATACTAATTGTTCATTGTTCAAGCAAATACACACCTCTAGCTTAGGATGAGAATGACGAATAGAAAACATGATCAACCCAGTCTCTGCGCAGTTTTAAATGTTCTATATCAGTGAGGTGGGTCTCTTGGATAAACGCAATATGTTAGCACTTTCTTCTTTTTAATGGGTGAGTTAAACCCTCTAACATTTACCAAAATGCAGTTTAACTGTCCTGTCCTTTTTATTTTATGTCTTATAAATCAATCTTTCCCTGGTTAGGAAAACAGATTAAAATCTAAATAAACCTCCAATCTGTTGCCAAATGTTTACAATTTCCAATACTTACAGAATCAAACATGGTATAGAGAGAGCATCCCAAAAGTCCCTCAAAATGAATAAAAGGGAAAAAAGAAAAAAAAAACCCTATAATCCCCTCAAAACAAAACCCAGGGTAGGTAAGACTCCGTGTCTAGACTTACTTGGCAGCCTCAGCGGACTAAAATTAAAAAGTACCATTATAGCTTCATAAAAGAACAACAAAACAATGTTTAGAAATTTATGGCAGTCTCAATAGTTACCTTTGGGATTTATTTTCATCTATAAGGCTAATATTAGTGATGTGAGGATCGATCCTGAAATATCGATTCCTCCGATACCAGTCATTTATGTTCTAGAATCGATTCTCACATTAAAATATCGATATTTTAGTAATTTAGAGTAAATTTGTAGTTTATCATTAACAGGAACACAGTGGAAAGAAACTATAACATTCAGATTGTCTACATTCAAAGGAACTACTTCCTCTTCCGCCTTTCATAGTCATGTGCGAAATACGGCTGTATAAATGTCTCGCAGCCCCTTGGCGTGCGCACTCACAACAATGGCTGAGCGTAATTGTGCGGACTTATTTTATCTCCACAAACAGCTGAGACGTGGTTTGCGATACATGTGGCAAAAAAGTGCTCCAAGAGTGAGGTGTTGTGTGGCCATACTAAGAAGACATTCAAGAGTGCTGTGGGGGGGGGGGGGGGGGGGGAATACATTTTACAGGGTTTATTTATCGGATAAAATACGTTAAATGTCACCGTTATTATTGGCTGGCCCGGAAACAGCGGGGGTGTCCAAATTCAGAGGCTGCTTCCACCTGAGGACCCGGCCTTCGCGGTCTAAAGAAAGCCGGGTAGTATGTCACAGGCTCCCTCGGTGGAGTGAAACTCTGCTGTCTGCTCCTTGCTATCTAAAATATAACCGGGTGCTGACGTAAACTCTTCTGTTTAATAGAGTTTTCTGTTTGACGTTTATTCAGCTGTGTGAAAACCCCGGAGGAACCCTCCCGAGGGATTAATAAAGTTAAATTTAATTGAATCTAATCTAATAACTTTAATCTCAGCCAAACCGAACAAATAAAACACTGAAAAATGGTAAATGGCCTGCATTTGTATAGCGCTTTTCTAGTCCCTAAGGACCCCAAAGCGCTTCACACTACATTCAGTCATTCACCCAGTCACACACGCAGGCGATGGCAAGCTACATTGTAGCCACAGCTGCCCTGGGGCGCACTGACAGAGGCGAGGCTGCCGAACACTGGCGCCACCGGGCCCTCTGACCACCACCAGTAGGCAAACATGGGGTTAGTATCTTGCCCAAGGATATTTGGCATGCAGCCAGGATGCAGCCTGGGATCGAGCCACCAACCTTCTGATTAGTGGCTGACCTGCTCTGTCACCTGAGCTACAGCCACCCCACAAAAAGCCAAACAATAACATTTTGAAGTTATCAAAGTGACTTATATATCATGTTTAACCCGAGTAGCAAAAGACCGCGGGGGTTTGAAAACGATGTGTCGATCGGCTCAGATATTTGAAGTTTACACAGCTACATTCTCTCCTGAAAATATGTTAAAAGTTTTTTGCGACCCAGAAAGAGAAATAAGAGTAATATTAAAACTAAGTATCTGCCGCCATTGTTGGAAACTGGAATTGGCTGGGCCCGCTATGAATTCTGCGATATGGTTTTTCAATTTTGTTGTGCGGGTGGAAAATCGTGAGAAATTCGGGAGAATGGTGGCTCCGGGAGATTTTCGGGAGGGGCACTGAAATTTGGTATTCTCCCGGAAAAATCAGGAGGGTTGGCATGTATGGTTGTGGCAACATCACTAACCTTGTCAAACACCTCAGAGTAAATCATGTCACAGAATATGAGGCGAACTGAAGAGGAGGAGAGGGACAGGTGCTGTTAGGGCGAGACAGACGTCTCTCACGGAGTCCTTTAGTCCTCCAGGCAGGCAAGGTGTTCAAATAGCGCACAACTTCAGGTTTTTTATTTCTATATGATGAACTCTGCATTATTAAGTGATAAGAACAAGTAATCTGATGTCCTGTAATCATTATGATGCTATAATTTGAGATACAATAAATAAAATAATTTTTTGTACAAAGTATCGATATCGGATCAGTATCGTCGATACCACCCTGAATATTACTTGGTATCGGATCGGAAAGAAAATCAGTGGTATCGCACATCACTAGCTAATATCTCATGTGCAGTATAAGACAAAACACACATATTTGTGTTTTGTCTTATACTGCACACAGTGTATTGTAGAATAGTTTTGGAGTCACTCAGAGAACCATTCTTCTCTCTGCAATGTGGTCAAGGCCATGAATCAGGTGTTAGGAGATGGCATGCACTCTTCCCCCTTCTTTAATTCTACCCAGTCGTTAAGTGATGACGTAACGAATCCTACTTCCAGGCATAAAGTAGTCTGCGTTTAATATGGCTTTTGTGTTGTTAACATGTTTAATGTTATGTATTTTCTTCTATTTAATCTCAAAAAGCTCCTAAAGCCCAGCCCATGCAGCAGTATATGAATGACTAACCTCGTATTGTGGATGGATTATCTCAGTTGTTCTCCTGGCTGAAGTTTGGTCCTTTTACAACATCCTGCCATGCGATTACATTTTTTCCTGACCACCAGAACACTAACGTTAACTTTTATTGAGTGGAAAAAAAGTTAGCTTGTTTATATTATGCTAACATAGCTGTGTCGCTAGCGGTCACGTAGCACATCATTATATACCAGCTAGCCAAACTTCAGTAACCCTACAAACGTCACTGCTGTTTAGTTTTCTGTCTTCATTTATGTTGGAAGTGATAACAGAGCTGTACGTTTTAATTTGTTTCCAAAACCCCGCAGTCAGGACATGCTATATTGTATTTAGATAGAAGCTAGCGAGCTAACCACCTGCTAACTTCTAACTCCATTAAATGTCATAAATTTTGTTTTCATGGATGCCTGGATGTTAAACTCAATTGTTACACCTGGTAGAGCAGAACGCTGATCATTTTATTAAAGATGAAAGACTTTAGACAGTTTTTCAACTCTCAGTAATGCCATAGTGATCGTTTGATATATGGACCTGCAGCGGCGTTTAGGCCCAGACACGGCTAGTGACGTCAGACTTAACGACCGGACAGGCCTGACCGGAGGGCAAGAGATGGTTGCCATTGTAATGGGAGTGTTGCTGGCAAAATGTTCGACTTCCTCTTCAACACTGGACAGGAGAGTTTCCACCTCAGATGGTGTAAGAGATATTTTAAATTCCCCTCTGTGCCGGATCTGCAGTTTGGCGGGGGGTAGCAGCTGATGTACTCGATGTTCTTCTCCCACAACTTTTTCTTCATCCTAACGATCATCCTACGCTGCACCTCCATGCTGTATTCTGGGTAAAAGGAGACTCGATTAGTGTCTGGGTATACAGTCCCTTTGTCTCTGGCCAAGCAGACTACTTTGTACTTCTCCCTGTAGTTCAGAAACTTCACGAGGATACGGCTGACCTGATCTGCTTCTATTCGCAAGCTGTGTGCGCTCTCTATGGTGACTAGAGATGGCACGATACCACTTTTTTATGTCCGATACCGATATCATAAATTTGGATATCTGCCGATACTGATATGAATCCGATATAGTGTGTTTTTTAATCAATAAAACGTTTTTTTAATATCTTGCTGCATTTTGTATAAGTTTATACTCAAGTTTAAATACATAACAACACTAAAGCTATTCTGTTATACCTGTATGTAAAAAATACACTGCGCCCAAAATATTTCATAGTTCAGCAACACTGATCAATCTAATAAACTTAAACCTACTCCATCCTCCCTATGCTGGTATTTTAAAGAGTACTTAGCAGAAATATTAAGCAACCTAACTAATAGGGTTGCAAACTCCCAGCAAAAAAAAAAATAGGGAACCACCCCCCACCCTCCACCTCATGATGCTTAATCAATGTAATCACATTTAATTTGATGCAGGGGGGGAAATGCACAGAAATACATTATTTTTCAAGAATAATTAAATAGATTCAACGCGTTTCTTCAACAGAATTGCAGAATTCACAGATGGTACTTTCCCAAAGGAAAAAGTACTATAGCTTACTAGGGTATATTAGACTTAACAGTTACTATATACAGTAATGGACTTCTATATATTTTACATCAGATTAAAACTTTGGGTGTAAGAGTCAGATAATTTTTTATTAAAAGCTAAACATTTTAAATGAGAATAAGAAAGAAAAGTATGTCTTTGTGCCCCCTTTTCCCTGTTCATGCCCTATCGGCCCCCCTGGCTAAACTTTGCTAGATCCGCCCCTGCACAGTTACCAGCCGTCAGCTACATAGAAAAAGATCCTGGTCTAGAAAGTGATATTAAATAAATTCTAACAACAGCTTATCAAGCTTAAACGTGCTGCTGTTGTTCAGCCGCTGGTTTCCTCTTTCTGGCGAGAAGTGGGCCAAAAACAAAGAAGAGAGACGGACTCGCGATAGAAAAGCCGATCAGCTGATCATTGATCAGTTTCACGATTGAAGAGAGAGAGAGGCAGTCGCTCCATATATCGGTTGTTAGGCTTAACGTGGGAATGCTTTACAAACATTCAGAGATGAACTTACACACTTGCTTTACTTCTCTCTGGGATAACTTCCTCGGAGATGAAATGCTGGATTGCTAGCAAGGCTACAAATACACACAGCCGCTCTATCACGTGATGCATACTGCTGCAACTTGTTACGGTTATGAGCCGAGTTACACCGTGTAGCAAGTTTTGTGAGGTGCTTTTTTGATATTTAATGGATCGGATTACATTTTTTATTTCTCGCCGATATCCGATCCAGTAATTTGGGTCAGTATCGGACCAATACGTAATATCGGATCGGTCCATCTCTAATGGTGACCGGGATTAGAAAGTGTTCCTCCCCGAAAAGCCGGGGGATGAGACTCTCCACATAGTCAACAACATCGTTGCCCTCAGACTTTTCTGAGATGTTAACAATTTTAACATTAGACCTCGTGCTCTAGTTTTCTAGATCGTCTGCTTTCTCTTTTAGAAGAGCAATCTCTTTCTCGGCCCATACATTGGTCGGGTTGTCTTCATTAGCTCCAATCCTGGTCACCATCTCCTGCACCCACTCGGCTAGCTTTGAAAACAATCTTTGTTAGTGACTTACAAATGTCATCTGTCTTTTTGTTTATATGAACATTGAGTTCCTCTCTCAATTCACGAATAGCTTTCATCAGTGATTTTAATGGTAGTTTCTAATGTTTAGCAGCCATCTTCTCAACTTGTGAGTCTTCAGCTTTGAGCCAACCCCCCCTTGAAACGAGTAGTTTCCTGCTAAAATTGGGCAGTCTTAGGTGCAAAGCAACGGTCCATGATTATCTAAAAGTAAATGGTAAATGGTAAATGGCCTGCATTTGTATAGCGCTTTTCTAGTCCCTAAGGACCCCAAAGCGCTTCACACTACATTCAGTCATTCACCCATTCACACACACATTCACACACTGGCGATGGCAAGCTACGTTGTAGCCACAGCTGCCCTGGGGCGCACTGACAGAGGCGAAAGTAGATGAAGCGTATATGACAGAGATGTAGCCACTGTGACCTCACATATTGGTTTAAAACAAACCTGGGGAATGGAATTATCTTTATATCATAAGTTTGCGCATGAAAGAAAAACAACTGGAGCAAATAATTTCATTTCACGGCCGTAATTAAATTCCTTGCGTGTAAATTCAACAACCAGCACATGCAGAACACGCACATCACTTTCAACCCCCCGGTCTTTCGCTACTCAGGTTAAACAGGTCTCTTACATCAGCGGTCTCCAACCTTTTTTGCGCCACGGACCGGTTTATGCCTGACAATATTTTCACGGACCGGCCTTTAAGGTGTGGTGGATAAATACAACAAAATAAAACTAGTACCAGTACCGAAAAAAAGAAGATTTATTCATAACACACGTGAAAAGACCCAGGAAAACCGAGTTAACGATAAAAACGATAACAAAATAACGCTGAAAACCGATAAAAACCCTGAAAACCATACATTTCACACCTGAGGCTCAACTCTCGCGGCCTGATACCAAACGACTCACGGACCGGTACCGGTCCGAGGCCCGGGGGTTGGGGACCGCTGTCTTACATAACTTTGAAATGTTAATATTTGGTTGATTTCACTGTTTTATTTGTTCCTGAGTAAATCGGTTTGGCTGAGATATATTTCAATTCAGGAGGAAACATTTTCACCAGGAACAAAAACAGCATGTTAATACGGGAGATTCTGAAGGCTGCTTCAAAACGATCAAATTATATTTTAAATATTTGTTCAGTTCTCTTCCAAACCCCAGCACATGTCTATTGTAATTTTTGAGTGGCCACTAAAATGAAAATAGAAGTGTTCTAACATCTAACATATAGCAAGATGCTATACACGGGCCAAACTTCAGTCAGGAGAACAACTGATTATTACTCATCCACAATACGAGGTTAGTTATTAATATACTGCAACAACATGGGAATAGAGCAGCTGCGAAAGAATTCAACATTAATGAATCAATGTTACGGAAGTGGAGGAAGCGCAGTTTTTGGCTTTCCCCATACTTCAAAAGTGCTTCATCTCTTTGCTATGCCTGTCGCCCGCCATAATTTGCAGATGATAATGGTTTTAGGGGGTGGCTGTAGCTCAGGTGGCAGAGCAGGTCAGCCACTAATCAGAAGGTCGGTGGTTCGATCCCAGGCTGCCTCCTGGCTGCATGCCAAATATCCTTGGGCAAGATACTAATGTTTGCCTACTGGTGGTGGTCAGAGGGCCCGGTGGCGCCAGTGTCCGGCAGCCTCGCCTCTCTCAGTGCGCCCCAGGGCAGCTGTGGCTACAATGTAGCTTGCCATCACCAGTGTGTGAATGGGTGAATGACTGAATGCAGTGTAAAGCGCTTTGGGGTCCTTAAGGACTAGAAAAGCGCTATACAAATGCAGGCCATTTACCATTTAGCCGCCACTATGCTTTCGACCAAAACAGGCGCAGCTTGATGACATCATCAACATGTGCTATCGGATCGGATAAAGCGGTATAGTCAAAATCTCTATCGTTGGCCAAATTTCTATCGTATATCGTTTATATCGCCCACCCCTATTTGGAGTGAACATAAGAACAACATTTTGACATTTTGTGCGTGATGCTTTGACAAGGCATATAAAAAAAAGTAGAGGAAAATCGCATATATATCAAAACTGTTGCTGAAGTACTTCTCCTTACAGCTATGCAAAACCTCTCCCAAAGGGGGCATCTTGAGACAGATACATCACTGTTAGGGAGTTTTTATTGTTTTATTTGCTTATGCTTCAAAAGTTATGTTACACATATTTCACCAGACACAGTTTTCTGTAGAAACAGGAAGCTGACCCTGTGACACTGACAAGAGACCAGCACAGAAATACATATATGCAGAAGTTGACTTGCATTATATTATTCTTAGAAATTGACCTGCAACACACATACTCTGTGACACACACACACACACAGCTTGCATGCAGACAGACATCAGGCCATGCGTGACAGGAAATGTGATTATATTTGCATATTGACGATGTAACCTATAAAAATAAACGAATACTGCAGTTCGGTGTGATTTGCTCTGAGCTTTTCACCCGTGCAGCACGTTAACCTACACAAGTGTCTCATTGTTGTTTATTCACCTGACTGTTTGTTAACTGTAAATCTCTGACAATCACAAAACAAAAGAAACTTTTTAGAGATAATGGAACTTATTTCTAAGCATAATCCACTGATTGCATAAAAAAACCTAAAGCTGCAGAAAATGCAAAATATACCAGTAACACCATTCAGAATGAAGTAATGGAATGTCTGTCAGAGATGGTACGTGAAGACATTATCAGAGAAGTGAAGGAGAGTGAGTACTTCTCTGTGATTGCAGATGAAACAAAAGACCTAAAGGAAACAGATCAACTGTCATTAGTACTAAGGTATTACTACAATGGGGCTGTTCAAGAGAGTTTTTTAGAGTTCCAGAGACCAAGTCAGCTAGATGCGGCAGGGCTCACCCAAAACATCATACAGTGTCTGGAAAGGCATGGCCTTGAATATCGATCCAATCTTGTAGGCCAAGGATATGATGGGGCGTCAGTAATGGCAGGGAAATGCAGGGATGTTGCAGCCAGGATCAAAACAGAGGCAAAACATGCATTTTATGTACATTGCAATGCACATTGCCTTAACCTTGTTATCCCTGAAGCTGACTGCTTTTTTTCATTGTTGCAGAAATTGTATGTCTATATGTCAGGTTCATATGTTCACCAAAAATGGATCACAGTTCAAAAAGACATTTATCCAGATGCTCCAAGAGAGCTTCAGAGACTCAGGTGGGCATGTCGTTATAGTGCATGCAAAACTGTAATGGACAGATTACCAGCTATATTAAGAGTACTGCATGAGATACATTTAGAGAACAGTGGTGACAGATCAGTGGAGGCACGGGGTCTGTTGGCACAAATTGACCTCACATTTATTGGCAATTTATCCACATTTAGAAAAATTCTAGGGGAAATTAAGTTGCTTTCTGATGTACTTCAGTCTCCATCTCTTGATCTAGCAAAGGCTGTAGACCTAATCCATGCACTTCAAGACACCTTGGACCAATATAGAAGTGAATCCTGTTTTGATGAGCTGTGGCAAGACGCAATGGATATTGCAGAACAGTGTACTGTTGCCTCTGAGACAGTTAGAGAAGGTGCAGAGAGAGAGCCTTAGGCTTAAGGGTTATTTTGTAGATTCTTCAATCGGGCAACACAGGTGTAAGTTTAAGAGGAAAGTATTTTACCCCATTCTTGACCATGTACATGCAGAGATGGAGAAGCGCTTCAACAGGACCAATTGTGATATTATGAGGGGTATACAGGCACTAAACCCCAAGAATAAGAGCTTTTTGTCAGAGGAAATAGTTTTAAGCTTGGCTGGTCTGTATGACTGTGTAATTGAAGACCTCAAACATGAGCTGTATCAAGCTAGAAAGGTTGTTCAAAGGAGAGCAGGGTGTGGGAATGAACTCTCCAGTGTTTTGGAGTTTACTACCTTCCTAGAGCCTTACAAAGAGGTGTTTCAACAGCTTTTTCGTTTATGTCGAATAGCTTTAGCCTTACCTGTCAGCAGTGCTACTTGTGAACGTAGCTTTTCAGTGCTAAAGCTTATAAAAAAATCATCTACGAACAACTATGACTGATGAGAGGCATAGCAATATTGGAGTTTTGAGTATTGAGAGGAAAAGGGCGAGATCATTAAGCCTGGATGACTTTGCCACCCGTCACCGTAACAGGCGGATCCACCTATTCTAAGTCATTGATAATATTCTCTTTTCAAAACATAAATATTTTGCAACTACAAGTGCTGCTGTTTACAAATGTTTTTGTACTTCTTGTCTTCTTAACATGTAACAGTCTTATTAAAAGTTCAAGAGGTTTATTCGTGTACAATTTATACTTAAAACATTATCAAAAGAAGGCATAGAAAGTATTTACTTGCTTTCAGGTTTAATTCAAATGTTAGTCTTTTCATTTGTTTTTCCTGTTTCACATTTAAACACCAGCTTGTGTGAAGATTATGTTCTTTTTTTGAGAAGTTTTGCATTGCATTGGCTAATTTGTATTTAGTATTAGTATTTATTTATTTATTGTCATTGTCAAGAACAATGAAATTGCGTTTGGGGCTTCCATACAACCCAAAAAAAAGAAGAAAATAATAAATACCCCTTAAAACCCAAGTGTACATATTTAACCCAGTGTGACTCCAATGCAATAAGACAATCCTTAGCAATAATGTTCGTAGAAATTCAGACAAAGACCTGAGAAACATGACAAAATACAACAATGCAACCCATTCAATATTATTGTACTGTGAGATATGATATCAGATATGATAGTTATCTATTTAAGAAAGAGGGGGGGGGGGGGGGGGCAGGAGGGGGAAGAGAATAAAGATATGATGCACCAATGCAGACCAGTTCATTGCTATTACAATTTTTTCTGAATGCTTAAACCCTAACTGTGATTCCTGTAGCACAATCTCTAAAACTATTCAGACTTATAGCAAAACCACTCACTGAGTTTGCAAAACTAAAAGCACAAAAACTGCTTTGCACTCAGTTTGCAATTTTGTAACACACACTTTGCAAAACTGTAGGCACAATTCACTGCACAACACTCAATTACCAAATTTCCAACACACTCCTAGCAAAAGTATACACATGTATGGCTATCATTAACACTAACTTGCCAACTGTCTGGCACACTTTCACATGTGAAAACTTTTTTAGATAATTAGTTCACTTTGCAATCAGCCTAAGCACTATAATACAGGTAAGCTGTGTGTGCGGAGTACAATGGAGGGAGCAGAAAGAGTGAGAAGTAGAGGAGGCCGAGGAAGAGGACGTGGAGGTGAAGAAGTAGGATGAAGAGGACGACAAGGACAAGGAGGAGCAAGAGGAAGACGAGGAGGAGGGAGAGGAAGATGAGGAGGGGGGAGAGGAAGGGTAGGAAGAGTAAGAAATAGAATTGCTGATGACATCAGAGCTACAATAGTGGACCATGTAATCAACCGTGGAATGACCCTGAGGGAAGCTGGCCAACGGGTCCAGCCTAACTCGAGCCGCTACACTGTAGCAAGTACCATAAGGACATCTTGAAATGAGAATCGGTTAGTACAGTCACTTCGCACAAAGATTTGTAGCACTGCCATATGCCAATGAGAAACACACCAATACCATTGATGTAAAAATACTGAAATTGTTACTTTACAGAATTGCTAGATGACCAGATGCTGGGGGCAGAGGAAGCATGTTCACTGCAGACCAAGTAACCCATATAGTCATTATGGCGATTGCAAATAATCCTATACTTGGAAATGAACACTTGTGTTTGTTTTGATGTGTTTGAATAAACACCAGTACTTGAAGTTTGGATCCCTCTATGCTTATGGATCTATGACAGAAGTATGAGCTCAAACTGACATAGCCTACCTTGTGCACAGAGAAAGCAAAAGTCAGATGTGTTTTGTATTCATACCATCAGTGTGCAGTTGGCGCATTGTGTGCTTAGTAGATGATGGCTTGTGTGTACTGTTTGATACGGAAACACCATTTTTACAAAGGTGTGAAGAGTTAATCTAGCTGTGTTTGCTTTTGCAAGAGAACTACAATGTTTTGATTATTGGGTGACAGGTTTTCTTATTTGTGTGAAGAGTTTTGCAAAATTAGCCAATAGTTACAAAAAATGTGCTTAAGCAATCAGAAAAAACTGTAAGAAGTTGGATATGGTTATTGTCCGTGAGAGGGGGGCAGAGAGTTCAGGAGCCTCACAGCCTGTGGATACAGGCTGTTGGCCAGTCTGGATGTTCTGGCCTGTATAGACCTGTACCTTCTCCCTGAGGGCAGCAGATGGAAAAGGTGGCGCGCAGGGTGATGTTGGTCCCGCAGGATACTGTGCACCCTCCTCAGACAGCGAGTGGGGAAGATATTACTGATCTCTGGCAGACTTGTTCCAATAATTCTGCCAGCTTCTTTCACCACCCGCTGGAGTGCTTGCTGATCGGCCTTGGTGCAGCTGGGGAACCACAGTAGAAATCCATACGTCAGAACGCTGCTGATGGCACAGTTGTAGAAGTTCAACATCAGAGATCTGGGAATGTGTGCGCTCCGCAGTCTCCTCAGGTAGTAGAGGCGCTGTTGGGCCTTCCGTACAACTGAGGTGATATGGTTGCCCCAGGACAGGTCCTCGGTCACAGTTACCCCCAAGAATTTAAAACTGCTCACCCTCTCCACCGCCTCACTGCCAATGAAGAGAGGCAGATGGTTGTTATGACCCCTCTTCCGGAAATCTACAATGATCTCCTTGGTCTTTTTGGTGTTTAAGACCAAGTTATTGTCGTGGCACCATGACTCTAGTTGTTGCACCTCTGTCCTATAGTTTGTCTCATCATTGTTGGATATAAGTCCGAGCACTGTAGTGTCATCTGCAAACTTAACAATGAGATTGGACGCGCAGGAGGAAATACAGTCATGGGTGAAGAGAGTGTATAGCAGAGGGCTCAGAACACACCCCTGAGGGGCACCGGTGTTGACCACAAGGGTGGAAGAGGTGTTCTTACCCACTCTGACACTCTGTCTACGGTTAGTGAGGAAGTCCACAATCCAGTTGCACAGAGAGGAGTTAAGTCCCAGTTGGTGGAGTTTGGGACGGAGTTTGTATGGTATTAAAAGCCGAGCTGTAGTCTACAAAGAGGAGCCGTGCATAGGTGTTCCTGTGTTCCAAGTGCTTCAGTAATGTGTGCAGCACTGTGGCGATCGCATCCTCGGTTGACCGGTTCTCCCTGTATGCAAACTGGTGCGAGTCCAGGGATGGTGGAAAAGCAGCTCTGATGTGTTTAATGACCAGTCTCTCCAGGCATTTGGCGGGAATGGGGGTGAGTGCCACAGGTCTGAAATCGTTCAGACATGTGACATTTGACTGTTTTGGGATGGGAACGATGGTTGCTGCTTTGAAACAGGATGGTACCAGTGAACAGGACAACGAGGTGTTATATATAGAGGTGAAGACGTCCGCCAGGTCGGCAGCACAGTCTTTTAGCACCCGGCCCAGCACTCCATCCGGCCCGGCCGCCTTCCTGGTGTTAATGCTCCGGAACACACGCCTCAGCTCATGAGTGCTCAGGACCGGAGCAGGGTCGGTTGAGGGGAGAGGGGACAGGACAGGGTCGGTGTTCTCCCTGTCAAAACGGGCATAAAAGAGATTTAGATCCTCAGCCAGAGTAGAACTGTCGGCTGAGGGTGATGGTGTTCTTCTTTTGTAGTCCGTGATAGCCCTGATGCCCTCCCAGACCTGCCTTGGGTTTGTGTTGTTCTCAAACCTGGCCTCGATACGCCTCCTGTGCTGCTGCTTGGCAGTCTTGATGCCTCTTCTCAGGTTGGCCCTGGCAGCACTGTATGCCTCCTGGTCCCCGGATTTGAAAGCGTTGTTCCTTGTTCGAATAAGTTGTTGAACTCCGTGTGTCATCCAGGGTGGATTATTAGGGAACACACGGAATCGTTTCCAAGTTGTTACATTGTCCACACAGAAACAGATGTAGTCCAAGACAGTGGAGGTGTGACTGTCCAATGCGACACGATTGTCAGTGTCCTGCACCTTGAATACATCCCAGTCTGTGCAGTGGAAACAGTCCTGAAGCATCGGAATAGCATCCTGCGGCCATGTTCTCACGGTTTTGGTTGTAATCCCAGTGCTCTTGATCTTTTGTGTGTATATTGGGTGTAGCAGAAGGGAGAGATGGTCTGACAGACCCAGGTGGGGATAAGCCTGGGCTCTGTACGCATTCGCCATGTTGGTGTACACCTGGTCCAACGTTCTATCTCCTCTGGTAGCACACTTCACATTACGGTGGAAATTGTGAAGTACAGATTTCAGGTCCGCGTGGTTAAAATCCCCAGCCGCAATAAAGACACTGTCCGGGTGTGCTACCAGGCTGTTATTGATGCTGCTGCTCAATTGTGCTAACGCTAGCTTAGCATTAGCATCTGGTGGAATGTAAACAGCGCAGATGTAAACGGCAGAAAATTCCCGAGGGAGATAGAATGGACGGCACTTTAACACCAACAGTTCTACCTCTGTACAGCACAGTTTTTCCGTTACCGTGACGTTCGTGCACCAAAGGTTGTTAATATAGATGCACAGCCCCCCGCCAGTCTTCTTACCCGAGTCCGCAGACCTGTCGGCTCGATAGGCGGTGCGGCCTGCTAGATCGATAGCCGCATCGGGAATGGCGCTGTCCAGCCAGGTTTCAGTGAAAATCATGCACGAACAGTTATTAAAAGTCCGTCGAGTGGCGATCTGCAGTCGTATTTCATCCAGTTTGTAACGGATTGAACGGGCGTTGGAGAGGAATATGATCGGGAGTGGTGGTTTAAACGGACTAGTCTTTAGCCGTGCCCACAGGCCTCCCCGCTTGCCTCTCTTCTGCCTCCGCTCGCAACGTCTCCTCCTGCGGCTTGCTGTTGCGGGTAGCCCCGGGGGTTGCTTAACGATCTCCGGGGGGATGAGATACTCGGATGTTAGTTGAAGATCTCCACGGCTTAGTTGTAGTAGATCATCTCTGTTGTATTGAAGTAACCCCAGACTGTGTGAAATAATACACAGTACCACCAAAAGTGCAAAAGTGTAGGAGCTCCGGGCCGCTGCGTCTGTGCGCGCCGCCATCTTGCCAATTGTATGTTAAAAATGTTTGTATTTTAATGTTCAAAAATGTTGAGTGAAAATCTTATTCTAATAAAAGTTAAAAGCGCATTCAGTTATTAGGTATATAGAGTTATTGAATTATGGTTAACGGTTGGTAGAATTTTTTTTTAACGTTATCTGCCAATTACATCTGCCACCCTTCTCCAAATCTGTGCCCCTACCTGAACCCCCCCAACAAAAATTTTCTAGACACACCACTGCACACCAGCCTTGTGCTTTGCGCTGGAAGAGAGATATTAAAGATATTTGTGTTGTGGTTTGCTGAAAATTTTAAATAGTTACAAGTTTAAATGTGAATAGTTGGTTTTTGTATTATATGATTTATTTATTACATTTTATGTGGAGTGAATAAATAAAAGTATATTTACGGTGGCCCCTAGAGACAAAGCACGTACAAACTTCAAAACACATACGAACTCTGAAGCATGTACAAACCCCGAAGCACGTACAAACTCCAAAGCACGTACAAACTCCGAAGCACGTACAAAACACAACAGAAGTGCTCCTGGATGCTAGGGGCAGTGTTGAGCTTTTGTTACCTAGTGGCTACACAAGCCAGGAAGTACCAACGACCGGATTTGTTGTGTCGTAGTAACAGGTAAATGAACTTTTTTTTAAATTATTTGAATATATATGAGTGCTTGTGTATAAATACACAAACAATACACATATGCTTTCAATTGTGTAATTTAAGTGATCCAGGTAGCTCTGTTTGGGAAGTTCAGTTAATGCTAGAAATGTGTTTTGGAGTTTGTACATGCTTTGGAGTTTGTATGTGTTTTGGAATTTATACGTGCTTTTTGGAGTTTGTACGTGCTTTGTCTCTAGGGGACACCTTATATATTTATATATAAACATATATAAATAAAACCACGTGTTTTTTGTGCATAATTTTATATTGTTGTTAATAATAAATCAATTAAAGCAACAAAACAACCTGAAGAGCCGGTTGGGAGCCAAAAGAGCCCGCTCTTTTTAGTGAGCCGAGCCGGTTCTCTAAAAAGAGCGGAAATTCCATCACTAATTGGAAGCTCCCAAATTGTGGAACGCATTGCCATTACAATTTAGGCCTCCTCAATCAATATTTTTAAAATGTTAATTTTATTTTCATTTTATTGTCTTTTTGATATTGTGTTCTTTATTGTTTACCTTTATTGTATTTTTATTTTTAGTATTTATGTTTTTTCTTATTTCATGCTCAGCACTTCGGTCAGTGTTATTTCCCCTGTGCCAGTTTTCATCTGAGGAGTTTCTCTGCCAAGGTGACCAAAGTAAAGACGTTGTCCTTGGAGCTCCTCTGTCAGTTGTAGTCTGAACCGCTTTCCCCTTTTTACTTCCTGAGAACTTCCAGTGTTGTCATCCAACATGCTATGTATTGCTTTATTCTAGTGTAGGCTCACATTTCCACTTTCTCTATAATCCTCCAATCCTCACACCTTGGCCTCTGTGCGGCTTTGTAATGGTGCACAGCAGCGAACAGGGTTCGTACGGGTGCTTGAAATCCTTGAAAATCCTTGACTTATAATGTTGTCTTTTCAAGGTTTGAAAAGTGCTTGAATTTCAGATGTGGTGCTTAAAACTGCTTGAATGTGTAACTGTATTTCATTCACCACAAATAACTATCTGATTGAATAGTTTTCTTATCAGAAATAAAATGAGTCGCAAAATGTAAAAGCAAAATTTCCCCGCCTGTGCTGCCTTGCGCTGCTGTCTGTTTCAATGTGTGACCCTGCCCCTCCCTCGGACAGTCAGGGATGAGTGCGCTAACATCAGTGTTGCCAACTTAGCGACTTTGTCGCTATATTTAGCGAGTTTTTAGACCCCCTTAGCGACTTTTTTTCTATGATTTGTTAAACATGCTTGTGGTTTTTACAGTCAAAAATATCACTTTCTAGTCATAATTTAAAATTTGTCTGAATTTAGATAAATTGTGCTTATACAGTATGTCAAAATGAGAAAATAACAGATTGGCAAGTGTTACATTCCCCTGAGGGGTCAAGGCGGGGGGGGGGGGGGGGGGGGGGAGTAACAAATGTGACCAGGTTAGAAAAAGGAGTCAAGGAGGCAAAAGGGTTAAATTAAAGAGTTGTATTAAAGTTTCAATTTATACTAACTAAAAGAGACGGACAAGCCGCTATCACCATTTAAGAAAACAAACAAAACTCAGGCGTTGGTCAATAAAGCACAAAGTAAGTCAAAAAGAGTGCAGCTCACAAGCTGCAAACACAGACTAGCTCACTAGCTGAAAACCACAAAAAACACAGCTCACTAGCTGTAACCACACTAATGGCACTCTGGCCCAGAGCTCACCTTTCCCTGGGCTTAAATCTCCTTAACTACTGACGAGAGTCAGCTGCACAAAAGGGAAAGGTGGCACCTCAGGCAGAAGAGGTAGTGGGACACGCCCACACAGACACCTTCAGGAGGAGGCCCTGCTAGGGCCGTAACAGCAAGATAAACAGTTTTTAAAGGTGAAATATAGAGGCCAAATCAAAAGTAGTCAAAAATTATACCCTGGACCCCAGAGGGTTAGAGGCTAAAAGCAAAGTTGTCCCCAAGTATTGTTTATATTTGTGTGTATTACTGCAGCTTTTTTGAGTATTAACTTGGTGCCTTTGGGTGAAATAATGGTAATATGAGGGACAGATCCATATGGTCACAAAAAATAGCCACTTGTTTCTGTGCTACCGAAGTTCCCCAGCTTTCATTCAAAATCTGTTTATCGTCAGCACCGACACATTAAACTACTTAAACATTATAAATGTCTTCAAGCTCACACTGAGGCCTGTGGGGCACTATCAGCCACTGAGAGAGTAGACACATTTATATGTGTATTTGTATATGAATATTTCATAGTTTAAGGCTGCCTGTTTATTTAAGGGAGATGAACAAAATACATTGGAATTGTACATAATAATATCACAAATGATAAATTCAATAGATTTTAAGTAGATGCTTGTGCATTCTTAATGTCTTATATGTTGAATTTAACTATGTGATCTGTTCAAAGCCTCTCCCAATCAGTGCTGTTCTCCTGTCTGAGTGTACATGATGTTATTAGCACAAACACTTTAAAGGTGATCATTTAGGACTTCAGCAATAATACAGACAGCAATGTAGCAATAAAACAGTTTTATTGGGAATTAATTTAAAAAACCAAAAAATGACAGACAAACATGTCTCCTATTTTTTTGTCACACGGGAAAGAAGCATCAATATCTGATGAGAAGACTTACTTATTTCTTTTTTGTTTTTTCCCAACAAGAGAAGAATATCTCTAACAAGTTGATCTGTTCACATTTTCACATCTTAATTTTTAAGTGAAATGTGCATTTTGAGTTTATACACGATGTATATAAGGCGACCGTTTCCTTTTGCAGTATTTTTGTGTGGTGCGTTTTTCTATGTCTTAACAAAAGGGGAACAAAGGTGTTTAAGTTCACCTAGGATGATTTATTTAAATTTTCACATGGTCATACTGAGGTGATGCGAATTGAAACATGCATTCTTTTTTTTGGGCGGGGGGGGGGGGGGGGGGTGCTGGAAAAGCTTGAAAAGGGACCTTGAAAGTGCTTAAAAAGTGCTTGAATTTGACCCTGAGAAAGGCGTATGAACCCTGAGCTAAAAGATCTCTGTTATAAAAAAGTGAGAAAACAGAAAACAAGGAGCATGAGTCCAGAGTAGTTCATAAACACAAGAAAAACAGTGCAACACAAACACTGGACATCAGGGAAACAGGTCAAAAACCAAAAAACACTGGAGACCTAGAAACAGTCCAAGAAACCAAAAGTCCAAGAATACAGAAATGATCCAAACAAAACCAGAGCGGATCTCAACACGAGTCCACGAAAAAGTTCAGGGGGTCGACCATGTAGACGGCAACGGTCATGATGGGGAAACAGTTCTGGGGGCCGACTGTGCAATGGCGGTGCAGACAAAACAAATCAGGTGGCCGGCCATGCGGGTGGCAGTGGCGGCAACTGAGCAGGTCCGGAGGTCGGCCGCGATGCCAGCGGCGGCAACGAACTCTTTCCGGAGGCCGTCCCCGAAGGCCATGATGCCAACTTAGAGGCCCCGAAAACGGCCAGCAGAGGCGCGGCGAAACGGGTCGAGCTGGCTCTGACGGCGGTGTGGCAACCGCAGGACCAGACGAGGCAGGACCAGACGAAGATGAAGACGAGGCAGGACCAGACGAAGGCAGAGCTGGGCCAGACGAAGGCGGAGCTGGGCCGCACGAAGGCGGCGTCACGGAGGCTGGGCCAGACGAAAGCGGCGTCACGGAGGCTGGGCCAGGCGTGGATGAAGGCGCAGAGGCTGGACCTGATGGCAGCGGGACGGCTGCGGAACCTGACGGCGGCGATGCTGCAGGCGATGATGTGAATGCTGCAGGCGATGATGCTCCAGGCGATGATGCTGCAGGCGATGATGTAGAAGTCACAGGGGATGATTCAGCAGGTGACGGCTGAACAGACTTCCCCGGATCGTCAGCAGATGTGAGGATGTGCTGGCTGGGTCCTCCAGGACCCTCAGCTAACGAGGCGTGGTGCTGGGTGGGCTCCTCGGACCCTACAGCTGACAAAACTTGAGGCTGGCTGGGTTCTCCCCTATGGGTGACTGAACTTGAGGTGAAAGTGGTGGTGGTGGAGTTGGTGACTGGGGTACAGGCGGCTGCTGAGCAGGAAACACTGGAAACTGTGCTACAGGTGGCTGCTGGGCAGGGGACACTGGAACCTGAGCTGGGAACTGCCATAAAGGTTGTAGTGATGGTGGTTGTGATGGTGACTGAGCTAATCCTCCTGAGCCTTCTGAACACGAGAAAAACTGCTGGAAGGGCTCACCTGAGCCTCCCGCTGACACAGGAACGGGTGCCGGCACCAGCTGAACACCAACCCCTCCCACCCGAGGAACTGAAACGGGTGGAGGGGAACGCTGGGCCCGAGCTACCCTAGGAGCAGAAACAGGAGGAGAGAGAAGCTCAGGAAGGGTCTCAAAATGCCCAATATTGCCAACTGGGTCTGGGCATACAGCCTTAGCAGAGTGGGCAACCTCAGAAACATTCAACTGGGACACAGAACAGTCCCTGGTAAGAGCCACAGTCTTAACAGATTTTAGAGAGGTGCAACTTGACTCCTTAAATGTCCTTGGGGAACAGACAGCCTCTTCCTTCAGAGAGCCTAAGTTACAGCCTGTAATTTCTGTCCCTACCAACTGCCTGTGCCCCTGCTGAAAAGTACATAGCTAAAGGCTGGCTTAGAAACATTAACCCCCTCCCTTTCAGCTGACTTGAAAACAGAACTTGTAGCCTCCGGAAATTTCACAGCAGTTCGAACATTTCTCCCCCTAGATTTGAGTAGAGTAGTCAAATCCACACAGTCTGCTTCGCTGTGACACTACTTAAAAGTATTTCATCTTACTCTCAAGCTAAAATTTTAAGGTAAATATGTGGTGATTCATTTGTGTTTGGATGAGAAGTCTTAACATCAGTGTTGTTTTTAAGGCAGTATTTGGATCATTTTCTCTAACTTATTATCTTTATGTTTGTCAGATGTGATTAACTGATGGAGGAATTTGTGGAGCAGGCTAACACCAGCAGCCAAATGCTGACAGTGGCAGAGGTAAGTCACTTTAACCTGACACATGCTGAATAGAAACCTATAGGAAAATCCTGTAAAGATGCCCTAACCCTGAAGAGCCAATCAACAGGCCAGAACATGTGAGCCAAACTCTGCTGCACAGAAGCGATTTATCACAGAGCAAAAGGGCCAGGGGAACGGTTAATTTAGCATATTTGGCATTACAGGTACAACCAGGATATATTTTTACTTAACTTTCACTAAAATTGAGTTTCCCTGCTCACTCCAATTATAGAATGGGATGGGCAAAACGAAGCAATTAATATTAAAAATTATTGTTGTGTTAATGAGCATGCTGACAAGGGGGGAACATACTGCTGATAGATAAACTTGATGCCTAGTGTGACACCTAATTGATATTAAGGGAGGCTTTCTTTTTTCTGAACATCATCAAAACATCTTCTGACTACACACTTTTTTTCCTGACGCACCTGACAGGAGGAGTTCATGAAAGAAGCACACGACAACTCTTCTGACATTTCCCATTTCCACTTTCTTCATGACAACTCAAATATCAATATCAAATCAAATATGGTTGTAGATTGTTGTTACTCTGTCCATCTCTTCTTTCTCTTTAGATACAGACCTGCAACTAGGGCTGGGCGATATGACCCAAAATTCATATCTCGATATTTTTTAGCTGGATGGCGATATAAGATATATATCTCGATTTTTTTTTTTTAAAGCCATAAGTTAAGAACAAAAAGAGAGTTCTTAGTCACACTGTGTCCCAGATGTCACACGGGCACTTTTATTTACATACAGCATAGATGTACATGAAGAAATTACTCAAAAATAAATTATCAGCATTTATTAAATAATCATGGTCCATAAATAAAAGAAAATGTTGTTTTTGTGCATAACAAAAAGCTCACAATTGTGCAGTCAAAATGTAAACTAATAGACGCTGAGCATAATAACAAAGAGACAGATTTCACAGCTGCACCACGTCTCTGAACAGGTGCCATTTGTGGTCCTTATACACACACAGTACGTATCACTCCGCGAGGCTCCTCCCCGGTAGCCGTAATCCTCCGACATCACGCCGTGCAGCTCCGTAGCTTAGCAAAGTCATATTAAAACATTTTTTGACAGATTGCTGAGCGCTGTGTACCACATAAAATCGGTTCGCGGTCAGTAAGCACAACCAGAATTCATACATAAGGCGCACTGTCGAGTTTTGAGAAAATGAAAGGATTTTAGGCCGTGCAGCCCCTCCGGGCTGCATGTCGTTAGCGCGGTTAGCTCGTTAGCGTGGTTAGCTCGCTAACACGTTGACGCCGTCCAGCCCCACGCACGGGGCCATCCGCGGTAACTCGCTAACGGAGATTTTCCGCTTTCATCTTGTCATTGCCTGCAGGTGAAGCTATGGGGGAGGCGGAGTTGTGTTCAGTGAAGGAGAGGCGAGGCCGAGTAACGTTGCGTAGAGACAAAAGTGGACGAAAGAGAGGCAAACCTGCGGCTCCACAAGTATAATTATAACGTAACATAGACTATATCGATATAAACGATATTGCCACATCTTATATCTCGTATGAAAATATATCGATATTTTTAAAAAAACTCGATATATCACCCAGCCCTACCTGCAACCCCAAAAAGACCTCACAATCAGAACACGGTAGATGTTATGGAAGGGCAGCTGGACCTTCCCAGGCAAGATGACAGAAAACTATTCCTCTGTGAGCTGTGTGGGAAAATATTCAATCGATTATGACATTTGAAGCATCATCATCGTACCCACACTGGGGAAAAGCCCTACTCCTGTCATGAGTGTAACAAGCGTTTAAGTCACTCATCAGCTTTGAAGCATCATCATCGTACCCACACTGGAGAGAAATGTTAGATCTGCCACAAATGCAGGACGCGTTTCAGCAACTCCTCCACTTTAAGACATCAGAATTCCTGTCCTGCCCTCTAACCTTTGTTAAAATATTTCATTTAACTTAATCCAAGCATATTAAAATGTTGTTATTCAGATGTTATTTTTAAATATAAGCCAATGACAGAGAGATTTTGAAGCACTTACAGAGGTGGGAACTGTACTTAAGTAGAATTTTCAGGTATCTATACTTCACTCGAGCATTTCTTGACAACTTCTACTTTTACTCCCTACATTTTTAAACAAATATCTACTTTCTACTTTAATGTACTCCCAGACAGCTTTGCCAAAGTGGCTGAAGAAGGGCAGGAGACAGATGCTGTCCAGTGTAGCAGGTGATTTATTTACATCTGCCGCGACCGGTTGGGGTGAGAGAAGGAAAACAGGATAAAGACATGCTGTGGATGAGAGACAGAGATTAATAACAAGTATGATTCCATGCACTGAGGTGTATTAACACAGATTCAGACAGAAAAAGCAGGGTTAAGAAGACTTTATTCATAAACACAAGAAAAAACTACTCATGGGAATCGTATGTAGCGTGTGAAACTTGAATGAGGGTCTCTGAAACTGAGGGAGAGAGAGGTTAGACTGGAAGAGATGTATCAAATGGTTTCCTATGGCTTACGTGACTAGCAGGTGTAGAGTCCCTGGGGGGAGGCACTGTTGGCTGGGTGAGTGTCCAGACGGGAAGAGAGTGTTTCTTCATGAGTAAAATAACTGCGAAGGTGGAGTATGATGGATCTGTGAAGCTGCTAGAACACAAGGAGAAGAATATAAGTTTACAAGTATATGATAAATCCCAAGAAGCAAAGATGGCCTAACACTAGCGTAGGTTAGCAGACGAATTAGCCAAGAATAGTTTTGTGTGCTGGTCTTAAATATTACTGATTGAATATCCCAGATCACAATCATGTGAGTATGACAGGTGTGTTGATGGGTGTGCCCAGAGGTGGACTCAGCGAAACGGTGGAAAAATGTAGCCATTCACCAGGACCATGAGAGTTTTGTATTATTATTATTATTATAATCATACTATACCTTTGGAAAGAATCATGCTCGTCCACCATCACCTCAGGACTAGGATCGTACATGACGGGCATCCTCTTGGACATCTTGTCCCACACCTCTCTTATGGCAGCAAGTTTGTCTTCTCCAGCTCCAGCTTGTCTTGTTTGTCTTGTGGCGCGATCACCAAAGCATATTACGTTCGAGTACACGTAAAATATTTTGAGGGACACCGTGGCCCGGAAAATAGACCTGCTGCTCTCTGTGTCTCACAGACTGGTGGTAGCCTCTCTTCGAGACCTGTAAACGATGGCCAAGATCAGCAGGCCCAAGTGGGTGAGTAGGCTCGCCCATGCCTCTCGTCCTTTGCTTAGACAATGCTTGGTCTATTTACTCTGGAGGACACTGTAAAAACTGACAGTCTGTTACAGGTTACTGAGTCAAATGTTCAGGATACGCTGAACTTTTCCGTTCATAAGAACTGCAGTTTTTGATGCCATTACTGTAGCTTTCTTGGACCTAACATCCAAGGAGAAAGTGATTAAACGTGTGCCAAGTCCAAAAAATTGCAAAGTAGGAACTTGTTATTGTTCCATTTAGTGATGTTATTCGTATAGGGTGGGAGCTGGAGGGTATCACAACCTCTGAAATCACTTCAGTCCTGTTGTTCAGTCCTAGAGGCCACACGGAATACAAGAGTAATGCATTTTTATGGTATTTAAGCAACTCTTACATAACACATATTTGTGTATAATAAACCGACACAAATGCGTCTGTACTTTTGTCCTGGCTAAAGTCAGCGCTAGAGACATAAGGAGCATTTGACATTTTCATCCAGCTGGAATAAACTCTCAGACAGAACAGTGGAGAGCTGACTAAGTGTGGCTCTCAGTGAAGCAGAGCAGGTGAGAGGAGGTAGCATTGCAAAAACATTAGAGTGAATCTCAATATGTTCAGACCTGCAGCACAGGAAGAGCAGACGGGGGAGGAGCTTGTAGAACAGCTCTGGGACAGTGTTGTGTAATAGGTAATACGAGACAATAATGAAGTCGTCAGCTGTTTTTTTTTTTCCACCTCAAAAGGTGGAAACCAAAGGTTTGCTTTAGTGTTTTTATAAATCTCACATAAATCAGCAGTCTGGGTTTTTTTAAGCATTATTATTGTTTTTTGTGCATATATGTTCTCCATTTCTTATATTCAATATTCAGATATTCACTCTTTCATTATTTTCTTGAAGATTATGATAATAATAATAATGTCTGATCTAAAAGTATAAGGATTACAATGTTGGATAGACTGTTTACCTGTATTATTTAACTGACCGTGTAATATATGCAAAATAGAGCACAACTCCTTGATTAGCCACTTGTGTCACGGTTCTGGGTCGGTTCGACCCAGCATTCTGAGTTTATTTATTTTTGCATTATGGAGTATTTTGGGGTTCTCTGGTGTTTTGATTACTTACGATAGATTTTATTACTGTGGTTCTGGTTTGGGGTTTTGTTCGCAGGGTTTGTGTTCTCATATTTTGTGTGGGTTTAGTTCTGTGTCTGGTCTGCGTCTTTGTGTAGTGTTCTTATTTCCTGTTTTATTCTGAAGGTCTGCGTCTCATGTGAGTGTGTTCAGTTTTACCTCTTGTCTCGTCTTGTTGATTACTCCCAGCTGTGTCCCCCACCTGTGTGTCATCTCCCTGTGTTTCTCTGTGTGTATTTAAGTCTCGTCTTCTGTCTTTGTAGTTGCTGGTCCGTCTGTGTATCCACCCTGCTTCATCTGTGTGTTTCCCCTGCTGTCAACCGCCATCTGTTTCTGCTCACTCTCATTCATGTTCATGTTCATGTTCAGGTTTGTGTTCTGTAGTCAGTTTGTTCTCAGTATAGTTTAGTCTTTGTTCCGTTCGCCATTTGTCCATTTTTATTTTTGTGTTTAATAAACCACCCTCACACCTTTACAAGTGCCTGCGTTTGGATCCTCCTTTAATTCCCACAGGGCTCGTGTCACTTGCCGTGACAACTTCAGGCTGGCCCGAAAAGTGATTTGTTGCATCTGGACCGTTAGGACCATAATACCTAATGTATAATTTGCGCTACATAGAGTTATTTGTGAGTTTTTTAGACTCGTACATCATCAGTGTGAATTTGTTCCCCCGATGAAACCTAAATAACTTGCACAATATATTTTTAACCATTTAAAAAAACATTCCAGATGTCATTCCAGAAATCATAAATCAAAATAATAATTATTTTGATTATTTTAATTATTGTTTTCACGAATTTTTAATGGTTCATAAACTCTCCATTTAAAAAAAGGAATTTTATGGTAATTTTATATTCAAGGACTTAAGGGGTTAAAGTGACACACTATGATAAAAGATACACATAAATCTTGGGCTCTGTAGCTAATTTCGCCTTTCATAACATTCACGAGGGTGATTTTTTTTTTTTAAGTAAAGACATAAATTTGTGGGTTTAGCTGCTCTGACTAAAAGCTGTTGCTGAACACTGACTGCTAGGCTTAACCTTCATTGCTATTTTAGTAAAATGGGCCTTTTAACTGTGTCAGTGAATTTTGGACCATTTTAAATGGAATTATCTGTATCATAACTTCCAAGTTCAAGTGGTTTGTGCTTGACTTTGGTAATTACTCAGCACTAACCAGCATGCATGTGTGTAGTGCGATGCAAGTGTAAAATCTATGGTTGTGTCTCACTAACTCATCCCTCTCAAAAAACACTCTGGTTGCAGCGGGTTTCATTGTGGCCCTTTAAAAATCAACGTTTCCCTTAAAGGTAACTGCATTCCTCTTTTTGAGTCCGGTCTAAGTTACATGTTAGAATAGAATAGAATAGAATTCAACTTTATTGTCATTGCACATGCACAGGTACAGGGCAACGAAATGCAGTTTGCATCCATCCAGAAGTGCTTTAGTGATATAGATATATTACAATATATATTAGCAATAATATAGATATGTGAGTATATTACAGAAATGGGGCTATTATGGTATGTTATAATGTACACGGTATGAAGTATGTTGTGAATATTCTATAACTATAAGTATGTACAAGCTGTAGTGAGTACAAGCTATGTACAGGCAATGAACAGGATATAAATATGAAAAACTATACAGAATATGAAATAAATAACTTTACAGAATCTGAGATATACAGTTATACAGAAATGGGAACTATGCAAGTTGTAAACAGTTGTAGGATTAAAAATTATCAAATGTACAGAATGATTATTTACACAGAGCTATAGTGCAGTTAAGATAAGTGAGATATAATTCCTACAGAGGCTATATAAAGTGCTAGTGGTTGTGAGTGGTGGTTCAGTCCATGTTATTATTGTGTGTTTGAGGGTACAGTTGTCCATTGTGGGTGTGTGTATGTTCAGTCCATGTGTTAACGTGGGTCAGATGTCAGGAGGCAGAGTTCAGGAGTCTGACGGCTGTGGGGAAGAAGCTGTGTACCTGGTGGTCTTAGTCCGGAGGCTCCTGTAGCGCCTCCCAGAGGGCAGGAGGGTGAAGAGTCCATGTGATGGGTGACTGGGGTCTTTGATGATTTTCCCAGCCCTTTTCAGACACCGCTTCCTGTAGATGTCTTTTATGGCAGGAAGTGGTTCTCCGGCGATGCGCTGGGCAGTTTTCACGACCCTCTGCAACGCCTTCCGGTCTGAGGTAGAGCAGTTCCCGCACCAGACTGTTATACAGTTGGTCAGGATGCTCTCGATGGTGCAACGATAGAAGTTCACCAGGATGTCTGAGGACAGGTGGTTCTTCCTCAGAGTCCTCAAGAAGAAGAGGCGCTGGTGAGCCTTCTTGCCCAGCTTGGAGCAGTTGGTCGTCCAGGTGAGATCCTCGGAGATGTGGACTCCCAGGAACTTGAAGCTGCTCACATGCTCCACAGCCGTCCCCTTAATGTGGATGGGTGGATGTGGGTCAGCATTCCTCCTGTAGTCCACGATGAGCTCCTTGGTCTTCTCGGTGTTAAGCAGCAGGTTGTTTCTGTCGCACCACTCAGCCAGACGATCCACCTCCTCCCTGTAGGCGGCCTCATCGTTGTCACTGATGAGGCCAATCACCGTGGTGTCATCTGCAAACTTAATGATGGTGTTGGAACCATCAGTAGGTCTGCAGTCGTGGGTGAAGAGGGAGTAGAGGAAAGGCTCATCACACAGCCTTGTGGTACACTGGTGTTCATTGTGATGGTAGATGAGCAGTGGTTATCCAGCCGGACATGTTGGGGGCGGTTGGTCAGGAAGTCCAGTAACCATTTGCAGATGAGGGAACTGATGCCCAGGTCTGTCAGTTTCCTGATGAGTTGTGAGGGGTGGATTGTATTGAACGCTGAACTGAAGTCTATAAACAGCATTCTGGCGTAGGTGTTGTTGTTGTCCAGGTGTGAGAGGACAGAGTGCAGTGCGATGGAGACTGCATCCTCTGTGCTCCTGTTCTGGCGGTATGCGAATTGGTGGGGGTCCAGGGTGGGGGGAGACAGGATTTGAAGTGTGCTAGGACCAGCTGCTCTAAGCACTTAGTGATGATGGGGGTGAGTGCTACTGGGCGGTAGTCATTGAGGCAAGATGGGTTGGAGTATTTGGGTATCGGGACGATGGAGGTGGATTTGAAGCAGGCCGGTACCACAGCGTGGGCCAAGGACAGATTGAATATGTCTGTGAGCACTCCTGCAAGCTCCCCAGAACATGCTCTGAGAACACGCCCGGGGATGCCATCAGGACCTGCAGCCTTGTGGAAATTGATCCTGCTCAGCACCGCTCCTACATCAGTGGGGGAGAGAGTCAGAGGTTGGTGGTCTGGCGTCACGTCTGCTTCGGTTGTGGTTGTGGGGTTCCCTCGCTCAAAACGAGCATAAAAGTTGTTGAGCTCGTTGAGGAAGGAGACATCAGAGGATGCGGGGGAGGGTTTGGTGGTCCTGTAGTCTGTAATGGTCTGGAGTCCTTGCCACATGCGTCGGGGGTTGGAGTTGGAGAAGTGTTCTTCTACCTTCTTTTTGTAATGGTGTTTGGCTTTTTTGATGCCCTTCTTTAGATTAGCCCTGGCTGTGCTGTAGGCGTGTGCATCTCCTGACCTAAAGGCGGTGTTGCGGGCCTTCAGAAAGAGATGAACATCCCGGTTCATCCAAGGCTTCTGGTTGGGGTACATGGTGATCCATTTCTGGGTGGTGACACTGTCTGTGGTTTCGGAGATGTAATCCAGTACAGATGAGGCGTACTGGTCCAGGTCTGTGTGGGTGAACATATTCCAGTCTGTGTTTTTAAATCTGTCCTGGAGCACTGCGTCTGTCCCCTCTGGCCACACTTTAATTGTCCTCAAAGCAGGTTTCACACGTTGGATGAGTGGTGAATACCTAGGTGTGAGGAACAGGGAGAGATGGTCCGATTGTCCAATGTGGGGGAGGGATGTGGCTTTGTAGGCTCCAGCCAGGTTGGAATACACATGTCTAAAGTCTTGTCTCCTCTGGTGTGGCAGGAGACATGTTGGTGGAATCTGGGGAGGACTGTCTTTAAGTTGGTGTGGTTGAAGTCGCCAGCAACAATAAAAGCAGCCTCGGGGTGTTTATTCTGGTGTTTGTTAATGGCTGCAGAAAGTTCTTTCATGGCCAACCTAGCATTAGCGTCGGGGGGTATATACACGGCAGTGAGTATGATCGAAGTGAGTTCTCTGGGGAGGTAATAAGGTCTGCATTTGACCATTAAAAACTCCGCATTAGGGGAGCAGTGACTCTCAGTAGTAGTGGAGTTCATGCACCAAGCATTGTTAATATAAATGCACAAACCTCCACCTCTGGTCTTGCCGGAGTCATCTGCTAGCCTGTCGGCTCGGTGTGTGTGGCGTCCTGCTAACTCGATAGCATTGTCCGGGCAGCTGTTGTTCAACCATGTTTTGGTGAAAAACATGACATTTGAGTCCATAATCCGTCTGTTGTTAGTGATGGAGAGCCGTATCTCATCCATTTTGTTTGCCAGAGAACGGACATTGGTGAGGAATGTTGTGCTATTTACAGTTAAAACGAGTACTTAGAAACTTTGTTACTCATCTCCTTCTGTGCAGAACAACTACTTCTCCCCAGGACATAACTGGTCTAGACTGCTGACTTCTCACCCTCTCAACTTTTTAAACACAACACACAAACACACCTCTGACCTAGTCCACTGTGGACACTTGCTGTTGTCTTTGGCATCAACTCTAGACTCACAACACCATGTGTCTGTATCATTAAAGTGCAGAAACACTTTTTGTACTTTGTACTCTGTAACCAGATGTGCCCTGGATGTGCCCTCTCCGGATAAACACAAAATACGGCTACAAACTACAAATTCTTTTGTAGATACTATTAGTCGTTTTTTCCCATCTATGCCTGTAAATTATTAGCATAGTAAATGTATTTAGTGGAAAGTTTGTCCCCAGTTGTTATGAAGAGCAAAAATAGCCCCACTGACCAAAACGTATTTTGTTAATTTCTCCCTTAAAGTTGAACATTTTAACAGACTCAAGTGGTGGTCTTAGTCCGGAGGCTCCTGTAGCGCCTCCCAGAGGGCAGGAGGGTGAAGAGTCCATGTGATGGGTGACTGGGGTCTTTGATGATTTTCCCAGCCCTTTTCAGACACCGCTTCCTGTAGATGTCTTTTATGGCAGGAAGTGGTGCTCCGGCGATGCGCTGGGCAGTTTTCACGACCCTCTGCAACGCCTTCCGGTCTGAGGTAGAGCAGTTCCCGCACCAGACTGTTATACAGTTGGTCAGGATGCTCTCGATGGTGCAACGATAGAAGTTCACCAGGATGTCTGAGGACAGGTGGTTCTTCCTCAGAGTCCTCAAGAAGAAGAGGCGCTGGTGAGCCTTCTTGACCAGCTTGGAGCAGTTGGTCATCCAGGTGAGATCCTCGGAGATGTGGACTCCCAGGAACTTGAAGCTGCTCACACGCTCCACAGCCGTCCCCTTAATGTGGATGGGTGGATGTGGGTCAGCATTCCTCCTGTAGTCCACGATGAGCTCCTTGGTCTTCTCGGTGTTAAGCAGCAGGTTGTTTCTGTCGCACCACTCAGCCAGACGATCCACCTCCTCCCTGTAGGCGGCCTCATCGTTGTCACTGATGAGGCCAATCACCGTGGTGTCATCTGCAAACTTAATGATGGTGTTGGAACCATCAGTAGGTCTGCAGTCGTGGGTGAAGAGGGAGTAGAGGAAAGGCTCATCACACAGCCTTGTGGTACACTGGTGTTCATTGTGATGGTAGATGAGCAGTGGTTATCCAGCCGGACATGTTGGGGGCGGTTGGTCAGGAAGTCCAGTAACCATTTGCAGATGAGGGAACTGATGCCCAGGTCTGTCAGTTTCCTGATGAGTTGTGAGGGGTGGATTGTATTGAACGCTGAACTGAAGTCTATAAACAGCATTCTGGCGTAGGTGTTGTTGTTGTCCAGGTGTGAGAGGACAGAGTGCAGTGCGATGGAGACTGCATCCTCTGTGCTCCTGTTCTGGCGGTATGCGAATTGGTGGGGGTCCAGGGTGGGGGGAGACAGGATTTGAAGTGTGCTAGGACCAGCTGCTCTAAGCACTTAGTGATGATGGGGGTGAGTGCTACTGGGCGGTAGTCATTGAGGCAAGATGGGTTGGAGTATTTGGGTATCGGGACGATGGAGGTGGATTTGAAGCAGGCCGGTACCACAGCGTGGGCCAAGGACAGATTGAATATGTCTGTGAGCACTCCTGCAAGCTCCCCAGAACATGCTCTGAGAACACGCCCGGGGATGCCATCAGGACCTGCAGCCTTGTGGAAATTGATCCTGCTCAGCACCGCTCCTACATCGGTGGGGGAGAGAGTCAGAGGTTGGTGGTCTGGCGTCACGTCTGCTTCGGTTGTGGTTGTGGGGTTCCCTCGCTCAAAACAAGCATAAAAGTTGTTGAGCTCGTTGAGGAAGGAGACATCAGAGGATGCGGGGGAGGGTTTGGTGGTCCTGTAGTCTGTAATGGTCTGGAGTCCTTGCCACATGCGTCGGGGGTTGGAGTTGGAGAAGTGTTCTTCTACCTTCTTTTTGTAATGGTGTTTGGCTTTTTTGATGCCCTTCTTTAGATTAGCCCTGGCTGTGCTGTAGGCGTGTGCATCTCCTGACCTAAAGGCGGTGTTGCGGGCCTTCAGGAAGAGATGAACATCCCGGTTCATCCAAGGCTTCTGGTTGGGGTACATGGTGATCCATTTCTGGGTGGTGACACTGTCTGTGGTTTCGGAGATGTAATCCAGTACAGATGAGGCGTACTGGTCCAGGTCTGTGTGGGTGAACATATTCCAGTCTGTGTTTTTAAATCTGTCCTGGAGCACTGCGTCTGTCCCCTCTGGCCACACTTTAATTGTCCTCAAAGCAGGTTTCACACGTTGGATGAGTGGTGAATACCTAGGTGTGAGGAACAGGGAGAGATGGTCCGATTGTCCAATGTGGGGGAGGGATGTGGCTTTGTAGGCTCCAGCCAGGTTGGAATACACATGTCTAAAGTCTTGTCTCCTCTGGTGTGGCAGGAGACATGTTGGTGGAATCTGGGGAGGACTGTCTTTAAGTTGGTGTGGTTGAAGTCGCCAGCAACAATAAAAGCAGCCTCGGGGTGTTTATTCTGGTGTTTGTTAATGGCTGCAGAAAGTTCTTTCATGGCCAACCTAGCATTAGCGTCGGGGAGTATATACACGGCAGTGAGTATGATCGAAGTGAGTTCTCTGGGGAGGTAATAAGGTCTGCATTTGACCATTAAAAACTCCGCATTAGGGGAGCAGTGACTCTCAGTAGTAGTGGAGTTCATGCACCAAGCATTGTTAATATAAATGCACAAACCTCCACCTCTGGTCTTGCCGGAGTCATCTGCTAGCCTGTTGGCTCGGTGTGTGTGGCGTCCTGCTAACTCGATAGCATTGTCCGGGCAGCTGTTGTTCAACCATGTTTTGGTGAAAAACATGACATTTGAGTCCATAATCCGTCTGTTGTTAGTGATGGAGAGCCGTATCTCATCCATTTTGTTTGCCAGAGAACGGACATTGGTGAGGAATGTTGTGCTATTTACAGTTAAAACGAGTACTTAGAAACTTTGTTACTCATCTCCTTCTGTGCAGAACAACTACTTCTCCCCAGGACATAACTGGTCTAGACTGCTGACTTCTCACCCTCTCAACTTTTTAAACACAACACACAAACACACCTCTGACCTAGTCCACTGTGGACACTTGCTGTTGTCTTTGGCATCAACTCTAGACTCACAACACCATGTGTCTGTATCATTAAAGTGCAGAAACACTTTTTGTACTTTGTACTCTGTAACCAGATGTGCCCTGGATGTGCCCTCTCCGGATAAACACAAAATACGGCTACAAACTACAAATTCTTTTGTAGATACTATTAGTCGTTTTTTCCCATCTATGCCTGTAAATTATTAGCATAGTAAATGTATTTAGTGGAAAGTTTGTCCCCAGTTGTTATGAAGAGCAAAAATAGCCCCACTGACCAAAACGTATTTTGTTAATTTCTCCCTTAAAGTTGAACATTTTAACAGACTCAAGTGACCATTAGAGGAAATGCAGTTTTAATATTATTTACTTTTAGAGTTGGCTGTTAAGATTAAAAAATATATATATTATTGGTTGTTTAAAACATACTTTTTGCATGTGGTTCTCAAAAGACTAAGATCAGAATTACACGAGTATCAGCCCACCTCTCACTCAACCATAACTCAATGCTGATGCATGTTTCACTTTCTGTTGCCTGGAAAATGACATAATTAACCTTTTTTAGATTTCAAGAATACATGAATCCTGTTCCCCCTCTCAACAACCTGTTCAATTATGCACCTCATTGCTCAACTCTGCCCTTATTATGACGGGCAAATCCCCCTTGAGCGTGAAAGATCTCACTGAACTAAGATAACGCTTAAAATCTGAGCACAGCCACATTTAAGGCACCCAGTGAAATGTGTTTTAATTATCTGATCGCATATTTCAGGATCAGCATGGGCCTTTGGGGGTTGATGACACAGTTAAAGATGGTCAGTCTGAATGAAATAAAAGTTGTTATTTGAGAGAAATCACTGCCTTTTACTGTTTTTGTAATGATTCCTAGTGATTTTTTTTGAATAATTGAAAACCAGATTAAAGGAGAGCATTACTTCACATTGTTAGTTATTTACTCTTATTCTTCCGTGCAGCTGAACATAAACACGCTCATGCAGCATGAATAAAGTGTAACCCTAACCTATTTCTGTCTGTTTCACATGCACAATGATTGTGATTTTGTATTAGCCCCGAGGACAGTTATTTTTGTCTGAGTGACTTCAGCATTATTATTCAATGTTTCCTTTTCACCTTTATCCCTGTTTGTTGAAATATTCCTATCGCTCCAGCTTTTGGAACAGCCAGCCACACAACATCCAACACTCTGAGAATCTGACTAACACAGATGGTGAATCACTTTCTTTCGAAGGAAAGTTTTTTCCCACATATGTTTTGATGCACACTTGTGACTGTTTGGGAAAGCCTGTGTTTTGCTAAAATTACACTGCGTGTCTAGAGATTATTTTTCAGTGCTGTGTAATTTTGGATATTTCTGTGTTGTGAAATCCTTCCAATCTTCTGGATTTCTCCACGCTCTGTGACCAGAGGTGAAATCCCTCAGTATCTAACCAATTCTTTTTCACTGCCTCAAAATGACCACTAATCTTTCTTTGTTCACCAGTGTTTCTACAAGTGTGTCAGTGAGATTTGGACTGATGTGACAGTAAGCAAAGAGGAAAGCCTTAGTGGTTTGCAGAGGAAGTGGCTTCATGATTAAGATGGGTGAGAGGAAAAGAGGAAGAGATCTATCTTAGGAAAAAGTCTATGACTGTGATTATGATCTAAATTCCAAGTAATGAGTTTGTCAGTGATTAAGCTGTATAGAACTTAAGTGGGTAGAGTGGAGGTTTCATGAATCACATGATGCACTGAGTGTTTCTTCACTTACCTTTTTTACTCGCCATTTGTTTACACACCACTCTACATTTAATCTTTAGTTGTTATTAATCTCTGGCTCCTTTCCACAGCTTGTCTTTGTCCTGTCTTCAATTTGTCCCGATTCATGATTGAGGTGTGAGACAAACGACTACTGGTCCAAGTGTGTCAAAACAATGATTTTATTAAACACGTGTGGAAAGATGCACAGCTTTATATTGTCAACACTGATCTTCCGTCAAAACATACTTTCAGCATGGTTTTATTATGTCAGGGTTAACGCCCCTTCTCACGTCAGACAAAACATCACATATATAGGTTATAATTAACGACAGTTCAACAAGTTTCCGTGTTCAACAGCATTTTTCCCTATATGGTTGTCTGGCCCCTCCAGATGTTTCCTGTAGACCCCAGATCACTAGTTGCTAAGCAGAGACAAAGCAAGATGTCTTTCACCTTTACCCTAGAAATTATACTTAATGTCTATGTAAGCATGTTAGGCCTTCATTCACAGCATACAAGTCATTTCATCAATATATCAATTCAGACATAGCGCTGAACGATGCTTTTAACCTTCATTAGACTGTATGCTCAACTCTATCATAGGTACAAATGCAATGTGTGTAATAACATGATTGAAACTGTATGTTTAATAAATGGAATAAATGTTTAATCAAACGGCACTGCTCAAAGCTAAATAAAAAGATGTAAAAGAACTAACATGATATAAAATGATATAATCCCCACAAATTCAAATTTGAAATCAACATTTGGGAGACATGGATGACCCATCCTCCAAATCAAAGAGGAGATGGAGCATCTGTGCTTATCGAATTGACAGCTTACACGTCTTTAAAGTCAACATCAATTCTCAAATGTATATATAGGATTTCGAACAATGTATGCTCCCTTCAAGATCTCTTTTTCAGTTAAGGCATTTATGGAGTGTTACTGAAATGACCACATTAAGAGTCTATGATCTCAAATCTGAAATCATTCAGATCAAGACTGGACAAAGTGTATGAGCACCCCTAAGGATGAGTTATGGTTCATAAATGTCTGTGAAGGTTCTCAGTCATCCAGGTCATCGTAGTCAAAGGAGCTTGCAAAGAAAAGCGTCTGGACTTCTTTAAGTTGCTTGAAGACGTTTCACCTCTCATCCGAGAAGCTTCTTCAGTTCTAAGGTCAAATGGTGGAGAGTCCCAGATATAAACCTAGTGGGAGTTTCCCCCCACAGAGGGACAAAAGGACCCCCTGATGATCCTCTAATCGCCTGAGCCAAGGTGTGAAACTGGGTGTGGGTCCCAATCAGCCAGAGTTTCGGGTGAGTTCATTGTGTAATCTGGCCCCACCTTATCATGCGAATTCCTGAGGTCAGATGGTCCAGGGTGTGAGTGGGCGTTAAGGCGTCTGGGGAGGGAACTCAAAACTGGATTATAGATGGCAGAGAGTTGGTGTCGTAAACCCCCGCCTCTGTTCAAAGATGGTCGCTCACAGTGGACATAAATGGCTTCTTTCACTCCTCTTTCAAACCATCTGTCCTCTTTGTCCAAAATGTGAACATTGGCATCCTCGAAAGAGTGTCCTTTATCCTTAAGATGCAGATGGACTGCTGAGTCTTGTCCTGTGGAGGTGGCTCTTCTGTGTTGTGCCATGCGCTTGTGAAGTGGCTGTTTGGTCTCTCCAATGAAGAGGTCTGAGCATTCCTTGCTGCACTGTACAGCATACACCACATTGTTAAGTTTGTGTTTTGGCGTTTTGTCTTTCGGGTTTTGTCTGAGCGTGTTGCTGGGTCTGAAATGCACCCACTAGGTTTATATCTGGGACTCTCCACCATTTGACCTTAGAACTGAAGAAGCTTCTCGGATAAGAGGTGAAACGTCTTCAAGCAACTTAAAGAAGTCCAGACGCTTTTCTTTGCATGCTCCTTTGACTATGGTTCATAAAAACTGTACATGTAACGGAGGGAAGGTGATTCTATTTCCACAGTGTTTTTTCTAAAGGAAGGAAACCTTCCTCCAAACGGACAGAGCAGTGGAGCCGCCAAGGGAAAGCACACGCTTAAAAAACTGTATAATTAAAATATAATTTATTATATTTAAATAGTTAAAAATGTAAAATGAATTAAAACAACCCTGGCCAAGGGGTAGCACAATAAAAATCAATAAAACACAACATTAAAAGTCCAGTGGCATCCGCCACGGTATAAAAGTCACAAAGAGCTAAGAAATCCAGCGAAGTGGTGTAAAAGGGAAACCCAGCGGAGTCCTCGCCTTCCTCCCCGCATTCCGCGTCCCGGTACGCTGAAGAAAGGGAGGGAGCGGCAGTCACTATTCTTTTCAGGCAGTTTTCATTCGTAAAAAGGGGATAAGTCGAAGACTTACCCCGGGTGGGCAGAGCTCTCAACTCCGCCCGCCGCTTCTTTAAAACTGCAAATCGGCACCAGCTGTCTCGACGCCTCTGCTCTCCCGCAGTGCACAAGCTGGGCTCTTGTTACTACTGCCGTCCGACTGTTCGCTCCGCGTCCCTAGTCGCTGGTGCTGTATCCTCTTCCCCTAGAACGCCAAGCTCCAGTCTTATGTGTCACTGAGCACTCTGTAAATTACCCTCTTTTTCCTCTCAGGTGTGTCCAATTAGTAAAAACGGGGGAAAGGGCGGAGTCTCTCCAGGACAATTTGACGGTATAACCAAAACATGCAATCTAAATAAAACACTGCACAAAATATGACCAATACATGCAATATAAAAAATAAATAAGTACACTTCACATTAAAATACAGCACAGCAAAACAACATCCGTCCTTCCCTGGATGACATACATACAGTGACCTCATTACAAACCACTATTATAATACAAGAGAAAATAAAGGAACTTCTAAAAGGTCCTCTTCAGAGTTAGTTGCAAATGTGAGTACTGAGCAGGAAAACTAAAAAGGATGCTGGAGTTTGGAAGACCGAGCCAAAGGACAAACATCCTAATGTCAAATAGTCTGAACTACTGTCTGTTTGGAAGTGTTCTTTTTCCTCCCAAACAGACGTGTGAATGAGATGAAAAGCAAGATTTCTAAATGGTTTGGGAAAGCCAGTCATAGATTCCATTGCATGTTGTAGCAAGACCATCAAAGTTACAGCAGTGAGCCAACAACCAGACCTGTCAGTATGTTTCATACAGTTAGTTTCTGTTCAGCCAATTCCCCCCCCCTCCCCCAAAAAAGTGGGAGGTGTGTCAAAATTAGTACATCTAAAAAGCCGGTTGTGTCTCTCTTACAAACCTGTTGCCTGAGCTCCCCCATGTTTACATTTGTTTTTTTTCTCCACTACATGATAGTGCAGATAATTTCCCCTTATCTCTTACATGTTAAATGTTATATAATCCTTAAAAACGTTTGTCTGGATCTGCACAGCAGATTAGATGCAACCAGCCATTGGGTATCTGGAATGAATATATTACAATTTTGAACAAAACTGTAATATATTCAATTAGTGGTGGTCTGTGTTACGGTGATCAGTGGACAAATGGAGCATACTATCTTCACTATATCAAGACCTGAAATCACAGATGATTACCAGAGGGCAAAACGGATGAAATCGTCTGATTTAGTGTAATTTCATCTTATCTTTTCATGTATGTGAATTAAACAGGAAGTTAAAAATTTTTTAACTAATACTAGGGGTCCAGTTAGATAAGATAAGATAAGATAGAACTTTATTAATCCCTCGGGTGGGTTCCTCTGGGAAATTCGACTTCCAAAAAAAGCACAGCAACGACCGAAGTTACAGTTACAGAATTGTTATATATACACACACACACACACACACACACACACACACACACACACACACACACACACATATATATATAAATACAGAGACAAATATAAATAAAATATACAAAGGGGATAAATAGAATAAATAGGAATAAAAAATAAAAATACAAGTGAATTGCACATTTCAAGTATTGAGTCTATTGCACTGTTGACTATTTACAAAAAGTATTGCACAAGGTATTGTACAGTGAGGTGAAGAGGCACTACAGCTTAGTTGTTCCCCCCTCCTTTGTCCTCCTGTTTCCCCTCCCTCTCCCCTCCAGAGAGGAGTTAAACAGTTTGATGGCGTGTGGGACAAAGGAGTTTTTAAGTCTGTTAGTTCTTGTCTTGGGGAGAAGCAACCTGTCACTGAACAGACTCTTCTGATTGTTTATGGCCGTGTGCAGAGGATGCCCAGCATTGTTCATAATGTCCATCAGTTTCTTTAATGTCCTTTTCTCTGCCACTGTCACCAGAGTGTCCAGCTTCATGCCGACCACAGAGCTAGCCTTCCTGATCAGTTTCTCCAGCCTGGATGAGTCCCTCTTTGCTGTGCTGCTCCCCCAGCACACCACAGCATAGAAAAGTACTCCAGCAACCACTGACTGGTAAAACATCCTCAGGAGCTTCCTGCAGTTGGCCCCAGTTCCCTATACACTCCCAGTTCAATTCAGTTATTTTATATAGCGCCAAATCACAACAACAGTTGCCCCAAGGTACTTTTCGGTGTAAGGTAAAGACCCAACAATAACACAGAGAAAACAGAGAAAGCCTCAGAAATTAGATGTGAGCATAGCTGGACTGGCCATCGGCCCACCGGGCAACTGCGGAGCTTACACAGATTCAGTAACATTAGCAAGTGGTGGAGGCCAGCAGATGCAACACGCTGGCAGGTGGATGACGGAAAGGCAGGAAGAGCAGAGACCCGAGGCGGTGAACTGAACTTCAGGTAAGAAGTTATGGTAAATGGTAAATGGCCTGTATTTATATAGCGCTTTACTAGTCCCTAAGGACCCCAAAGCGCTTTACATATCCAGTCATCCACCCATTCACACACTGGTGATGGTAAGCTACATTGTAGCCACAGCCACCCTGGGGCGCACTGACAGAGGCGAAGCTGCCGGACACTGGCGCCACCGGGCCAGGCAATGGGTGAAGTGTCTTGCCCAAGGACACAACGACCGAGACTGTCCAAGCCGGGGCTCGAACCGGCAACCTTCCGATTACAAGGCGAACTCCCAACTCTTGAGCCACGATCACCTGGGTCACGTTATGACCTGCAGTCTATCTGGGTCAGATATAAACCAAGTTTAGGTGGAGTTTATTTTCGTTATGCTGACTTTTTACAGTCAGTTACAATAACTCGTACTGCGTACTAGCTAGCATGATGGAGTTTCTATACAGCTGGGCGGGTGCTATGATGTTACTGATGTTGAACTTGTTTTATCTTATTTTATTCATAAGGTTAGTTAGCAGAGTTTCCAACCGTCCCGTAAAAAACGGAATCGTCTGGTATTCAGAGAAAATATTGTGCGTTTCGTATTGAGCTGAAAAGGAACAGTTTGTCCCGTACTTCAGCTACAATGAAAAAGATACAAAGCTGGAGTTATTCTGTCTTTACGCTGTCAGCTGCCTCTTCTTCTCTCATTCTCTCCCCCTCCCTCTCCTGTTTCTACTTCAATCATGAACCTGATCAATGATCAGCTGATCGGCTTTTCTCTCTTGTTTGTTTATCACCCACTTTGCGCCAGAAAGAAGAAACCAGCGGAGGTCGCGTTAAACAACAGCAGCACGTTCAAGCTCGATCAGCTGTTGTTAGAATTTATTTAATATTCATTTCTAGTATCAGCTGATGTTTGCTGGAGCCACAGCTGTAAAAGCTGCTGGTCATGATGTCGGTTTGGTTATCTGGTGAGAGGGAAACATGAAGATGAAACCAGGAGATGTCCTTACTGAATCATCAGAGCTGAACAGGTGATGGAGAAACAGGTTTACCTTTTAGGTGACATGAATGAGTTGAAGGGAAGTTATGAACTGTTTCTGAGAAATAACACCAGGATCCTTTTCTGACAGTAGCTGACAGCTGGTAACTGTGCAGGGGCGAGTCTAGCAAAGTTTTGCCAGGGGGCCAGGTCGCGCATTAACAGGGAGAGGGGGGCACAAAGAAATACTTTCTTATTCTCATTTAAAATGTCTCGCTTTTAAAAAATAATTATCTGAATCTTACAACAAACGTTTTCATCTGATGTAAAATGTATAGAAATCCATTATTGTACATAGTAATTTTTTTTAGGGTCCCATCATAATTTCTTCAGAAGTAGCTAAGTACTGTATATGATGCCAGTATTTTCCCACATTTTCTAGATACTGTACCAGTACTGTGTGTAAAATGCCATCAAAAAGTCAATTAAGATTTATTCTTTCTCACCTGTCTTTCTGTCTCCTTTCACTTTTTAAAGGTTGCCATGTTAGAAAAAATATTTTGCCCTGCCATGCTGTTTATTGATGTGGCAAACGAATAGTTTATGAAAATATATCTAAATCTGTCATCAGTAATCAGTAATGATCAGGTCTCACCTCTAGTCTTCTCTGTCTTAATTTCAGGGTTTCACCATGTGTTGTAGATAGTTCAGGAGGTTAACTCGACCAAGCAGTTTACTTTTGGGTACTGTTTAGAATACCAGAATAGGGAGGATGGTGTAGGTTTAAGTTTATTAGACTGATACATATATACCAACAAGACAGTGTACATCACTGTGACAACAGTGTTTGTTTTCATTCAAAGGCTTTATGCTTTTTCCTATAATACCTGGTGGGCCGGTCACCAGTCAAAATGCCCGGGCCGATTTTTTGTCCCAGTCCAGCCCTGGATGTGAGCCAGGTGGGAAGGAAACCCCTTTTAACAGGAAGACACCTCTGACAGAACCAGACTCAGGGAGTGGGAGCCTTATGAAGCGCCTTGAGGCGACTTTTGTTGTGATTTGGCGCTATATAAATAAAATCGAATTGACTTGAATCTGCTGCGACTCATGAGGTGAGGGGAGGAAGACAGGACAAAGACATCGTATAGATGAGAGCAAGATATAAATAACAACCATGATAAAATGTCCAGTTTTAATAGAGAAATAAACAAAATGTTATTTCTCATGTTACTAGTTCTTAGTCTCATGTCTTGGTTCCCTCTTGTGTTGTGGTAACCTTGGTTTGGTCTCTTTGTGTCCTTCAGTCTGTCATGTTTGTTGCTTGTTTACCTTTTGTGTATATCAGGGCCCTATTTCAGGAAGCCGGTTTAGAAAACTCAGAGTGAAAAACGATACTCAGGGTTGAGTAACCCCGAACTGTCCAACTCGGAATATTCGGTTTCAGAAAGGCTGATAACAATTAGTTCAATCAACGTGGAGTTGCTTTCACCCCAAGTTAAGCGCGCGCACGAGGATACATAAAGCCCTGATTAGTGGAGCACAGATTAAGGGAGTCACCATGGAGACGGAGGGAAAGAAGGCGCGGTCAATGTATTTTACAGCGCTTGAGGCCGAAATTCTGATGGCAGTATAGGGCTTTGGAGCGTGATGTCACGGGGGTGGGCGATAACATGCAAATTTTGCGGGAAAAAAGTAACACAGCCTCAGCTGCAAAAGAAAGGGAGCATGCATGGCAAAACATAGCCGACAGAGTCAATGCGTGAGTGTTAATTTAAACATTGATCTAGGGATTTCCACCCATTTAACACGTTATTTTATTATATTTTATTTTATTTTTTATTTCATACATTTTATTTTGTGATGTGATTTGAGCGCAGGTGCAACCCAACAGGCCCCAAATGTTCCTGGCAGCAAGTAAAAATGAAATATAAAAATATAGTCCAAACAGGTAAGGTGTAATTGTATTATGAGCCATAGTGCTTGGTCTGTTTGTCCGATGTAAATCAATTGCAGTTAGAGGCTACATTAATTTCCCCTCTGTAAGCACTTATTGAAATTATCTGAGCACATTACAAGTACATATTTGCTTACTCTGTATGCTCATATGCGACCCGTTATAGCCAACAGAAAAAAAGCGGAGGCCTGAAAAACAGGTGGGGGTCCTCCTCCACCACCACTCACAGAGGCTGAGCAGTTGGCTTCCACATTTGTGATAATGTTGGGAGCATCACATATGATCTTCACAGTGCAGAGAACACAAATTAGCATCCATTACTATAATGAAATAATTTGTTAGTTTGAAATGCTACAGGGAACTATGTACCTGTACATTAATGCTGTGGAAAGACTTCCTGTTCACATAGTCTCCTTCATTTACTGAAGGAGCAATAATTGGAATGTGAGTGCCATCTATACAGCCAATCACGCCTGGGAACCGTGAGAATAAATGTAAAATTTAAGTAGTAGTTCAAGTATCACCACATCATGAATTAAGTTTTGTTCATCCTGATACCTGCAATTTTGTGGCATCCCTCTTTGATAAATCTTGTGGGTCTATGACCGGGGAACACCACAAACGAGTACAGGAGACGTTTCAGTGCAACTGTAACATTCCTGACTGCTCGACAGACGGTAGCCTTGGAAACGTGCTCAGCGTCACCAATATTATACAGAAAGCTCCCGTTTGCAAAAAACCGAAGTGCAATACAAATAATATGTACAGAACTGAGAGGATGTCCGCGATGTGTCACATGAGCAATATTAGGCCTGAGGATGTTATTCAAATAAATTATAGATTGTGCTGAAAAACGGTAACGTTCACACAGGAAATCATCAGAAAATGATAAAATGTCCGAACGTGCTCTAATCACTCTCTCCCGGCGGAGAGCTCTGCGGAGAATTTGGGCTTCAACATCTACTGGCTCGTCAAGGAAGGGACACGCCATATCTGACACTTCCTACAGTCAGGTTTCCGACAAAGAGGCGGAGAAAGTTAGGGTTAGTTGAAGTAAACCTGCTAGGGGGCAGGTTAGCTTCACGGAGTGTGTTGTCATAGTAACTCGCTCAGAATTAATCTAAACTCGCTTTGTGAAACCGAAAACCCAGAGTTTTCGTTAACTCAGGGTATACTTACTCAGATTTTGCTCTAAACCGGCTTCCTGAAATAGGGCCCAGGTTTGTGTGTCTCTACCTCAGTGTACATGCTTCCTGTTTTAATTTTGTGGTCTCTCGCCTCATGTGTGTTATGTTATGTTCAGTTCTGCTTCCCGTGCCTCATTACTTAGATTCAGTTCTGCTATGTGTTTTTTCCCCAGGTGTTTCCACTTCTCCTAATCGCCGTCTATACAGTTTCTGTCTCCCCTTGCTGATTGTCAAAATGTCTCCCAGCTTCAGTAGTCCTGTCTCCTAGTGTTGGATCCCAGTTTAGGTTTCTGTTAGTGAGAATTTTCAGTTTGCGTCTGTATGTTGTCTTACCTTTATTTTTTACTATAACTGCCTAAATAAATGGCTCGCTTTTTGTTTACTTCAGTTTGTCTCCATGTGTCTGCATTTGGGTCCTATGTTGTGCATTTTCAGCCTCATAGCTTATTTTAGATTTCACTAAAACTGAATAACAGATTCATTTTATGTAAAACATCAGTTTAAATTGAGGTCTAAAGCTGTGCATTTTTAGGTGTGTGGCCAGTTTAAGTGACAGATGGGTGAGTTTATGCATTCATGGTCCCTACTGCTTATGCTAAATGTCCAGTTCTACATTTGGTCATTGAAAATCTTAATGATCATTATAACCAAAGTCCTTTTAAAGATGTGCAGTGGTCCAATGGTACAATCTTATTTCCTCCACACCTTTTTCCCCCCTCTTTTACGCACACAAGACTTACAGAAGCAGTGTTGACAATTAAACACCGAAGCTTGGACAACATTTTAATTGCACTGCAAGAGGTAATGTCACTAAACAGCATGTAGATCTACTGAGAAAGAGCAAAATTCGGGAAAGGAGTACAATTTCAAAAGGTCTCAGTAAGAAATATTTGTTTTTCAACAGGTTTAGAAGTTGCTTTGTGGCAGCCTTTTAATATTGATGTTAGGTTTGCCTTTAAATTCAAATAAAAATAGACTTTATCTCATGCCAGCGTGTGAGAAGTAGCACAAGTGTGTGTGGATAATTCCAAATTCCTAAAAGGTCCCCTGGTATACCAGATTCCATGTGAATTGTTTTTATGATTTTGATCAGCTATAACATAAAATGGTCATTAAAATGTAATACACATACTATTTCAGTTGTGTGGCCTCTTATTCACACAGAAGGTGTAAATGGTGATATTTTTTTCATACGACCTAACTCACCGCCTGCTCACTCTTACAGCAGCCTTAATAAGAACATTTCACTTTGGAAGTGTGTTTTTTCAAACATCTGGGGTGCATGGTAAGTAAACAACATATTCATTTCTGTTTTTATCCTCCCTTTATCTGAATTCCTCTCATTCAGGACAATACAGATAAGGATATGCAACACAGATGTTGGAACACGGCATACTTGTACTTCAAGTTCTTTTTTTCGATTCAGGGCTGTTAGTTAGATACCTGAAAAAACGCTGTGGTTAACCCAAGCTTTACACATTTTACACATTTTTACACACGTAGGTAATGCCGTGGGTATGAGATTACAGAGGTTTCGGGTGCATGAGACATCAACACATGAGCTTGCTTTGGTGGTGGAGGTCAAATGATCTGAAAAATACAAATACGCAGAGAGTGAAAAAAGATGAGTGAGGTTAAGAAGAAACACTCAGAACATCCTGGGAATCCACTCAACAGACTATTATTGCAGCATAACTAAGGGATGGTTCACTGTCACGTTACCAGAATTCTAGTGTCTGGTGTCTTTACCTTACAATTTACAGCATCTAGACATTGTTGTTGTTGTAAATTAGCACAAAATAAGTAAAACTGAATTGAATTGAATCTGCAAACTGGCTTTTTTTTCTCATGACTTTTGCTTCAACAAGCCATTTAGCCATTTAGGGGCCTCAATTTGTCAGCTGCCTGAGGAAAAGCAGGCCTCTTAATTAGATACAGAAGAGGAGGAGAGCAACCTTTTAAATGAAGCTGTGCTTTCTGCAGCGTTTGTGTTTGCGGTTTCAAATATCACATACATTCACATTGTAACAGGATGCGATTTCCGCAATAAAAGCCTTGCAGACACTTTGAGCAGTTTTCAAAGCTATTAGCTGAAGAATGTCTCCAAATTATAGTGAGGACAAAGGAGACGAGTGCCAGTTTTCAAATAGAAGTCTATGTCAGACTGGAAAAGTACAACAAAAGATTCTCAACTTCTTCTGGCAGTTACCTGACTTTCTCATTGGTTATATTAGTATAACTGGGTTATGACTAACAATACTGCAGCAGTGAGAGCATCACGTATTGTAGACTTCCTTCTTAAATTACACAATCATAAGCTGTCAATGTGTTCCCGGACTTTTACAATATAAGGAAGCTTTTGTCACCAGTGTCACCAGTTATAGATGGACTTTGAAACTAAAGAAACCCTACACGGTGGTAGAGTTTGTATGTTTCCCTGACCCTGGATCGATTTCTCCAGTTTCTGCCCCACAGTGCAAAGAATGAATGGTTATTTAGTTATTTGGTGATCCTAAAATTGATTGTAAATGTGAATGTGTGCATGGGTGTTCCACTTGCGAGAGTTAGTCCTCTGACTGATTTACAACCTAGGGTTTACTCTGCTTTATATATATATATATATATATATATATATATATATATATATATATATATATATATATATATATATATACCCACTGCGCTAGACCTCCGCAGTGGGTACTGGCAGGTGGAGCTTGCTGCCGAGGCGCGGCCCAAGACTGCATTCACCATAGGGCAAGGACTGTGGCAGTTTAAGGTGATGCCTTTTGGACTATGCAATGCACCAGCCACGTTCGAAAGGTTAATGGAAAGGGTCCTCAAAGACATTCCCCGTGCCCGCTGCGTGGTCTATTTGGATGACTTGCTGACTCATGCTAAGGACTTTGAACAGGCCGTGGCCAACCTACGAGAGGTTCTGACTGCCATCCGCGGGGCCGGACTAAAGCTGAACCCAGCCAAGTGCAACCTTCTTGCTCGCCAGGTGAAGTTCCTGGGACATGTGGTGAGCGAACAGGGGGTGGCTACTGACCCCGAGAAGGTGGTTGCTGTGGGGGACTGGCCTACCCCATCGAACGTCGCCGAGCTACGAAGCTTCCTGGGGCTGGCCTCCTATTACAGGAGGTTTGTAAAAGACTTTGCCACCGTCGCTAGCCCCTTGCATCAGTTGACAAACAAGGGTCAGCGGTTTGGTTGGACGGAGGGCTGTGCAACGGCTTTCGAGCAGCTGAAAACTGCCCTTGTGAGTGCCCTGGTCTTGGCGTATCCTGACCCCAGCCAGCCTTTCCTTTTGGACACCGACGCCGGCCCGGACATTTGCTGGACTACAGTGTGGACAGTTAAGGTTGTGGGGACACTAAACCTTTTTGGGAGGGGGCTGTGTAATGACCTGGCTGGGGTTGTTAGCCAGGTGCATTCTGGGTATTGTGTTGTCTCTGTGTTTTCTATCGTTCTGCTAGTTCATATGTGTTTGATTTGCATGTTGTGTTAGTGTTATGTTAATGTAAGCCACAGTGAAGTTGATGTGTGTTCTGTGGAGGGGGGTGAATTGGCATGGTTGGCTGACACCGCAACTCTATGTGGTGGGAGCGTGATAGGGGTTCGGTGTCAGCAGTGTTACGTTGTTGTTGAAAAAGATGGTGAATAAATGCCTGTGGTGAACCACTACTGCCTCCTGCTGGATTATTCAGGGATTACCAGTCTGCTGCTGAGACGCTCGGGGTCATGCGGTGTACGAGGCACGAGCGCTCTCCATTCATTGCGAAGTTTAGCAATAGCTGCTAGCGCCCCGCTAGCCGTTTAGCTAGTGAGCAGTTTAGCCAGTCAGCTCCCCAAACCCACAGTCGTTACAATATATATGTATGTATGTATGTACCGTATTTCCCGGACTACAAAGTGCACCTGAATATTAGCCGCACAAGCTAAAATCAGGGGAAAATCCTGTTTTGTACATACATTAGCTGCACCTGACTAAAAGCCGCAGGTGTTTCAATGTTGACTTATCATATGTAAGAGAATATGCACAAAGGGAATTGTCAGGAAAGAGATGGCTGTTTGGAGACACATCACTTTTATTAATATTTTGAAAAACAAGTTATGGGTACATATTTGCATAACTTTTTAGGTATATGTACAAGTACCGGTAATTACAAGTACGAAACATGTACTGTGCTTCATAAATGAGTAACAAATGTAGTACATAACAATAACCTACAGCACACTAGAAAAATAGATTCGGACTACCTTTTAGGCTCAGGTGCAGCGACACGGCTTTAACAAGAAGAAAAGTCAGTCATTCACCACCATCTTTCTCTTCTTCCTGCGCTCTAAAACCACCAAAGTCCTCTTCTCCAGTGTCGGAAACGAGCAGGCTCAGGGTGGCTACGTCATCCACTCTCAGCTTCTCTCCTTCGTTGTCACTTTCAAAACCAAAGAAATCCTCGTTGTCAGTGTCAGAGTCGAACACCCTCAGAAGGGCCGTGGCGGTGTCCTCCTCTCCATCATGCAGCAGTCCAGCCCTTCGAAATCCGTTGGTGATCATGGATGTTTTCACACTTTTCCACGCTGTCAGAATCCACTGGTGGAGTTGAGCATAACTTGCTTTTCGCAAGTTTATCGCCGCTCATCATCCACGCCTCCCGCTGAACGCGTAGCGCTACTTTGAAGTTTGTTTTTCGCGCTACTTCGTACGGCACTACGTTGCCTGGCGGATGGACATGTGACCAGCATACCACTCTTGAACCCCGATACTGTGTGTCTGATCACATGCCCTTCCGCCAGGCAACGTAGTGCCGTACAACAGCGGAACAAACAAAACAATCCTCTTACGATATCACAAAAATCACGGACAATCCATAGAAAAGCCGCACCTGACTAAAAGCCGCAGGGTTCAAAGCTTGTGCAAAAAGTAGCGGCTTATAGCCCGACAATTACGGTATATATATATATATGTATGTACATAAGCTCAGGCATGACTTTTTTTCATTAAGTTAACAACTTGTTTTTCCTCAGAACTAATGAGGTGTGAAATTTGCATATTAAAACAATATTGTTGATTATTCATCAGCAACTTGAAATTAAGTGGGTGATTACACATGATGGGAATGCTGGTTGACTAATACCAATATTACTCATGAGGAAGTGGTTTCAGGTTCGAGTTTTTCTCGAAATGCTACACAAAGTTAAAAAAAAGGGGGCGGGATCTAAACCACAAGTTTACTGAAACCTAAAAGCAAATGTTCCTAAACATCATTCTTCCACAAAAGACACACTGTAAAAATGCAGAGTGGTGTATAACACAGTTCAGAATAATCCTTATTTATATTATATAGGCCTTGATGCAGCACCTCACCCACTTTTAGCTCTTCTCCCTCCAAGGCCACCCCTGCTTTAATCCAGTTTCCTTTTGATTCACTTTTTCTTGTAAAGCGAACAAAGGTGGGTGGGGGATTGGGGCTTCTGTGACTTATATTTCATGTTAAGCCTATGATCTCTGTTGACATTATGCAGATTCAAGAGTAGGAACAGTCTGAAACTAAGTGTGACGTAACGTGTGTCTTACAGGAATTACTTGTGGACACACTAACCGCATTACAGTGTTTGCAATTTTGGCCGTATTTAATATGAGCATAAACATGGGCTAGTAAAATAAAATCAAAGCTAATAAACACCACTTAAAGCTAATAAGTTCCAAATAAACGGAGACAGGGCTGAAAATGCAAGATCAACTGCCAAGAATCTGCCCTGCATTTTGCTACGAGCTGCCAACCAGGAAATGCAAAATGATCTTACTTCACCTGTGACAAAATAAGAACCAGGAATCTTGACAGTTTATTTTTGTCTTCGTGTTCCCACCAGAACTGAAATGAAAGCACATGGCTATAGCCTGTTCGAAAATAAGTGGTTTTTCCCCAAAACTTTAAACGGAAATTCTGGGCCTCACAGTCTTTGAACCATAGGCCACACTGTTGTTGTTTTTGCCTGTACTTTCAACCAAACACAACTTTTCCCGCACATTCAGATGTGAAAGAGGTTAGACCTCAAAAATGCTGAGTTGTTGTCATTTCCTGGTAATTACTCAGCTTGAGCTTCCTTTTAGCTTTTATCTGCTGCTGCTGCTGCTTTTGTCTCCCTATTCCACTCCGAACCTCATATCGAGGTTTCTGATTTGTGAGTCAAGCTGGCTGCCTCCTGTGCTTTAATTTCCCTCCAGCATGTGAGAAATCAGATCAGTCTTCTAGTCCTACTAGCTGTGGATCAGTATCGTTTGTAATTCTACCCACCATCCTTCGGGTAAGCCCACAGCACTACGATGCCACTATCTGGAATTAGCAATCTATAAAACACAAACACAAAGTAAACACACATGGGAGCTCCTTCCTTCCTTCCTCTGACCTAATCGAAACACAACAAGAAGAGATTATAAAATTAACCAGACAGGGTTAATTAATCAGTTTTCAATTTTGCAGAATAAACTTAGTTAAGGCTAATGTGTTCCTGATGTCTGGTCTGCTGACTAGACATTAGCCGTTTGTTGTTGGGACATTAACTAACAGAACACATGGTGGAATACAGGTAATTATAAAGGGAAATGGCATTCCTATCACGTGGAATCAACTGATGTGAGCTTTCAGTGATGACAGTGTGGGTCTGACTCATGAATTAATTTATTATTGGTTGACCTTTGTAGATCGAGGACTTGGTTGTGATGTGCCTGACTGCTAATTAGTGTGTTTCCAGTAATTAAACCATGTCTTATGTACTATCATTAAATCAAGTTGGTATACACACTGATTGCTGATGTTTTAATGGAACATTATTATATATTGTGGTTCCAAATGTCCTAAAAATGAAAGTACTGTGTTAATGGCTTGGTTCCACTGTGTTGTCTACATTGGCCACCATGGAAAAATGTATTCCCCCGGCAAACATGCTAGTGGTAGTGCGATGGCCTTCGGCTGCTTTACTGCTTTTGGATAGCTGTTTTTACTTAATAAATTAAAGCAACATTGAAAAATTGCAATTTGTCATTTATGTGGGTTAGCTCTGGCTAATATTAAAATTTGTTTAGCAATCTGAAACATTTAAGTTTGATAAATATGTCCCCCCCCCCCACCAGTGTTTCCTGTTCTGACTTGTTCAAATATTATTCACATTTTCTGGGCAGTAGCACCTCTCATTTAGGACAAAGCTGCAGCAAATCAAGTGCTCTTCTGCCAGTTTCACAATTACCCAGCTAAGAGTAAATTAGCAACACAGAATGTTGGTTAGCACTGTTACATGATGGCAAAAAGGTTCTTATTTAAATAGTTGGGGCCTTGTGTAAAGTTATTAACCCATGCTTGCATAGGTTTTGGCCCAAAGCAGGAGCGATCTTTTTCCATTTGCATTCCACAATTCATTTGGGTGCACGCTGGAATATTACCTTCAAAAGCAAACAATATTAGTTAAATGGCCTTTGGAGTGTCTAAGAATAAATTTAAATGAATAATCTCACATTTCAATATAATACAGCGTTTTTTGTCTCAAATCTGAGTCAAAGGAGCTTGCAAAGAAAAGCGTCTGGACTTCTTTAAGTTGCTTGAAGACGTTTCACCTCTCATCCGAGAAGCTTCTTCAGTTCTAAGGTCAAATGGTGGAGAGTCCCAGATATAAACCTAGTGGGAGTGTCCCCCCACAGAGGGACAAAAGGACCCCCTGATGATCCTCTAATCGCCTGAGCCAAGGTGTGAAACTGGGTGTGGGTCCCAATCAGCCAGAGTTTCGGGTGAGTTCATTGTGAAACCTGGCCCCACCTTATCATGCGAATTCCTGAGATCAGATGGCCCAGGATGTGAGTGGGCGTTAAGGCGTCTGGGAAGGGAACTCAAAACTGGATTATAGATGGCAGAGAGTTGGTGTCGTAAACCCCCGCCTCTGTTCAAAGATGGTCGCTCACAGTGGACATAAATGGCTTCTTTCACTCCTCTTTCAAACCATCTGTCCTCTTTGTCCAAAATGTGAACATTGGCATCCTCGAAAGACTGTCCTTTATCCTTAAGATGCAGATGGACTGCTGAGTCTTGTCCTGTGGAGGTGGCTCTTCTGTGTTGTGCCATGCGCTTGTGAAGTGGCTGTTTGGTCTCTCCAATGTAGAGGTCTGGGCATTCCTCGCTGCACTGTACAGCATACACCACATTGTTAAGTCTGTGTTTTGGCGTTTTGTCTTTCGGGTGAACCAGTTTTTGTCTGAGCGTGTTGCTGGGTCTGAAATGCACCGGGATGTCATGCTTGGAGAAAACTCTCCTGCCTCAAATCTGAGGCAAAGGCTCAATATATGACTTGCAGAATTTTCCAAAATATGTTAAAGATTTTTGCACTTGTTCTCAGGCTGTATTTAGTCTGCCTCAGTGGTTTCAACTTGGTTAAACAGATGTTTGAACAGGCCTCAGGGGTAGCCCAATAAAATCACTGTGGCCCCTCAATTGAATTCTATTGATACACTGTAACTATGAGTTAGATTAAACCATATAATTTGGTAATGAAAACTAGCAAACTCAATTTAGTAATTTACTTCACAGTTATTTAGTACTTCTGTAGTGATCATGGGCCTGTGCAGGTCAGACTTTTTCCCTCTCAAACAAGGGCATTCATCTCCCCGCTTTGTCCTGACCGTCTTCTGCTTTACCAGGACAGATATTTTAGCACCTTTATAACATAGCATATATGGTTGTACGTTGCATCCAAAAGTAATAGAGCTGATCATAAACAAAGCAGAAGGTCTTGGTATGTAGTTTTAGCTGCCATATTCGACTCTGTTCTCTACATCTGGAACCCATCCACATACTGCATATAAAAAGTGTGTGTGTGTGTGTGTGTGTGTGTGTGTGTGTGTGTGTGTGTGTGTGTGTGTGTGTGTGTGTGTGTGTGTGTGTGTGTGTGTGTGTGTGTGTGAAAAGTTACAAATCTGGTTGCTCAGAATACTTGGTAGATGAGATGTTTATTTACACAAGCCATAAAACACACACACAAGCTTGTGCGCTCAGTGCATTCAATTTCATGTACAGTACTTAATTACAGAAAAATCCAGGTAGGTAGCATTCAGGTTTGACATTACATTTGCTGTCTGTCACACAAGCTGATACATATCACAGGCACACTGACGCAAAGACTCACATACACACGCTCATTCTCAAAATCACAAGAGAACACATTGGCATTAGTGCACACAGAAAGAACACATTACCACTGACAGGAAGCAGTAAGTCTCTGTCGTAAACACTGAACATATTGAGCCTGAGCTAAGAATCAACAACATACCAGCAGAGGCAATAAACTGCAGATTTTAACAACACAACGGGCAATTCTCACAGTGATGCTCACTGAATCTTCTGGCCTTTACCACACATTTCTGTGAACATTTTTCCACTTTGTACTCATTTGAGCACCAAACTATTTCAATTCCTAAACCCAGTCACGTCAGTGGGAGAGTTTTCCCTTTTTTTGAGAGATAATGGCAGGAGAGCAGGCAGAAGTTTGCAGTAGCTTTATTTTATTCCCCAGGGTTCCTTTAAAAGAAAGATATTGTGTAATTCAACCACATATAACTTTTTATCCCATTGAAAGTCTGCAAAAAAACAAAGTGGAGAATACTACCCACATTTTCCAAGAAAATCAGTAGTCATCTGATTTCAGCTGATTTGCTAAAAGTGACATCACTGTTGTGTAATGGTGGGTGGCTGATCAGTAAAGCGCGTGAGCTGTGTAGGCTAACTGCAAAATGATTAATGCGGGGTACAATTCTTAAGGACCTGAAAGGAAACTTACATTGGAAACCTTTGCTTTATCAGCTGAATTTCTAAGAGGATCTTAGCTGTGAGCCCTAATTTAGAAAGATGTCTTGTTTCAACACCAGATTGTTACTGTAGGAGACCCCCCCCTACAATGTCTTAATTTTGTATGAGCAAGTCAAGTTGCCATATTAGGCTACTTCAGTTACAGTAAAGTTTTATTCAACCGTATTTCAGTCAGAACCACTATAGTCAAAAGTTATGGAAGGGGATTAGGGCTACAGGAAAAAAACAAAAAAATGGGGACGTCTTTTTTTTTTTTTTTTTTAATCTCTCAGAATTCCAACTTTTTTCTCAGAACTCTGGGGGGGGGGGACCTCCCCGCTTTTTTACCCCCAATGCCCTTATCCTCTTCTGTAAAAAGTTTTATGCATAAATTAGAAAATGTGTGTCAAGCTTCCTTTTAGCTTTTATCTGCTGCTGCTTTTGTCTCCCTATTCCACTCCGAACCTCATATCGAGGTTTCTGATTTGTGAGTCAAGCTGGCTGCCTCCTGTGCTTTAATTTCCCTCCAGCATGTGAGAAATCAGATCAGTCTTCTAGTCCTACTAGCTGTGGATCAGTATCGTTTGTAATTCTACCCACCATCCTTCGGGTAAGCCCACAGCACTACGATGCCACTATCTGGAATTAGCAATCTATAAAACACAAACACAAAGTAAACACACATGGGAGCTCCTTCCTTCCTTCCTCTGACCTAATCGAAACACAACAAGAAGAGATTATAAAATTAACCAGACAGGGTTAATTAATCAGTTTTCAATTTTGCAGAATAAACTTAGTTAAGGCTAATGTGTTCCTGATGTCTGGTCTGCTGACTAGACATTAGCCGTTTGTTGTTGGGACATTAACTAACAGAACACATGGTGGAATACAGGTAATTATAAAGGGAAATGGCATTCCTATCACGTGGAATCAACTTTTTTTTTACCCCCAATGCCCTTATCCTCTTCTGTAAAAAGTTTTATGCATAAATTAGAAAATGTGTGTCAACGTTAGATAGAAAGAACTTTGAGAAGCACAGAAAAACTGCTTGTGTGAATGAGGCAAGTTTATAACATTTAAATGGACTGTTTTTTCTCTACCTGAACACTCAAAGCACCTTTCCATTTAAAGTTACAGTCTTTCCACACTATAAAAATAGAGATAAATTCAAAGAAATCATTAAACGCCCCAAACTATGAAATTCATGTCCATGAAACTTCTGAACACAACTGTTTATGGAAAGCTAGAAGATGACCCCAAATAGGACATAGCAAACACAAATAAAACAAAAATCACATCATCGGCTTAGAAGGTGGAGTTGGGTAGAGATGAGTTGGATACATAGCAACTTTAGCCAGACTAAGACCCAATAAATGGCGTGGCGTGGTTCATATTCGCCAAACAGGTGTGTAAAAGGGTATCATCTCAAACCAGCTGATGTAGATGTAGGGCTAAAGCTCAAGACTTCAGATATTTGTCGTGTAAATATTTATAATGAAAACTTTGAGACAGGATTTATAAATGGCCACTGCATATTCTTTGTATTGTGCATAAAGATGCATTTGCACGTGTATTTAGTGAACTGCTGCCAATAACTGTTTGCCATTACAGTGATAAATACTGAATGTAATCAGCCATTTCTTTACAAATCACGCAGCTGACATAATTTAATCTACAGTATCACTTAAGGCAGAAAAGGTATGTTTATGCTATAATAGTTAACATATAAACCTACCTGGTCTGGAAAATTAACTTGATCACATTATTTTTAATTGTTTTGTCATTAATAAGACCCACTTTAAAAAGTACCCTAAGTTCATAAAGTGCATCAAAAGCATTACAATAACAGCCACGTGTCATGAGATTATTGATCCGCTTTTCCTTAACAGTTTAAGAAGCTTAAATCAAAATACATTTGCACATGAAACCTTGTTGTTAATAACATGGTAGTGTATCCTGTATACTACACACTATACATAAAAAATAAATACTGTAGCTCTCTACCTTTTTTGGTTAAAAGATAGCTTAATCTAAGACTCTGTAGGCATCCTGCCCTTTGACTTTTCTAACATCAATCTGGCAGCCTAGATTAAAGTACGAGGTTTAGACTCTCAGGGTTGATAAGAGAAGTATCAAAATACCAGTGATCAATATTTGTAACGCACTTGCACATTGTCTATGACATCACTGCCAAACTTTAGATATTTCCTTTCCCATCAGCAGCCATTTTTCTTTCATTCATAAAGAATGCAAGTCATGAGGGAGACAAAATCTCCGGAGAAGTCAGTGTGCATTTAGCTGAAATGCTAGAAGTGTATGGAAATGCCCACTAATTGGCAAGAGACGGCCCGAAACTGATAAGGCTGCTTAGAAGTTCTTATCAGCTTGATGGCATGGACCATTACCCAAAAGAAACACTGCTGTGACCCAGCAAACTTCTGCAGCTTCGGTGCTCAGGTAGGACAGCGCACAGTCTACTTTCATGTCCAGTAAACATAAATATCAAGTGATGGCAAAGCACTGCTGCAGTCACATATTTTTTACTGAATCAATTTGCTCCATGTACAGCGTTGGCCGAGACAGTTCTAGTTTGGCATTTTCTTTAGCCAGCGATGATTTAAACACAGATCCTCTCTGGTCTATCTGGGTGGACTGGCAGACAGAGGTCCAGCAAAAGTGCTGAACACCAGGGGAGAGTAGGATGAAGACCCAGGGGTCGACGATGGAGTTGACGGAGATGAAGCGGAGAGCAATCAGGTCTGAGGGATGATCATTCTCGCCATTGTAGTTGATGTACACTCGAATCTGAGGGAGGAAAGAGGAAGCAAGGAGTGAGGATAGAGAGATTATGAAGATTCCAAGGTACAATCTCAAAGCGAACATCATGAGAGAAAGACACACCACAGCTAGCATCCTGGTTCCAAATCAAACATTAAGCCTTTAATAGTAAACCATCACATAAAGACAGTTTGATATAGGGGGCTGAATTTGACTTAATTTTAATTTAATGCTGCCTGCATGTGGAAGGAGTTTGGAATCATCTTGACAGTGAACAGTGCAAAAGCTAGCCAACATCCAAAGAAGAAATTACAAGAAAGCCAATGTTGTAGAATAAAAGTGGTAAAAAAAATACTACGAATGTTCATGTTTCATGTTTTTGCATTATTGCTCTAGCTAGCAAAATCACATCCGCTTATACTAGCCCATTTATTTATTTATCTATGCAGAATCTGTGGCTCTACTATATATTGATTATTTTGATTATTGAGGAAATACTGTTGGGACATCTAAGAAACTGGAGACTTTTTCTTTGTTTCTTCCAGCGAGATTAGCATGATAGCAATCAATCCAACGGCGAAAATGTTGCTGGCGAGTGGACTAGTGCGAGTGCTGTAAATTTTTAAAAAGGTGGAGAAATGGTCTCCACTTACACAAGAGGCTGAGGATAGAAGCCCAGATCTCAACTAGATTACATAATAACCAATGATAATTTGGGCTCAGTTTATCTTACAACCTGATCTCATTATGCATAGTTTTAATTGTTTCGGTTTTAGTCTGCATAACTGATTTCTCAAAAATAAATAGCACTACAATTTATCCCTAGTAATGCGCACACAAGATATTTTTACTAACTAATGTTCTACATCAGGAAGAATATTTAAATTTCTTGCAACTCCCAAATATGGGCTCTCATGCTTATTCACTCAGTTTACAGACAAAAATAACAATAAAATGAAAGTATTCTTACATATTTCAGTTTTTTAGCTCATCCTACCAATAATTCAAGAAATCTCCACCATTTTCAAAGCACATAGATACTTCGGGCCGTTTGGATAAACAGACCAAATATTAAAAATGAAACTCCGTACTTTCTAACGTAAAAACCAAACTAAAATCACACTCTAACTACTCTTGTGGTAGTTCATGATGTACTTGTGTCCCCCCGTGTTTTAGGACAAATTTTCCTTTTTTTTTTTACGTTCCAGGATATAAAGTTCCCTCCTTTAACTTTGTTTGCATGAAAAATATTTCTCAGGCCAATCACATATCTACTGATATAGTTAACTACTTGGTTAAGGTTAGGTAATAATAAGCAGTTTGGTTAGCTGTACATGGTCTGGATAAAAATCCTCTCTAAAGAGTCTCAAACATATGATCTGCAGGTAGGAAACATGCTTCCAACTGAAGCACCTTTTAAACTCGACTGAGTTCAAATTCAGATCTTTTCCGTTTTTGTAAGCTCACCATATGATTTTCATCTGCCTCGGTCTACAACCTCCAACCTTGTTCAAAAGACAAAATCAAAGAAAGGTAGTAGAAAAATTGATGTATTATAAAGTACTTGAGCTTTTAAATACAGCTGCTTTCATTAGCACCCCTTAGGCCAAGAATGAGCATCAAATTACACTAATTAGTTCCTCCTTTGCAGCTGGAATGTCAGTGAAATCAGCCACTGCATTTATTGGCAGGAAGAAGCAGTAAATTCCCTCAGCACATAACCACAAGGTTGAGAACCAGCATGTTAATACAATCCATGGAAGCTGTGACTAGTCTGCAGGTTTAGAAATGACTGCTACTCTCTCTCGGGGATCGAGGGGAACAATATACAGTTAAAAGGATCAAATAACAACGGACAATAACCTCCTAATATTTTACATGCTCGCTGTATTCCCTAACAGTGCTTCTCTTATTCACTTCCTGTCCTCCACCCACCCTTTTCTCTTTCTCTGAAATTCTTTTTTTTATTGCTATCTGCAAGTTTTTATTTAGCGCTTTCTCTTTTGCTTTCCACTCTACATTTGTGTTAGCACCTATGAGAGCACTCAGATTATCACCTGGAAATAAGGAGTAATTTGCATGAAAAATTTGCAAGAAAAATCAGCATGTATTTCAAAAATACAAATGATGAAGGAACAATGTGAATAACCTTGGAATAAAACACAAAATGTGCCTTTTGCGTGTTCTGTTCTTTAAGTGCAAACCCCAGTGCCATTTTAAACAAAGCCAGATGGGATCATTACTCTGATCAGTGACAGCCTTCACCATGTGTGAGAAACGAGAATGCGAGGAGACAGAAGTCAGACTTTCACCGTGAGCCCACGTTTCTCTCACAGCACCAACAGGAAGCGTTGTTGTGAGTCTTTGAGGGTATTGATCAGAGAACTAATGTCATCTGTTTTAGTTTCATTTCGAAGAGCAAAATGTTACACAGCCACAGTGTATGCTGAGCAGATACTGAGTCAGAGGTGATGACATTATTAATTTTGCCCTCATGATATCGTGTTACTTATTAATGTTGGCTAGCGTTTTCACATTTTAATGCGATCACAGATAACCACATCATCTGTCCACGATTTCATATCCGCAGAAAAATGTAATATGATCTTGCCATGTGGCTGTGTGTATTTGATATCCTGACTGTGGTCTCACATTACAATCTGGACACCCAAGAGTATATACAGTATATCATTGTGTCCTTGGGAATCTCACAATCATTTTGCAAACATGAAAAACCTTAAATATTTATTCAAGCCCCACCTTCTTGAGCTACAGTCATTATTAGAGAACTGCTCAGTGATGACAGTCACAACATCAGATCTTATCAGTGAAAAGGGTAGCAGTTTTATCACTTTAAAATACACTTGGCTTGAATGCTAACGTATGACTCTACTTTGAAGGCAAACCTCCATCTTCAATGTGTGCTGCACTTGATAATTTGCACTAACATTCGGCTAGTATTTGCAGGCCAACATGAAAAACTACAGGCAGCTATGGCAATCTGCTAGGAACCAAAGCAATGACTAGGAAGTTTTTGGTGCAACTACTTCTTTGCATCCAACTTCACCCAAGCGACCGCCAAAAACCAGCGAGCGGTGGTAAAAAGTCTGATGACTCAGCCACTCAAAATTGTTGCTGCATAATAGCTGAACATGACTGACATGAAGATGCAGTCTGTCCAACAGAATCACAAACTTTTTTTCTATTAAAAAAATACAGAATAAGTTTGCATCTAAATGATGCCATCAAGTCACCATAATCATACACCCTAACTAACAGCTTTGCATGGTAAAATTAGCAGTTTTGTCAATGTCGTCTGGTGGAGTTCAAGAGTTTGACTTGTTAAGAAGCACCACCTGAAACCAGGAAAAGCACTGAAAATGTTCAACATATAACATACATTTAAACTGATATCAACACATGTAAGTTTACTTTCTTGCTAGAAGGCAATACTGCATCGTTGATGGTGTTAAAAAAGACTACTATGGGTAACATGTAATTAAAGCGGATTATCCCCAACTAAGTGAAAACAATTTACTCAGAGAATATGATAAAAATCTTTAAATGGTTCTATGGACTGAAAAAAGGCAACCCAGTTCTGGAGATATACATCATCGAATACATATTTTATTTTATGTCTCTCCAGTAAAAATAAAACCACCAAAATTTGACTCTTCATGTATTTGGAATTTAGCAAACTTACAAATTTAGTAGGGGAACAAATAATTATTTCCCCCACTGCGTTCTACTGTAGCCCAAGTAGATTTCCTTCCTCCCTCATGTCCCTGTTTACCCTCGCTGTACCAAAAGTCATGCATTTCACTGAGTTGCCTGTTGAGGCAGTGAAGAAACCTGATCTCAGTGTCTTGTACCTGCCTACAGAATTCTACATCTGGCTGCAGTTGTCTGATAGTTGATTCTCATTAACACAATTAGAAGCTGTCAAAATGTTCAGTTTTACGGCATCCTGTGATGATTACGCTCCTCATTACTGTTAAAGACATTTTTTTAAAAGTCCTGTGTATGAATAGCTTATGTTACAAAAGCACTAGAAATTTTAAGTGAGTGGATGTGTGACAATTTGAGGGATTTACATAACGATCAAACAATAACTGTTAAATTAATAATACTCCTTGAGGAACACTCTCTGAAGGGCTCTGCTTGTAAGAACACGGTTCATAAAGTGGCTTCCGCCTTGGCGTCGTCTGCTTTTTATATTGTGGCTGATATTAAGTTAAGTATAATGCACAACTTGGCAGACACTGCAGAGCTGAAGGTTATGACTCCGTATTTCAGGTCAGAGCTGAGAAGCAACAGCACACGGGATGGCACTTTAGCACATAACCGATGTCTGCAACTAAGTGCATGGCATCATATTTTGCTGGGAAAGCTACTCATTTAGCATTTGAAGAACAAAGTGACGCTTAGGAAATCAAATGTTTCTCATATGTCTACTTTGTAAACATGCTATGCTAGTCAGAAATATCATATAACAAAGTCTAACAACATAGAGGTTTTGTTTTTGGTGTTTTACTACCATCCCCTGAGCAATCATCTGTGATATTGTTACAAGTGACATTTCTAATTGCACTTGGAAAGACAGATACTCATGATCTTCTCATTACAGCCTGAATCCAAATTGCTTTCTGATGACATTACTGATAAAATCTTAAAGGTTGCTTCCAGTTACCAAGCATACTGCAAGTGAAGCTTGCTGTTTGGAATGATAACTTGACCTTAAAACATAACTTCTATTTGATGGGGGGGGGTTGGATTGTAGTCCTGGACATTTCATTATCTACTCACTATTTAAATAAAACTTAAGTATAATAATAATGACAATGTTTATGTGTTAGTCCCCGTAGGGGAATTATTCTTCTGCATTTAACCCATTCACCCAGTGAAGCAGTGGGCAGCCACCAGTGTAGGGACGGTACCTTGCTCAGGGGTACCTCAGGGTAGCTGTTCAGTGGATTTGAACCCCCAACCTTCCAATCATGGGGCAACCACTTCACCTACTGAGCTATCCCTAAATATGTGAATCAATATGTGATGGAAGAAATCATTAGGAAAAATATAGCTTGGGATCATAAATAGCTTTATAAATATCTTGGATTGATTTCTTTTTAATTTAATAATTTCGTAATTCAGAGTTGTGGCAGTGCAGAAGCCTGGCCAAGCTGTAATAAACCCTTTCACATAGGAAGTGGCATGTGCTGTGCTGCGCTCTGAAACCCAGTCTTTTCTATGGCTTGTGCCATGCAGTTTCCTGCTGTTTTGAGCAAAGCATAGCATAAGTTTGCCGGGCAGGGAGCACTTGTGGAGGCGTGGCTCAACACAAATTTCTGGCTGATCATTCAACATAGCCGTTAGTGCAGCGCATGCTGGAAAACACCCTGAAAAACTCACCAGTCTATTTTATTCATGCATCCATCCATGCATCTATCCATTCATTCTCTTCCGCTTATCATTATCGGGGATAACTTTTCAGACACAATTTCTCTGCTGTAGCTGCTTAGTGGCAAAGTGCCTAAAGATACCATTTAAGTTTTCTGATATGTAGACAAAACACTGGTTTATCCCTTGAGTTACAGTGGGGCAAAAAAGTATTTAGTCAGCCACCGATTGTGCAAGTTCCCCCACTTAAAATGATGACAGAGGTCAGTAATTTGCACCAGAGGTACACTTCAACTGTGAGAGACAGAATGTGAAAAAAAAATCCATGAATTCACATGGTAGGATTTGTAAAGAATTTATTCGTAAATTAGGGTGGAAAATAAGTATTTGGTCACCTCAAACAAGGAAAATCTCTGGCTCTCACAGACCTGTAACGTCTTCTGTAAGAAGCTTTTCTGTCCCCCACTCGTTACCTGTATGAATGGCACCTGTTTGAACTCATCGTCTGTATAAAATGGGGCAGGGATAGCTCAGTAGGTAGAGTGGTTGCCCCATGATCGGAAAGTCGGGGGTTCGATTCCCCTTAACAGCTACCCTGAGGTACCCCTGAGCAAGGTACCGTCCCTACACACTGCTCCCCGGGCGCCCAATGGCTGCCCACTGCTTCACTGAGTGAATGGGTTAAATGCAGAGAGCAATTTCCCCACGGGGCACAATAATGTACACACTTTCTTCTTAAAAGACACCTGTCCACAGCCTCAAACAGTCAGACTCCAAACTCCGCCATGGCCAAGACCAAAGAGCTTTCGAAGGACACCAGGTAAAGTATTGTAGACCTGCACCAGACTGGGAAGAGTGAATCTACAATAGGCAAGCAGCTTGGTGTGAAAAAATCAACTGTGGGAGCAATCATCAGAAAATGGAAGACATACAAGACCACTGATAATCTCCCTCGATCTGGGGCTTCATGCAAGATCTCATCCCGTGGGGTCAAAATGATCATGAGAACGGTGAGCAAAGATCCCAGAACCACACGGGGGGACCTGGTGAATGACCTGCAGAGAGCTGGGACCAAAGTAACAAAGGTCACCATCAGTAACACACTACAACGGCAGGGAATCAAATCCCGCAGTGCCAGACGTGTTCCGCTGCTGAAGCCAGTGCATGTCCAGGCCCGTCTGAAGTTTGCCAGAGAGCACATGGATGATACAGCAGAGGATTGGGAGAATGTCATGTGGTCAGATGAAACCAAAGTAGAACTTTTTGGTATAAACTCAACTCGTCGTGTTTGGAGGAAGAAGAATACTGAGTTGCATCCCAAGAACACCATACCTACTGTGACGCATGGGGGTGGAAACATCATGCTATGGGGCTGTTTTTCTGCCAAGGGGACAGGACGACTGATCCGTGTTAAGGACAGAATGAATGGGGCCATGTATCGTGAGATTTTGAGCCAAAACCTCCTTCCATCAGTGAGAACTTTGAAGATGAAACGAGGCTGGGTCTTCCAACATGACAATGATCCAAAACACACCGCCTGGGCAACAAAGGAGTGGCTCCGTAAGAAGCATTTGAAAGTCCTGGAGTGGCCTAGCCAGTCTCCAGACCTCAACCCCATAGAAAATCTGTGGCGGGAGTTGAAAGTCCGTGTTGCTCGGCGACAGCCCCAAAACATCACTGCTCTCGAGAAGATCTGCATGGAAGAATGGGCCAAAATACCAGCTACTGTGTGTGCAAACCTGGTAAAGACCTATAGTAAACGTTTGACCTCTGTTATTGCCAACAAAGGTTATGTTACAAAGTATTGAGTTGTATTTTTGTTATTGACCAAATACTTATTTTCCACCCTGATTTACGAATAAATTCTTTACAAATCCTACCATGTGGATTCATGGATTTTTTTTTTCACATTCTGTCTCTCACAGTTGAAGTGTACCTCTGGTGCAAATTACTGACCTCTGTCATCATTTTAGGTGGGGGAACCTGCACAATCGGTGGCTGACTAAATACTTTTTTGCCCCACTGTAGGTAGTTTTGTATGCTTGAATGATTCATAGGCCAGTGTTACGTGGCTTAACAAAAAAAAAAAAATCAAAAACAAGACAAGACGAAAAAAAAAGTTAAAAAAGGAAAGATGTGAATATTTTAGCAAGCCCCTGTACACAAACTGAAGTGCATCATCTTTGGCTTTAAAATAGGCAGCAGCTTCACAAAGGCACTACAGAAATTCCTGTCTACACATTGGCATCAAAGCAACCGATAATCTACTGCAATGTTTATGAGTATTGCATTTCCACCACGTGTCCACAGAGAAACAGTTACATTTGCATATGTATCAGACTTCACACAATAAACAGTATCGGCTGTGGGTGACATTTTGATACACATCTGATAAGACAGCAGTTTTTCAGCAACCAGGCTAAAAAAAAACAAAACAAAAAACAGTTTTATCTTTCAATCAGTACTCGAGATCAGATAAGCTGAAAAGAGATGCATATACATGAGTTGCATATCAGTCAAACCGCTAAGCCAGTACTTCGCTTTCCTTTTGTAAATAGCTAAACATTGTCTCTAATTTTGTATAAGTGGAACGTGGTTTGTGTTCTAGGGGGTCTGAAATAGTGGTAGTGTAGTATTAAGGTAATGTGACACAGTGTGAACCTAATAACAAGTACTCTAACCAAAATATCACTATTACCAAAGTGTATAAAGGATATAAAGTGTCAAAAAAGACTAGCCTGTAAGCCTGCATGACCAACAATGTAGCACAAAAACTGCAGTGACCTAATCAGGCCGGTCACAAATAGTAGACAAGGGATGTTAAACATGTGGTCTGGCGGGCAGAACCAGACAGCTAAGAGTCAGTTCAGTGAAGGGTCTTGCAATTGTGAAAATTGTAGGCATTGAAGTAAAAAAAATGTATTTATTTATTTATTTTGTCTACGGAAGGAGGCGTTGACCATTCCTATTGGTCCCCACTCCCTGCTGTAATTAAGTGGGAGAAGGGACATATTTAGGGATGGGGAGAAAAGGACCCCAGTGCCCATCTGACCCCACCACAGAGAAAAAAACTACACCCGCCCTAACATTCAGTCAACTCCCAGACTACATAAGACAATAAACAACAAGGTTAAGTCCATCCTCCACCTCTGGTAGATTCATCCACCTGTAGAGTGGTCTCCTCAAAAGAAGAGACAAAAAAAACTGAATTGGCCATGAATGGCTCCTACGGATTCAGTTCAGCCCAAACAAACTGATGAACAAAGGTCATTTGCAGAACAACACTCCATTGTCACTTACCACTAGTGGTAGTGTACAGATGATAAAGGTAACGGTCATGACGACCATCATGGTCAGATGCTCCACCTCCTCTGACATGGACAGAAGCTTGCGCTCACTGTTGGATCTCATTGTGGACATCACTGTGCCATTTCTCCTCCGGCGCTGGTACATCCTATACAGCTGGTACACCACAAAGGCGTTACACACTACAATGGCCACCACGAGCACCAGCATAAAAGTGGCATACAGAATGGCATAGGCTTTGTTCTGTGGTTTCACTGCATTCATGTCAATGAAGCACCATGTGCCCGGGCAGTATTGTACATATCTCCCAAATCCAGCAAAAGGGAGGAGACAGAATATTATGCACAACAAAAACACCAGCAATATTGTGATGTATGCACACTTCTTGGTGACATGCCGGCTGTACAGGTAGGGGTACCCAATGGCAAAGCATCTTTCTAGTGCTGTAGAGAAGAGGAGCAACATGGTAGCCAGGCTGAAGAAGGTCATACTGGCACCAAAGTACGAACACAAGCCGCAAGTTTTAGGCCTCATACCAATCAGGGTTAAGTTGCGCGAGTATGAAAGCAGCACTAATGGGCTGACCAAACAGGTTCCAGTCAAGTCCGTAACCACCAATGATGTGATGAGGATGTGGAACAAGCTGCGCTGCCATGTGCCTCCACTCCTTACGTTCCTGCGTCGCCGTATTTCCAAGATCACCAGGGCAGCTACGTTTCCAAAGATGCCTATAGCAAACATGGAGGCGCTGACCAGGGGGTTCACAGGAGGGTTAATGTGGTGCTTGAAGTGGCATGTATCGTTGTCTACATCTATCCTTGAGCAGTTGCTTTCACCCATCCTGTTAAACCAAAAATAGGAAAAGAGATCTGTGAGACATAGTCTTGACAACAATTTTTTTTTTCACTATTATTAGCTTGATCAAAATGATTGGTGAAAAATGTCTTAACAAAATACAACTCAATTGATATAAGTACTTTTAACAGAGTTCCAAATAACACTAGCAAAATTGTATATGGGAATTATTATCACACTATCAGTATGTATTATTTACTTTTAAGAAAACAGAAAGAACTAGACTCCGCAATGCCTTTCTTTCACTGTACCACCGTGGCCCTCATCAGCATACAAAAGTACAAAGAACCAACCATGTTTAGTATGAGCCAATGCCACGGTGACAGTATATACAGTCTGGTACAACAACTTTGCAACAAATTATTAAGACCTAGAAAGATGGTGCTCAACAAATTCAGTTAGATTAAAATAACTAAATAAAGATACACTTTTGTATGTAACATGTTACAAAGTTACAAAGTAACGTGATTACAAAGTAACGTGATTACAAAGTAACGTGATTACAAAGTAACGCTTGACTGTAATCATATTAGAGTTTTCTATAATGCAGTAAAGTAAATTACTGTACCAACTGCATTATAAGGCTAACACAACTTCAGCTCTTTGCAAGCACCTGCACAGACAGCATGCAAACACAAATCTAGCCAAGAACCCAGAGTGATGATAAAGCCGAGTCCATGATGACTCCAGCACAGTAACCAGGCCCCGAATTTCCACAGTGATGGGCCATCAGCCTGCAGCCTCCATTTCTACCTGTTTTTGTTTCTAAAATAGAATTACTGGCGATTCTACTTTAATGTTTAGGCTGGTTTTCATCTTTGTTTGGCTTTGTGTTTATAAGTAAAATGTAATTATGTTTTACAGAGTAACGAGAAAGTAATATGCCAAGCAGTCAAATTACTTTCTCCGGCATCTAATTTCATTCCATAGTGCATTCTTTTAAGTCGAGTAAAGAGGAATGTGTAATGCAAGTGTAATACATTGCAAGAAAGGCACTTTCATACACATATTATGTAAAGAACTCAAGAGATTGGGTCTCCAGAGCTATGTAGCCCTAAAAAGACCACTTATCAGTGAAGCTAACCAGAAGAAAGGCTTCAATTTGATAGAGAGTGAAAATATTGGTCTCTACACCAGTAGAAAAAAAGTCACATAGTCTAATGAGCCCAGTTTTACCCTGTTCCAACTTTTCCATGAATTCATTTCTTTCTTCCCTGATTCTGTGGCTATATCCCGAAAGCTACATACTATCCTTTTAAATTGTGAAAGAGTTGTTCGGGGGGCTCAAGACATCATTTTCACATACTGTGGCCACCACTGACTCCGGACCTTCACATCATTCAGAATCTTTAGGAAGTCCATGTGTGTCCATGTGACATCATAAAAGCTAAAGTCAGGTCAACGATATAATAGAGTGTATGATGACAAATAAAATGAAAGGGCATGATAGATTCCCCTCCAGAGAAAAACAAACATGCTACATAACTCAACTACGCCCAGTCATAGTCATCTTTCATGTTTGCAGTTGCTCATGTGTTTTGTGGGTGAAACCAAACTGCTGGCAGTTGAAGACAAACTCAAGTCTGTGCAAAGGAAAAACTAGAGGCCTACAAATCTCTTATCCAGGACTTTTAATACAAAGATTTGTTGATTTATGGGTGTAATGTAAATGATAAAATACTGTCTTTAACAACGGAGCAATATCATAAAATATACTGAACTAACAGAAGTAATGCATGCAGCTCCAGCAGGTGCCTCAAACTCTGTGTCACAGTTGTGGCTTAATAAGACAAGAAAAAAGAAATCATGTTTTCGTGTACTAAACAACTCGACAACTGCATTAAAACTGTTGGTTTTAATGTTCATTTTAACATAATGAGGGAACATGAACCTCAACACATGATCTTCACTGCAAAGCAAATTGAATTCTGACTCAGCTTTAGGGAATGCTCTAAGCGCTAAGTTCCAGCAGTTTCAAAATGACTTTCATTTGTTTAACTTCCGCTCACTGGTCCAAGAAAATCCAGTGTTGGCTGCCAAGAATGTTTACTGGTGTCATTTAAATTCACACCATTTTGACTGAAGCCAATAACGCTGATAACACATGGCGCACACTTGATGTTTGTAGGACTTTGTCTGACCTTACTGACCGCACGCATGCTGTGCGCAAAGGAAGATCCCCCCCCTCCCATTTCTCCTTTTTTACATTTGCAAAAATTCCACTAGTATATCTTTTGGAATTGTGAAACCCAAAGTTGTTCCTCTTTTTCCTCAGCAGTTAAGAGATATCAGCTGACAGGCAGAAAATCAGAAAGTGTATCTCAAGGTTTCACACAGTTACTTTTACAACGGCTGTGCTGATTTTTCAAAGTCTACGTCTGCATACTAATATTGCACATTTGCGCCGTTTGCATGACTTTCTGTGGGTGTGATTGCCTTCACTTCCACTGGATGTGTAACAGGCTCACTTGCTGTGACTGATTACGCCCGCTGTTACTTTGGGCTTCAGATGCTCCTGAACTGATTAAACAGCTACAAAAACAACGTCGGGAGTCTGAAAGATGTGACCAGGTTTTGGTTCTTGGATGAAGTTCTTTGCAGATTTTTCATGACGTCAGTTTTTGACAGCTATTTAAAAAATTCTGGAAAAATGTGACTTTATTAATTAACACGCTTTAATGAAAACAAACAAGCCGGCTTCCGTTTAATTTAATATCGATGACTTCTTGTAAACAAGACACGGCGGTTTGCTGTCTGGTTTCAAAGTATTTATTTGACGAAGGCTTTCAGTTACATCATTCACACTCAAGAAAACAACGCGACTGTCCCTCACAGAAGCAACACACATCCAAAAAAATTAAGTTCTCACCTGCTTTTTGACTTTCCTTCACTAGTGTAGAAGTTTGTCGTTTATCAATGTCCCAGTCGAGTCGCAATGCAGGTAAAAACACAAGAAAATACCCACCGTATATTCCCTCTTCTTTCACTTACGGCGCCGCTCTGGATTCAAGGTAAGTTGGTGCGAGAGCGAGGCGCGCGCTGCTGTGAGAGTCAGGCATGAGTGGACCCGGGTAAAGGGAATCGTGCGGTGACGTCACACCCAAAAGGTCCACCCACGCAGTGAATGCGTGCCCGTGCAAGCCTTACCTTAAAAATACTGTTAAATAGCGCTCACTGTGAGTTCAGCTGCAGAACAGTCTTTGTTCAGTTTGTCTGTCAGACTGCAGTCACGTGACGGGGATGATACTTCCCTGTTTAAACAAGTCATGTAGCTTCACTTTGGTAAGAATGACAACCGATCACTCCTAAGTTAAAGAAAGTACCACAGAAGCGAATTATCTACATTGTTTGTAACATTATATGTCTTTATTTTTGGAAATGCTGCATTATACTAACAAATAGGTTATTTAATGAAGAAGGGGTTTCACACTAGCCTTCAACTGGCTTACAATGTTTTTAGAAACAAGGCCACTCTCCAGATTGTACACAAGACTTTTAAATGCGACAAGCAGCTATTTTGGGGGAACTATTGTAAAAAAAATTTTTTAAACAAACAGCTGTAGCACTAATGTGAAGTAATTATATAAAAATGTAATCTGCTCCCTTTCTTTCTGAAGTCCCTAAAGCAATATTACATGGCATTATTATTCATGGTGAGTTTCCAACACTAAAAACAAAAAGAAAAGTTATAGCATGGACTGTTTCCTGTCTGATAAAATGACGTGTGTGTGTGTGTGTGTGTGTGTGTGTGTGTGTGTGTGTGTGTGTGTGTCTCCTGCTTTTATCTCGAATGTACAATTAGGAGATTCAAAGAAAGATGTCTGTTTTCTCATATGTAGGGTTTGTGTATTCTTTTGGGGTTTGTTTTTTTCTTCAAATTAATGTACATTTGAGGTGAGTTTCCCAAGAAGATGAATAAAAGTGTTTGTCCCGTATGAATCAGCATAAAAAAAACCAAACAAACCAAACAAAAAAACTGTAGAAAAATTCCATGCCAATATCAATACATCACTTGATAAAACAGATAGAAGAAGAAAACAGAATAAATGCCAAACAAGATCCAATAATGTGCCTTTATTGGAACATGTTGCCATCGTTGGACATTGTAAGATTAAGCTCAATGGGGATTTCAGGTCAGTGAGTGACTTCTTTACCATTTACCTTTTTTCTTTTTCTTTCTTTTCTTTTTTCTTTTACAATTCGTCTCCTCTGGTTTGAAAAGCCTTGTAATCAGCTAATGTCTAAAGCACACGTGCAACCACAGAATTGTATCACATATAATCTCCTGCCCAACACCTCAAATTCTAAATGTTATTTACAGTTTTCACAGCTCACACACAGAAATTTCACACACCCTTCCTTCCTGCCTGGTCTTTCTTCCTTTTTTAAAAACTCTTTCTATCTCTCGCTCTCTTTCATATTGCAGATCTTGGAGCTTCCACTTTTATTTCCTGTAATACCTTTCGCTTCCCTTACAGCTTGTCTGCTCCCATTTTGTTTCCTTTCCTTTCTTTTTCCTACCTTTCCTCTGTCAGCACCTTTTCCATTATGTCCTTTTTCTTGTCATTTCCCCGTCCTTCTACTTTTTGCCCTTTTACAGTTGATTTCATGCTTTCTTTGATCACCTAACCATTACAAATTAAAAGACTCAATCACAATTTTCAGCTTATAGATACAAAACCTACAAAACCAGATTTTTCAAGTAACAGCCCCACCCGTGAGTCGATATTGATCCAAGCAAAGGATTTATAAATAGCGATCATTGTTGTCTGTCTTTGCTCTTTATTTAGAACCATTTCAATTATTGATCAAGGTCTTGATCCACAAAGTCTATGTCCTGCTGCTCTGGTAAACAGCCTTTGTTGGGAGTTTGGCATCAGTCAAAGTGCTGACAGCTGCTGTACAAATTGTTAGTGTCTCGTGATTTCTTTTCTGCACAAACACACACAAGCCCCACTGCTGTCAACAGGATACAACTGTATGTGTGTGCTTTGCTGTAGCCTGCTAATGGTCTGTGTTTGAATCATTGATGAGTTCATCGATTTGTTTTTCTTTTTTTTAGTGAATATTGACTTTCACAGCTGAAGCATAAAGAACTGACATCCTGTAATTACACACTGAAACAGTGAAAAGCAAAACGGAAGATGAACACATCAAACCTTCTAATCACACTATGGGAAATGCACTTTGTTATATATGTGTATTTATTTTATGGCACACGGTCGTCCAATTATAAATATGGGATATGATTGCATGTGGGTCTTCCTTTATTACATGATAGACAGACGGTTTAAAATATCTGTGTGTGTGTGTGTGTGTGTGTGTGTGTGTGTGTGTGTGTGTGTGTGTGTGTGTGTGTGTGTGTGTGTGTGTGTGCGCAAAGTAAACCACAAATCAGACAGCAAAATCACACAGAATAGACGACCCACACTGTGTGGAATTTAATCTCTCTGCTTTGTCTTTGTCTCCACCTACTGGTTTCTGTGTGTAAGTGCAAGCTCGGATTTCCTGTCTGAAGAAAAGCTCGCTGATACAGGTATGTACAGTAGGAAATACTCCTCACTTGTGTCCCATCACTTCACAACACGTTTGCGGTTGTTTTTAGGTCTCGTTTAACTTAAAGGAGAAAGTGTTCATTTTTTGGCAATCAGTTCTGCACACAGTAACCTCAATGTCAAGAATCTACCTGTATGAACTTCCCTTGGCTGTTGGACAGGGGCATTTTCAGGGTTTTTGAAATGAAAAGTGGACAAGTGGAGACAAAACAAGAAGTGGCAGACCTAAAAAGGACAAACAGTGTGAAAGTCATGTTGTTAATAAACAGGAAATTATTCAGCAAAAACCTGACCCGGGACCTGATCCTTATGTTGGTCTCAGTGGAAGGCTGGCTGTCACAAGGCCATTCTTTAAGAAGGGAAAAGTCTGAGGTATGCTAAATTACACAAACCTGACTAATATCATACAAAGTAACAGGTTATATGTTATTACTGATTTGTAAATATTATCATCTGGTTGTTACACTGTTTTATTGTTAACAATAACTCTAAAGCGTGTAAATGATGGTCTTTAAAGTGGAGTGGTTTGTGTCCACATGAGGAGTTCCAGAGAGAGAGAGAGAGAGCTGAGAGGCTATAGCTGGGACACCAAGACAATTCTAAGAAAGGGGAGAAGAGAAACTGGTAAGTACAAAGAGTAATTTAGCATGACACTACAAGTCTGTATGCTAGCTGTTGATGAGGTAACGCAGAGCAGATATGCCAGTTATGTCAGCTCATGCTCCAGCAGTGCAGCTTGGAGGCCGTGTCTCACAGGAACAGTAAGCCTGTCACTCACACACATCAGCACACAACAGGGTGATGGGGGAGAGTGAGAAAAGGGATGGTAAATCACACTGGTGGGATCGCAAAAAAAATCTTATTATTAAGTTGTTTTTTCTCTTGAATCTTTGATTGATTGGTGCCTAAGATACATTTCCCAAAACAATTCATATATGCAGCAAAATACTACAGATAATTGGATACTACGGATACCTTTAACAGTGTCTAAACCAGAGTGGTCAAAATGTTCGGTACCGTCAGAATCACAAAGTGAATATTTCTCCATGGGAGACGTAACCTCTGCTTTTGTCAAATGCTGATTTCAGGGTTTTGCATTCTACTACTGGCATGAATTATCTGCAGAGGACCCAAGGGCAGAACAAAAAAAACAGATTCAAACAAAAAAAAATGACCATTTATTTGGGTAAACAAAGTAGTACACTTTACAAATGGGTGGCTGTAGCTCAGGTGGCAGAGCAGGTCAGCCACTAATCAGAAGGTCGGTGGTTTGATCCCAGGCTGCATCCTGGCTGCATGCCAAATATCCTTGGGCAAGATACTAACCCCGTGTTTACCTACTGGTGGTGGTCAGAGGGCCCGGTGGCGCCTGTGTCCGGCAGCCTCGCCTCTGTCAGTGCGCCCCAGGGCAGCTGTGGCTACAATGTAGCTTGCTATCGCCAGTGTATGAATGTGTGTGTGAATGGGTGGATGACTGAATGTAGTGTAAAGTGCTTTGGGGTCCTATGGACTAGAAAAGCGCTATACAAATGCAGGCCATTTACCATAAGCTCAAAAATGAAAATCTTCCCATCACTGAACAGAACAAAGCATATGGACCATCTGTACTACAACTATGGAAATAAAGCATAGGCTGTGTACAATAATATACCGCTCACAAAAATGAAAGGAACACTTTTTAATCAGAGTATAGCATCAAGTCAGTTAAACTCCTGGGATCTTGGTTAGTTAGGTAGCAGATGGGGTTGTTAGTCAGTTTCAGCTGATTTGGTGAAATTAACAACAGGGTCAGTAGAGGAGCTAGGCTAGAGAATCTTTTCCCCTCGTAGTCTTTTATCTGACTGTTTTTCACTTGTTTTGCATTTGGCCAGGTTCTGTGTCACTACTGGTAACATGAAGCCATACCTGGACCCTACAGAGGTTGCACTGGCAATCCAATTCCAGATGGCTTGGTGTGTCTCCTAGTCCGGTGTCAATGCATGGAGGAGATTCCAGGAGACAGAAAGTTACCCCAGATGCTACCCAGTTACTAATCAGCAGGACCAGTATCTGCTCCTTTGTGGAACTGCCAGCGCTGCAAAATGACCTCCAGCAGTCCACTGGCATGAATGTCTTTCTCTAAACAATTAGAGACAGGTTTCATGGTGGTGGCCTGAGGGTCTGATATCCTGTAGTGGGACCCGTGTTCACTGCCTGGCACCATGGAGCTCAGTTGTCATTTGCCATAGAATAGCAGAGCTGACTGGCGCCTGGTGCTCTGTGCTTTTTGCAGATGAGAACACATTCCAACCATGAATACATGTGACCGATATGAAAGAGTCTGCAGAACTTGTGGAAAACATTTTGCTGCTGTTACATTCAGCTTGACAAGTTTGGTGGTGAAGGGATGTGCAGACCTTTTCCGGCTAGGCAATGGCACCCTGACTGTCATGAGGTGAAGGGTTTAAAATCCTTGGACCCACTGTCAGACCTGGTGCAGTGGGTCTTGGGTTCCTTCTGGTGCACGGCATTGCCCAGAGTATGCAGGCAGTTCTTGAAGGATCTGGAACTGATCTAGGAACTGATACTACTTACTGGTTCCCAAGCTTGTCTGAACTAAATCCATTAGAACACCTCTGGGATATTATGTCTCGGTCCATCTGATGCTGCCAGGTTGCCCCTCAGATTGTCCAGATCTGGAAGGAGTTCCCCAAGTACACCATACACCACAAACTAAACACACTCTCACTCACTGAAGCACAATTTGCACAATAATTAGATGCAGAACATTGACCACAGATGCCAAAAGTTGAAGCGATAGAAGCCAGAACCCACAAAAACAGAGAGAGACTTAAATTCAACACTAATATGTAGAAACAATATGTGAGACATGTCTGCTTTATATTTTGGTAATCATTGTAATATTGTGAAACAACCACTTGAGATTAAAGGTCCAAGTTCCAGTTCCTGCACCAGTTGTTTTCAATTTTTTTGATGTGGTGTGCTCTGAATGCCCAGTATTTTCTTCATTTGATTGCATGCATGATCAGATAAAACGATGTGGTTTGAAGCACATCAAAACACAGCTGTTTTGATGTGTTTGTGAGATTTTGCAAGAGTGTTTTTGTAAATGTAGGGTGGAAACTTTCAAGAGAAGCAATGGGCTGTGACCTGCCCAGCCTGTCCAGTCCTAAATGGATGGATTCAAAAAACGTTTCTTAGCAATTGCTGAAAATTGTAAATGACTGTTTTCAAACTCAATTTAGCTGGGGCATGGTGCATATTCTGCAGTATGCCTTTGCAGACACCAGGTGGCAAACAAGACAACACAATGAGTTTTTAGGGCTTCTTGCATGGTTCTGGGTTTTCAGTAAGTAGTCTCTGAAATGCTCATACATTGGACGTGGTGTAAATTGTCTGTAAGTGTGTGTCTGAATTTGTACACCCTATAAAAAGCACAAAAGAATTGTTTATGTTATAACCGTACTACTTTTTCTTACTTAGTCGGCTAAGAAAAGTTCGTAATAATTTTATTTTTTGATTTTAAGTGACACCCTCTAAGGCAGAGGTGTCAAACATAAGGTCTGGGAGTCCAAAGTTGGCCCGCAAAGACTCTAGTCTAGCCCACTGGATGGCTTTTCCAAAAATGTGATAAAGTGCATAAAATTTCAGACTTATCGCTGTATTTCCACAAGTTTTACAGCTGGTTCTACTGATAAAGATTACCATCACTACCATTGCCATTCATGTTGTCTGTACCTCAGACAACTGGACGTAGCACTATAAGCTTTATTTATTTCCTTGTTTTTAGCATTTTGCCTAATCGTACAGCCCATCCAAGAAGCAGATGTGGATTGTCAGGTGATCATACAGGTATATACTTAGAAACAAAGGGTGCAAAACCAAGAGTGCTAACTCCTTATTGTTCCATCTAATATCTCATCTCATCCAAAAAAACTGACAAAGAAAAAAACGAAGAAAAAAAAAAGATCTATATACAATATATAAAGTGTGAACCTAACATACTGAATCATTACCTGATGTGTCGGAATTTTATGTTTTCCTTTACATAACGATATTTCCATTACGAATAAATGCAGAAAAGTCACATATTTGTTAAGAAAACTTTACAAGAATTCAGGAAGTAAGTTAAAAGTTTCCCAGGGAAGTCCTCCAGATCCCCTCACTTAATGTGTCCTCCTCGAAAACCTCAAATTAAACCTACAAACTATTTAAGAAAACATGTTTCTCACTTTGTTTGTTTTTTTAAATGACACCACATGTCTTTTCAGTGTTGTGAAACAGATAGAGTTACATCCGGATTAAAAATGCTCTATTTGTCTTTTCTTTAATACGAGCCAGATGTTACCTCCAGCCCCGGCCTGCTGTCACTCACCCCGCCTTTGACCAATCACAGTGGGCATAAACTCCTCCTTCCCTCCCCGTGGAGTTTGCGGGGGCTCGGTGGAGAGGAGGAGTGAGTAAAGATCTCTTTCTGAGTCCAGCTGTGCTTCTCTCCTGCTGCTCCCTCTCATAGCGCAGCGCTGCTCGATCACTCAGGCTGTGCAATGGAGAGATGGGCGATGCTGGCCGCGTGCGTGTTGCTGTGCTGCAGCTGCACTATGGTTACTGCCATCCAGAGGGCTGACATGTTTCCTTACGGCACTTTAAATGGAGATTCGGTGTTGAGAGAGGGCGACGATGAGACGTCCAAAGTGCTGTCCCTTCCCAGACCCTTGTACTTCTTCAACTCCCCTTTCTCCCAGCTATATGTAAGTACGACTTCATTACTATTCATTTGCACTCAGTCGAGGTTGTCTATTTTGTGAGCACCTAAAAAGATTCGCTGAAGTTCCCGCTTCACGTGTCTCAGGTGATATTTGCAGCTGTTGAATAATCTGCGCAGGAGAGTTGTGCTGCTGTTTCCCCTCTGCTAAATGGAGCGATTCATTCACGGCTGAATAAAAAAAAGAGATGGACAGCAGAGGAGATTGGGTTTATTATCATGTGTACTCTTTTTTTCATGAAGGACCAATGTTTGAATAGGATTTCAACAAACTGCGCTCCTAATATTTAAATCCAAATCTCTCAGCAACTTCACTTTTATATTCAGCAGATGTCAACAGATGCAAATAAATTAACTCTTTTTCTTTTACCATAACTGCTGTAGGAGCATCCGGTATAAGTAGAAGTGTTGCTCAGTCAAATGTACTTAATGCTTTAAAAGTAAAAGTAATTATTGCCCAGAGTGCCTCCTGTCAGAGCCTGCAAAGTAGCCATGCTGCAAAGTAGGAGTGAACCAATGGGTTCAAAGGAAAAAAGCCACTTAAAGCTTCTACTTAACTATTTTCTAACTGACTATTATTTGATAGCTTGCAGATCTGGGAAAATAACTCAAAATATAACCAAGAAATAAATGATGTTGTATTGTTCTTGTTTGAGATCAACAACGTTTCTTAGATCCAAAGAAAGTGGTAAACTGTTATTATCCTCACTTAAAACTTGAACTAAGTCTCAGCAATGCACTTCTACAACACCATGGGCTGGTATGTGATAAATAGAGATTATGTTGAACTGTGACTCATGCAAGCTATCCAAGGAGAATCAAAGATTTCAGGATAGATAGATAGATAGATAGATAGATAGATAGATAGATAGATAGATAGATAGATAGATAGATAGATAGATAGATAGATAGATAGATAGATAGATAGGTTTAAGTGGTAGCAACATTGCACTGATTAATACTGTCACATGTGAGAATGCTCATTATGCAACATGGCCACTTTAATAATCAGGAATACCAATATTAATGCTTTGATGTGTACATCACTTTAACACACAGCTGGGTGGGGCTTCTGTGCTCACAGTCAAAGGTTTGGGCTCTCAATGACCATATTAGGGATAGTCCCTCTGACTGATGTCATACAGAGCCAAGAGTAGAAAAAACTGATCTTTTGACTCACGGGGATCTATCTACAGCCTTGTAAAAATCTCCTTCTAAAATGTTGTGAAGTAGCATCAAATGGAAATATTGAATTGCTTGAGTACAGCTGTGGCTGCATGTGGTCAGAACTTTTCTAAATCTTGATCAGAAAAATTTGGGAGGGCACCCCGAGGTTGTTCCAGTGGTTTTTGAGGAAAATAGGGGTTCATTATGTGGTTCCTGGAGTCCATGAAGGGGTTCTAGTGGTTTACAAGGGCGAATGGGTTCATTAGGAGGTTTGTTGGGTTCGTGATAGTATTCCAAATATTCCAAACTAAAGCTTTCCCTCCCTTTAGGTGGCCACCAATGGCATCATATCAGCCCAGGACTTGCCAATGGAGAAGCAATACGTTGATGACGGATTCCCCACAGACTTCCCTGTGGTGGCTCCATTCCTGGCTGACATTGACACAAGCGGAGGGCGAGGACAGATTTACTACAGGGTGACTGAAATACCCAGTGTGCTCAACAGAGTCGCACAGGTGTGTAATGATTACAGTTTTAGTGTTGAAAACTCATAAGATGCTATAAAACACTAGAGAAAAAAATACCTGTTGAACTTTAATTAACTACAGATTTGGTTTGTCTCAATCCATCAGCTCAGTGTTTGTCTTTCATTCCCTTATTTCATGTGTCGTCCTTTCCCTTCCTCCCTCATTCGTTCATTCATCTCCTCGCCTAGGAAGTACACCGGGGGTTCCCAGATGCAAATTTCACACCCACACACGCTGTAGTGGCAACGTGGGAAAATGTCCCGGCATACGAAGAACAAACTCGACCCCCTAGCCCTCCAAACAAGGTAAGATGTTTTAAAGGAAGAGACACCAGTAGCTCCAGGGCCTCCCTGTATGGAGGAGTTCTGTTTTATCATCATGTAAACAGCCCACATACCCCACACTAGTATGTTTTGGTTCTTGTGTGACACTTAATCCCAAATTCCTGGCTGTTGTGCATGACTTGTAATCACCCTAAGGTTGGGGAGATTATTTGTAATCCCTCTTCCCCAAATTTGCCTCTTAACCTTTTTAAAGGGTCAAAGATCATCTTTAAGAGTCATCAAAGTGTCCCCCGCCCAATTATCAAAAAAGTGAGTTGCAACCCCTTAATTCCCTGGCCAGAGCTCTTCCCCACTCAATAGTGCCTTTTAAGTGGACAGAAACCGGATTTAGATATTTGGGGGTTTTTATTTCCTCTTCTATACATAAAATGATGAGGGAGAATTTTCTATCCCTACTAGAAAATGTTGGGAAAGATTGTGACCGTTGGACTTCTCTACCATTGTCAGTGGCAGGGAGAGTTAACCTGATAAAGATGAGTGTCCTCCCAAAATTCTTGTATCTTTTTCAACATGTCCCGATTTTTCTTACCAAGGCATTTTTTGACAAGTTAGAAAAGATTCTGTTACATTTCATATGGGGAGGGAAACAAGCTAGAATTTGCAAGTCTATTCTTCAGTCCTCTAAAAGTGATGGTGGTCTTGGTTTGCCCAATTTTAGACACTACTATTGGGCAGCTAACATACAAAAACTTTTACAATGGGTTCATAACGACCCCCCTGTAACAGCCTGGGTACAAATGGAAACTGCATCTAGCTGTTACTCATTATCATCAATACTCAGCTCACCACTCCCTTTTTCTCCAACCCTTGTTGGGGATAATCTAATAGCTAAGGAAACAGTAACTATTTGGCGACAGTTCAGAAAATACTTCGGGCTACTTGGACCGTCTTTGCTAACACCTTTATCAAAAATTTTTAATTTTGCACCTTCAAACACTGATGCGGCCTTTAGTAGTTGGAAAGATAACGGACTTAGGACTGTTAAGGACTTGTATAGTCAGGACACCTTTCTATCTTTTGCTGACCTATCGTCCAAATACGACCTGCCTAACTCCAACTTTTTTCGCTATCTTCAGGCTAGAAATTTTGTAAAAACGCAGTTCCCTCACTTTCCCAATCGGCCTCCAGAAACAAATCTGGATATCATCCTGCAGACGAACCCTCATCAAAACAGACTGATATCAGCCTTGTATAAAATACTAGATGCTTTGGTCCCCAAATCCATTTCTCATATTAAGCTGAGATGGGAGGAAGAGCTTCAGACAACCCTGCCAGAACAGCAGTGGGATCGTGCTTTGAAATTGATTCACTCGTCTTCAATTTGTGCTCGTCATGCTTTGATTCAGTGTAAGGTGGTCTATAAAGTACACTATACAAACGCAAAATTATCTAAAATCTATCCAACCATCAGTGATGCCTGTAGCAGATGTGGACTATCGCCTGCCAACCATGTCCACATGTTTTGGTCATGTTCGAAACTGAGTGCATTTTGGAGGAATATATTCGACACACTTAGCCAAGCATATGGCCAGACTGTCCTTCCTAACCCACTCTCTGCAATTTTTGGCATTCCTCCTGACTTGAACTTATCTGGTCCCCTCAAACAGGCCCTAGCCTTTACCACTTTACTGGCCCGGAGGCTTATTCTGTTGAAGTGGAAGCTTCCCCACCCCCCAACTCATGACCATTGGGTGAGAGATGTACTCTTTAACTTAAAGCTGGAAAAACTTAGATTCTCTCTAAAAGGTTCTATTAGGGAATTTAATAAAATCTGGAAATCATTTCTCTTGCTGGTCGACACTATTATTTTACTTCCTGAGTCTGCAGTGAACTGAGCGAAGCTACATTATAATGTTTTTTTTTTTTTTTTTTTTTTTTTTTTTTAAATCTTATTTATACCTTATCTATTTGTTTTTCCTTTTGTTTTGCTTGGTCCTTTCTCTGTTATTTGTTTTCTCTGTTTTTGTTTTGTTTGTTTTTGTTTGTCTGTTTGGTTACGGGGCGGGGGGAGGGGGGGGAGTTGTGGTTGTTGTTGTTTTTTGGGGGTTATGCTTGTTATGTGTATGGGTCCTGAGGTGTTGGTTTTTTTTTTTTGGTTTTTTTTTTGTTTTTCTTTTCTAAATTTATTTTTTGGGTTTTTGTGTGTGTGTGTGTGTGTGTGTGTGTGTGTGTGTGTGTGTGTGTGTGTGTGTGTGTGTGTGTGTGTGGGCAGAAACTGGTTTTCTGCAGTGTTTTGTCTATTGTAGACCTGGTAGGGGGAGAATTTGGGTTGGGGGGTTGGAGGGTATAATGGACATACCACTGTTCTGAAATCAAGATGGACTTAGCTGTTGCTAACTTTGTGTCCCCCGCCCTCTTTATCCTCTCCAGTTCACACACCAGTAGACACAAACATGTATTGACCATTGTTGCCCTCCGCCACTAATGGTTTTCCTCGTGTTTCACTCTTTAAATCCTTTTTTGTCTTTCCGTTTTGTGTAATCTAGGATAATTGTGCCATTTTTTAAATGCTGTATTTGCCATTTAAAGTATTGGTCGCTGATAGTTCCTGTTTGCTGTGTAACCACGACCGTAATGACAGCTATCACTAAAGCATGATGATTCTCAGGAATGGTCAATATCAAATCAGTGGAGTCTAAGAATTCCTGCCTCTCGTGTGGGTGCAGAAGCAGTGCAGTCATAATGCAGCTCAGCAGTGACCCTTGCATGAGACCTTTCCTGCCACCTACATGCTCATGTCTTTTAAAGTGTAACAAAGTGTAGTGACACTAGCAGGGTTTAAATTATGGTGTATCCGTCAGACATTTGTATCGGTTTTCTTTCATATTAATGTCAATATTAATACTTTCTAAAATCTTGTCCAAGCAAATGATTCAGAACTTAAAGAGCTGTATTAAGAAGAGTTAACAGGAGAAGCATTGGTTGCTTTGTTACAGTCCAACTTTGGGAGAGACTCCAAGTAAAGCCAGACCTACTATTGATCAAACAAACAGCTCCTTGATGTTCTTGGTGTGCAGAATTTGGGGTGAAGAGGAATAAAGGGAGTGGTAGGTTTAAGGAAAAACACCAGGGGATCTTTCTTTCTGTCAGCCCTCCTCGTCTCTGTTTGTTCTTTTTGTTGCTCTCACGGTCTGCTTTCTTTTAGGCTTGTTTCTTCCTCCTTGAATGTTTAAAAAATTATCATAGAGTAGTCTAATGGCTACTGCAACATTAACCCTCTTAACTGCTTTCTCTGGAACTGATCGGGATTTACAAGCCCCCAAGTGGACAAGGGCTTTTTCTCCGAGCCCCAAAATTGGAATTTTGTCTTAGCTCAGTTCTTGACAACATGCTAATTAGAGGATGGAGCGTACCTCCTAAAGTACAAGAAGTGACGTGTTTTGCTATTTAAGCGCTCCGTGCTGCTCATCAGATTGGAGCGCTCTCTTAGTTGCTTGAGTGGGTCTCTCTTTAGACTGATAGCATCTTCCTTTGAAGTGATTAGCCAGAGGAGCTGGGTGGTGTGTGTTGAGGGCAGATTGGTTTGTGTGTGACCTGAAGTGTGTGATTGTTGGGGTGGGTACTGGGGGGTGTTGGGATGCTGTTTCAGGGGGAGGGGGCAGAATGTGTGGCGTCTGGAGATGAAATAACAGGAAAACAGAAGACAGAGAATTAAAGCGAAAGAGTGAAGGCTCACACTTCTAATAAGCTGAGCTGTGTTTTCGATGAAATTAGCCTTAGAGATGCTATTATCAAAATTGGACAGAAATTGCTTGACTTAAAATACACACCCATACATCAACTAGCAGGGTGCTCTGTTAGCTAATTACCGCAGTCATTTCGCTAAAGACTGCTTTCAGTGTTTAGATCTTTTAAGAAGTGTTGACTTTACTTTGAGCGATTATCAGTAACACTAAGCAGCCCGAAGTTGGAAAAATATCTCATCCAAAGAAGCACTAGAGTTATCTTGATGTTAAAAGAGCAGGTTGACATTTCACACATACTCACTGTCTTGTCACGAATTAGATAAAAAAGATGACTATCTTAGCTTAACGCAGAGGCCAGATGAAAGGTAAACAGCTAGCCAGGCTCTGCAAGTTACAACAGCTACAGATTCACAAGCTAACTAATTGCATGTTATAACTTGCTTGTTCATCAAAGCAAAACTTGATAACTTCAGTTCCTTGTGTCCTACTGGCATGTTTCATAGCATAAAGGCAAACAATCAGAAACGCCTGTGTGTCCCTTGAAGTGAGCATTCTCTCTGAGGTGATAAGTGGAGGCAAACCGCAGGTTTATCAGTTCATCTGTCAGATGTCTGTATTTATATTTAATATTAATATATTGTAGGGGTGGGGAAAATGTTGTAATACCGTATAGTATTGCAGTACTTTGCTTGGGGGTATTATATCAATATAGGAACACCAAATATCAATATTTTATCAAATACATTTAAAAAACTCTGGGAATACTACAAGCAAAGTGGCTCATCTCATGCACCACCATCCTGAGATAACGTTAGCCAAGCAAACTTACATTAAATCATCTATATTAAAAAAAAAACAAAAAAACAACAACAAACATTCGACACTGGACACACTCTAATTCAGAGCAAGCTAAGTGCCCGGTCATGCGATTGAAAATAGGACAACAGTCTTTGGACAGACTGCAATTACTCTCAGAGAGAGTCAAAGTTTTGCACATAACTTCTGTCTAATGTATAAATGCAGCAAAAATTTTCTGGCACAACTTCACCTGCTTCCAAGGTGCATGGAGAGGATCAATGAGTTTTTATGAACTACACCTCCTTTTTTTTATCAGTTAAATTACTCTCACATGAGTAATGTTTATTCAATTAATCTTATTATTTTAGCCAAAGAAGAAGTAACGTTTTAGACATCTCATCTTAAGTCTACAATTTAAGTCTAAATTTTAGAGATTTTACATTTTAGAGACATTTTTTTTTTTAAACCTGTGTGTATATAGCATCCACCTTTTGCATTTCATGCATGTGTTATTTTCAGACATATGGGGGTTATGTCACCCCCCCCTCCTCCTCATCAGTAATGATCTAGTCCGGTATTTACTTTTTTTCTGTTTCCTGTCTTGTATTTAAGCAATTTTTTACAATGTTTTACTATGACCCTGATGAAGGCCACAAGCTGAAAGGCGTTGGTCAATTATTAAAGTTGTTCATCTTCCCTCAAGTGTTGCTGGAGTTCCTGCTTAATGTATAAATGCAGACAGATTACCAACATGTTGTCATCACGCTTAGGTCTTTGTCACTCGACTCAAGTCGATTGTGGTGATGGACATGGGGGGGGGGGGAACATGGTTGAACAACAACCATGTTCTCAATGAACCCAAAAAACTCATTAATATCAAAGCTGAATGTTCTTGGAAGTAGTTTTTAGTTTGTTTTTAGTTTTAGCTATTTTAGGGGGATGTCTGTGTGTGCAGGTGACTATTACTGTGCATAATTATTAGGCAACTTAACAAAAAACAAATATATACCCATTTCAATTATTTATTTTTACCAGTGAAACCAATATAACATCTCCACATACACAAATATACATTTCTGACATTCAAAAACAAAACAAAAACAAATCAGCGACCAATATAGCCACCTTTCTTTGCAAGGACACTCAAAAGCCTGCCATCCATGGATTCTGTCAGTGTTTTGATCTGTTCACCATTAACATTGCGTGCAGCAGCAACCACAGCCTCCCAGACACTGTTCAGAGAGGTGTACTGTTTTCCCTCCTTGTAAATCTCACATTTGATGATGGACCACAGGTTCTCAATGGGGTTCAGATCAGGTGAACAAGGTGGCCATGTCATTAGTTCTTCTTCTTTTATACCCTTTCTTGCCAGCCACGCTGTGGAGTACTTGGACGCGTGTGATGGAGCATTGTCCTGCATGAAAATCATGTTTTTCTTGAAGGATGCAGACTTCTTCCTGTACCACTGCTTGAAGAAGGTGTCTTCCAGAAACTGGCAGTAGGACTGGGAGTTGAGCTTGACTCCATCCTCAACCCGAAAAGGTCCCACAAGCTCATCTTTGATGATACCAGCCCAAACCAGTACTCCACCTCCACTTTGCTCGGCGTCTGAGTTGGACTGGAGCTCTCTGCCCTTTACCAATCCAGCCACGGGCCCATCCATCTGGCCCATCAAGACTCACTCTCATTTCATCAGTCCATAAAACCTTAGAAAAACCAGTCTTGAGATATTTCTTGGCCCAGTCTTGACGTTTCAGCTTGTGTGTCTTGTTCAGTGGTGGTCGTCTTTCAGCCTTTCTTACCTTGGCCATGTCTCTGAGTATTGCACACCTTGTGCTTTTGGGCACTCCAGTGATGTTGCAGCTCTGAAATATGGCCAAACTGGTGGCAAGTGGCATCTTGGCAGCTGCACGCTTGACTTTTCTCAGTTCATGGGCAGTTATTTTGCACCTTGGTTTTTCCACACGCTTCTTGCGACCCTGTTGACTATTTTGAATAAAACGCTTGATTGTTCAATGATCACGCTTCAGAAGCTTTGCAATTTTGAGACTGCTGCATCCCTCTGCAAGATATCTCATTATTTTTGACTTTTCTGAGCCTGTCAAGTCCTTCTTTTGACCCATTTTGCCAAAGGAAAGGAAGTTGCCTAATAATTATGCACACCTGATATAGGGTGTTGATGTCATTAGACCACACCCCTTCTCATTACAGCGATGCACATCCCCTAATATGCTTAATTGGTAGTAGGCTTTCGAGCCTATACAGCTTGGAGTAAGACAACATGCATGAAGAGGATGATGTGGACAAAATACTCATTTGCCCAATAATTCTGCACTCCCTGTAGATGATGATCTCATTTTCATATTCCTACAGAACAGGTGGTTTGCTGACAGAAAATGTAATAGTTAAATGTGAATTTCTGTCTACGTAAACAGCTACAGATATGTCATTTTCAATGATTTATCCCTGTTAATTGCTGGATTATCAGAAACAGATTGCACATAATTGAGAACCTGACCCCATTTAATTGCAGACTGTCTGCAGACTGACTCCATCCTATGGCAACATTTGGCCAAGTTTATTGACAGCGTTGGTATGCTTGTCAATCTGAATTTGCAGCAAAAAATAAGTGAGGTAACTTTATCTTGTTATATAAGATAGATACTGACAAAGTTTAACTTTGAAGACATAATTTATGGTTAACAAAAGGTGATAAATCTTAATTTATATATTATTACAGTACTTAATATATTGCAAAATATTAAAAAATTGATTCTGTTTTTCACAGGTTTTGGAGTGCCTTAAACCTGTGCTCTTGCTAATGATTGGCATGAGGGGAATCATTTGGTCATAAAAACAAAATCTAGGTGTATAATAGAAGTCAGTAGCAAAATGATTCTCGGCTCCCCTGACCTATTATCTCATTACCTGATGAATTTATGATGATGTGATTGTCCAGTGTCCCTCTGTTTCTAAGCTAGATCCGTCTCTCACCCATACGGAGGATGGCAATAATGCTCAACAGCTGGACTTACAAACCAATAAGTGCCATCCATCATTTTGTATAGTTATATATGGTTTTACTCAGCTTCAGTTCAAGATGTAGTTCACAAGCATTATGTAGATCAACTCAGATAGTGCGTGATGCCATATGTAACATGACTGTCTTTCAAAGTGACAACACAGTCATTTCTTAGCAATCGTCCTGGCCTTTTAAGAGGAAACATGAAGAAGATTTGATCTTAGAATATATCTTTGCATGTTTTCTGGTTTTATAAATCTGTCCTCTGCATTTGCTATATGTGGAAAAAGAAAGGTATTGCCAGCTGAACTGTCTTGTTACTGTACCACAATAGGAGGTGCTGTTGCCATCGGTGTTATTTGTTATTTCTGGTGGCTCCTTGCAGTGACACAGGAGGCATCCCCCTGAAATATGTTCATCCCGGTCCAAAGCAGACTGACTGAACTTCAAGTTTTAGAAGATGTTACTCTGCTTTTACGCCCTGAGAAAGATTCTGCTTATTAGTGGACAAAAAGTAAGGGGAAAAATGAGTTTGCCTTAGTGTACTGCTCTGTGATGTCCAAAAAATGACTCATGATGACTTGGGACATCGCTTTAGTAATTATAAGTACACATTCATAGCTGTCTGGTTTGTAGTTACGTAATAGATTCATGTTCGCAAACCTTTGAGGATCTAAGAAAAGCAGCTATGGTTAACCACCATTTGCTCTTGATTTTAAAAAAAGCTTTTGAAAAGCTTTCAAAAGCCCCAAAGCTGGACAGATTTTTTTCAGCTATAAACAGCTGAAGGTAAAAAAAAAAAAAAAAGTCACAAAAAAATAAAATTAGTGTAGAGATTTTCATATGACAACAGTAAGATACTGACAGGAGTGTTGGGCTGTAGTCAGTATGTGTGTATGTGTGTGTGCCAGTTCCCACGCTGCAGGCAGTTCCGTTTGTAGCACTCTGGTGAGGCTGGCAACTGGGCTGCAGCTGCTGTCTGCCTCACTTTGCCTGCTTGGAGCTGTGCGGCCGACGAGATAAAACACCAGCAACTAACAAACAAGTGAAGTCCATTTATCCCGAACTCGTTTCCCTGGGATGTTCCAGGCAAAGCAGACTGGGTTCCAGCTTTAAATATCTGTGACATGATTCAGAACATCCGCTACAGTGTGTTGAGTCATTTATTTAAAAGCCAGATGAGACGGAAAATCAACGAAACTGTCTTCAGTTTAATTTATGTGAGGTAAAGTAGACTCAACTATCTCAAGGCAGTAAACCACACTACTAATAAATAAGTAAATAGTAAACAATCCCAAAGTAAGATAAACTATGTTGAGTAAACTGAGAGAGTCCTAAAATTAATTCTACACAACAGTTTGATATATGTTTGCGGCTGCTGTCGTTTATTCAAAGCCTTGTTAACGTAGTGTCAAGAAAAGAGTGTATATAAAAGATGGATACAGCCAGTGTGTTTACACAGCCCTGTGGATTCATGAATTCTAAGTTTGTAGTTTGGTAATCAGTCTTGACCATGCATGACCATATTTGTATGAGATGTTGTCATACACGTAGTTTAGTGTAATGTTGTATGGCATGCTAATTTTGGCAAGAAATATCCTAGAAAGCAAAGTTAACTTAGTGGAAAAACTGAGGAAGCAACTCACTAAAGTGATTTTTAGTACAACTGAATGCTGAAAGCGATGACATTTTAAAGTGGCCGTTTAACAACATTAAACATGAATAGATTTTGATAGGGTGAGTGATATGAATATTATCATATCAGATAGTTTTTAGAAATAGGGAAACAGTTTTTGTACCAGGCTGTAAGAAAATAAGTTAGGCGTTTGGATTGACTCCTTTTAGCTTCTTTTTCATTGCTACTTGGCATCAGCTAAGCAAACTTTTGCAAAAATAACTTCTTGGCTGTAAATAATTGGATCTATATTGCAGTATATGTAAAATGTTGTTTAGATTAGGGCTGATGAGGAATATTTCTTGCTTACATGATCTGTGTATACAGAATAAAGCTTATTAAATAGTATTATAGTATCAAGTCTGTATGCTAAGCAAAGCTAATCATAGCTAACTATCTAAGCTAGTTCTAGCTTCATATTTAGAGTGCAAACTTAAAAGTGATATCAATATTTTAATTTTAATTCTATTCCTTTAAAAGTAAAACACCAAAAGAAGGGAGATTGTTATGAATCATCATCATATGCAATCACATAAATCATTGGGCCACTCAAAATGCAACAAATGACACTTCATAGGCTGCCATTGAGAGACAAAAATGATGAAGAAAACAAAACTTGACACAGGTTTCAGTCTTCTTTCTCTTCTGTTTTGTCCTGTTTGTTGTACCTGGTCTCATTCCCTCTTCTTTTTACCTTCTCTGTCTCCTCAGTCCCGATTTGTCATAGCGAACAGCCGCCTCTCTCTGAGCCTGGTTCTGCAGGTGGTTGCTTAATGTTAAAGGGGAGTTCTTCCTTCCCACCATCGTGATCACCTGATATGTTGGGCGTATCTCTTGAATATTGTAGGCTTGTTTCCTTACAGTGCAGTAAAAATCACTTTGTGACAGCGGTTGTAGAAAACTGGTCCCATGATAATAAAACATAATTGACTTTAATGTGATTTATACACAGGTCTAAAAGGCAAGTTCATGTAAGTGCTTATCACCTTTCTAAATAAACTTCCGGTATTTTTCTTTAGAGGTGTTTTCAGACTCTCTCACCCCCTGCTGTGAAGCAGACAGGCCTAGCAGATGGATGATGTTACCACCTAAACCTTAAAACAGTCAGCATGGCCCCCAAAAGAAACATTTGTTGGTCCCAGAGACAATTAAACGTCTGTGCCTGCGTCTGCTTGCAGCAAAGAGTGTGAGGAAACGCTTTAAAAAGGTGTGACACAACGCCTGTAGGGAGTCTGAGTGTTGTATATGTGTGTGTGTGTGTGTGTGTGTGTGTGTGTGTGTGTGTGTGTGTGTGTGTGTGTGTGTGTGTGTGTGGGGAGCGGGGGACCTCTCACATGCATACTGAGCTACAGAGTCTAAACGTCTTTGATGTGTGTTGGCTGCAATTTGTTGTTCTCCAGCTGTGAGACTTCTTTACACACTTGGGGAGACAGACAAACACATGAGTACAAAGACAGAGACGGGATGGGGACCAGCACAGAGGACCTTACAGGACTGAGGCTACGTCCACACTAGCCTGGATAGATTTGAAAACGGTGTTTTCACAGAGTTGTGCATCCACATTGAAACGCCCGAAAACGCTTACATTCCAGTACTGCGCATGCGTGAAACGCAAGGAGATTCAACCTGCCTCATTTCTGTCTGCCGTTTATTTACTTTCCGGTTCTTTGAAACATCGCGGCAAAATGTTGAGGAAAAGTTTTTTAAATGGACTAACAATGACGTGGAGTTGCTGCTGTGAGTAACACAAAAGTACAAAGTTGCAAAAGCGAGTGAGAGTTAAAGAATTTGAAGAAAAGCTATCTGAAGCATGTACAAACTGATATTAATCTTTAATATCGCTGTCAAAATTGAGAGTAAACAAAACAACTGCTGTACAATGCCCTCCGCTATCTTAGTTTAATTGGTCACATGACTGCATCATATGACTAATATGCATCATCGTTTTCTAAAGTCTCCGTTTTCGCTGTCCACACTGCATTTGAAGCACCGTCTTCAAATGTATGCGTTTTCGAGAGCGTTTTCAAAACGCTGTGTTTTCCTCCGTCTCAGTGTGGACGGGAGGCCAAAACTGGGAGAAAACGATGCGTTTTCAAACGAAAACGCATTAGTTCAGCATTTTATGAATGGATTTATTTGTTGTGAAAATGAGATCATCATCTATACCCCCCCCCCCATGTCCATCACCACACTCTATCTCTACAGGCTGGAACAGGCTGGTGTTTGCTCGAACACTTGGGAAAGATTAAATATTCTCAGCTACTTTCAGTTGCTCCCCAAAGTCGTGTTTTAACTTCTTTTATCTGTGTTTTTAGCAACACTTATAGTTCAGGAGTAAATCACATCGACTTGAGGGGTTATTAGGTTTCATACGGTTGTAGTTTACAACAATATTGCAGTGGATAGTACCTATCAAAGTAACATCCACATGGATGTCAGGCCCAAGCTTTCCTAGCACTCACCTTATCGTAAAGACATGATCAGCGTTATTCACCTTACCTGTCACTGTTTTTAATGTTGTGGCTGATTGGTGTATGTTACATGTAGACAGAGAAAAAACAAACAAACTTCCTTTTGCTTTTCTCAACTTAACCTTACATTTTGGTTGATCTGATATCCTCGTGTTGGTGTTGTTCCCAGATCATCATACTAAATGTTGTTCCAGGATCAACATTGCAAGTGACCAATCAGAATGTTGTGACGTCATACTTTTGCAACTTCGGGAAAAACCGGCGTAAAACAAAAAACTGTACTAAAGCTGCGTGAAACCGCCTCTGTCCGCCGATCAACGGACCCTGACCCTAACCGTAACCCTTTAATAAACGGTAAGCAGAATTGATATTGTCCTTGCAACATTGGAATTTCATAAATGCACGAATGGCTTGGCGCGCAAAAGAATAACGTCACAACAATGCGATTGGTCACTTGCAATGTTGAACCTGGAACAACATTTTCATGATGGTCTGGGAACAACACCAACACGAGGATATCAGATCATCCTTACAATTTTAGTGCTCCTTTTGCTTCTCGCTGTGTCCTTCATTTCTCCTCCTCCTGCTCCCAAGAAAGCAGCAACAAAAACAGGAGAGACATCTAGTTGGAGTATCAGAATCCCCCCCCCCCCTTCCCCCCCAAAAAAAGGTACACATCACGTCATGTTGCTCCAGCGTCTTCTCCTCCTTCCCTGAAAACACAAGCCCCCCTCCTCACTAACTGCGCAGAGCCCAGAGGCTCCGAAATCCCTCCCGCCCACAAACAGCAAGAGCATTTAAAGATGTTGATGTAAACAAGGTGGGGGACACACACATGCATTCACATGAGATTAATATAGGTGGAGGAACATCTGTAGGTGTGTGTGTGTGTGTGTGTGTGTGTGTGTGTGTGTGTGTGTGTGTGTGTGTGTGTGTGTGTGCCCTCCATGGCCCCTGGCTAACACATTGTAGCTGGTCTCTGGTTTGCATGTTGTAAAGTCATCCTGAAAGATGTTGAGACACACAGGAAGACAGCTGTGGAGATCAACATCTGGGCTGGGGGCTGAGAGTATGAGGTGTGTGTATATCTGTTGCTTTCTTTTTATGTGTGAGTCTACGGATAATTGGATTTTGTTCCAAAGGAAAACAACATGGGATCACTCACAGTGTCTCCTTCATTCACTAAATCTGTGTTTGTTCAACTGTGGTTGAGCAGTGGGCTTGGCCTCCCCCATACGTGTAGGAGATAAGTTCTTCAAGTCACAGTCTCCCGTGTAAATGGAATTCCCTCATTCGTCAGTCCATGCAGACTTCATTCAATTCAGCTTAGTTTGTGTAAAGTGAGATGAGATGAGATGAGATTAAGTAGTCGTTTTGGTGACCGCAAGGCGTGGGGGGTGTGAAAGGTGAGAAGTCTAAACATGGGACCCAGCAGATGAGAGAAGAAGGGCAGGCTACACAGGGAGGAGGAGAGGGTAGGTGCAGGAGAGGTGTGAAGTTTAAACATGAGGAGTAAGTGTAAAAATAATGAATAATCGGAGGGAGGTTAAGCTGAGCAGGACACACTGGAGGTGATTTTATAGATGTGTAAAAACTGGATTCAACACTATGTTAATCAGAAAAACATAAATATGTAGTGTAGTTTGCTTCCAGTGAGCCAGACTTTCTCATTTTATTTTTAATTTTTGGGTTAAGTAACTTAACCTGCAAATAGTTCAAGCATAAAAAAGGGAAAGGGGAAAACAAGGCTCAAGCGATGAACTGATTTAAACTGTACTTTAGATACTTTCTTATCAGTAGCCTTTCACAAAAACTTTTGTTTCCATTTATTTAGTTCAATCGATGAAAGATTGCAAATATAGAACAGTCTCACAGGCATACAATACAATAGAATACAACAGTGAAGTTTATAACCATCTGTAAACACGTTGGAGGTTTTGTCATGGTTAGGAGCTGCATGTCAGCCAATGGCGTTGGGGACCTTGTCATATCTGTTTAGATGTTCCAGATTTGATCCACCTGGAAAGTGTTTGATTGACGCCACACAAGCCCCTTTTCCATTAGTAGCTACTCAGATCGGTTTGACATGGATCGACTGGTTTTCCATTACAATTTAGTACCTCTTGATGGACGTGGTTGTCGTCATAGCAACGCGTCTGAGTGTCCCACAATGTAATCAATATGCAACACAAAACCAACAATAAAAGTGGACTTCGAGGCAAGATTATACCTGCTGCTCGGGGTAACACGGCGTTGTTCAGCCTTGTTGCTAGGTTTCAAAAATGTGGTTTTGATTTTCCTGAACGACACGCTCTCATGACTCATGGAATGACACCACAGACTAGCCAATCGGTGGCATGCAGTGTGATGATGTCACATTTTAGTACCTGCTCAGATCACTTGGAACCCTGGCTGAGCAGGTTAGGGTTATTTTTTCTTGCTGCCCATGTTGTAATCCGCTTTTGCCTCCACAGGTCAATACGTTCCAGGCTGTTATTGGTTATGATGAGACAGACTCATATGTCCTCTTCCTCTACCCTGAAGGCGGTCTGAACTTCTTTGGCACACTGCCTAAGGTAAGCAAACAAGAGTTAAGTCATCACTGTTACAGCTGTAGGGCAAAATGTACACGAGCAAAATGAACCATTGTATTTATATCACTATTTTTATCACTTCACATAGCCACTGCTGCTTTAGGTGCATAAAGGGGTCAACATAACACCTGACCAGGGTTATGTTAGTATCTGTGTGCACGTTTTGGTTGCTCAGATTTTACATATTATTTTGTTCCTTAATGACTATTGAATTATTCTATATAGTTCCTAATTTTTGTTATTGTTAGTATTTGTTGCTAAATATTTGACAAATTATTTTATTTTATTTTATTTTATTTTATTTGAGAACATGGTTATTATGTTGTTCTGTTTTTTGTTTGTTTTTGTTTTTTTTTTATTTTTCTAGGAGTCGTATAATGTTGAGATAGAGCTTCCAGCAAGAGTTGGCTTCAGCAGAGGAGAAATTCCAAATATATTAACTTCCCGAAATGAAGGCCCTTACTACAGTGTCACCAGTAATGAGCAGAGTGTTAAAAACCTCTACCAGTAAGTAAAAAAGGTTAAACCATAAATTTCTTTGCAGCCAACAGTTTAACCTTAGAATTAGATGTACGCAAATAATGACTTGTTCTATGATCAGAATCGAAACAAGTAACAAGATGCATACACACACAGTAATCGCTAAAACAAATACTGGTAAATAAATGTGTATGTAGTAAGAGCTTGCTAATGACAGTGCATGTATAGCACAATAAGGGGCAGATAGCTAATAATTACAGGTTGTAAATGTCAAGCTAAAATTAGTGACTCAAAAAAAGATGTTCACATTCATTGTTATGTGCCTTGCCTTATGTCCTTTGTTGAACCTTTTCTTCAAATGCTGTTGCAGGAGAAGCTTAGGACATTTATAACAACAGAAAATGTTTTTTTGTGGTGCACATAATTATTTACATCCTTCTGTGAATGTCTGATTTCTTCTGCTCTAGGTTTGGTAACAGTGGAATTCCAGGCCTTTGGCTTTTCCACACTGGAAACCGTTATTCCTTTGACAACATTGTACCTGCATCCATTAAAGGTCCTGTTTCTACTCCACCAACTGTAGGATATGACTCCCATATGGTAATTTTGTTATTTGCTTGATTTAGCTTTTGGAAGATAACAATATATCTTCTTGAAATATACTGTAGTGCATCAAAAATCTACATTTTCTGCCTTATTTGCTTGCTTATTATGCACCAGTCTACTGCTTTGTACAGTGTTGTCGGCCACAATTTTTTCTCCCCAAATGACCTCTAACAAGAAAGCCTAATTTCTGCTATTGAGTACATCAGAAATTTCAACTTTCATAAATCATTCCAGATTATGCTAAATTGCAAAAGGCTTAGCCATGTCTTTAGTAAAACCTCTGTAACTTTGTGAAAAACAGAAAAGTTTGCTTTTCAATTTCTACTATAGAAATGTAATTTTTTTATGACTACAGTTAAAAACAAAACAATTAAAAAACAATTAAAAAAAAACAAATAACACAAAACTGGAAGTCAGAGCAATGAGCTACCAGAACTTTTACTTTAATTTTATTTCTTACAATTTAAGTCCAAAGAGCCGTGCTGACAGATTTCTGTTATTGGCACATGTAGAAAAACAGTTAAATATGTAACTTCTTTACAGAATGGGGAGTTTCAGTCATCCGGACCGCTTAAGATCAAAGTGGGTTGCACGTAGCCCGCCATGTAAAATGAGTTTGACACACCTGCTGTAGAGCATCTCTGCCATCATGGGCTTCCCAACACACACAGTCAGACACAACGTTCTTGCTATGCTGCTTTCTTTATTCATTCAGTGTTATCTCTAACGCTTTTTTAACAGTGACATGTCCACTCAATTTTATCAGCTCTAGTAGCTCTTCTGGCTGCTAGTCCAAGTGATTGCTATACACACCTTGGTCCCAGCGAGCTACTGCATAAATAGAAGAGACATAATGAGACAATTGCTGACAGCTGTGCCAGCCAGCCCAAAGAGCCCTCTGCTCCAGCTCTCCCGGCGCTGAGCCAAAACCACACCCCGCCACCAAATACCCCAATCGCCCAACCTGGGATGCGGAGCCATCCGGCCTAAACTTCCTTTGCCCACAGAAGAGGAAATCAGCCACAACCATCTATACCTCAAAAGCCTTTGGATCATCGTGAATTTGAAAGGCTGTCAAGCTAGATATCGTTGGATGATCTGGGTGTTGGCATCCTTCGTGCAATGGAGCCAGCAAAACATTGCCCGAACATAGGGTGAATCAGCATATCAGGAGATAACAGTGGAGGGCTTCAACTGCCTACAGAATTGCCAGACATTCTTTATCTGCTGTGCTGTATTTAGTCTTGCGCTCTGACAGCTTACAACCGATGTATACCTCAGTCGAATCCCCTCACCTACAAACACAAAACGGCCACCTGCCCTCAGGGAGAAGTTAGGACTATGGAGCATGGTTATCCCCAGAGAGTTTATTTTACCCAGTCAAATGGAATTTAAAGCTTCCTTGGCACTGCTCTGTCAATGGACCAGGTCTGACTCACACTTTCGGGTGAGGTTGGTCAGGGGACTAGTTAGCTCTGCAAAGTTCATGATGAACCCATTCAGCTCCAAGAACCACCTAACAGCATCTGCTCTCTGGGCTTGTGTGAGATGGTCGTCACGAAGGAATGGCGGGAATGGGCCCCAACCCATCTTTGTCTTTCATCAAGCTCACCAGAGAAACAGGATCTGCCTGCCTCTGCACTTTCAGGCAGTATATTTTTGTGGCTCTACCCCTGGCAGAATGTGCTAACTCATAATTGACATCACCCACCCATCATGTGTGACCACAAAAGACCCTTACTACTTGACAAGTACTTTTCAGCTGGAGGATGGGAGAAACACAAGTAGTTTACCTCCTGGTGTAAACTACTTGAGTCTAGCCTCTCTGTTGTCATCCTCTGACATCCTCTCTTCTTTTATTTTTGCTTGGACTTTTCTCACAGTTTTCTGTAAGTAGGTCCAACACCACACGTGGTTTTCTGCCAAACAGCATTTCAAAGGAAAAGAAAAAATCAGTGGAGGCCTGGGGCACCTCCTACAGTGGAAACAACAGTGGGTCTAACCACCAGTCCCAAGTTCATTCATCCTTGTGAATGAACTTCTCCTCAAACATCATGGAATTTAATGCTTTATTCACACACTCCACCAGCCCATGTGTGAGATTTGAAAAAATTGCCCTGGTCAGTAAATATTTCTTTTGGGATTCAGAATATGACCAGAAACAGCTCATGGACCACACTCTCAGCAGAAATTGAAATGCTTCACAAAGCCACCTCTTCATGATATTGTGTTGCATAATTCACCAAGACTAAAAACAAAAGGATATCCTTGTGCACTCCAGTGAAATGACCTGACTGGCATTCCAAGTAGGACTCATCCAGAAGAATTGGGTCACGATTTTATTATGGTTTTATCATATTATATCAGCACCACCAGCAACAGGATGTACATTTCCCACTACAACATCCCTAGTTACAGCCAGCTGGGTGTGGCCAATAGCTGATCTCCCACTCCCAGTCTGGAGTTGTGGAATTGGCAGCACTGGTCTTTATGGGAGTAGCCCAAGCAGTCCAGCACAGTCTTCCAGACATCTTTAAAGTTCCCCTGAAAAACCGCTGGTAGGCTGAGCGCTGCTGCCTGCCCTTCCCCAGACAATAGGGGAAGCAGCCACACAGCCTTTTCCTCCACCAGCTGCTTACCAGCCTCCAACACTGTATCCTCAAATATATCCAAGACCAGCTGCGGTCATACGTCTCCACTGTCTTGTGTGGCATGATCAAAGAACCATGGTAAGTAGAGGCAGTTGAGTTGCGGCCCCAGACCAGACCACAAGGTTTTCCAGCACCGGGTTGTGCCGCTCGGCCTGGGCCTGCAGTTCTTCCATCTGCCCTCAGTTAACCACCGCCTGCTCCTATTGCACAGGGGAAGTTTTGCCACCATCTGATCCAGGGCTTAGACTTGTTTAACAGTACAATCTGTTGGTGTGACCCTTCTTTGGGTGTTGGGTGGAGTTGGCACCAGTGTAGGACATTTCTACCATCTTGGGCTTCCCAACAGATAAGACAGTCAGACACAACCCTCTTGTTATGATTGTTTTCACTGTTCTTTATCTTACACGCTGTTTCTGATGTTCTTTTTAGATAATCCCCAGTCCAATCAGTTTTATTAGCTGCCACCACAACCTCAGACACCCATGCTGCTCTTTACTCCTCTGACTTTTCCATTGTTTTTCCTTCCAGGGCACCACCACCCCAGACTATGATGAGTTTGAAGAATATGTGGAGAATACGTTTGACCCTAATACCCAAGAAAGAGAAGATGATTATCCTTTAACAGGGAGGAACCCTGAATTCCAGCCTGCACCTGCTGATGGTGACCGATCAAGATTCCTTCTACCGCAAAACCATTATGGGAGCGACAATATACCATTGACCTTTGAACCTGTGTATGGTTTCGAGCCACCAGAGAGGCAGTACGCTTCCCCTAATCCTCCACAGACAGTCGCAGAGGGAGGTGCTCAGCAGCCCCAGGAACAGCAACCACAGGTAACAGTGGTTCAAATGTGCAAAGAACTGTAGTATAACCCACTAACCATTTATCATGCACAACTTGGTATTATGCACACCTTTTGCCATCACAACTGCCTTAGTTAGATATGAAAAAAGGGAATTGAAACAGCAGGGTTGTCAGGTGTTAAAAGGATTTTAAATTCAAAGGACAATTTAAGAAAATATCATGGTCATAGTGGAATGGTGTTGTCAACAAAATAATGAGAACATAGCGCAGATCATAACTTTCTGGATTATGATATTTGTAGAGAATTACAGCTACAGGCTTGGATTTTATTGCTTTCAATGCCAGAACATATTTCTCCTGTGTCTTCCTCTGCAGCTGCCTCTGAAAGTGGTGAATGTGCACACCCCACATAGAAATGCTCCGCCTCTTTCCCCTGGAGCACATGTGGTCAGTGTGGATGAAGAACAGGTTAATTTTGACACAGGAGGTAAGAAAAAAACAATGAGTATTTTTCTTTTTTTAAAACTTATCAGCAAACTTTATCCTAAAGAAGTGCACAGAGCAGTCAAATCAATATGTGGTACCTCACTGAATCGTCTAGATACACTTTCCAACAGTTTTCCAAGTTACTTCATAGTGTGCTCGTTTCACGCTTAGGCCAAAATAGGCCATTTAAAGGACGTCAGAAACAAAAGGACAGCTGGTCAAAAGTTCAGTCTTTTTCACAGTCAAGTTGTCATAGTGATAACTGGGCAAGTATACACTTTGTTTTGTTTTTCATGCAATTTTATTTATTTATTTGTCTTTGGATTCCTGTGACAATGAAGTGAGTCACATGAGACTATGTTTTGAGGAGCCATTCTAAAGAAAGCCACAGCCAAAAATGTGCCTATTTCACACAGCCACGTTTTGAACAGGCACAGTCAAACCCATACACATATACAGAGAGTGAATTCTCATAGCTGTCCTCTTTTCATATCAGTAACTTTGTCACTGCCTGCATGTGATGCATTTGGGGACATCTGTACATTGTAGCTATAACAAAATAACCTTGGTTGCACTTTCTCTACTCTTTGAAATTAGTTTCATGGAAAACGCTACCTCGCTGTCTTGGCCAGCTGCCGAGCGGTACCTAATACAATACTGCCGTTGTGCTGTGTAGCTACCAGGTGTGTGTGCTCACGCTCCCTCCCCTTCAAACTATTCCCACAGGATTTTGCCATAAATAAGAATGTGTTCTCAGTGAACCTCTTATATAAGGTCAAGCAAACTGTCTGTGTAAGTGAGTTCATCTTATTAGGTCAGTTTGGGAAAAAGAAACAGTTTTTTCTGAGAAGCCTTCGAGATCTGTCGCCAAGTGTTTAATGTTCTATCTGACATTTTTATGCATGTTTTTAGGAAAACAAGATATGTCTTTAAGCTCACTATTTTGTTGTAGAGCTATAGTAAAAGTGGAAACAGGCAGGATGGGATATGGAGCATCTTGCTGCTAAGGCCATTTTAGACCATATCTTGTAGACTTAAAGAATATCAGACTTCATGTACTAGTATACGTACATAGAGTATTTGGCTATATTTATCAAATCAAATCAAATCAAATTTATTCATAAGCACATTTAAAAACAACACAGGTTGAACCAAAGTGCTGTAGATAATGGAAATAGTAAACATTCATAGTAAAAAAACAATGAAAGACTAGTCACAATTAAAAGCTAAAGAATACAAGTGTGTTTTCAAGCGGGTTTTAAAAAAGGTCAAATGTCAAGTGCTATATTTATGTGTTTTGAAGTTTTTAGAAAGCACATTTATATTTTTCGGCATTTTTATGGATTTGATGTTTATGAAACTTGGAGTACAATTGTTACGTCTTTGTCTCCCTAGAAAATTCCAACGTCCCAAAAAGAGAGAAAGAAAATGAGAAAGTCAAAGAGAACAATGCACTCGCTCAGGAGTTATGCAAGCTCCATGTGATGTTTTTTGTTAAGAGAAGTTACTTAAGCATGTGAGGTTGTGGTCAGACTTGAGCAGTTCTAATAAGAATAGGCATTTAAGGTTTCAATCTAAATATCTTAAGTCAGCAGTTTTCTTGCTGACTCAGTTATTTATTTATTTATTTTTTGTCGATTCAAAGAAAAAAATTGTGCAGCATTCAAGTCAGAGACACTTTCAACAAATAAACAGTCTTTTAGTTTAGAGTCTATTTAGAGCCGTAGTCAGAACATGTATATGCTGTGAAGACATTGGGTCTCATCTTGGCCACATCCAAGGACTGTTTATTACTTGGTATTGAGGTTTAGGTTAATATTTGGCTTAGTTTAGGGTTGTGGTTAGCCAGTGAGTGGTGAGGGTTACAAGACTACACAATGTATTATGTCAATGAAGGTTCTCATTAAAGAGGAAAGATGTGCATGTGTGGATGTTTGAAGCAGGACTGCAGCAGCTGGTTTTCTTTTCATATAGCATCTTGGAGTGTATGCATATATGTCTGCATGTGTGTGTGCAAATTTCATGTTGTTCCACTCACCCCCAACCAGCTGCAGAGTCTCTTCCTGTTAAAAGAGTTTTTCCTTCCCACTGTCAGTAAGTTCTTGGTCATAGAGGGTCATCTGATTTCTTTGTGTTATTGTAGGGTCTTTACTTTGCAGTATAACGCGCCTTGAGCTGACTGTTGGTGTGATCTGGTGCTATACAAATACATTTGAATTGAAGTTTTTGTACAATGTGTAGATTGGAGACAAAATATAAATTGTTCAAGTGAATCATCTTACCATCACTCATTTTCAGGTAAAAGTCATAAAAATAATATAGAATGTTGATCATTATAAAAGATTTTTCATAAATTTTGCAGAAGACATTCACAGATGATACAGAGGGAGATGTTGCAACAGTTTGAAAAGATAAGACTTAGTCGGAAAAACTCTTCTCCCCCTAAACCATCAGCAATATGAAGGTTTTGTCTGAGTAGCAACACTTACTGTTCAGGAGAATACTGCAAGTAGCTGCGTCATAACAGAGAGCTTAAATGAATATGGCTGAGTGATGATGTCACCAGTGGAGCGCAAACTAACCAATGTAGTGGGTATAACTGAAGCATTAGAGTGGAAACATTAGGCTAATGAGTTTAAATGTCGTATCATGTATCCTCTAATCTTACTTTTTTTCTCTCATAGTGATTCAATATACTACAGAGAATAAGGAAACATGTGCCAGGTATGTAAAGAGTAGACATGCAATTTAATTTGCTTACCTACACAGCCAATCAGACATTGTTGGTAAGACATTGAAAAGACATCAAAGACAACTTTGTTAGGTGTCTTAACAACACTGAGATTTGTTCAAAACAGTGTAAAGAGTAAAAGTTGCTTTCTCAGAATCTGAAGATCTTTCTTAAAAAAGAAAAGCTCTTTCCTGCAGAAATAATATTTTAAGTTAGTGTCTGCTTGATCTGACACTTGTCCATTCTCATGCCTTGTCTGATGCCATGAATACATATCAAAAAAGCACCGATCGTACTTAAAACTACAACTTTCTCCTTCTCATTTAGATTCCTGCAGCAGTGCTCCCAGAATGCATTTTGCACTGACTATGCCACAGGCTTCTGCTGTCACTGCCAACCAGGCTTCTATGGAAATGGACGCCAGTGTCTGCCTGATGGTTAGATCTTGGCCATTTTTTCTAAGTGCTGTGCCCATTGGTTGTCTTTACATATTAAAGCTGCTTTGTTGTGTGCGTTCTGTGCTGCTCATCCAGGTGCCCCCCAGCGTGTTAGCGGTAAGGTGAGCGGTACTGTGTATGTGGGATCGACTCCAGTATCGCTGAACAACATTGATCTCCATGCCTACATCGTGGTGGGAGACGGGAGGGCGTATACTGCCATCAGCGAGGTACAACCTGAAAAACAGCCCCATTAATCGTGTACAAGCTTCTTCTATATTGTAATTAAGATTAAGGCAGCCAGTACTTTTTCCATAACAAATTTAAGGAACCAATCTGGTAAGCTTTCAGAGTGGGGCTAACTTATCAGATCAGGAGATCAGGAGCAAGGTTTAACTTACAGTCATGAAAAAGAAAGTTTTCAGAGGACTGCACGTAGTCATGAGACAAACTAAGCATACCCGTACTGCTTCCACAGGAATTAAGAGGGTAACCCTAATACTTGGCTAATCGAATGTTTTTGATTAATTGACATCAGCAGGTTTGAGCACCTCTATAAAAGTTTTGTCAGTTTGCTGGTCTGGAGCATTGAGGTGTGTTAACATAATGGAAATCCCAGTGAATTCATTCCAATGTCAGACCAAGAACTACATGGGCATGCTGAGGCCTGTAGAGTCTGAGTCCATCAATGTTTAATGTCATGATACCATCGTTATTTAATAAAAAAGTGCATGTATGGTTTGCTTTGAAGTGTTATCAGGAGGAAGCCTCTAAGAACATGACAGCACAGCTTAGGTTTTCCATTTTGCATCTGAACAAATCACAAGACTTCTGAAACAATGTTCTTTGGATGGATGAAACTAAAGTTTGGCTATAATGCACAACACCAAATAAGGAGGAAACCAAACACAGCATATCAGCACAAACACCTGATATAGTGTCCATTGGGGGAATTCGATTCGAATTTTTTTCAACCACAATTTTTTCAAATCCACCTTGGATTTAATCATTTTTAAGTAAAGGAAATTGAAATATGTTGGTTAAAAAGCCTCTGAAAAAAATGAACATCTTAATGTCTTGCGTCATTTATGTAAACTTAGTCAACTTAGCAAACATTATCCCTCTTGGTCAGGTACCAGAACCAGTGGGCTGGGCACTGATGCCAGTTGCACCCATTGGAGAGCTATTTGGATGGCTGTTTGCTTTGGAGCTGCAGAATAGCCAAGCGGGATTCAAACTGACAGGTAAACATGTTTGCACAGTTTTTTGCCTTGTACGTCCTGACTCTTGACATTCTGGAGAGACATGAGGGAACTCCTTAATAGCAAGGACATCGTGTGTCTGTTTCTTTGCATGTGTGTGTTTCTGGTCTCCCAGCCAGATGTAGTGTCTCCAGGGATGTGATGTGATATCAGTCTTCCCCCTCCCCTCACTAATGGGAAACAGCTGTGTGGTTGTGTTAGTGTGTAACTATTGTAGACACTGCACTTTTTCTGAAATGTAGCTTCTGCATGTTTGTTATATATAAACCAGTAAATAAAAGATTGATGATTATTTGTGTTACAAGGTGCTGAGTTCAGTCGTCACGCAGAGGTTGTATTTTACCCTGGGAACCAGCGCTTGTCAATTATTCAGACGGCCCGTGGCCTCGATGACCACAACCACCTAACCGTGGGTACTGTAATCAGCGGCAGTGTGCCCTTCCTTCCTCCTGGTGCTGAAGTTACCATGGAGCCCTTCAAAGAGACTTACCAGTACTACCCCTCAGGTAAAGTCAAGGATTGAACAGCATACATCATTCGATTGCCCTTTTTGTTGCTTAAAGTGACTCCATCTCTCTTTCTACAGTTGCAACCTCCACCTCTATTAGAGAGTATTCAGTGGTTACAGCAGACCGAGGGTCCGAGTCCTTCTCTTTCCAGCTGAAACAGAATATCACCTACCGTGACTGCCCACACAACAACCAAGCTGCCACCCCAGAGACTTTGCAGATCCTTATGGAGAGGGTGTTTGTCATGTTCGTGAAGGAGGAGCGGATCCTGAGATACGCCATCACCAACAAAATCAGCCCAGTTAGAGGTGAGACAAACTATGTTTACAGAGATCACACTTTAATAGCAATTCACAGGTGGTCCAGTTACTGTATATACTACATATTTACTCATATAATGTGTGAGTTTTAACATGGTAGTGTTTTCTTAAATCGACCATAGCAAGTAGTGCCTTGACCTGAAGTAAAGTGAACATTTGCGACTTGTCAAGCCTCTGACCACACGTAATGCAAAGTTCTTATAAAATCAAGTCAACAAATTTAGACACATAAACAGCAAACAACAACACAACACAACAGTAGTTTAAAAGCCTGAAGTGCTGTATTTATTTAAGTATTTATTGTCCAGCAATAAATAATAATAAGAATAACATAAAATTTTAGCTAACATTAGCAGGAAGAATTTGTCTACTGAAGCCTGTCTAGACAGAAATGTGCTCGCCAAGCGATTGCTATGGCCCACATCAAAAGGGCGTTTGATTCATGAAGGGACTGTTTGGTTTCGGAATAATATTTGTCTTTCCCTGCCGACAGAGACAGATTGCAAGCTCACATAAGAAAATACTGTCTTGAGTAGTTGCCCCTTGTTATAAAATTATAAAAGTATTCGGTAAATCAACTACATTTTCTTTACGCTGTAATTGCCAGCATGGGTGTGGTTAGCAGGCCAGCTGGCATTTTTTGTGCCAAAAGTGAAAAAGTTATCATTTTCATGATACTTGGTATATAGATATAGGTATTTAGTGCACATGCCATTCCCCTACTTGTAATATAAGATAAATAACGCATGGTACAATGGACAGTGTTTACAAGGTTGCACACATTTTATGAACCTAAACTCATGAAAAGATAACTGACACTGCAGTTCACTTAATGACTGGAGTTGTCGATAACTGTGACAGTTTTTGAGCTGAGATTTTTCTTTAAATGGTAAATGGACTGATTGTTATATAGCGCTTTTTTACTCTCCTAGAGTACTCAAAACCCTCTATGCAATATGCCACGTTCACACAAGCACTGTCTTCTATGCTTTTAACTCCTTAGTAACTACCATTCACACACATTCATAGTCCAATGGACGCATTGGAGAGCAACCTGGGGTTAATATCTTGCCCAAGGATATTTGGCATGCAGACTGGGAAAGCCAGGGATCGAACCTTCCAATCAGTAGATGACCTGCTCTACCTCCTGAGCTACAGCAGTAAATGCTGCCATTATGTAAACTGTTTCCCAGCAAGCTGTCATAAAAACATCTACTAGATACTCTGATACATGATACAGTCATACATGATGACCAAAAAAACAGGCTGTTCTCCAAACTGAAACAATTTAAAGTTTAAATCAACAAATCTTATGGTTCTAATGGCTAAATGGATTTCAGACCATCCCTGTCATGTGTATTTTATGATCTACCAGTTGTGTCTGTTTGCGTATGGCATTCCATATGGACAGTTTCTTGGTGAGGGGTTTTCACCCACCGCAAACATCTTCCTGTGCAGTCTTCCAAAACCCCAACTGCACGTTGCTGGATGCAGATCAAGCTGTCTGTTGTCGAATGCTAACTGGTTGACAAGTGGGCCGTAACAGCAAAGGGAGCCGCAACAGAGTTCGCCAGAGGAAAGAGAGAAGCACACAAAACTCCATCAAAGATAATAATAAAAAATACAAAATGAAAACCACAGATAGTGACTGCAGTGGACACGTCCCATCATTTTTAACACTTGCTTTCACTTCAGCTCTTTGTATGTTATAACTTGGATGGACCAACAACACAAGCCAGACTAGTCCCGAGAATGGTTGTACCACATATTTTGTAACTTCAGTCTTTCAGCTTCAGTCAACGCCTACAGTGTTGGAAACATGACTTCTCTTCCAGAGCCTTTAACCATTCAGCTATTAATTATTGCAGGGTTGCCACAGAAACCTCAGCCAAACCAATGGCACAGAGTTGGATAGAGCACAGGTTTAAGAACACATGCTGTGGATTTACAGATTGAAACCATAGAAAATGTTGTCATAATGTCTCCATTTTCACTTCAGTGTCTACCATGGTGCAGACACACCAGACCCTTTTAAGGATAATTTGAACCACAGTTTACGTCACAGCTGTCTTTAAGGATTTTAACGAATTCAGCTGCAGATGAATCCAGACATGTGTTAACACAGTTAACGAAAAGAGCTGGTCAAGGAGTGAAAACTGTAGATAGGCCAACAGAATTTAATGAGAACTTAGCATGAGTGGGGAAAAAAATCTCAGAGTGTTGAAAAAAAAGATTTGCCTTACTGTTTAAAAGCACCTTCTGTTTCCAGAGCACAAGCCAAAACCACCAAACCAGAACTGGTTCTGTGGAATTTGCCCCCAAGTTTGTGTTCTGCCTTATCGTCTGCAACCTAGGAATAAAAAAGTAATGTGCTTGGAATACTACTTAGTAATTACTATAATTATTAAAGTATTATTGGTACAACTGACTATGTTTACAACTTTTATGGACAGAATTTTTTAGGAGCCATGAAGAGGCAGAGGATGTGAGTTTTAGTAAACTCACTTTCACACTGGATCCACTTGTGTGAAGTGGCTGACAATTAGCAGCTCAGAGTCTGAGTCTCTGGTTCTCAGCTGAGAAACTGTGGATGGCCTCTCCAGGATGGGAAGGAGGGTATTTAAAAGTACCTCTCTTCTGTGGAACCAGCTCCCACTTTGGAATTGGGAGATAGACGACCTTTATTCTAGATTTAAGATTAGGCTCAAAACTTTCCCTTTTGATGAAGCTTATAGTAAGGATTGGATGACAGGTGACACTGAACCCTCCCTTGGTACGTCCCAATAGACTTAGGCTGCTGGGGGTTTCCCATGGTGCACTGAGCATTTCTTCTTCTTCTTCACCTTAATCTAATGATCAAGGAACTGACCTCACAGCCCATTGTTCCTTCAGTGGGCTGGTTTCAGTCATTATGCAAATGTGCTGTTTATAAGATTGGGGAAACCTGCAGTCAGCTGAGACTGAAGAAGTCACTTGGATGGGTGACGAAACGTTTCTCCCACTGAAAACGCTACCTCCAGATGAACAGAATCAACCTTTTGGAACACAGCATCGTATTTCATCATTAGTTACTGTTAATCTCTGGCTGACTTCCACATTGTCTCTTTGGTTCAGTCTTCCTTTCTTACCCCTCCCCAACCAGTCACAACAGATGGCTGTACCTCCATGAGCCTGGCTGTGCTGGAGTTTTCTTCAATTCATTTTAATTAGATTTTATTCGTAATGTCAAATCACAACAACAGTTGCCTTAAGGGGCTTTATATTGTAAGATAAAGACCCTAAAAATTTAGAGAGGAAACCTCCAACAATAAGATAACCCCCTATTAGCTAAGGCTTTGGAGAAAGTGGGAAGAAAAACTTCCTTTTAACAGGAAGAAACCTCTGGCAGAACCAGAAATTTAGGGAGGGGCAGACGTTGCTACCACCGGTTGGGGGTGAGGGGAGGAAGACAAATCAAAGACATCTGCTTTCTGTTAAAAGAGAGTGGGGTTATCTGATTGTTGGGGTTTTCTCTGTAGTATTTTAGGGTCTTTACCTTAGAATACAAAGCCTCTTGAGGCAACTGTTTTTGTGATTTGGTTCTATATAAATTGAATTGAATTGAATTGAATTGAATTGAATTGAATTGAATTGAAATGAATTTAATGATCTCCCTGTGTTTGCGTGGGTTCCCTCCCACCGTCCAAAGACATGCAGCTTGTGGGGATAGGTTAATTGGATAATCCAAATTGCCACTAGGTGTGAATGTGAGTGTGAATGGTTGTTTGTCCCTATGTGTTAGCCCTGCGACAGACTGGCGACCTGTCCAGGGTGTACCCCGCCTTTCGCCCTATGACAGCTGGGATAGGCTCCAGCGCCCCCCGCGACCCTGAAAAGGATAAGCGGAAGCGAATGGATGGATGGAATGGACATTAATATAGTTTTACTAATAGAAGGTGTAGCATTCTCATGTGATGCGACAAGCCAATGATCACTCTGGATGTTAGTCCGCTGTAAAACTTTAATGCGTACCCCAGCGTTAAAACACAATGCCAGTACCGGAAAAACAAAACTCCTGCCACCATGCTATTGGACCACAGTTACGGCAGGTCTCATAAACAAATATTGCTTGGCAATCATTTAATGATTCAATAATCAATGATCTACAGAAGGTAAACCTGAAATTAGCTGCTAGCTACTTTTCGCTGCGTTGGTCACAGAATAGTAACTGTAGGCAGTTAGGTCCAGTGATATCCAAGGTATGGGTTGGATTTGAATGTGTTTGGGGAGTGTGTGTGGTTGACAGGCATATTTGATGTTATCTTTTCTATTTACAGTTTTATCGTTGTTAAAGCTTTACTGCACCCAAGTGAATGGTAAATCAAGCACTTTGAGAATCACAGAGGTCTTTGTGGCTTGCTAAGCCAAAGAAAAGATCCTTTTAGATGAATTATGTTACATTAGATGAAAAGTTTTTCAACAATTTTTCCCGCGTTGTTTTTAATTTTTATGTCCATTACCTTCATCTGCTCTCCTTAAAATAATGGAAGAAAAAATGTTCATAGATATATAAATACAGGACAGAACATGTGTTGTGTTCTTTTTCTGTCAACATGCAGCAGTTGTGCTGTCTTTACCCACTTTGTCTGCTGAAAAGCAGATAGTGACAGTTGGATACGTGACCTTGTAAGATGACGGGAAAAAGAAGTCTGAAAAAGAATTTGAGACAGACACCACCACCTTGTTTTTGGATTCAGACCAGGAATCTGTCATTGAGACGTCAGCACGCTGATTAAAAACGTTATGATGACATATCTCACACATGCACATGCTCACACACAATGATCCACCCAGACCACAGCTGGAAGAGCTTTTGGGGATAAGGGATTTTGTAAACATGGGTTAAGTATGAGCCTGTCACACAGAGGGCATACATATGTGCTGTGGAGTGGGGGGTGTCTTGAATGGGGGTTGCCAGGTAGAATAGCTGACTAGTGATGTCATGAGAATTGTGGAAGAAAAGACGCTGAACTGACAGGTAAACCTGTCATACGCTTTATTAAACTGCAAATTAACTAGTTGTGGTATAGTTTATTGAGGGCCCCCTATTTTCCATGATTTAATTGAATCTAATGTAGCCACCTGTTATTTAAAGTATTGGAGTAAATAGTTTTGAAGTAAATATTTGAAATTATTCATCCATCTGGAGCCTATCCCAGCTGTCTTAGGGTGAGAGGCAGGGTACATCCTGGACAGGTCACCAGTCTGTCGCAGGGCTAACAGATAGACAAAGACAACCATTCGCACTCACATTCACACCCATAGGCAATTTAGTGTTTTCCTATCCCCACTAACTGCATGTCTTTGGACTGTGGAAGGAAGCCGGAGCAACCGGGGAGAACCCACGCAACATGGGGAGAACATGTAAACTCCGCACAGAAAGACCCCACCGTGCCACGGTGCCGCTAAAATGATTCATCCATCCATTCGCTTCCGCTTATCCTTTTCAGGGTCGCGCGGGGCGCTGAAACCTATCTCAGCTGTCATGGGGCGAGAGGCGGGGTACACCCTGGACAGGTCGCCAGTCTGTCGCAGGGCTAACATACAGAGACAGACAATCATTTGCACTCACACTCACTCCCGCATTCACACCTGTGGCCAATTTAGCATTTTAGACCTAAAGTGATTCATATTTATCTTACTTATCTGGATTTTGCTTTGAACAAACATCTCGTCATTTTAAAGAGTCTGAGTCTGTTAATGAGACTCGGGCCCCTGTTGTACATTCCCCGTAGTGCAAAAGCCAAAGCTGCATATTTTAAAAGAACTACATGTTAATTGCCCCCATGTTTTAAGCACCATGCCTGCAGTTAGTTTTTTATTTGCAGCCTCACTTTAGCTAACTGTTGACACCACTATGGATTCATTTGGGTAGTTTTCTCCTTAGCTGTGCCGGGTTTTTTTTTTTTTAGCCCGATAAACCACTTAAATCCAGCTTTCAGTGCGTTCAGATGATTTAGTGTTGCTGGACTTTAAGTGTCCAGTGCATAAACCCAGTTTGTTTGTGTCTACGTGTTTATGCGTGTGTGGAGGAGATTTTTGAAAAGCAACAGGTGGGAAACTGCACTCACCACTTTGATGATGATGATGATGATGATGATGTGTGTGTGTGTGTGTGTGCGTGCGTGCTTCTCCCATTCTCTCTCTCTTTAATTATCCCTCAGCCTTTTCTACAGTCCATGTGTATCTCACCCTCTCATCTCCCCTTTTTTACCGCCACATTCAGACTTTGCAGGGTCTCTCTCTCTCTCTCTCTCTCTCTCTCTCTCTCTCTCTCTCTCTCTCTCTCTGATAATGAGCCAAAATTGCTCTCTGGCCTCAGGAGATGAAAACAAGCTGCGTGTGTGTATGTTTGTTTTTGTTTATGTGCAAGTGTGTTGTTGTTTATGGCATATGATGAAGCTGACAGTAAAGCAAAAGTCCAGCATGAAACACTCTAAGATTATTAAAAACAGATATTATAACAGATGTGTTCATGTGCATAACTGAGAATATTTTACATCCCAGCCAACTGGAGCCGACTAACTATAGATGTCCTTGAAATAAAAGCGAAACCATGCAGACACTGAAGGTTTGTGTTTGAGCCGAATCTAAATTCCATATTTGGGCCAATATTTAAATTGTGTGGGTAGAAGGAATATTTAAAGAATGCCTGAGCAGTGTGGGGTATTTTACATTAGATAATTTTTTTACATGACACGAGACCAAAGTTATCGATCAAAGATGCTGAGACTTGTTTTAACGACACTATAATATTGCTTAATGTTAAAGTTATAATAATACAAAAAAATAAGAGTTGGAGCATTCTTATAACAGGATCATTGCTGTATCCTGCTGTACACAGCAAATTTGAACTTTAAGCATATTTATTCATCTTTAACATTTCTATTTTTTCCCCCATGGTTTTCTTTGCTCTTTTGTTTATATTTCTGATTTTCTCAAAATTCGTCTGAGGTTTGTTTTTGAAATTGTGTGTCTGAGCCACGCAGCAGTATGAAGAAACCCTGAACTCACATCCGCTCACTCATCCCTCTGTCCATGTGTCTACCCCCCCATATGCGTCTAAGCTTGTCCATATGTTGAACATAGAGAACATGAAGGGAGTTGCTTCCTAAGAGGAGTCCGTCCTGTGGGAGTTTGTCTGGAGTGATTTTACATGTGTGTTTGGTTAACTTGCCCTGTAATCATTGCCCTAATCACTGAAGTTTCACTAAATAATCCAGACCTCAGTTGATCTGAGTTCAGGATATTTGGTGTGTAGCAGATTTTGTGTGGTTGTCTGGTTGAATTTTCTCACACCAGCTTTAACAATGTTGCTCTTTTATGTCTAATGCAGTTTATTTTCAGATTCTAATGTCTGTTAATGTTATTGTCTGCTTCTTTAAATTCTTTCTTTTTTAACATTTGTTGAAGGTGCCACTTTTAATGTGCTTTGAAAGACTAGAAAATGAAAATGAAATCAAATGGACATTACTGACAGTACACAAGCAATTTTTTCTAATAGAGTAGCTTTGCATGAGTTCCATCAGGTTACCTGAAACAAGCCATTTTACCTGCTTTTGGCTCTTTAGGCCATCTTTCATCTGATTGGCTGCTACTCCTAAACAGAAGGTTTTACCAGCAAGTGGGTGGGGCTTCTGTAACCATAGCCAAAACAATTTGACTGAGATGACTATAACAGGGATATGGTCTCTCTTTGTCATCATACAGAGCCAGTGTAAGACAAAATAACGTCTGAAATAGAAGAAATATTTAATTATTTTTAAGGCTGACCTCAAATGAAACTTTGAACATGAAAAATCCACCATGGCAGAAGTATATATATTATATTAAATAAGGAAATTATATTAGACACTGGTTACAGGGAGTTATATGAAAGTTAGCATATAAAAAGTACTTAAGCTTACTTATTTGTGTAAATGGGAAGTCCTCTTCACACACTAAGGTTAATTATTCCACAGGATTCCTTGCAAGAGCCAATTCTATTTACATTATACATGCTATCCTTAGCCAGTATTATTAGAAGGAATAGCATACATTTTCTCTGCTATGCAGATGATACCCAGCTTATCTATCCATGAAACCAGATGACAAATACCAACTAGTTAGACTGTAGGTATGAATAAAAGACATAAAGATCTGGATGACCTGTTTCTAAATTCAGACAAAACTGAGTTATTGTACTTGACCCTAAAAATCATAGACACCTGGTGTCCAAACGGATCCTCTCTCTCCAGCAGCACTGTTAGGAATCTTAGAGTAATTTTTCACTGTCACTCTCGGTCACTGTTAAGTTGCATCCACTGTGATTAAAAACACAATCCTTTCTTTTTCTTCCCTCATGAAATGGAAGCTCCAGGCCCTGAGCTGCACAACCCTTGCTATGCCGGGACCCACGACTGTGACACCACAGCCCATTGCATCCCGTTAGAGGACCTGGCTTTCCAGTGCCAGTGTGCTACTGGTTATACAGGAGATGGGCACAACTGTTACGGTATCTATCTGTGTCTGTGTCAGTCCTTCTGTGAACAAGCACGTAGAGTGAATTCTTCTGTGGATATACTGTGCAGCAATGAGATGGTTTATGTACATTTCAGAGTGCTTCCTCTGCCTTTGTTTAGTCTAGCGTTTTCTGTCGCATACAAAATGTCGAAGTCCAAGACAGTGTTTCTGTGTTTTATCAACATCTGTCCAGCCAGTGTAGAGGGGTCAAGTACAGGTTGGTTGAGCAGAATCGTCTGTAATCACTCTTTTCTTTTCTTTTCTTTTCTTTTCTTCATCCTTCCTCTCCATTCGTCTCTTCAAGGTTAATTTTCAAGTTAAAAGGGCCTTCAGGACTTCAAGCTGGTGTGTGGTCTGTCATTAGCCCAGCAGCAGGTCTTTTTCGCTGCTGACAGCAAAGAAAGCCCCAGGCTCATCCTAAATTCTCACGGATGGGCCTCAGTGCGCCTTTCTGCTCAGATGATCTCCATGTTGTATTACACAATGCATTTTACATTCATGTGAGGAAAAAAAATGTGCACAAGACTCGCCACCATTTCTCAGTTTAGCAGCAATAACTTGAAGTAATTGTTTTCTTTACGACTTATCATTATTTCACGTTGTTGTGGAGGAGTTTTGGCTCATTATTCTTTGCAGTGTCACTTCAGGTCATTGAAGTTTGCAGGCATTCGTTCATGCACAGTTCTCTTAATGTCCCTCCACACATATTAATCGGGTAAAGATCTGGACTTCGAATGGTTTGATGCAACACCTTGATTCTTTTCTTTTTCAGCATTTCTGTTTTAGATTTGTTGGCACTCTTGAGATCCTTATCCTTTTGCATAGCCAATGTATGTCCAAGCTTCAGCTGTAAGACAGATGGCCTGACATTTGTCTAGAATACTTTGGTATGCAGAGAAGATCCTGGTCGACTTAATGGCTACAAAGTCCCCAGGTCCTGCAAATTAACCCTGAATCATCACTCCTCCACCAACCTTTAATATTTAACATGCTAACTGAGGTCTGTAGAGTCTGAGTTGTAGCTCGTCAGTTGTACTGACCTTAGACATTTGCTTCTTGGAAGATTGTGGCATCGTGTTAGCACACACCTGGATGTGTCAGAACAGCAAACTGCCAAAACCCCTGCTTTTCTAGAGGTGCTCAAACTTGGTGATGATTGCTTAATCAAGGGAAGCACCTGCCTGTTATTTACCCTCTTAATTCTTTAGAAGCTGTTAAGGGTGTACTACTAGACTGCACAGAGTCCTATGAAACCTTGCTTTGTCTTTTTATACAGTAAAAGCACCAGTAATGAGCCCTAATTACAGCTTTTACATGTGTTGACAAGGAATTCCTGATTTACAGACTTGTAAATTTAAAGAAAAGCTAATTTCTTTGTCTCCCTCTCTGCAGACATAGATGAGTGCGCTGAGGGTTTGGGCACATGTGGGGATAATTCTGAGTGTGTGAACCTGCCTGGGAGTCACCGCTGTCACTGCCAGAGGGGCTACGAATTTGGCTACGATGGGCGTACCTGTGTTGGTGAGTTTGGAAATTCCTTCAAGAAATGCACAAAACATCTGTATAAAATGTGAGAGGAAATTTTTTTGCAAAGTCAGTAGATCTCATCAGTTATTACGGGTCGCTCTGAGGGAAACATGAATGACTTGACATCAATCAATGGAACTGTATCCAATAATTTCATTAGAAGCCAAAAATGTTGTGCTTCTTTTCTATGTTCTTTTACTTCTCGTCCACCTCTTTTGCTATCTCTTGCATGAATTCTTCGTCTTTTGTCTCCCAGATTGTTTACGTTAAGGGCTGATATCAACTTCCTTGCGACACTTGCAGCCTGCACATTCTGAACTGCCTCCTATCAGTTTAATCACATCATCAGCAACAAGTGTGAACATTTTCAGTTGTTCTGCATAAGAACTGACATGTGTTGCATCATCTATCATCAGTTTATTGTTGGAAAACCCTTTCTTATGAGCTCTTATTTTGAAAATTTTCACTATTTGTCAGCTGGCTAGCCAGGTGACTGGTGTTGTGGCGCTCGGTGTTATTCAGTTGCTTCTCTAGAGAGGATCCAGTCCCTTGGTTGATGATGATGATGACGGTGGTGGAGGGCTGATGATTAGCTTCAGCAAACAGACAGTTAATTTCAACTAAACCGAATGTTTAGCATTTCAGAAATCCCACTTAAGAAATCAACTGTGCAAAGAAATCAACTGAAAGCCATAACACCGTGTCAGTTTGATCAATCTCTGCTTAGAAATGTGCTGGTTTCTGCTGACTTTTTAAGCTGTGGCATCCTGTCTGCTTTCACATACCGTACCTTTGATGCAAATGCAAATTTTAACCAAATATGTGCACACATATTTTTTGTGGCAAACACATCATTCTTCCATTCTGCCTTTGTTGCATTTTATCCATTGTCAGCTGGACTAACTGTCCCCCTGAGAAGTATTCTCGGAGCATTTTGTCCTCCAAGTTCCAAAATGAGTTGAATATTTGGAAAAGGTTCACTTGTTTGTCCAAGCAGAGCTACAACATTTCTTCATCCACAGCTGCAAAAAGCTAGAAAACACAGGCAGAGGGGAGGATAGATGAGAAATGTGAGAACAGAACTAATGTGAGAACGACAGGGTGAGATTAAACAGGGCGGGTGGGGGTTAAGGGAAAGACAAATGGAGCAATGGCACAATGTGTTTGTTGCTTTGGAATGTGTGGAGGAGCAAGGTCCTGGCTGTGTGTGTGTTTGTGTGTCTGTCTGTGAATGTGTGCGCGCATACATGTCCTCCTTTCACGTAAAAGTGTGAACTTTTGATGAACTTTCTTTGAGCCCCCCCAAAAAAATAAAACTAAGTATAATACTTTACATTTAGATAATCACACTACTGATAAATCACCACTGAAATAAATAACATCTATTAAGCAGCCAGGTAGTATTTTTTGTGTGAGTGTTTAGTTGTATTGGTAGTGCAGTTTCCAGTCCAGTTGTGGTTTTTGACTCCTTTCTCTCCTTCTGTTTTTTTCTTTTTTTCAGATATAGATGAGTGCAGCTCTTCTCCATGTCACATCAATGCCAGATGTATTAATGGACTGGGATCTTTCCAGTGTCAGTGTCAGCTGGGGTTTTTTGGGAATGGTTTCTACTGCTCTCAGCAGGAAGGTCAGTAGCACTCCATGGATATTGTATTCTGGGCTAAATCTAGTCAACCAGTGCCTTTGCAAAAGATGCCTTTGGTTTAAAGGCAAAGACTCCAATTCAGTCTGATTTTAACCATGAAGGGGTTGTGTCGAGGGCTAATATATGTCCCTGCTGACAAGGGGTTTTGATATGGTTCATAGCTTTACACTAGAAGCTCTTTGTGCCTTAACCCCAGAGGGGCTTTGTGATTTCAGGTGGAATTGAACTGTTCACCCTTGACTTTCCAAACAGGTGTCTTTGCCAGTCAGAAACTTCTGATGTTGACAGACTGTCTCTTGCAACTCATGAATTTATGCTTTTTTCTGGTTTGTGTGTTGTTTTTCCTAAATTTTCTGTCTTTGTGTTTTTTTCTCATTCAGATCGACCGGAGCGTCTTAAAACTCGCTGTGAGCACCACAGAGACAGCGTAAAGACCACCAGTGCTGATGGATATCCTATAACTGGAGTCTACAAACCACAGTGTGATGCAGAAGGACAGTATCTACCTCAGCAGGTGAAACTCCAATTAGTACAGTTTGGCTTTGGGCTTTCATCTAAAACTTAATTTTGTTCTTCTAAATAATGTGTTTCTCATCTTTATTTCAGTGCCATGGCTCCACTGGTTATTGTTGGTGTGTGGACAGTAGAGGAGAGGAGAGAGCAGGAACCAGGACTCCACCTGGTGCAGCACCTGTAGACTGTGACAGACCAGGTGAGACTCTTATTCTAGTGTCCTGTACTTCATTCAGATTAGTTTTATTACCCCTCAGCCCTAAAAAGTTGTGGGGTATTGTTGTCACCCTGCAATAACTCGAGAATAAGGTGACATGGGATTTTCAGATTGGTACCACAGGTGTATCTAATAAAAATCTCAGATGAGTTCAAATCTCAGTGACCTTGACCTAAAGGTCAGAGGTCAAGTTTTCTAAAACTCTTATTTGTGAACAAGGATTTTGACATTGATGCATGCAGGTGCAGCTACTATGAAGCTGAGGGGTAGTACTGGCGGCCACCAGTATTTTACAGGTTTATTTGGAGTTGACACGGGAAGGTTTAGATGTGCTTTGTTTCTCTTTCAGATCAACCAGAGCATGTTAAAACTCACTGTGAGCACCACAGAGACAGCGTAAAGACCACCAGTGCTGATGGATATCCTATAGTTGGAGCCTATGTACCACAGTGTGATGCAGAAGGACAGTATCTATCTCAGCAGGTGAAACTGTGACTTTTTATTTATTTATTTAGTGAATAACTACAGTTTCTTCTGCCACTGTTCCAGCCTTCTTTCATGTCTGAAAACTCTTCACTGTTTATCAAATAAAGTTCAAAATGCCCCAAAATGGAATGTATTTCTCATCTTTATTTCAGTGCCATGGCTCCACTGGCTATTGTTGGTGTGTGGACAGTAGAGGAGAGGAGAGAGCAGGAACCAGGACTCCACCTGGTGCAGCACCTGTAGACTGTGACAGACCAGGTGAGACTTCTTCATTCAGATTGTTTTACGCAGGTTGATTTCATGTTGACACAGCACAGCTTATATGTGATTATTTTTATTTTTGCCTTCAGGTCTACCGGAGCGTGCTAAAACTCACTGTGAGCACCACAGAGACAGCGTAAAGACCACCAGTGCTGATGGATATCCTATAACTGGAGTCTACAAACCACAGTGTGATGCAGAAGGACAGTATCTACCTCAGCAGGTGAAACTCTGACTTTTTATTTATTTATTTAGTGAATAACTACAGTTTCTTCTTTGGCTTTTATCAGTGATTTCTTTTTGTTCTTCTTAAGACCCTTTTTATTGGTGTTAGTTTAGCTCACGTGGTTGAGCAGGCAACTTTATGCTGAAAAGCTCAACACAGCAGTCTATGTTCGACTCTCACTCAGGGAGCTTTGCTGCGTGGTTTCCACCACTGTTCCTCCCTTCTTTCATGTCTGAAAACTCTTCACTGTTTATCAAATAAAGGTCAGAATTCCCCAAAATGGAATGTATTTCTCATCTTTATTTCAGTGCCATGGCTCCACTGGTTATTGTTGGTGTGTGGACAGTAGAGGAGAGGAGAGAGCAGGAACCAGGACTCCACCTGGTGCAGCACCTGTAGACTGTGACAGACCAGGTGAGACTGTTCCCCCCCAAAGATTTATGTAATCAGTTCCATTTGTTTGGTTTTATTACCCCTCAGCCCTAAAAAGTTGTGGGGTATTGTTGTCACCCTGCAATAACTCGAGAATAAGGCGACATGGGATTTTCAGATTGGTACCACAGGTGTATCTAATAAAAATCTCAGATGAGTTCAAATCCGAACCAGAGACATCATTATCCTTATGGGAGATTTTAATGTGAACCCAAGATTGGGTTTGACAACACAGGATATGAACAAATCATAGGGATACATGGGCTGGGAGTGATGAATGATAATGGGCAGAGATTAGTTGATTTGTGTGCATTCAACAACCTGGTCATCGGAGGTAGCATTTTTCCACACAAGTGGATCCACAAAAGAACCTGGGTATCACTGGACAGTGTGACAGAGAACCAGACTGACCACATCAGCATTAGCAAGAAGTTTAGAAGTTTTCTCCAGGGTGTTAGGGTGAGAAAAGGAGCAGATGTGGCATCTGACCACCATCTTGTAGTAGCCAACATGCAGCTGAAGTTAAAGAAGAACTGGACAAAAACAACACGGCGTAGAGCGAAGAATGATGTCAGTCGAGTAAAGATAAAGGGAGGAGTTCGGTTCAAGAGCAAGATCAAAGTGCTTAATTAGCTGCACCAGGGAGAGGAGAAAAGCAGCATACAGGCCAATTGGCAGACCATAAAGAAGACACTGAGAACAATCAGTGAAGAAGTGGTCGGAATAAAGAAATAGCATCATAAAGAATGGATCACAGCTGAGACCTTGGGCAAGATAGAAGAGAGAAAACACAAGAAGGTGGCAGTAAACTGTGTGATTCTTACTCTGAATCTGAATAAGTACGCGGGACCACTGTGTGCGGTAAGACCATCTCTTTTACTTCCTGTATTACCATCTACCGGCATGCATTGCCAGTGCGTAACACGTAATTACACAATCAAACAGTGAACACATACTGCCCATACAACAAATGTACCAGAGACAATTATGAATACACCACATCTCCCCTTTTAAACAAAAACAGAATATTCCTTTTCTCAGGACAGAACTTCTCTTTTTCAAAGCCATACAAGAACATCTGGCAAACAATCTGCATTACATTTTTAACCTTTTGTTTTTGTTTTCTTGTTCTTTTCTTTTCTTAACAACTCTTTTTAGCTTTATTTTACTGTGCTCTACAAAACCCTTATAACACAGTTACATAACAACAACCTTTTTTTTTTTCTTACAGATCTAACTTTTTAGGTTTAACTATTGGCCTCCCTGACTTGGTTCTGACCACATCAGTGTTAACAGGTGTAGCAGGGATCACACTGGGTGTTTGGGGCTTCTGCAACACAGGCACATTAGCAGGTTCATGCACAGGTGAACTTAAAGGAATCAAATGCACACGATTACGCCTGACAGTCCCTTGTGGTAACTCCACTGTGTATGATCGGGGTGTAGAGTGATTTTGGATAACAGTGCCTGTAGTTTTGACATCAGTCACCCAAACTTGCTCTCCTGGGGACAGGCTGCATAAAGGTTTTGCGCGGTGGCGCCTGTTGAAGTTTGCCATGTCCATCATCCTCTTCTCCCTTTCCTTTCGAGCGAGCAGTGCGTTGTCCGGCAGTGTGGGCTCCAGCTGCGATGGAAGCATCGGCAGTGTGGTTCGCAGACGTCTGCCCATTAAAAGCTCTGCAGGGCTGTATCCGGACTGCAGTGGTGTAGCTCTATAGGCAAGAAGAGCTAGATAAGGATCAGCTGCTTTTTTCAGAAGATTTTTTTACAGTCTGCACAGCACGTTCTGCTTCTCCATTACTTTGCGGAAACTTGGGACTGCTTGTGATGTGTTTGAAGCCGTATGCTGCTGCAAAGTCTGTAAAGATTTGACCTGAATACTGTGGTCCATTATCAGACATGAGGACCTCTGGGATGCCGTGACGGGCAAAGAAAGATTTCAGGTGAGTAATGACATCGTTTGATTTTGTCCTGTTTAACAAAGCAATCTCAACAAATCTAGAGTGATAGTCAACAGCGAGAAGGTAAGTTTTCCCTCCCAGCTCGAAAAGATCTGTGCCCACTCTCTGCCATGGGCGGGCAGGGTATTCTGTTGGCATGAGTGGCTCACTGTTATTGTGTCTTTCTTGAATACACGTTTTGCACTTGAGCACCATCTCAGAGATTTGTTGACTCAGCCCGGGCCACCACACTGTTTGGCGTGCACGAGCTTTACATTTTACAACACCTTGATGTCCTTCGTGTAGTTTTTCCAGCACCTCGTTTCTCATTGCTGAAGGAATGACAAGCCGTGTGTCTTTTAACAAAAGGCCGTCTTCAACAGTGAGCGTGGCTCGGTCAGGCCAGTAATTTCGCAGTAAAGGCTCTTGTTTTGCATGTTCTGGCCAGCCTTCGGTGCACATGTCCATGACGCGAGCACACACACTGTCGCTTTTCAGTTGTTCCTTCAGTGTTTGCATATATGATGAACTGACAGGCATGTTTGCTACAATACTGTCGACATATATGTCTGTGCTTTCCATTAGCTCTTTGTCTGACAGGTTCATTGGTTTTTTCAGAGGTGAGCGGGACAAAGTATCTGCTGTCCAGAGCGATTTCCCTGGGGCGTACTGCACAGTGTACGAGTAACGCATGAGTCTCATTCTGAATCGCTGGATCCTGGGTGGCAAGAGATCCAGAGCTTGTCCTCCCAGTAAGGAAACGAGAGGTTTGTGGTCCGTTTCAAGACAAAAATGTTTACCAATCAGGAAATCACGAAAACGCTCACACGCCCATGTAGATGCCAGTGCCTCTTTTTCCACTTGTGCGTATCGTTGTTCTGTAGGAGAAAGGGACCTCGATGCATACGCCACTGGTCGCCATCCTTCTTCCCACAGCTGCAAAAGAACACCTCCGAGACCATAGGATGAAGCATCTGCTGATACTTTAATGTCTCTGTTGGGGTCATACATTGCGAGCACTGGGGGTGAGGTCAGGGCATCTCGTAATGTTTTGAAAGCTCTCACTTGGTCAGTTCCCCAATACCATGCGTTCTTTTTGGAAAGAAGATCTCGCAGGGCTTTGTCTTTTTCAGCTAAATGGGGGATGAACTTGCCCACTTGATTCACCATGCCCAGAAAACTGCGCAACTCTGACACATTAGTTGGCTCTGTCATTTCTGTAATTGCCTCCGTTTTCTTCGGGTCAGGACTGATTCCTGTATCCGCTATGATGTGACCCAAGAAAGCAACCTTGCTCTGGGAGAGCTCGCATTTTTCAACATTCAGCGTTATGCCTGCTTTTTCCAGTCTTTGCAGTGTAGCATGGAGACGGGAATCGTGCTCCTGATGGTTACGTCCCCACACCAACACATCGTCAATGTGACACACCACTCCTTCGAGACCCTCGATGACCTCCGCCATCATGCGCTGAAAGTGTTCGGGCGCTGAGTTGATCCCAAACGGTAGGCGGTTAAAGTGGAACCGCCCAAAGGGTGTGATGAAGGTGGTGAGTTTGGCAGACTCATCGGACAGGGGAATCTGCCAGAAGCCCATGTTGGCATCCAGTTTGCTAAACACTTTGGCTCCTGCGAGCATTCCGAGACTTTGTTCAACCGATGGCAGCACATATTTTTCCCTGCACACATACTCATTTAGTCCGGTAAAGTCTATGCAAAGTCTTAGCCTAGGGCTGTTTTTCTTTGGAACAACAACCATGCCGGCACACCAATCCGTTGGTTCCTCAACTCGGGTAATGACACCAAGCTCTTCCATTCGTTGGAGTTCCTCTTTTACCCTTCCCATCAGAGGCAGAGGAAGCCTTCGCGGAGTTTTGAGTGAGTACGGCACAGCATTCGGTTTGAGTTTAATGTGATAGGCCCACTGCACTTTCCCTAGACCATTGCAAAGTTTAGGGTAAGTAGTCTTCAGAGTGTCCATTGAAACCGCGTCAACTCGCACCAGCAGGCCAAGAGCTGTAATGGCGGGCAGGCCTAGCAGTGGAGTGCTCAGGTTTCTTACAACATAGACCTTCTCTGTTGTCTGTTTCGCTCCGTAGTTGAGCTGTAGCTTTGTAAAACCTGCAACGTCCAGTGGTGTTTTTCCAGGGCCTAACAAAGGTTTTTCTGGCTGCTGGAGAACTGGTCTGTGTTCGTTAGCAAAAATCTTTGATAAGTCCGAGTCAGCTATTACAGTCACATCTGCTCCAGTATCCAGTTTGAAAGTGATTTTTGCATCTTTCACTTGTATGTTGGCTGTCCACGCCTGGCCGTCACTGGAAACTGAGCCTAGGAAGAAACCTTGCTCCTCTTCCTCCTCAATACTTTGCACTGTCTTGCTTTGTCTGCAGACTCGCTGGTAGTGACCTTTTTTTCCACATAAATGACATTTTGCATCATTTGCTGGGCACTCAGGTTTCTGATGTGGAGAGCCTCCGCACTTGTAGCATTTGTTACTTTGTCTCTTGCTATATTGCTGTTGTGTTTTGACAGTTTTATTTTTGAACATGTTGAACTTTGTTTTGTCGTGCTTTTGTATCACTCTGTCAACTGTTTTCGCATTTACATGCATTACATTTGTTTCACTTCTCAAAGCTGACTGTTGCTTTTTGATTTCGTCTGACTGCCTGGCCATATTTATAGCTTTATCCAAGTCCAAGTCTTTTTCCATCTGCATGCGCTCAGACAGCCTCGTGTCGGCCAAGCCCACTACTATTCTGTCTCTTATCAGCTCATCGTGGAGCGGTCCGTAGTTACAGTGCTCTGCTAATGCATGCAAGGCAGTCACGAATGCATCAACAGTCTCATTCGGCTCTTGTTTGCGCATATTAAAACGTGCGCGCTCATAAACATTTTTCCTGACAATGAAAAAGTTGTGGAAGCTATCTCTCACTTTAGCATAGTCCCGTTGGTCTACATCACTTAACTTTAGTCCTCTCAGGACGTCATCCGCTTCGTCTCCCATACAATATATGAGAGTGTTCACTTGATTTTCCTCCGAGCTCGCAGACAGATTACTTGCCTGACGGAATCTCTCGAAGCGACGGACCCATCTTGTCCATTCGTGTGGTTTGGAAAAATCAAAGGGCTCCGGTGGTTGGATGCTAAACGTAGCGCTGGGAGTGCTAGCCGCGGTGCTAACTCCTGCCCTCGGACGATCGTCTACGTCGTCATTCGGCATTTTGTTTCCACCTTCCCCTTCTCCTCACACTCGGCAGATGTATGGAGTCTTACGAGTCACACAGCACTTCTGACACCATGTGTGATTCTTACTCTGAATCTGAATAAGTACGCGGGACCACTGTGTGCGGTAAGACCATCTCTTTTACTTCCTGTATTACCATCTACCGGCATGCATTGCCAGTGCGTAACACGTAATTACACAATCAAACAGTGAACACATACTGCCCATACAACAAATGTACCAGAGACAATTATGAATACACCACATAAACAACAGCAGGACTAGGGCAGACAAAGCCAAGGCCCAAGCAGAATAGGCAGAAGCCCACAGAGCAGTGACAAAGAGCATTAGGAAAGACAAGAATGTCTATATAGATGGAATGGGAGCTGAAGCAGAACAGGCAGCATACAATGGTAACATGAAACACCTTTACGCAATAATCAAGAAATTGTCTGGGAAGTACAGCAAGCCAGAACGACCCATCAAGGACAAAGAGGGAAAGGCCATCACAGAACTAGTGCAACAGATGAAAAGATGGTCTGAACACTTTGAGGAGCTCCAAGAAAAGACCAGCATATTGGCAGCCACATCAGCACAGGTTGGACTCATCAATCAACAAGGAGAAGACCAAAATCCTTAGGATCAACTCCAATAGTAACAACCCAGTCATCCTTAGTGGAAGTCCCCTGAGGAAATACACTCTTTTACTTAACTAGGTGGAACCGATGCAGATGTCAAGACAAGGATTGGAAAAGCAAGAGCCGCCTTCATCCAGCTCAAAAACATTTGGGCATCCAGAGAGATGACCCTGACTACCAAGATCCGACTGTTCAACTCCAACGTGAAGTCAGTACTGCTGTAAGGGGCTGAAACCTGGAAGACAAATAAAACCTCAAATAGAAAAATCCAGACATTCCTCAACAGCTGTCTCAGAAGGATTCTCCACATTCGCTGGCCAGACACAATCAGTAACATCAAACTACGGGAAATAACCTGTCAACTCGCTGCTAAGGAAGAAATCAGGCAGAGAAGATGGTGCCGAGTAGAGCAGGGCGATATGGCCAAAAATATTTATCACGATATATACTTGAAAATTTGCGATAATGATATAACTGACGATATAATTGATGCGAGACAAAAATACAAAATACAATTCCACAACTTTACTAGCGCAAAAAACCCATCCATTTATTTTCACTTAAACAAGCAGCTGTTTTTTATGTGAATTAAAGCTATATAAAAGTTTAACAGTGCAAATGCAAATTCCTTGCTGAAAGTTTAACCAAAGGGCATTTCGAGTAGAAATGGGCGGACATATCCTGAGCATAACCATGTATAATGTCCACTAAAGGTAATGTGGTGTCCTCGGATCACAAATGGTCCCTAGGTGAATGGCAAACAAGCATATGGGAATCCCGAGGACACCACAAAGGTTTAAAAAGAGGTGCTTTGCAACATTAAACTGCAGTGTGCCAAATAAAAAAGTCAAATACGTATTCTTCGGACCATAAGGTGCACGGGTTTATAAGGCACATTAAGCAAAACAAAGCGGTCAAATAAATCAAACTTTATTCAACTCATTCTGCTTGCTTCCTCCACTTCTGTACCATTGATTCATTAATGCTGTATTCTATCACAGCTGCTCTATTCCCATGTTGTTGCAGTATATTAATGACTAACCTCGTATTGTGGATGGATTATCTCAGTTGTTCTCCTGACTGAAGTTTGGTCCGTTTACAGCATCCTGCCATGGGATTGCATTCGTCTCTAACCATCGGGAACCCTCACGTTAACTTTTATCGAGTGGAAAAGTGTTAGCATTCATCCTCCAGCTTCACGGTTTATGTTATGCTAACATAGCTGTGTTGCTAGCGTAGCGTATCATTATATACCAGCTAGCCCAACTTCAGTAACCCTACAAACATCGCTGCTGTTTAGTTTCCTGTCTTCATTTATGTTGGAAGTTATAGCAGAGCTGTACGTTTAAATTTTTTCAGAAATCTCTCAGTCAGAACATGCTATATCATGCTTAGCTCGCTAGTTTCGCTAGCTACCTAACTTCCTCAAACTTCCTGCTAACTTCTAACTCCGTTAAATGTAATAAATTCTGTTTTCATGGATGCCTGGATGTTAAACTTAATTGTTACACCTGGTAAAGCAGCAATGCTGATCATTTTATTAAAGGTGAAATAATTTCGACAGTTTTTAACTCTCAATGTGCCGCAGTGTTCGTTTGACTTTGGGACCTGAAGCGGACGGAGTTTTGGACCCAGATTGCTCCCAGATTTACGAGCACCTTAGTCCGACAAATACGGCAATAACGACGGCCCGCTTTGCATGTTCTACAAAAAATAGTGCTTTGGTGGGTATCTTACGGACAAACACCAAACCAGTTCCACACCACTGAAGGTGCACCATTTTTACAAACCAATTCTGGTTCATCCGTTTCAGTCAACGATCCGCTTTCCCCCTTCTCATTCTCCGTTGCCGCCATGCTTTTTCGGCCATGTGCGTATGAAAACAAAGGCACTGCGCATGCGTGTTTTACCCATATTCTATCGCGATATTTTATATTCTTATCGTTGCCTAACATTATACCAGTATTACCGTGAAACGGTATAATATGGCCCAGCCCTAGTGCTTGGCAGGGCACGCTTTATGCAAAATACCAACCAACATCACCAGGCAGGCTCTCAGGTGGAATCCCCAAGGCAAGTGAAAGAGAGGCCGCCCAAGAAACACCTGACGACAGGACCTTGAGGCAGAAGCAAAAAAGATTGGCTACACCTGGACCCAACTAGAAATAATGGCCCAGGACAGAAATCTCTGGAGATCTACAGTACCTTTGGAGGCCCATACCCTGGGAGGGGTGACACGCAGTAATAATAGCGTCCACAAATATTAAAGTTTTAGTGGAGTCCTTTTCTTTCAGGAGCAGTTGTTCTCTCTGGGTGCCGTTGGTATTCCAGTGGCCCGTACTTCATTCAGATTGTTTTTATTCAGATTTATTTCCTGTTGGCACAACAAAGCATCAATTTCCTTTTTTCTTTTTTCTCATTCAGTTCAACCAGAGCATCTTAAAACTCACTGTGAGCACCACAGAGACAGCGTAAAGACCACCAGTGCTGATGGATATCCCATAACTGGAGTCTACAAACCACAGTGTGATGCAGAAGGACAGTATCTACCTCAGCAGGTGAAACTCTGACTTTTTATTTATTTATTTAGTGAATAACTACAGTTTCTTCTTTGGCTTTTATCAGTGATTTCTTTTTGTTCTTCTTAAGACCCTTTTTATTGGTGTTAGTTTAGCTCACGTGGTTGAGCAGGCAACTTTATGCTGAAAAGCTCAACACAGCAGTCTATGTTCGACTCTCACTCAGGGAGCTTTGCTGCGTGGTTTCCACCACTGTTCCTCCCTTCTTTCATGTCTGAAAACTCTTCACTGTTTATCAAATAAAGGTCAGAATTCCCCAAAATGGAATGTATTTCTCATCTTTATTTCAGTGCCATGGCTCCACTGGTTATTGTTGGTGTGTGGACAGTAGAGGAGAGGAGAGAGCAGGAACCAGGACTCCACCTGGTGCAGCACCTGTAGACTGTGACAGACCAGGTGAGACTTCTTCACACCCAGCCCCCTCACCTCTCACAACCAGTTTTAAATCACCAAGAATGCAACAGACAAAATGCCTAAGTTGTAGCTGCAAAACAAGTACATCTTTAATATATAGTCTATGAACTGCAAACGAGGTTTATTATTTCATAATGACAACATTTCTCACTCACATTTGGTTCAGGATCTGAAGATATCTGACCCACACAGGCAATTTGTCTGATTTAGTCATACTGACAAATTTCTTTTGTTCAAATTCAATTGTAGACTTTTTTTTCTATCTGCTTTTATCTGCTCCCACATAACTCATAATAATTGCCATCCTACAGTGGGGCAAAAAAGTATTTAGTCAGCCACCGATTGTGCAAGTTCCCCCACCTAAAATGATGACAGAGGTCAGTAATTTGCACCAGAGGTACACTTCAACTGTGAGAGACAGAATGTGAAAAAAAAATCCATGAATCCACATGGTAGGATTTGTAAAGAATTTATTCGTAAATCAGGGTGGAAAATAAGTATTTGGTCAATAACAAAAATACAACTCAATACTTTGTAACATAACCTTTGTTGGCAATAACAGAGGTCAAACGTTTACTATAGGTCTTTACCAGGTTTGCACACACAGTAGCTGGTATTTTGGCCCATTCCTCCATGCAGATCTTCTCGAGAGCAGTGATGTTTTGGGGCTGTCGCCGAGCAACACGGACTTTCAACTCCCGCCACAGATTTTCTATGGGGTTGAGGTCTGGAGACTGGCTAGGCCACTCCAGGACTTTCAAATGCTTCTTACTGAGCCACTCCTTTGTTGCCCGGGCGGTGTGTTTTGGATCATTGTCATGTTGGAAGACCCAGCCTCGTTTCATCTTCAAAGTTCTCACTGATGGAAGGAGGTTTTGGCTCAAAATCTCACGATACATGGCCCCATTCATTCTGTCCTTAACACGGATCAGTCGTCCTGTCCCCTTGGCAGAAAAACAGCCCCATAGCATGATGTTTCCACCCCCATGCTTCACAGTAGGTATGGTGTTCTTGGGATGCAACTCAGTATTCTTCTTCCTCCAAACACGACGAGTTGAGTTTATACCAAAAAGTTCTACTTTGGTTTCATCTGACCACATGACATTCTCCCAATCCTCTGCTGTATCATCCATGTGCTCTCTGGCAAACTTCAGACGGGCCTGGACATGCACTGGCTTCAGCAGCGGAACACGTCTGGCACTGCGGGATTTGATTCCCTGCCGTTGTAGTGTGTTACTGATGGTGACCTTTGTTACTTTGGTCCCAGCTCTCTGCAGGTCATTCACCAGGTCCCCCCGTGTGGTTCTGGGATCTTTGCTCACCGTTCTCATGATCATTTTGACCCCACGGGATGAGATCTTGCGTGGAGCCCCAGATCGAGGGAGATTATCAGTGGTCTTGTATGTCTTCCATTTTCTGATGATTGCTCCCACAGTTGATTTTTTCACACCAAGCTGCTTGCCTATTGTAGATTCACTCTTCCCAGTCTGGTGCAGGTCTACAATACTTTTCCTGGTGTCCTTCGAAAGCTCTTTGGTCTTGGCCATGGCGGAGTTTGGAGTCTGACTGTTTGAGGCTGTGGACAGGTGTCTTTTAAACAGATGATGAGTTCAAACAGGTGCCATTCATACAGGTAACGTGTGGGGGACAGAAAAGCTTCTTACAAAAGACGTTACAGGTCTGTGAGAGCCAGAGATTTTCCTTGTTTGAGGTGACCAAATACTTATTTTCCACCCTAATTTACGAATAAATTCTTTACAAATCCTACCATGTGAATTCATGGATTTTTTTTTTCACATTCTGTCTCTCACAGTTGAAGTGTACCTCTGGTGCAAATTACTGACCTCTGTCATCATTTTAGGTGGGGGAACTTGCACAATCGGTGGCTGACTGAATACTTTTTTGCCCCACTGTAGTTTGCCAGTCTGCAGATGGAACTGATGGATCATCCAGTTGTTGCTCTTTTCCAAACCACCATATTTAGTGGGTAGTCTGAACATTAAATAGAAGCAAAACCAAGTGATCCAGAAGACTAAATTGCAACATGCTAACTGCCACTATAATAAACACTTCTGGAAAAGCTAACTGCATTAACACTAGCATCCCCAGGCTTCTACCTTTCTACCTATAAAACCCGAGAGCAGTCAAATGGTGGAAGTGGAAGCTAAATTGGCTAGTCATTCATAAGTATATTGGGTCGTTACCTAGGAATTCTGGAGGGAGGGGAGTGGGGGTGAGTGATTGAGGGGGTGGGGGAGCTGCTAAAAGCGGTGAGCTTCCTTTTGTGTTTCATCTTGATGCATTCTCAATCATCCAGGGAAACAAATCTCCAAAAGTCACCAACTTGGAGTGTTTCAGTTTGCCATCTTGGGGAGAAATCAACACACATGGGTGTAGGTCCTTTGTTGCTGACATTTATTGATAAAAACAGTACAAAAAACCAACCATTTGTACACATATTTACAAATAATTCAACATTGTCAGCAATCACTCAATCCTGGCACTGCCTCTGGTGTACGGACCTCCTCTCCAAGGAAAGAAAATGCAGAGAAGACTCACCACTCAGCAGGCCTTGGAAATGATCCTGACGGAAGTCGACCCTTGTGACTCGGATGGAGAAGACCTAGCAGTTCAGCCGGATTCGGACTCAGAGCTGTCTGATCAGTCTTCCGGTTAGTTTCATTTCATGTTATTTCCTTTTTCATTTCAAACAAGTAAGTGGATGTAGTTAGTAAGTAAGATATTTCAGACATTATTCTGATACAGAGGAGGAGATACTGGAATTATAATTAGTATCTATGCATGCATTTGTGATTTTGTTTGACCTTCCCATTTTGCTCACAATTTGAATTTGTTCACACTGCAGATGAGGAGACTGCTTCTCCACCGAAAAAGAGAGCTTGTTTGGGGACTGAGACAGCGAAAGATGGCACAGTGTGGCGTGAAGAACAGGTGGGGACCTGTCTCCCTTTCACCCCAATAGAAGCGTACGCTGCAGATGGAGAGCCAACGGCTAAGGCCAGGAGAAGTATCTCGAGTCGCCTTCAGAGCTTCCTGTGTTTCGTCACTCTTGACATGCTTCGTAGCATTCAAGAATGGACTATTCAACATGCACAGCAAACGGAGCATGTTCATTGGTTCATGGACCTCCCTGAACTAATGGCATTTATTGCAATTGTGATCTTGCGGGGGGTTTGCAGGCTTCCATCGGTAAATGACTGCTGGTCAGCAAACCTGGGAAACCCACAGATAATTGGAACTATGGCACGAAACCGCTTCCAAAACATCATGCAACACCTACGCTTTGATGACAAGTCCACCCGCTGTGATCGAGCAAAGACTGACAAGTTTGCTGCAGATCGCAACAGATCGCAATGAATTCACCACTCAGGTATGTTGCAGGTCTTTTGTGGTTCTATGTTTATGTGTTTCATTGTGTGTAAAAGGGCTATGAAAATAACAATTTATCTTATTTCTTAGGTGTTTTCAACCTCTGCTGCCACGCTGACGGCGTATGCGGCCAAACGGAAGAAGACAGTCTATATTCTTAGCAGCATGCACAGCGTGGTTCACCAAACACTGTCACCCTTTACAACAAAACAAAGTGTGGCGTGGATGTGATTGATCAGATGGTTCTGGAGTACACTGTCCGCAAAGGAACACGGCGCTGGCCAGTCGCCGTGTTTTATAACATGATTGACATGGCAGCACTGAATGCACATGTGCTGTATCAAGCATGCACCGGGACGAAGGAAAGACGGGTGGACTTCCTGGTGGCGCTTGCAACAGAGTTGGCTCACTCTCATGTAGCTGCGAAGAAGGCAAGAAAAGATCAGTTGCTTCGGACACAACCCTCCACACCGAGCCCTGGAAAAAGAGCCACGTGTCAGGTCAAACACAAATGCAAGATAAATCAGGCCACTGTGCGATGTGTTCACTGCTACAGGTACACATGTGGTAAATGCAGACTACAGGTACCATGGCAGTGCCAGGATTGTGAGTGATTGCTGACAATGTTGAATTATTTGTAAATATGTGTACAAATGGTTGGTTTTTTGTACTGTTTTTATCAATAAATGTCAGCAACAAAGGACCTACACCCATGTGTGTTGATTTCTCCCCAAGATGGCAAACTGAAACACTCCAAGTTGGTGACTTTTGGAGATTTGTTTCCCTGGATGATTGAGAATGCATCAAGATGAAACACAAAAGGAAGCTCACCGCTTTTAGCAGCTCCCCCACCCCCTCAATCACTCACCCCCACTCCCCTCCCTCCAGAATTCCTAGGTAACGACCCAATATACATATGAATGACTCCAGCATTTGACTGACTGCTCTCCGGCTTTTAAAGGTAGAAACGCAAAATGATGACTCCGCGGGGGTCTAAGGTAGAAAACCAAAATGACTGCTCTCCGGGGGTCTAAGTGTTAATATTTTGGTTTGTCTTTATCTCGCAATAGAGAACTGTTCCCTTTCAAATTGTGTCCTCCTCTCCTTCTCAGTCTACAAACAGCAAAGTCTCACATTCAAAATTGACACTGAGAGAGCGAGGCTAGCGTAAACACAAGTAGAAGCCAGAAATGCTCTGAGGTTTAGTTTTAATGCTCTCCAATAAAGCGAGTCATTAAAGGGATTTGAACGCGGTAAACATTTCTGACAAAAGTACGATGTGTGTATATGTGTGCCTCTTTAAACACGAAGCATCCCCTCACCATTAGCTTCCAACTAACACTGTAGTATAAACTCAGCAAAGTAGGGAACATCCTGAGAATACAATTGAATAAATAATGATGAACTACAGAAGAATATCATCTGACTTGTAATTTATCTTTAGCTTTATGAATGGAAGTACTGATGGGTTGTTTTGGGGTTTTTGGCTTCCCCTTAGTTGCAGTGACTCCAACAGAACGCCCTGAGAGCATGTGTGAGCGATGGAGAGCCAGTTTGATTGAGCACTATGGTGGGAAACCTGGCCCACAGCAGTATGTACCTCAGTGTGAGCCAGATGGAGAGTTCAGGTAAGCAGCAGATATGCAGTCATCAAAGGAAGTTCTCAAGGAAAAAATAATTGCATTGCTGTTTAAAAGTCTTCTGATTTTTCCGTTTGCCTGCACCATCCCAGTCCAGTCCAGTGTTACGGGGAGACCAACTACTGTTGGTGTGTGGACCAGAATGGACGCATGGTTCCCGGAACCAAATCAGATGATGCTGTCAAACCTGCATGTAAGCAATAATCGTCAAAGATATATGTCATTGTACTGTATTATATAAGTTTTGTCTTTCACTAATTGTGACTCAAACATTTTTATCCATCCAATTACATCCCAGGCATCTCGTCAGTGCCACCGCCTACGGTGCGTCCAACATCCCGTCCAGATGTCACCCCTCCCATAAACACTGGCATCACACTGCTGTACGCTCAGGGCCAGAAAATAGGAGCGCTGCCTCTCAACGGGACCAGACTAGACGAAAGCCGATCCAAAACACTATTGGCTCTACATGTAAGAAATTAATGGGTAGATCACATACTCTATAAAATTATTTTTTTAATCTTTGTTAATTTTTGTAATAAATTTGTTTGCTACTTAAAAGAAAGAAAGAAAAAAAACTGTCAGCATTATGTCTTAAGCAGAATTATGTCTTAGAATTATAAGTAAAAACTGACTTCACATCGTGTATTTCAAATTGTATGTCATTGTAAATACCCAGCACCTTGATTATAGAAAATATCTGACTAGTATAATAAATATTATGTATATAAATATAAAGTATTACATATTTGGGTAGAAAGTTTTAAATTTGTCAGATATATAAATATGGTGTTTTAGTTATTTTGTTTAGTTATTTCTAGTCCTCTCAGGGCACTTTATACTTTAGGAAAAACTACCTAAAATATTAGAGAAAGAACCCCAGGGAATAGGCAGTCCCCAATAAGCAAGCACTTGGTGACAGCGGGGAGGAAGAACTTCCTTTTATAACAGGAAGAGACCTCTTGCAGGATCAGGCTTAGGGAGAGGCAGCTATCTGTCTCGACCAATTTGGTGATGGGAAAGAGAGACCACAATAGAAGAAAAGCATATAGTTCATAGTATCTATAACTAACTTTGAGTTTTGTTGTTGGTTCACACCATGACCAAAATGTTGGAGGTGAGTTCTCATCTTTGAGGTACACTTGTGTGAACTGATGTATGTCAACACTTGTGAAGCTTGTATTTATGTGTGCGTCTCCAGGGTTCCATAGTTGTTGGTATAGCCTATGACTGCAAGGAAAACCAAGTCTATTGGACAGATTTGTCTGCGAGATCAATCAACAGAGCTTCAATGGTGTCTGGTGCTGAGCCTGAGGTTCTCATTAACACAAGTAAGCTTTCACAGTTGTGTGGTGCTTGTTCCTGTAATGATTGTTGTGGAATGCCTTAAATGATTTCAATATCTCCTCTATGATGTCTGGATCTCTGTTCTTCTCGCTTCTGCAGATCTCGTCAGTCCAGAAGGTTTGGCAGTGGATGTCAAACGCCGGCTGATGTTCTGGGTTGACTCTACTCCTGATGTGATTGAAAGAGCCAACTTGGACGGCAGTGGGAGGAGGACCCTGTTTGACACAGACTTGGTGAACCCCCGTGCAATCATAGTGGTTTCTTCCACCGGGTAAAACCATTTGTTCATCTTTCTTTGCTTTCACTAATTTCAAAATGCCAATTTCCAGATCCGTAGTGTTATTTGAAAAAAACTGTCCTTCTTGCTGTTGACGTCAATGTGATGCACTGTCTGAAGCAACCCGTCTCTTCCTCTAACTCCTGCTCTCCTGCCCACTGCCTCTCACAAAGAGCAGATTTGAACAGATGGAGTCACAGTGACGTCTTCCGCGGGGTTCTGGATTCCCCATACGAAAGCTTCAACATTAGCAATTTGGCTGTGCTTATGTTGTTTTTTTTAAGACCCTGACGTAATCACATTTGGATGAGATGACTGAATGTTGAGTTGTCAGCTAATGCTGACAGAGTTCTTGATAGTCTGTGCCACATAGCAAGTTGTTAGATAATTCCAATAGTAGGGACCTAGCAAACAGCTACTAGCTACATCTGCTGTCAGCACACCTGCTAATAAAAGCAGCCAATTGTTCTTAAGATATATATTTTAAAAAAAAAAACATCCACCATATGTTCATGGATACAGATTGCTAGCCATAGCTTGGGTAAGAGATATGCGTATGCAATCTAATCTGTCGGGTTGAAACTGGCTGCAGAATTATGACAAAAAAGGTTAGGGCTTTTCGATGTCACTATCAAGAATATTTTGCTTAAATTATTTTGTCATAGTTTGAAGAATTAGAAGAATTGTAAGAAGGGATAATATGAAGTCTGCCTTGAACACAGAATACCATTGTTGAGCAGTCAAACAGAGGCATGCAGGTGATGTTCAAGAAGTACAGCGAGTTGATGGCAAACTTACATCTCAGTGTCTGCACAGCTTTCATTTTGAAAGTATTTTTCAGACTAGATAGGATAAAATGTACTGAACATTGAAATGTTTGCAGGGTTACCACTCAGTTCTCCCATACAAATAAGGATAGCCTTGGCTGAGTGTTTAGAGCAGTCTGAAGCCTCAACAACATCACAACATATGTATATGGAAAAAAATACAGAAAGGCATAAAAGCTCTACTTAGAAATGAAGAAAAGTATGTTAACATAATCTGGATTTGCAGACATGGAACAAGAAACAAACAAGAGCCCACACACTGTCTTGCAACAACCTGGAGGTGCTCTGCTGAGATAGCCTTCACTGTATCCACAGAGATTTTATGGAAGAAGAGGGCACAGATGGTTTTCAGTCTGTTACTACGAGAATGAAAATTAAACACTAGTTCTTTAACAAGCTATGACTCAATGAGGCCTGTACCTAATTCATTAGTACAGTGCAAACTCTGTTTTAAGGCTATTTGGCAGTAAGGGGGGTTGTTGAGTCTGGATTCTAAGATTTAGACTGTGACCAAAACATGACTTCATCATTATGAGACTGGCACTCATAGAAAAAAAATGGCAATGGGGATTTTTAGGTGGAGTCTGTCTTTAGTAACACATGTTTGCTAATTCTATCACAAGTGACTTTTAGTGCTGTGTGTGTCGCAGCAAACTGAGCCAAGAAGACTGTCCTGAATTTACTGATGCCATTAATCCTGGACACACACGCTCATAGGATGAAAGCAAGAGGCCTTGATTGGCCAACTCGCCAGGAATAACATCTGCTCTTCATCACAGCAACTAATCACATAATCAACAGTTATGCGCGTGCATGTTTGTGTGTGTGTGTGTGTTAGTTAATGTGGTTGTTACAAATGATTAAACACAGCAGCAATAACCCTGGTCATAAAACCTGAAACGTTTGCTTGACATTATTGATTTTACAGCTTAGTTTCTGACTTAGGGGTAAATATATGGGGTGTGTGTGTTCTGACAAAAACTCAGGTTTGAAAAGTAATTACTGTTCCATACGGGCACACTTATGCACTTATGATTAAGCATGTCCTCTGTGGTTTCTTAGGCTGTAAAGTGAACACATGCAGTTAACCCTAACCAATAACAGGCGAATAGACCGAATTGGGGAGGGTCGCTGAATATTCTCATCTCTAACCACGACACTCAGCGAAGCAGACACACCAAAATGACACGCAAAGGCTTTATAAAAGCATATACACGTGTGAATGTGTCAGACATCTGCTGCCCTGCACCTTCACCAAATTCATAAGTGTGTGTGTGTGTGTGTATAAGCTGAACGTTCATGTGGTGTGTATTACCTGTAGTTCCCAGAGGACTGCCAGCACGTAAGCAGCCCACACACAGTGCACTGTTTAAAATAGTATTTAAATCTTCATTAAACAGGAAATATGAAAACACTGATAAATATGCCTGCATGTGTGAGGCAGTGTGGTCCACGTTCTCTATGTACACAGATAAAGCATGACCAGAAACTAAAAAGATAAGCCTGACCTTGACCTCAAATCAATGCAAAATGACTGTAGTCAACAATCCAGATGGAAGGGTGTGGAAAGGGGTTCATTCTGCTCATGTCCAGCTCCATATTTTTAATGTTGGACTCTAGAGTAGTTTTGCTTGACTCCCACAAGTAGGTCCCTTTTAACTCTTTTAGTCCCTGAAAGCTCACTAGAAGAAATGCTTGAATTTCTTTTCTCAACAGAGTAGTTTCTGTCATATTCCAGGCCTGCTTAAGAAGGAAATGACTGGGTTTGCATCAGATATTAATGAGGATGGTTTCTGCATATGCAGCTACCTGTTGGAAAAACCTGGACACTATTCTAACGGTCGTCAAATCACATCTTTATTAATATATTCTGAGGTGTAAAAAAATCACCATCATGGTTTCGGGGGAGGTTATCAAATGTTGTCTTTATGGAGAAAAGAGTAAAGGAACAATCAGAGTAAGAGTAATAAGTTTTCCCCTCCTGTGTCTCCCTGCAGTACTCTGTATTGGACAGACTGGAACAGAGAGGCCCCTAAGATCGAGAGCTCATCAGTGGATGGTCAAAACCGCCAGGTGATAGTGTCTGATGGGATTGGTTTGCCAAATGCTCTAACATATGACTCTGCTACTGAACAGATCTGCTGGGCTGACGCAGGTAAACATGGCCTCTATGCTGATGCTGCATTCATGTGAATTGGTCCCTTATTTATTGTCCCAGGGTTTTAAGACATCTGTAAACAGTGTACAGCTGCCTCTCAGACTATATACTGTCATATCTTGCTTATTGAGATAGTTGAAAACTCTTCAGTTAAAAGTTAATACTCTAGAATTTACCTAACCTATATTTTCTTGATGTTGTAATGAGCCATGCTGTCTTCCTGTGTCTGTCAGGTACAAAGCGTCTAGAGTGTATATCCTCAGATGGTTCAGGTCGAAGAGTAATCCACGCCAACCTCAACTACCCATTCAGCATGGTCTACTACAGGAACCACTTCTATTACACTGACTGGCGGAGGTAGTCTTCATTCATCTCCTTCTACTCAGATCACAGTGGTGGTTACAGTTCAATAAGTTGATATGTGTATATCGCTGATATCATTCCTCTCTAACCTGTTACTCACAGGGATGGTGTGATTGCAGTGAACAAACACAGAAGTCTGTTCACTGATGAGTACTTGCCTGAGCAGCGCTCTCATTTGTATGGCATCACCGTAGCAACGACCCACTGCCTACCAGGTGAGATATATTCAGAATCAGAATCAGAATCAGAATACTTTATTGATCCCTGGGGGAAATTATTTTTTGTTACAGTGCTCCATATTGTGTAATCAGAGTCCGTCTTTCAAGTTTGAAGGAACATCCACCCATCCATCCATTTTCTTAACCACTTGTCCAGTTAAGAGTTATGGCAGGGGGCAGAGCTGGAGCCTATCCCAGCTGTCATTGGGTGAAACGCCGGATATACCCTGGATAGGCTGCCAGTCTGTCACAGGGCTAAACTGAAGGAAAACTAACTGTATTATGCACACACTCTAACTTAAAGGAGTTGCAGACAGTGAACTCATTAGTTTGTGTACCAACTTTGCTTTTCCTGCACTGCACTTTCCTATAATCTCACAGATCCTTTGAAAAACATGACATTTGACAGTATGAATGACATGAAACTAGATGCCTTCAGCAACATGTTGTGCAGGCTGCATATCCACTGATTACAGTTCCTCTGAAATGAATGGTGTTACTTGTGTGAGATTTACATTTCTCTCAGTTCATCAGAAACATTTCTGAGTAGGGTATCTTTCTGCCATCTGTTGCTATCCTTAAGAATCGTTATCACCCATTATTGTTCTCTCTAACCAGGACATGCAGCTACTGTGCTCAGTTTTTAAAACCTTACGATGTAACTACAGCCCAGCCCATGCAGCAGTATATTAATAACTAACCTCGTATTGTGGATGGATTATCTCAGTTGTTCTCCTGACTGAAGTTTGGTCCATTTACAGGATCCTGCCATGGGATTGCATTTGTCCCTAACCATCAGGAACCCTCATGTTAACTTTTCTCAAGTGGAAAAAAAGTTAGCGTTCATCCTCCAGCTTCACTGTGTTTGCTATGTTATGCTAACCATAGCTGTGTAGCTAGCCACCACGCAGCACTTCATTATATACCAGCTAGTCCAACTTCTGTGACCCTACAAACGTCACTACTGTTTAGTTTCCTGCCATCATTTATGTTGGAAGTGATAGCAGAGCTGTACGTTTTAATTTTTTCAGAAATCCATGTTACTGATAAAGGTTAATCAAACTGGTTTCTTTGGGCAGTCTTTGTTGTTGGAAGTAATCACAGCTCGTGTTTGATCATCACACAGCTGGCTAACACCTACCACTCTGCAGATACCGGTATATGTGTCTGAGGGGTGACTTCACATACACCCATGAAATAGACAGGAACAAAGATTGCACAGCTGTCTGTGACCCTCTATTTGTGACCTGCGTGTGTGAGAGACCAAAGAACAAAGATTACACAGCTGTGTGCGACCCTCTACCTGTTTTTTTGCACGCATCATGTTTGATGTGTTGTCTGCAGATGGCTTCGAGTCCTTTCAAAGCCTCACGTTAAAGTACAAAGTACACAGGATAATCCCTAAAGTAGCACTTTGGCAAATGTCACCATTAAAGCTACACACATCTGCAGAGTACATAATCTCGTCACAATGCATCTGCCTTTGAAAACAGTCGGAAGGAACACTATCACTGGTGTGTGTTGCTGTAAAAGTCACATCCTTCAACAGTCAGACTAGATTATAGTCGCTAGCTTTAAAGATGACGATGTGTGGTGTAATTGTTGCCATGATGACAGGTCTAAAACACAGATCCTGAAGTTTTGGGAGGAGCTTGCGAGAGGCTTAAAAGCTCTTATTGTGCAATACATAAATATACACACATTCTTTACAGAGATAATTCTCAGTCGCTTCCAGTTACAAAGTGCACGACTGTTTGTTCTGTCATTAGAGCACTGCAGCGCCCAAGTTTTCATCCTGTCACATTTGGATTCACACAGAAAATGAAACCTTTAACCTCTCATTTTAACTTATCCTTAAAGTACTTCCACTATGGGATGATGATTCAAAGTGATGAGCTTTTATCTTTGTGTGTGTGTGTCACAGGGAGCCACTAACGACAGCCTGCACCCGCAGTGTGCTTTGGTGCTAAAGTTCTGAGGCGATTCATGGACATAAGGCAGGTCCAGGCCCTCTGGTGTCCCTCTGGAAGAAGGACACTCAGCAGGGAGCAAAGATGGCTTACGACAGCCAGATCAGCAATCAGAGCAAATTTACACCCACTTCAACCCCAGTATCTCACCTTAATGTAACCCAAAGTAAATGATTTGTAAATTTGTTTTATACCTCATTTTTAGTTTTTTTCTACTGTATTTTTGTATTGCTTGAGATTTTTGTTTTTCTGTTGAATAAAGGTGCAGAACAATGAAATCCGATGTTAAAATGCATGGTTGTAGTTTTTGGGGGTTTAATTGTACTTTAAAGCCAAAGAAGAATAATTTGAAGCTTTTCCTTTTGGGAAAACTAACATCAAGCTGTTGGGTTTTTTTTTAATATATCAACAAATAACATTAGCCATTAAGTTGAGAAGTTACAGATGCACTCATAGTGGTCTCTGGTTAACAACAAGAACAACTGCACATTAAAGGTGCAGTCTGGCTTTTTGGGGAATACTTTTTGGGAATAATACTGCACTCACATCTGTGAGCTAAATACACAGACTAAGAAAAAACTGGATATATGGACAAAAGTCCTTGCCACACATTACACTTAAAGGAGTTGCTCAACCATGGAAACCCATGCCATGAAGTTCCTAGCACACAGCTTTTTGTGCTGATGTTAATGACAGAGCAGGTTCGAAACTCAGCGGTAACTGAGTTAGCAGATTTTGGCGACTTTTGCGCACTTCGTGTCGCAGCACTTTATGTGGTTTGATAATGTGTCCAAATTGTAATAAAACAACACTTATGTCTTTGTTACACTGAAGCTAGTTCTGCCCATAAAATGCTAGCATTATGCTAATGTCTGTTAAAGATTTACATCAGAAAATGCTTGATTGATGTTAGACTTTAGGTACACTTTAGAAGTTGGTTGTTGGTGACTGTTATTAGGAGACATTGTCTGGCTACTGCTCCACCGAGCCCCTTTCATTCTGGACTGTCTTGTAAACCGTCTGTAAGAAATAACAGTTAAGAGAATAAGAGCTCTGAGACATTAAACTCTCAGCGTGCAAAGTCCTAGTTTCTCAGTGAGATCTATGCCATGCTGTCTTACACCTTGGCATTTCACTCAGGCTACGTCCACACGTACACGGGTATTTTTGAAAACTGAGATTTTCCGTTTCCGTTTTTTTTTTTTTTTTTAAATCCTGTCCACGCGTAAACGCAAAAACGAAGGACAACGCTGCTAGGAACATGCCAAAACAATAGGTGGCGATATATTCCTAACCGTGTAGAAATATTGGCCAATCAGAAGCCTAGAAGCCTGGGTGGGAAAGGGTAAACAAAGATGGCGCATAGAAGCAGAACTGAGTCCTATGTGTGGCGGGACATAAACTGTGTGTATATATGTAAGCATTTAAACAGTAAAATTAACAGTAACCGTATTTTGTCTAAGTCCACCATTGTAGAAATTTATTTCACCGAAACAATAACGTGGCGCACAGTGTGACGTCAAAAAAGGCGCACACCTTTGACGCTGCGTTTTCTCAGTTTTCCTCATCCACACGTAAATGCAAAAACTGAGTTTTTAAAAATCTCTGTTTTAGTGACCGGAAATGTCGTTTACGTGTGGACGAAAGGTGCAAACGCATAGAAAAATCTGCGTTTTCAAAAATACCCAGGTACATGGGGACATAGCCTCAGTGGGTAAAGTCACAGTGGCTACTTTCTTCTTTTATATACAGTATATGCTTAAACATAAAGCCACAGTCAGAAGAAGACTGGTTTACCATCACTGAACAAGTGGAAGCAGGGATAAAATACAGCACCTAACACTAAAGATTAAAGATGACTTGATTCTTTTATTTCAGCAAAGTAAAATGTAAGAACATCTTTTTCCCCAAATGTATCGATACCTGCCAAGGAATCATGATAGTTGTAACCCTTGTCACTGATACTGTTGTATGCTTACCAGTTTTTGTAATCCGATTACTATAATCGGAGTATGTTTCTCCAGCCTCCCCCATCCAATTAGCCCTACTATATATAGCTGCACTACTAATTGTATTTTACACAAATGACATTTTTTTTAGCAAATACTTTTTCTTCTTCTACTTTTACATTTTTTCATAAGGTGTGATATTTATAAAATAAAATGTGACTTGTTACGGGAGATGCTTTTTGAACATTTGTCTGATTCACCACAGAAGTGCAGGAGTCAAACTGTGTGCAGCTGGATTTATATATTTTCCCCTCCCACCTGAAAATAACAATTTCTGTCCATCTGCAAAGAATATTTCATCAGAAACACCAGAAACAAATATAACAGTCAGTTTGAATATTGCAGAAGAAAAGATGCAGTTTCAGAACCTTTAAACTTTGTTACTGGATAATTAATGGAAACCATTTTTTTTATTATTATTATTTATACATTATTAAGTTTTAAGAACTTATCCAGGCTGTCCACACATGAACACTTGGGTCTTTTATTTATGAGATTCCCAATTTAAACAGTCCGATCTCATGCAACAACGGAAAAAAAAAAAAAAAAATCAACAAAAATTCTTTGATGTCCTTTAACCAAACAAAAGGTTTTTCCTCTCAAAAATCAAATCAGGTTCAGTCCCTCACTCCCTTTGCGGTCCGTCACCGTCCTCGCTCTCATCTGCCAACCTTGCCCAGCCGGTGGTCTGTCTTGGGGTCGGCTATGATGGCCTGAACAGCTACGATGGCCTCGTTGATCTTGGTTTGCAGCTCCCTCAGCTCCTCAATGTGCAGCAGGCGCAGGATCTGAGCCGCTTCGTTTAGAGTTGCATCTGAGGAGAAAAGACAGAAGTTTTACCAAAAGCTGACCAATACTTTAAGAGAAGCAATTCTTATGAACTGTGGGCAGACCGATCGTCATAGCATTTGCTCATCGGCTTTCAGCCTTTCTGCTGAAAAAATTCTTTAAATAAATAACTCACCTCCAGTGTCAAAACCCAAGATGTGCTTGTCTAAAGCTACTGGAACACCCTGTAGGAAAAAAGAAAATATAGCTGGTTGAGTTTTGTCAGTAACGCCGCTGAAATCATGGCTCTAGACTTGCAGCAGTCTATACACAGACATATGATTTTTGATGCATATTATGCACATGTGTCTTTAGTTTACCTCTCTATTGTTGCTGGCTTTAGCAATGGCTTCTGGAGAAAGTCTCTCTTGGATCAAAATACGAATGGCCTGGCAGTTGCAAAGAAAAACAAGAAAAACTCTTCTTAATGATTTGAGATCATTCTAATACATAAGACTTACATTAAAAAACAAAAAAAACTATTCCCTTAATATGGTTAACAGGATTACTTTCTATTGCGAGTGGCAAGTGAGAGTGCAAAATTTCTATTCTGCATTTTTTGAGTGCCAACTATTATCTCCGTGTTATCAGTCTGACCATTACCCTGCATTAAAAGAACGACTCAGGGCTGCCGGCTCACATGGAAAGCATTAAATCATTTTAAGGGCTTTTATTGTGAAGCAAACGCAAACTTCGCCTTCCTCTGTGCCCAGGTAAGCTTTGCTACAGTATTAAAGAGCCCTTTAGTGCGCTCTCACCTTAAGCATAACCAGGTAGTCGTCATGCCGCTGTATCTTGAGGATGTTGGACAAAGCTGTTACTCCTGCTTTGAAATCTGGAGAATTACCTGAAAAAAACAAAAAACAAATAAAAAAAAAAAAAAAAACACACACACACACACACACACACACACACACACACACACACACACTTTAACTTTTATCCTGCAAAGATTTAAAGGAGGGAAAGAAGAAAGAATGCCAGGACAGAGGAAGCTCAAATCCAAGTTTTACTTACTGTCGAGGTTAACCAGAGGGTCCATGGCTTTATTGCTGTTACTGGAAGCTGCCAGGGGCTGACAGTTTTTGTACTTCTCCACTGTGAAGAGACACACAAAACACGTCACCGATGAACAGACTGACTTGCACTACATTAACAGGGGAGCTCACAGTAACGAGTAGAAGAGTAACAATTTGTTCTTCTTATTCTGCAGTAAAAGTAGACATATGATCTGGCACTTAGCAAAAAGTATTCCTTTTGTAATGTCTCCATCTCCTGGTCATCGGTGGCATTTCAACTAGTGACACAGGCTAACATAACCCTAACCCTAGGGAACTGACTGGCCAGTAGGTGGCAATTTTGTGCACATTATCCCTTATCCTAACCATAACCTACTAAAAGTCCGATTAGGAGTGTGGCACACAACCGTGTTGATGTGAACCCCCTCTGCAAACCTGTAAATCCAAGTTAACCCTCAGGTTTCCCCAATAAACCTCTGCTCTGTAGCACAGCTCTCTACGTACTGCATTCAATTCAGTTTTATTGATATAGCACCAAATCACAACAACAGACACCTCAAGGCACTTTATATTATAAGGCAAAGACTCTACAATAATACAGAGAGAAAACCCCGACAATCACATGACCAACTTTAAGAGAACACTTGGAAAACAGCAGGAAGGAAAAACTCCCTTACTGTAGCTACTTGCACTTTTGCACTTGATGGTGGTCCCCTCCAGTCTGGTTCTGCCAGGAGTCTTTTTTTTTTTTTTTAAGGGATTCTTGCGCTATACAAGTAAATGTGACCCAAATGAAACCCCTTACCATTGTCTCCATATTCATACCGCACAGCAAGGCCCAGTAACCAATCTACAGCCTCCTTCCTCTCATCGACTTCAAATGGACAGTTCACATCCTGTAGGTACTGCACACAGGTAAAGAAAACTCAAACACAACTCACCGTGCTCCTCATATTATATCAGAAATGCAGTGTTATGTTAGTAATACCCATTAATAACAGCAGTGATTACTTTCAGATGATCCAGCAGTCTTACCTTTTGGTAGGCTTTGGGCCACTCTGAGCTGGGGATGTTTCTCAGGTTGCCTCGGTCTTCGATTTTATAATGTCGAATCTTCTGGTCCTCCAGCCACACAATGCAGTTCCTAAACTGTGTCTCATCTGAGAAGAAATTAGACAATACCGATAACAACACATCAGCAGCTACACATGGCAAGTAAGTGAAGGAGTGAATAAATAAAACTGAGGTTCCAAGACCATATCTGCTGAATCACTCACTACAGGACGCAAACAATTTACTTTGGCACCAGGGAGTAGCCAGCGTTTGAACTTACTGGTATGACTGTGCTAAACTGGTATCTGCAGCCTACCTACTAATGAAGCCCGAGTGTGTGTTTATTGCGTGTAAAATGCAAACAACCTATAGTCAAAACTAGTTAAAATTATTAAAAGTGTCGAGCATAAGCACCTTGTACATTGCTTTTTTTCATAAATATACACGTTTGTCTCATACTGAACATACATGTTCTACGTTATTAATCTGGCAGCTCTCTGTCTCCATACAGACAAGACACGTTAGCCGGCTCCACGTTCAACTCAACTGACCAACCGAACTGCTCTTTCATAAGTTTATTCTTACCTGTGCAGTCAAAGCCGTCGGGGTTGTGATAATCCAGAGCGCCCAGTTTTCTCCGAAACATTTCACCCCGTGTTTAATACGGAAACCAAATAGTTTCTTTAGCTAACAGTCGCTTGGATTTTCTGCTAGCCTTCAGTATGTAGCTTCGCGCATGCGCTGACGGAGAGCGTACAACTTCCTCTTATAGGTATCAAAATAAAACTTTTCCCACACTGACTACCGCCGTTAGACATTAACAAGAGTAAAATTGCAGGTGCAAGTGTTGCATTTTGAGGAGAAATTTATTTTGAGCGAAGAAAAGCTAAATTTGAGTGAACAAAATTCATTGCTGTGTGCAAAAAAATGTATTTCAGTGTTTACTATTATCCACACACACACACAGCCCCCTCTCACTCAGTTTTTGCATTTGTGCTGGCTTGCAATGTGTTGCTTGTGCTCTCAACATTTCTGCCCGTGCACATTCAACTCTTTCTGTACACCATTATAGTTGTGCCACAAAACCAGCCAATCACAGACTTGGATGCAAAAAAATCTGATTGGCTGTTTTGGTCTATAAGGCTGAACTGACAAAAAAATCTGCCGACTACACCACCAGGTATTATAGGAAAAACCATAAAGCCTTTGAATTAAAACAAACGCTGTTGTGAAAGTGATGTACACTGTCTTGTTGGTATATATGTATGATTTGTATCACCTTCATGTTTCCCTCTCACCACATATCCAAACCGATATCATGACCAGCAGTTTTTACAGCTGTGGCTCCAGCAAACATCAGCTGATACTAGAAAGTAATATTAAATAAATTCTAACAACAGCTTATAAAGCTTGCTGCTGTTGTTTAAAAAAAAAAAAAATCAATAAGGCTCTGACTTGTATTATGAGTCTGTGGTCTGGGAGAGAGTCCTGTAACTCTCTGTCTGCAAAATACAGTAAATAATGACCACTGTTGGGCAATTAATTATATAGTTACTTCTTCAAAAAAGTAACTGAGCTATGCAAACAACAAAGTTTTTGCAGCTGTTTACCTAAAAATGCAGCCAAGGCATTTTTTAAAATAAGCATTTCAAACTATTTACAGAACAATCAGGTGTTCTGCATCAAATTTGATGCCACAGAAATTATTTGTGCCACTCCAAAAAATAATTTCTGTCCACTATGAGATAAAGGAGAACAACAGCCTGATACCTCCAGGCCTGACAGCAGGAGATGTATCACTGCCGTAACATTAAGTAGTCGCCTCATTGTTCTGACACACACAACAAAACTATTGACTACACTACACACTAACTACACAAAACTTGCGCTAAACGTCGCAAATCTCTCACATCTCAAAACACCGCCGTCACTCCTAAAACTTCCCCCTTCCTAAACAACTAAATGCCATATCATTTTTTGATTGGTCGACATGGTACTTTTTTCGTTGAATAGGAAAGGTGGGGTTTTTGGTTTTGCTCACAGGCAGAGAGTGCTTTCGAGCGTTTCTTCCCGCAGTAAATATAAACAACGATAGTATTCAGGAAGAAAACCAAACATTGCATATATTTTTATCATAACTCTGGTTTTACGTGGCCTATCAACACAATTTAAAAACTGGTATAAAGTCCACACTTTTTCCGTCAATTGTTCCGTCTGTCCTGCTCACATCTCCAATGGTTGTGTCGGCACATAAGGACGCTGTTATAACCTGTCAACGACGTTGATTAGCTGCGTATATACGAATGTGAATCGCATTATTGGCTGGACTATGGGATAAGGTAGCATCGTTCTAATCCCATACGGGAGCAGACAGTCACTTACTAACACTGCAAAACAGAATTGTTAAAGTTTTAATTTCAATTTCAATTCAGGTTAGATTTTTTTTTCTGTGCCAGCAGTGCGCAATTGTGCACGCGCGCAGTTTAGAGGGAACATTGATGGCAACCATGTTTTTCTCATTGATCTTTAACTATAGATTTGCATTCAAAAGAAAAGAACATTTTGATCAAGCTGTTCTTGCCTTACATGTAGCTTGGACTCATTTGACATTGGTGATTTGTGGGTACTGTGAATATTGAATATTAACTTTTTGACATTAAATTTTTTTTTCACTTAATTTGTAATATTTATTCATGTTTTTAATTAAAATGCAATTCAGTTAATTTTAATATTATAGCTTACAAATACAAAGGTAGCAAAATAATGTGCATTCAGTAAATGGCTACATTTCCAATCCTGGAAATTAATACAGCATTCAAGGAAGAGGCGAGCTCCCTGCTTCACTTCTGTTTCTTTGCTAGTTTAACAAGTTCAATAATCACCTCACAGTGACACAGAAAAAACTATTCAGACTTTGGAAAAAAAGGGACAATTTTATTACAGATCACATTCTAAAAAAAACTGAGTCAAAATCATCCCAAGATGATGAAAATAAGACAAAATACAGAAGGTGTAGGTTTGTGCATGTGTATTTTCAGAATGGCCTCATGCGTGTGCCAAGGGGCGGTGCTCTGTTGGGTGGTGTGATGGCTATATCCAGATAGTCTCCAATCTGGAAGCGCTGAGACTGCAGTGTCATTGAGTCATCTGCACCTTTTCTGCCAGACACAGTACTGCCAATCTCTTTCAACCTGAAGGAGGTGGGAGAAGAGAGGTTATTAAAGATGCAATATACATAGATCACCACATTCTTTAGCTGCGTGAATCCAAAGAGCGCAGTCTTTGGTGTGATACTCACTTGTACATCTTCCCTCTGGGATCAGGGTAGACAATGGCAAAGCTAAAGTAGGTGCCCTTTTTCCTGGCCTCTGGATATACCTCCTTCACCAAGCTGGTCAACTCTTTTAGTGTAGCATCCATCCTGAAACACATAAACACAATCAGAGACCAGCTCCAGTGTCCTTATTCAAAAAGAAAACAAACCGAAAAACGACACCCTTAGCTCCTTAACTTTTTCACAATATTGTTTTTGTCTGTGGGAAAAATCCACTGTATATGAAAAGAGAGCCAGAGACAGGTGGGATATGACACAGAGAAAACAAACTGGACGACTCATGCGAACTATAGCTCTAACTTAAAAAATTAAAGGGCCTGCAAATGTTTTTATTTAGTCCTCTTTAAACTATTTAGCCGATGTGCTCCCAATTATGTTAACCATGACTGCCAAATCAATCAACGTCCTCTGTCACCACAGCAACAATGCTATCACTGATCAGCGATGCTACAGGGAGATGGCCAGGAGCACTGATTTGAGAAAATTATCCAACCCCGAGAGCATTATAACACTATGTTTCTGTTGTTTTACAAACTCAGCTTAAAACACTGGCAAATCCTTGACTCCGGCCAAAACACCCACACTCACAAAAAAACCAACCAACCACCCAAACAAAAAACAAAAACCAGTGACACATCTGTGATCTTACCAAGTGTATATCTGCAGTTCGCTGGAAGGAACATTTCCTCGAGCAAATTCATCGACTCTGTGGTGTCTCCCACTGTTGGTGGTGAAGACTCGCAGCAGAAGGGGGCAGGTCTGCAGCAAAGAAACATAATAATAATATTACTGAACAAATTCAGTTTACAATGGAAGAAACACAATGAAAACATTTGATTCATAAGAGATATAAAAAAAATATTGATTTCAAATAATTCAGGTGTGTATTCTCTGTTATTTTTTAAATGACTACTAAGAAACCCTGCACAAAATAACAGAACCTGATACTAGAGCAGGGCGATATGACCAAAAATATTTATCACGATATATATTTGAAAATTTGCGATAACGATATAACTGACGATATAATTGACATTAGACAAAATACTTTATGACTCCACAACTTCATTAGTGCACCCCCCCCCAAAAAAAACCATCAATATATTTTCACTTAAACAAGCAGCTGTTTTTATGTGCATTAAAAGTTATATAAAAATGTAACAGTGCAAATTCCTTGCTGACAGTTTAACCAAAAGGCATTTCCAGTGGAAATTGGCCGACATATCCTCAGCATAACCATGTATAATATCTACAAAACTTAAAAAGAGGTTATACACACACAATACGGTAATATTATGTTGAAGCACAGTACGTATCACTCCTCGAGGCGCCTGCCTACGATAACCGTAATGCTCCGACAATCCATCAAGCGGTGCGGGTTCGTAGCTTAGCAAAGTCGTACTAAAACATTTGACAGATTTTCGAGCGCCGTGTACCACAGAAAATCGTTTCGAGGTCAGTAAACACAACCAGAATTCATACATAAGGCACTCGGGATTATAAGGGGCACGGTCGATTTTTCAGAAAATCAAAGGACTGATTTTAAGTGTGCCGCAAAAACACGGTTCATCCGTTTCATTCAACGATCCGCTTTCGCCCTACTCATTCTTATTTTTTACTTTGTCAGAGCACTAAACACTCCAGAGACTGCAGCTGAAAGAACAAGGTACAAATTGTTTTACAGTTGTAATGCACTAGCATGGCCAAGGCAGCTCCTTTCATGTGAGCATAATGTAGTCTGACTGGAAAAATCTGGGTTTACTTTCCAGTTGACAGAAAGACTGTATAAACTCTCACTACCAATGTCACAGTAAGTGAAGCCAGTTAATGGAAATGTGGTCAAAATTATTTTACGGCAAGATTAAATTAAGTGAAAGTTTTGTTTGCTTTGACTTCCATCTCATTATTCTGCATTGAAAGATGTAAGATCTACTTCCCAATCTCAATCAAGAAAGCAAGCAAAGGGAATCTATGGTGATCGAGGCGATCACCATAGATTCCCTTTGCTTGCCTCACAGGCTTATTTACAATTCAATCACAGTAGTAAGATCAATGCGTTTTCATTTTGTCTGGTGCAAACAAACTGTTCTAAAGATATGTAAGAGACGCATTAGAGTAGGGCTGGGCCATATCATACCGTTCACGGTAATACGGGTATAATGTTGGGCAACGATAAGAAAATGAAATATGGTGATAGAATTTGGGTCGTACGCAGGAGCCTCGCGGAGTAATATGTACTGTGCTTCAACATAATATTACCATATTGTGTGTGTATAAGCTCTTTTTAAGTTATGTAGATATTACACATGGTTATGCTGAGGATCTGTCGGCCAATTTCCACTGGAAATACCTTTTGGTTAAACTGCCAGCAAGGAATTTGCACTGTTACATTTTTATATAACTTTTAATGCACATTAATAAAAAATAAAAATAAAACAAACCCAGCTGCTTATTTAAGTGAAAATACATTGATTTTTTTTGTTTTGCACTAATAAAGTTGTAAAGTATTTTGTCTCGTGTCAATTATATCATCAGTTATATTGTTATCGCAAATTTTCAAATGTATATCGTGATAAATACTTTTGGTCATATCGCCCTGCTCTACATTAGAGCCTTCACATTTTACTGACCGATTTATTTTACGCACTTCACAATGTTTCCCTTATTGCTAATTTCTGAACTTTTGCGTACAAATCTAACTTTAAACTGCAGCGCTATTTTATTTGTTTACTCAAAATGCCACAAAAGTAAACTCATAGTAAGACATCACTGAAGTTCTTTAACGCTAAATCTAACAGGACAACTGAGCTAAATTAAGTGATAAATGCTTTTTCTTGCAATTGCCTACAGGCACATTTCAAAACGCCAGGATTTCGATAAAGACCTTAAAGGTATTCTAGCTTTAAAAAAGGAAAGAAATGCCTCGTGCTTTTGCCAGCTGTGAATTACGATTCAATAACAGCTTTGCTTTTTTAATTTAATTTAATTTTTTTTCTTACTATTTTACGACATAAACACTAAGCAAACAGTTACTAATCAGCTGCAAAATTATATTAGGTTATATGCAACGAAAAAAACTGCATAAATCATATGCAACAGTGCCGCTGGATGCTATCGAACTGATTATTAGCTAACTAGCACACTTTGTATCCAAACTGGCGACTCTCTGAGCATTAACGCTGCATATCCTGAAAACAAAGCGCAAATGCAGCTTTATCTATTCTTACCCCTAAAACTGCGACAGTTCTGAGCAAACATCAGGCAGTCTGCATCAAACTGACCAGTTAGCTTTCAGGGCTAACTCAGAGCTAATAACAAAAACAGCACGCGAATCAAAATCCGCTGGTTACCTTTTCCCTGTCAATTGGCTTCTCTGGTTCTTTCTTTATTTCCTCCTGTGTGATCCGCGATTCAAGTGCCATTGCTACTTTTTAAATAATTTACTGCTTCAGTTAGGTGACTTGTGCCTCCGTGTTGGATATTTCAGCCAGGCTGCAGCCAAAAATGAGGCGGATAGCATGTAGTTTCCGTTTCCCGTGTGCTTTCGTCCACCGCAGAATAAGTTACTGCCACCTTCTGGTCAGGGACGGCTCCAGATTTTCTTTCACAGGGGCGGCTGTATGGAGGGCCATTAAAAATATTGGGGTGGCACACCAAAAAGAGAATTAGCGGTTTTATTATGTTGTTGTCAAATATAAGTTATATAAGAGAGAAAGAAAAGAATTATATGCCTTGTTAATTTCCTGCTATTAAAGTTAATATCACTGAAAATAGGTACATATGAAAGCAAATAAGATTTTGAAATCTGAATTCGCTCTCTCAGTATGGAGTGGGGGTGGCCAGTGCACCCCTGTCTGAAACACCTGTAGTAGCCTTTCAGATGATGTTACTGAAGGGGGGTAAATGCTCATCCTGCAGCACTTGTACAGACTTCCACAGAGTGGCTGATCTGAGATCAGGCAGCCAAGTCCACCTACAGATGTGAAACCTGCTATTCAGTCACATGCTGCTCTCCCCCTCACTCATTACATGGTGTGAGGGTGAGCGTGTGTAGATTTCTGGGTAACATATATGTGAGCGTTGTACAGTGCGTCTTTGTACAGTATGTATGTGTGTGTGTTTGTGCAGTGTGTGTATCCTAACAGTGCCTCTCTCTGTTCTCCTGCAGTTGTGGCTGATCAGGAGCTACTCTAACAATCAGCTCTATTTTACCTCTCTCTTTTTCTTTCCACCCATTCACTGTGTGTGTGTGCGTGTCTTTGAGCCCCCCCACCATCACCACTGCATCACCACCTCCTCTCATCAGAATGGGCAGCCAATCTGCCAGCTTTCACCCCTCTGTTTTCACCCTGTGCTGACTGAGAGATCAAACAGTGGCTCTTTGAGTCGGGCCCTGACACTGATACTCATTCATTGATATGCATCAAGAATAAGTGGCGCTGTTATTCCCCTAATGACTCCATTACAATCACTAACGCCCTCTCTGTCTCATCTCGTGTCTCCTCATCATGCTGGGTCATGTTACGTGTAGTTATGCACATGAGATTCCAGCCAGGACGTCTGCAATTCTGCACGGGGACGCTTCTGCTTCATTCGTCAACTTTTAACAAGCTGGCAGCTTTTTGTTTGCAAAATATTTGTTTCACAGTTTATATCCGCACCACTCAAACTGCAGCACAGAATGCAGAACTAGTTAGAGCTTCCTCAATAGTCTTCATTTCTGAGCATCCTTATTGTAAACTGAGGAAGTTGTGCTTTATCCTCCCACACGTTGACAAACAGTGGGAAAGGCTCATCGGTCACAGCCATCAGCAACACACAGAGCTGCTCTGTCCTGCAGGGTGACTGTTGCCAAGTCCTGGTTTGGACCTGAAAAATCATCTGACTCTACCTGTTTCAGCTTACAGCCACAAACAGATCGCGCGCACACATTAAACCCCAGCGCAGCTTTGCTTCTTTCTGCTCTCTGACTTCCACACTGCAGAGGAGGTGCAGTGGATGGTCATCCAAACCAAGTTTATTTAGTTGGGAAAATCCAGTATGTCAAAGAAAAGGCAACATGACTAGTCCCACTCATCTTGCACATGAAACTGAGCTCTTTTCTAAAGAGCACTAACCAGCCTGTGAAACATTAAAAAGTGGAAAATTTCTATGAAACTTTACTGGAAGCAAACCTTTCTTGCATTCCCTTTGTTCTTTTACTTCCTGCCAAGGTTATCTTTTTTTCCCTCTTTAGCAATTGCCTGCTCTGTGTTAGGGTACCTGGGTCGTTGACCCAGTGGTTTCAGTTTTGTACCTTTTATTTGTGTTCTCATCTTAGTTTATTATTGTGAAGGTCTTGGTTTCTGTTTTGCATTAATATTTTCCCAAGTTCTTCTTGGTGTGTGATTATGTAGTTCTTAAGTTTTGGTTTCCATACTCCCTCTATTCTGTGTCCAGTCAGTCCATGTCTCTGTTCCCTCTGTTGCAGTGCCTGTTTGTGAGTCTGTGTCTGTAAGTTCAGTCTGTAGTTCCTGTTTTACTTTGAAAGTCTGTCTCATGTTATCTGGTTTTGCTTCCTTTGTCTTGTCAGCCCAGATTTGCCTCAGCTGTGTTTCCCTACTGTCTCTCATTCCCTGATTGTTCCCTCTGTGTATTTAAGCCCTGTGTTTTCATCTGTCTGTGTCGTGATCCACCCTCATTCAAGCTGTGTGTTTTGGCTGCGTGCTTGAGTGTTTGTATTTTGAAGTTTGTTACTTTTGAGTTCGGCATTAAAGCTGTTTTTTTGAGTTCATGTTTTGTCTCTGGAGTCTGCACTGTAGGTCCTCCATTTCACCACTCCTGCCTGCACACGACGCCCTGTCCTTATTAGTCGTGATCAATAATTGGTGTTTCATCTCATTACTACTTTGAATTTATATTCCTGAATAAATTTTGATAAAACTTTGTAGAGGTGTAGAGTGAGGTCATGTGAACAGTCCATTATAAGTTGATTTACATCCATCGAGGACTTCAAGGTCAACTTAATGGTTACTGGTGGAAAATGGACGAAAACCTTATAACTTGAAACTATGAATCTCACAAGTTTTGATGTGTATTATCAACATACAGAAAGCACTGAATAAAAATACATTTGGCCTCTGACCTCTGCTTCAAGATCAGTAGTTTGATCTGAAGGTCAAAGTAATAATAATTCTAGACAAGGCTATTTAAAGCTATGTTTTTTATTGCCATTGTTTGTATTATATGTATATTGACATAAAGGGAGTGATATACGGGGATTCTAGCTATCACCTTTCTTTGGATCTCTGACCTCTTCTTGAGGTCAAATAAGATCAAAATTTAATAAAATGCCTTTTATCCTTAAAATCATGCTTAAAAATCTTTGTCTTTGTCATGTACAGGGTGGGCCATGTATATGGATACACCGTAATAACATGGGAATGGTTGGTGATATCAAAGTCCTGTTTGTGGCACATTAGCATATGTGAGGGGGTAAACTCCTCAAGATGGGTGGTGACCATGGTGGCCATTTAGAAGTCGGCCATCTTGGATACAACTTTTGTTTTTTCAATAGGAAGAGGACCATGTGACACATCAAACTTATTGGGTAATGTCACAAGAAAAACAATGGTGTGCTTGGTTTCAATGTAACTTTATTCTTTCATGAGTTATTTACAAGTTTCTGACCACTTATAAAATGTGCTGCCCATTGTGTTGGATTGTCAATGCAACCCTCTTCTCCCACTCTTCACACACTGATAGCAACACCGCAGGAGAAATGCCAGCACAGGCATCCAGTATCCGTAGTTTCAGGTGCTGCACATCTCGTATCTTCACACCATAGACAATTGCCTTCAGATAAAAGTCTAAGGGGATCAGATCGGGAGACCTTGGGGGCCGTTCAACTGGCCCACGACGACCAATCCACTTTCCAGGAAACTGTTCATCTAGGAATGCTCGGACCTGCACCCATAATGTGGTGGTGCACCATCTTGCTGGAAAAACTCAGGGAACGTGCCAGCTTCAGTGCATAAAGAGGGAAACACATCATCATGTAGCAATTTCAAATATCCAGTGGCCTTGAGGTTTCCACTGATGAAGAATGGACCCACTATCGTTGTACCCCATATACCACACCAAACCATCACTTTTGTTGTTCCAACAGTCTTGGAGGGATCCATCCAATGTGGGTTAGTGTCAGACCAATAGCGGTGGTTTTGTTTGTTAACTTCACCATTCACAATAAAGTTTGCCTCATCACTGAACAAAATCTTCAGCATGAACTGAGGGTCTTGCTGAATGAAGCTAGGACAGCCACTGATGTTTCTTCATTAATGACAGTTTTCTTGCGTCCATATTTTGGCAAATCCAACACTGAACCAGTTTCACGAAAGCATGGGAGATGGGTGGTCTCGTAGGGTGTCTTGCAGTCTACTGCAATGACCCGGTTACTGCGTTCACCAGATATCAACACAATTTCGATCCGCTCCACACGTGTTAACCTCTTCGACATGTCAATGGCTGTGAACAAAGAGAAACTTGTAAATAACTCATGAAAGAATAAAGTTACGTTGAAACCAAGCACACCATTGTTTTTCTTGTGACATTACCCATAAGTTTGATGTGTCCCATGGCCCTCTTCCTATTGAAAAAAACAAAAGTTGTATCCAAGATGGCCGACTTCTAAATGGCCACCATGGTCACCACCCATCTTGAGGAGTTTGCCCCCCTCACATATACTAATGTGCCACAAACAGGACTTTAATATCACCAACCATTCCCATGTTATTACGGTGTATCCATATAAATGGCCCACCCTGTAAATTACAATAACAGGCTATGATCAGTTAAATATGTAACAATATGAATATCCTTGCACAATGTTCCTAAATAAGGTTTTTGTTGAAAACAATATAAGGTTGTGATCAAAAACATTTTAAATTTGACATTGATTCCTAAACAAAAAAACTGATTTTACTAAGTAATGAAATTAATGCGTTATATCCACATAAAAATATTTCAAAATTATGTCAAGCCTTTTAAAATGGGTTTTAACAGAGCAAATAACAAAACTCTCAGAGTGCTTCTTGTCACAATCCAGAGTTTTTCTTGTTGCTACATTTCTGCTAAAAATATTATCTGTATTTCTCCTCTCTGTTATCTCTTCCTCCTAAAATGCACAATCTGCGCTGTGTTGTTTTATTTTGAAAGTCATCACAGGAAGCTATCAGACATCATCCTGTCTCACTTCACACTGAGAGGCACATCTTTGATTTCATGCAAAGAAAGCAGGAGCTGCAGGTTTGTGTTTTAGTTTCTTAGACTGAGATTTTCTTTTAAATGTGACTGATGCAACAACAGGCTGTGTGTGTGTGTGTGTGTGTGTGTGTGTGTGTGTGTGTGTGTGTGTGTGTGTGTGTGCACGCGCTTTCATACTGAAAAGGATCATGTGGAATACTTTCATGGAGACATCCTGACACTGAAGACACAAGGTAAGAAAACAACAAAGACAAAACAAAAGTTAATCTTAATTCATTTTGGTAAAAGTTGCTTCCAGTTTTTATCAGAATTTCTGTTTTTACTTTACGACAAAACATCTCCAGCTAGAAACAAACCTCTAAATAAGCATGACATGTGAAGTATATCCCAGGTTCTTTCAGTGCAAGTACACATCATCTAAAAAATATGAATGAACCAATCAGTGACCGAGTGTGAACAGTGAAGCTCAGTGAGAACCGCAGCAGTGTGCTTGTACAGTGTGTTTCAGTGTGCTTTTAGATGAGTGGGCTCGGTTCAGTACAGTCCACAGTGGGCAGAGAGGTTCATCAGTTCACATGAATGCTGGCAGTGGACCTTCTCCCCTCCTCCTCTCACTTTCATTCCTTTTCATCCCGTCCTCTTTCAAACTCGTCTTTTGTTCAGCGACGGTCTCTGCTTTCATCGTTTGCCACTGGCTTCCTTGTAAATCTGAAATCTGAAATCGGTGTCCATGTGTCAGACGTGTAGAGGCTGTAAAAGTAGCAGATAAACACGACCGTGTAATGACAAGAAATGCAAACGAGTATGCTGATGAATCCCTGTTCTGTAGTGCAAGCATTCCCATTCCCTTGTCACTGTCCTTTCCCCCAGGATGTCTTGGCCCGCTCTGTACACTCAGTTGGTCGGGGCGAACCGTCATGCCACCAGCCTGGGTAAAATCTGGCTCTCTGTGCTTTTTATTTTCCGGGTCATGGTGCTGGTTGTTGCCGCGGAGAGCGTCTGGGGGGACGAGCAGTCTGACTTCACCTGTAACACATTGCAGGTAGGACGTGTCCATTTTTACATCCGATCCACACATGGGATGTAAGTTATAATGACACTTATTTGTTAAAATAAGATTTGGGTTTTATTGTCTGAGCTTGAATTCTGCAGCTCAAAGAATCATTCTCTCACCCCTAGTTCTCGAAGAATACAGAATCTACTCTTCTCACTGGTTTTAATAGATGGCTTCTCTCCACTGGTTTCCTGTCTAAGAACTGACTTCAAAGTTATACTGTAAAGTTTTATACTACATAAAGTATTAATAATCTAAAAAGTAGTCACTATCTATCACCACTTAATATTTTTATTGTGCTTTTATTGTGTCGGGCGCCACTCCTGTCAGCCAGGAAACGGAGACTCTGTGACAAGTTTAAACGACAGCTGAGTGATGGCATGGACCGCAGTATCAGAGGAGTGTTTCGAGCTCTTTGTTGAATTGGTGCCACGAAGAATTAAGACAGTTCTGAAGGCAAAAACAGGTTCATCCCTAACCCTAACCCTAACCCTGTTTCCGGTGTCCTATTCGCGCCTTGTTTACGGTCCAAAACAAGTTAAGCAAGTGAATGAATCAAGCGGCGATTTACATTTCTCTAGATGTCTTGGGCATTTACCCAATATATCTGTAAATGATGTTCATCGACTTGTTGATATTTTTCCCCCGCGCCTCAGAGCAAAAGAGAAAAGGGATTCAAATGTTATATTTCTCAGCTGTCCCTCGTTTATCGTGGGTGTTATGTTCTAAAAAATAACCGGCGATAGGTGAAATCAAGTAGCCAATTTTATGTTTTGAAGGTGCAAAACGTTTTGTGGACATTGTTGACATACAGTTCTGCACTTCAGAGTCACACTGCTAGCGATCGATGCAGCGATTCTGTACTGTACAGGAGAGACGTCACGGAGGAGATTGTCTGCAGCGATCAGGACGCAGGACACAATGTGATGTAAAAATAAGCATGCAAACTTGCACTAAAAAATCCGCGAAACAGCGAGGTGAAAGGTGAACGGGGTTATTAGCGAGGGACCACTGTAATTGTGAAGGTAAGTCACAACATACCCATCATAAATACTAATGTATAGAAACCCTTACCAGCAATCGTTCATTTTTTGTGTGGCTTTTTTTCACGGTTTGTTGACATGCTGTGTAGGTGTGTACTTGACTAGCTGATATCGACATAACAGGGAAACATCTGGTTTGACTATTCTTCACCTGTAGTTTGAATGCTGAACATTTGCCTGTTTAAATCATAATAACTGTCACTATACAGAGATGTGCTTCTGAATGTGGACGATGTGTCTTCTGCTGCAGTGATGCAGTTCTGCTTGTGTTGAGTGATGTAAACAACTGATCGATCTAAACTCTTTAAACGTCAAAATTGATCATTAGATTTTTTATGACACAACAGCGGTGAGTGTTCCCACCTTCTGCTCTTTGTAACTTAACGCGATCTTTCCGTTTTCGAGTTTTGGACATGATTTTGGAGTATATCTTCGCAGTAGCGATTGACCGCAAAGTAAAGCTACCGGAAATGTACAACCCCACATCCGGTCTCAAACCAGGAAGTTAGCATTTTCTCGTACACAGGGTCTAGTAACTATACACTGATGTTGTCATAATTGTGACGATCATGGTTGGTTTGTTTTTCCCTCAGCCTGGCTGTGAAAACGTCTGCTATGATCAGTTTTTTCCTGTGTCCCACATCCGTCTCTGGTGTCTTCAGCTTGTCTTTGTCTCCACGCCAACACTCCTGGTTGCCATGTATGTGGCCTATCGTAACCACAGAGATAAGAGGAAGCTCCTTCAGGTGTGTGCATTGTTTTATTATGATTACGGCAAAGTCATCGTGATGACAGACAAAATGATGATGTCATTTGGGGCAGCTGTGACAGAGACCTAATTTGCCCCCAATGCATCAATCAGTGTGTGTAAGTTAATATTAGATAAAAAGGCACTTAGGCATGTATGAATGTGTGTGTTTGGGTGAATGAGACTTGTAGTAGAAAGCTCTTTGAGTGCTCAAATGATCTCATCCTGTGCGACAGAGTCCTGGTAGAGCTGGGTTTCTCAGTGCAAAGGGCCAAGATGAGGAGTTAGAGACTCTGAAAAAGCGGAGGCTCCCAATAGCTGGTGCCCTCTGGTGGACATATGCCTGCAGCCTGGTGTTCAGGCTGCTGTTTGAAGCAGGATTCATGTAAGATCAGTGCTTCCTTTTTCCGTCAGTCTCACATGGCTGTTTTGGTTTGATGGTACGATATCTGTGTCTCCAGGTATGCTCTGTATGTGGTGTACGATGGTTTCCAGATGCCACGGCTGGTGCAATGTGATCAATGGCCATGTCCTAACCTGGTGGACTGCTTCATCTCACGTCCAACTGAGAAAACCATCTTCACTGTTTTCATGGCCACTACCTCATCTATCTGCATGGTCCTTAACATGGCTGAACTTGTATATCTTGTCATCAAGGCTGTCTCTAGGTAATAGTATTAATCAGACAGTCAGGTGATTAATCAGCTGATTGACGCAATTCTTTTGTGCATTATTTTTGTTTTTAAGTTTTAAGCTGTGCATTCCATATGCACTTCTTTATATTATATATAATTTATTTATTTTTTCTTGTAGGGGTCTCTGTGATCAGAAGGAGAGGAAATTAGGCAGCAGAGAGAAGATGCGGATCAGGACTAACCAGAAGTCACTTGTTTCAACCTGATTTTGAAATGTAGCTAGAAGACGGAGGGTGGAGAAGAAACTGATAAAAACATTGTCATTTTAGAGATATAATGCATGTGTGAGAATCATAAATGTAAATACAACTCACAAATTGGACATTTTCAATGATAATCTATAGAAAATCAAGGGGTGGAGAGGATGTTAGCATCTTAAAACTATACTTTCATGTTAAATGAGGTTGTATGTAGATAAGCTGTTTAACAAATAAAAATATAAATACATCATGTGCATTTAACTACATGTGTTTAATGTTGAAGTCATTTTAAATACTTTTTATTCTGTTCAATGTCCAGAATCATGTTCTATAAATTGTTTGTAGAAAGAAAAAAATGGGGACAGCTACAATTTCCTATGAGTACAAAGCAAGCAGACCACAAGAAGGCAGTAATGTAAAGCAGCAGTCCCCAACCCCTGGGCCTTGTCCTGATTGAAAGGTCCTGATGAAAAGCCACTGATGTACAAATATTTACAAAAAGTTGTATTTTTCATAATAATTAATTGAATGCAAAAAGTCTCCAGATAACATTTAATCTTCTTTTCATTTGACTGGTTATGTAGTTTATTCTTATGATATTTATGATGTTTGTTTTTAAAGGAATGAAAAAGACAAACCCATGAATTCTTTTGTTCTGTAATGAGATACTGTACTCTGCTGACCCCTGCTGGTGAGCAAACAGGTCTGCAACAATTCCTTCCCCTACCCAGAGGGACTTTTTTTGGGTGACACAAAACTAAGTGATAACATAGGTGAATAGATGGTGTCACCCCATTCTTTGTAGTTGTTAAGAAGCAACAACAAAAAACTTGTTTTCTTTTACAGAAAAAGAAAAAACTTTGCAACATTTTGGAGTGAAAAAAGGTTTTTAAAAAAGATACAGTGACATTTATAATTTATTTGTCTCTGCCTGCATTCCTAAGACTGTGGATGTTATTTATCACTCTACTTTTCACATTTATTGCAGTCAACATTTATACTATGAATCACTTAATCTCACATGAATACTGAGGTAGTCTTTTCTGTTTAAAAGATGTGAAAATGGGCTATATGTCAGTGTTTAATTATAAGGCTGTCATTGGGTGGATAGAATTCATTTTATTGTACACTGGCGCTCTGGGCCATATTAAGCTTGGCCACACGGCTGACTATTGCTGCAAGATTTTCATGTCTGTACTAAGCTTGGGATAACTGATTTTAGTTTCTGTGTTTTCTGCTTCTGTTTATATTTTGTCTTTACATTTGTATTTTGTTGTGTTTAATTTCTGTTATCCTGTATCTTTTATTATTAAAACTTGATGGTGTTTAATGTGTCTATTCTTTTAAATTTCATTTAAAATATCATCTTTGTAACTGAATGTAATTTACTTGTAACTAAATGTCATGTATGTAATGTAACACTTTAACATGTAAATTCCTTTTGGGGGCTAAAAACTGTTGCAATATGAAGAACTTGTAGAAAGATGAGCTTACTTTTACACTTCAATTTTTGTCTGTTTTTTTCTGATTTCTCCATTTTTGACATCAGTAATCTTCCATATTGATGTTTATTTGTAATGACAGTAAAAAAGCTAGTAAGTTATTAGCTAATACCCAGAGGGTGTTTTACCTCATACTGCAACAAGGAACAATCCAAATATTTATTTTTCCCTTAACAGAAGTTGTTAAAGAAAATTTTTGTCTGGTCAGGAATGTGATAGTTGCGTTACACCACATATACACGCGCGCGCACTCAAACGCGCGCCTTCCCCTTACCACCCCCCTCCTGCGCCCCTTGCACGGGGACACCAATGTTTGACAGTGGCGGATGGCCTTGGCCACGCGGGACGCAGCCGCTGTGCTTCGCCTTCGCGGGACAGGTTCCACACGCGCCCTTTTTTTTAGACTAGACTAGCCTCGCGTATTCTTCTTTTCTTTTTCCCTCCTTTTTTGTTGTTAACTTTCTCTCTCTGTTACTCTGTGTATTGCTCTCTCTGTGTCTCTCTCCCTCCCTTCTCCCTTCTATCAATCTGCCCAATCTTCTCTTGGTTGCCCCGAGAACCTCCGTGGGACTAAAAGAAAAAAGAAGAGAAGAAACGCGGTAAGCAGGGTCACCGTAGAGTGATGCTGGAGGTTGAAGTGGGAGGGAAGAGGCATTATCATCTTTCCACCTGCTGGATTATCAGCACCTCTCATGATGCGTTCACATCCATGTGGGAAAGACGGCAGACAGGAAGCCACAAATCCAAACCAATATCGTCCAGGCTTAAATAATCTTTGGGAAAAAAGAATGCATTTTGTGGGGTCTTAGGCTAGATTTTGATACTTTAGTTAAAAAATAAGTTTTTTTTTAAAGAGCCATGGACAAGAAACTAATGGAAAACAGGCGGTAGGACTGTTTTTTTGTTTTTAAATAAATTTGAGGTCAACTGTAGGGAAGCTTACATTTTAGTTTTGATGGATATTTAAATGCAACCATTGCTAGTTGTTTATCTTTTGTATAGGAGACACACTGTCTAATGTTACCACGAAAGGAAGAACCTTCCTGTAGTTTTTCTGCTTGTTGGAATTGTACTGTGTGACTTGCTGTAGTAAATGGAGGAAATAAGTTGCTGCTCCTAACCAGCCAACCAGCTGCTGAATTGATTATTTCCATACTCTCTTTAGATGCTGTGTGCCATTCTATAAATCTTTGCACACTTTAAAAAAAAATTTGTTTTGTACTTTTAGTATCTTAGGCAACTTTGGGCCCATTTATTCACTTGTGTGTACAGTTAGAAACTCTTTCCACATTTTTGGAATGGCACTTTTAGACATACATTTACATTTTTAATATATGTATCAAAAATATCTTTTCTTAAAAGCAAACTGCATTTAATCATCTTCAGTACTATTCCACACCATGTGAAACTAATTGCTTAAACACTGAGCACGGTCATCTCAAGTTTCTGGATATACACTAAGGTAGTTGATTAACTGAGTAATGAACAGAATTGTCTTTTATTGTGACTGTGCATATTTTCGGATTTCGTTGTGCAAATGGCAGGCCAGGAGTTAACTGTTTGGGCTGTTTTAGCACAAAGACCTCTGATCCATCAAAAGCACACAGCAGCCAGAACAATATCCATCTGGCAGCTTCCCTATTGTCTGCCATGGCCGATGGTATTTCATCACGTCAACACATCATGTACATGTACACATACCACCGTTAGACTGGTGAATTAGTAGCCATTTGTCATTTGAGAATATGTTTCACGTGTAAGACATCTGAAAAGTCTTTGTTATTTATTTATTTGTGTTTCTAAGCAGTTTTTTAAGAACACAGTTAAATCAAGACCACGATATTTCCTTTCTGTCTATGGAGCTTCCGTTCTCTCTCTTTCTCTTTTTCTTTTACTCAGTTGACCTACCTCTCATCAGACACAAATTCCTGGATTTACATTTTATTTTGGAAGTAAGTTACACAGTATGCAGGAGTACAGAACACTGCTGAAACTTTAGAATGCGTGTATATGTTTGTGTGCGTTCATATCAGGGAATCCCAGGCAAACATTTGCCCCCATCAGCATTCCTGGGATGTGATGAGTCCGGCATTCAACAGCGACAACCTGTTATTCACTCACTTCACTTCTCACAGATGGCCAGCCATTGTCCACTAACCAGCCAGTCTCGCATCACACACACATACCAATGCAAGTACACACAAATTTGGCACATCCAAAAGCAAATGTATACCATGGAATAACTATCAAACAATCAGACACATGCAGTGCTACTGTGAGCATTGGATTGCACCAAAATGTCAGATGAAGAAAAAAGAGTGAAATTAAATCAAAGTAGTGATAAATGAGCGCTTTTAAACTGCAGCTACCAATTCTTAGTAGTACACTTTGTTCAGAGTACTTGACTGTTCCGGGTCCTCTGTGGAACCTCTTTCTCCTTTTTCATGTAATTCCACATGGAATCTATGAAGCTAAAACCTGGACTCTGTGAAGATCCAACACATTCTCATCCCAAAACGTAACATACCGACACTATGAGATAAGTTGTCGGTATGTTAAGCTTTCGGAGGCACGAGAACTGTTTGGAATGAATCTACACATCTGATCATGCATCGCTTTGGAAAACACTATCTGATATGGTTAAGGTTAGGGTTAAGGTTACGGTTAGGGCTGGAATACACAGCTGGAATGTGTGTTACCTCCGCGAGCATCATTCTTTTGGATTCCATCCACAATCCGGAGCGTATCATAGGGATGCGGAAGGTTACCTTTGAGATGCCATGGGACGTGACAAATCGTAGTTATGCTACATGTTGGGAATGAGAATGCTCTGAAAGGTCATACCATTCGCTGCCGGACTCAATTTAGCTAGTTCTTTATGTCTTATGCTATGTTTCTGGGGTTTTCATCATGCTGCAGAATTAATTTTGAAGTTATCACTCTATAGACCTGTGTGATTGATAATTTAAAATATCTGAACTGTTTAAAAAATTTGGACAGTTCTTAGCACTGGTACTAATCCTAGCATCAGGTGAGGAGTAACAAGACCCTTTCCGATGCCATACTATAAGTATATGGCATCATTTGTACCTACTGTGCACTAAAATGTTTCTGGTTAAAAAAAAGATTCATATTGGCATCAGCATCAAAAAGCTCTGTATCCTTTTTTGTGTGATGTCTGTATGATGATGAGCCCAAAAAGCTAATACAAAGCATTTTGTGTCTTCCTTCCAGATATAGTTTTTGTTCTGATTTCTGGTCGATGGATTTATCACTGACAACACAACAATATTTTAGTAAGTCAGCTTAATTTGTCTTTTTTTTTTTTCAAAACAATCCAACTTATTTGAAATTTTATTTTGAAGTCTTTTCTCTTCTTGATTTTAGCATTGAAGTTCGAAAGTAGTTATGCTTTCTGTGCTCAGTTGAAAAGAGCTTTTTGGGCAGCAGCCAAGTTTTTGTAAAATTTCACAGTGAAACACCAAGGTTTAAATGGTAAAAGAAGATATTTCTAGGTATTGTAAGGCAAGATACTGCTTGAGATGTTCATGCAGTTATTTTGTTGGTAAGTATTAACAGCACTCGTTTATATGAAGCAATATTTCAGAATATCAAAGAATTTTGTTTTTGATGATGATAGCCTTTATATTGTAAGGTCTTTACCTTATAATATAAAGCCCCTTGAGACAATTACTGTTGAGATATAAATAAAATTTAATTGTATTGAACTAAATATATGAATAACTGTGGCTTAGATGAATACTTTCAAAAGTTTCTAGGCTAAAGAGTTTATAGATGAACTGGCCGTTAGATCTCATTAGGACTCTCTAGTCTGTGTTTGACACAGACTAAAAATGGAACAATGCTAGTTTTTTATGTTTCATGGAAAAGAAGTGTCAAACTGATTACAGGAAGAGGAAGCGAATGTTTGGCATAAGAAAAAAGGGAAACAGACTGACAGAGATCGAATGATTCCTCATAAACGTCCTGGAAAATACACTCACCGAACACTTGATTAGGACACTTGCTAGTACTGATTTTCAGAACTGGCTTAATTCTTTGTGAATTCAACAAGATGCTGTATACATTCCTCAGAGATTTTGATACATACTGACATGATTTGCTGTGATGAGAGACACAGACACACACAGACACCTACAATCAGACATAGAGACACAAGGTAAAACAGTATCAGCCATAAAAGTTCAGATAAAATCCTAAATACTGACTTTCTGTGGTATTGTTCTTTAATTGACTTTTTGTTGTTCACCATAGACTCTCATGTCTCTCTGCAGGCTAGAAAACTGAGAGAAGCATGGGTGACTGGAGTTTTCTAGGGCGACTGCTGGAGAATGCTCAAGAACACTCCACTGTGATTGGAAAGGTGACCGACTATTGATAACAAAAACATGATCTGTTAAACATATTAAGCTTACCTTTTGATGATTTTCACTGTATTTCCTTTTCATAGAACTTTTGATACGCCAACATTGTTGATGACATTTTCTGGTTTTCAGTTTGGTAAAGGGTAGACCATACTGACACTGTGGAGAAACCACAAGCTTTAGTTACCCTCTGCATTATCCAGGAAGTACTAACTACTGTGCTTCTAACTGTCGTGTTTGTCCGACCCAGGTTTGGCTCACAGTCCTCTTCATCTTTCGAATTTTGGTGCTGGGTGCAGCAGCTGAAGAAGTTTGGGGTGACGAGCAATCAGACTTTACCTGTAACACACAGCAGCCCGGTTGTGAAAACGTTTGCTATGACGAGGCATTTCCCATCTCCCACATCCGTTTCTGGGTGCTGCAGATCATCTTTGTCTCCACACCAACCCTCATCTACCTGGGCCATGTACTACACATTGTTCGCATGGAGGAGAAGAGGAGGGAGAGGGAAGAGGAGCTCAGAAAGGCCGGACGACACCAGGATGACCATGACCCTCTCTATCACAATGGAGTTGGTGATGGTGGAGGGAAAAAGGAGAAACCCCCAATTCGTGACGAACATGGAAAAATCAGGATACGCGGGGCATTATTGAGGACCTACATCTTCAACATAATATTCAAGACTCTGTTTGAAGTGGGTTTCATTCTGGGGCAGTACTTCCTGTATGGATTCCAGCTGAGGCCTCTCTATAAATGTGGCCGCTGGCCCTGCCCCAATACTGTGGACTGCTTCATCTCCAGGTAAGAAAGTTCAGTTTTATTGTTTTGCATCACAATCAAAGATTTTTTTCTTTGTGTCTGTTTAATAATTCTTCATTATACTCTACACATACATCCTGTCACTCAGTTATATTTACTAAGTCTATCACTCTCTATGTTCTTGTACAACACTAATAGTCTAAACAACACCCCACATAGCAAAATTGGTATGGCCCAGATCTGGCCCACACAATGTGCTTAGACATGGCCCACATACCGCAAAGAATGACGGCCCTTTGGTGGCCCAGATCTGGTTTGCAAGAGGTGGCCCACACATGGGCCAGCACAAGGCCAGTTGCAGACACACTGGTGGTCCTGTACTGGCCCCTGTGTGGATTACCTCTGGCAAACCAGATCTGGGATACCAAAGGGCCGTCATTCTTTGTGGTATGTGGGCCATGTGTAAGTTGTGTGCAGCCATGGGCCAGTTGTAGACACACTGCTGGCCCTGTGCTGGCCCAGAACAGTTTCAGCTCTGGCCCCAGATGTCAGCCTAATGTGTACCTTAATCAAGCCATGTAATAACAACATGTGCCAGAACATAATAGTGCAAAAGTAACATGACGAAACTCTGTTCAGACAGTGAATGGACTAATTCTTAGATAATGCTTTACTACTCTCCCGGATTACTCAAAGTGCTCCACATTCACCCAATCACACACTCTCTCTAAACTGGGTGCTTCCTAACTACATTCATACACATTCACACTCTTGACATGCAGACTAGAGGAGCCAGGGATCGAACCAATAACCTTCCAATCAGTAGTGATAAACATGAGTAAACCCTCACTAGGTTTTGGATAAAGTGTACACTCACAAACCTGTCAAACCTGCATTTGAAACGCTGGCTACAATAGCAGTATAGTATTGCAACATGGCATTTGGGTCTTCTAACTAAAATAGGAAAATAGGAACATAAATAGTGCCATCATTGCCAGACCTGGCCCACATCTGGTAGACATACATCCTGCCATGACACCAGTCAGTCAGAAGTGCTAGCTTGATGCCAGATCCGGGCCAGACCTGTCTGCGATGTGGGACCTTTTGTTTCTAAATGAAAAAGAGCAATTCTGGCTGGCATTGCAGTTTGATCAGTTGTAGTGTTGTGGCTAATAGACTGCTTCAAAGAGTTGAAAGAAAACAACAATTAATATTCCTGTCTCCAACAGGGTTGCCACTAGGGATGGGTATCGTTTAGGTTTTATCCGATACCGGTGCCAAACCGGTACTTTTGAAACGGTGCCGGTGCTTAAACGGTGCTTAAACCGGTGCTTAAGATAAGATAAGATAAGATAACCTTTATTAGTCCCACACGTGGGAAATTTGTTTTGTCACAGCAGGAAGTGGACAGTGCAAAAGTTATGAGGCAAAAATTAGAATACAATAAGAATAAATACAGTACACAACTGTACAGAATACAAATACAAATACTATATACAACTGAGTAAAAATACAACGATGACAGAAAGGATTATTGCACTTAGTATTATTGCATATGTATGGATGTGTGTGCTTGATCAGTTAAAGTCTTTATTATGGAGTCTGACAGCAGTGGGGAGGAAAGACCTGCGAAATCTCTCCGTCCCACACCGTGGGTGCCGCAGTCTCCCACTGAAGGAGCTGCTCAGTGCTGTCACAGTCTGCTGCATGGGGTGGGAGATGTTGTCCAACAGGGATGACAGCTTAGCCGCCGTTCTCCTGTCACTCACCACCTCCACTGGGTCCAGAGGGCATCCTAGAACAGAGCTGGCCCTTCGGATCACCCTGTTCAGTCTCTTCCTGTCCCCAGCAGAGATGCTGCCGCCCCAGCAGACCACGCCATAAAAGATAGCAGAAGCCACAACAGAGTCATAGAAGGTCTTCAGGAGTGGGCCCTCCACTCCAAACGACCTGAGTCTCCGCAGCAGGTACAGCCTGCTCTGCCCTTTCCTGTAGAGGGCGTCTGAGTTATGAGTCCAGTCCAGTCTATTGTTCAGATGAACACCAAGGTACCTGTAGCTGTCCACAGCCTCAATGTCCATACCTTGGATGTTCAGTGGTTGCAGTGGAGAATGCTTGTGCCTGCGGAAGTCTACCACCAGTTCCTTGGTTTTACTGGCGTTGATCTGGAGGTAGTTCTGCTGGCACCAGTCCACAAAGTCTTGGGTCAGACCTCTGTACTCCTTGTCGTCCCCATCAGTGATGAGGCCGACTATTGCAGAGTCATCAGAGAACTTCTGCAGGAAGCACTGGGTGGAATTGTGGGAGAAGTCTGCAGTGTAGAGAATGTAAAGAATGGAAAACACAAAACTGGTCCAAAAACCTCTCATGTTCAGCTGTTTTTTTGTAAAAAGATAACAATGTTAGCCTTTTCTGCAGCTATAGGGGATTTATGGCATCACTCTTGGCTGGAAGCAGTGCTTAAACAATGGAAAAAACACAAACTTTGTCCAAAAACCTCTCATGTTTAACTGTTTTCCACTTTTTCTTTGGTCATTTTAGCCTTTTTGGCCAGGGTTAAGGGAGTATCTGCCATCAAACAAGAAGACAGCCACATGTAGCTATGATGATGTTTGCTAGTTCACCTTACATGCATTAATTTAATAACGTGGTTAGCCTACTCAACGTAAATTACACACGGACAACATTAAGCTACTCACGCAGAGAAGAACGGCGGCTGCTGCCATCATCATCCGTCATCATTTCTGCTACACTGGCAGGGCTAGGGGCCAGGACTCTCCTCTTCGTGTTTTTGGGGGATGTTGCTAACTCCGGGTCCGATAACAGGTAACCCACCCGCAGGGTGCTCGGTGTGAGGTCTCACAGCAAGCTATCAAATACGGCGCATTTCTCGGCTTTTAAAAAAAACGCTATGCGTCGCCAGGTGTTTCATCGGATTTGAGGTGTTACCTCCTTTGACAGTATCACAGTATCAGCTTAAAGCACTTGTTGCAGGCTGCTGAGTTTGCTAATTTTGCTGTGAAGTACAGCCAGACTTTTGACCGCTTTGCCTTGGTCATTTTTAATCTGTAGCTCTGCTCTAAAAGAACGTACGTACCTGGCCCCGCCTACTATCCTGGGAAACGTAAAATGATTGGCTAGAATCTAAAGCGTATCACAGCTCAGGAAAAAAAAGCACCGAAATAAAGCACCGAAATGTGCGCTGCTTTTCGGTCTGGTTACTACCGTTTATGTCAGAACCGGTGCCATCATGGCACCGGATACCGGTACCCATCCCTAGTTGCCACATTACTAGAATTTTGATACCCAATAGTATTTAAATACCACAGGGGCAAAAAAACAAAACAAATTACGAATCATCTTTCCTTTCCTGGAAGAGGTAGAAATAATGAGCTAAATGAGGGTGGTTTAAGTGTCTGATTAGGTCTGTTTTTAAGAAGCTTTTCAGTGTCAGAAGTCAGTTTATTTATAAATAAACAAAATGCTCTTAACACTCATTATCAGACAGTTTGTATCACATTAGTATGTTGTATGATGTCAATAATAGTGATAACCTTAGCATGGTCAAATCAAATCTTTTGTTTGTAAGTGGCAGTCAGTATGAATCAAGGCAAAGGGCTTAAAGAGAAGCCTTATTTCAATATCTGGATGAATCTAGGGCCTGCAAAAAGGCTCAAGGATTATTTTGAATTATTTTGAACTGACAATCATGCAAAGCTACTCTAGGAGAGAGACCCAGTTGGAAGTACAGTGTACAAGCGAGTACAGTAAGGTTCATTTCAGTTAACACAAGAGGATTTTGTGTTTACAGAGGGAGTCTAAAGTAAAAAGACATAGTATGAATAAATAGTATATTGAATAGTAAGGAGCTAGTTACTTTAGTCTATGAAGATATTGTTCAAATACTAACATTTTTGCCCTTGTGGGTTATTTAAAATTGATTATCACCAAGTGTTCCCACTGCAGCCTTTATCGGGGCAGGGATAGCTCAGTAGGTAAAGTGGTCGCCCCATGATCGGAAGGTCGGCGGTTCGAATCCACTTAACGGCTACCCTGAGGTACCCCTGAGCAAGGTACCGTCCCTACACACTGCTCCCCGGGCGCCTGCTTAGTGGGCTGCCCACTGCTTCACTGAGTGAATGGGTCAAATGCAGAGAAAAACAAGTAATTTCCCCATGGGGATCAATAAAGTATCCATTATTATTATTATTATTATTATTTAACAATGAGAAATCCAACAATAACATTGGATTTTCTTCCTTCTTTTTCTTTTAATGTTACATTTCCTATTATACACTGGTGTGATTTGTTAATCACAACCTCTTTTTGTTCCTCTGTTGCCATAGGCCCACTGAAAAGACAATCTTCATCATCTTTATGCTGGTCGTTGCCTGTGTCTCTTTGGTCCTCAACCTGCTGGAGATCTATCACCTAGGCTGGAAGAAAGTAAAGCGAGGGGTCACCAATGAGTTTGCACCTGACAGCGAGTCACTGATTCTGGCTGAAGATGAGCCCACAGACGCAGAGACAATCCCTGAGCAGACCTCTCCTTTGGTGCTCGACTGTCTGCCGACATTTGGCAGCGTGAGTGTGACGGGAGACGGGGCAGCTGAGGGAGGGGCCTACAGCCCACCAGAGTCTTCCCCTGCTGTGACCTCCTTAAACGCTGCGACCACCCCTGTGCCTGCTGGGATGAAGATGGACAACACGGCGTTCCACCCAGACGACTTCTTGTTGGATGCTGCTTCTTTTTATAGCAGCAGTGAGAAAGTGGGTGTTGGAAGTCAAGGACAGCTGGTGGTGATGGAGCAGAACTGGAACAACATGGTGCTGGAAGTCCACGATCTGAATGGAAAAAATTCAGCCTCAGCCTCCTCCTCTCCTGAAGTGGAAAAGACCCCAACACCAGAGGAGCAGCAATCTGCATTTCCCACACTTCCGCGCAACACCCCTCTTTCTTCTCTCATGCCAAAGGAGACGGCAATGAAAGAGGAAACTGCTGTCATCACAGCACCTAAGGTCCTGCACAGTGACTTCACTGTGGTAACCAGGGCGGAGATGCATCAGCCTCCTGCTGCTGCGGGGACAGACAACCGCAAGCCAAGTCGGGCCAGCAAGAGTGGCGGTGGACGAGCTCGCCCCGATGACCTGGCCGTGTAGCTAAAACACACACTCACTCACACTTTTACCCAACTATGCATGCATGCTCTATACTCAGAGAGAGCCTACACATGCTTTTTTTTTTCTTTTAATATGCACTGCAGCATAAAACCACACCTAAGCATGCACTTCAGCATGAGCCTGATGCCTACTGGAGTTGGCTGCTTAGTTTATAGTCAGCATTGCGAATCTGAAATGATGCCCTACATAGATATTGACAACATCAGGGTATGTCCACATTAGTTTCTTAACGTGTAAGTTTTCAGTTCAAAGGAGGTTCAAATTGTTTAGAGTAATGGCTGTGCACATGGGGGTCCATTTTTTTCGTTTACAAACATATAAAAACATCCAGATTATTTTTATTTTATTTTTTTATTATTAGGTTTAGAGGCTAAATTAAATAGACCAAGAAACTATATCTTTTGTATGTAGATTTTTTCAAGACCAAAAATCCTGTCAGGCCATGGTTGTCATTCCAGCTTAGAGTTTTCAGGAATTTTCTTGTAGCCATGATATTGCCCACTGAAAAAGTATCACTAAAACAACCCCCAGCCAATTTAAGCTAATCATATCAAATCCATTGTTTTAGTAGTTTACTGACACAAAGACAGAAATGCAGAAGTCAATTTTGCTGCTACTTAATTTTGCTTCTCTGGCCATTCTCTCACTCCTCTTTGACAAAAGAATAACACAGGATAAGAAATCTAGATGATATTTAATGTAACTGCACACTTAAAATATCCACACAGCCAGCAAAAATACATATAAGGAAAGGTTATTGTGATGATGATGATGACTGGACCTACTAATAAGTTTTTGTGCAGTTTTTTTTAATTTTCATCTTTCTTTTATTTCTTTCCTGTGAGACATCAGAGGAAAGGTTTGCACTTTTGTTTCTTGAGCTTTAATTTTTCTTGTGATGTGATGGTGGAGCTGAAGTGTCGTAAGTGTGTAGAACTCGTCCATCTCTGTGTACGCTCTCTACACAGCCTGTAGTTTTAATAAATAGAGGGATTCACCAGCATTAGAAAATAGCAGGTGACCATAAAGCAGGCCCACCCAGAGATGTAGTTCTAAGGCTTTACAGGCTGTGTGTGTGTCTGCATTTAGGTATATTTATAATGTTTCGTGTTTACAAAATAATATCTCTGCGGTTACATCAGGGTAAACTATATATAAATATGTAAATACATAATAATTAACAGCATTGATATGCACGACAAGACTTTATACAGAACTACCTATGTTTTTAAAAAGTTTGTCTCTGATCAAACTGCAGTTTTACATAAGAAACCAAAAACCATAAATGCTTTAACATTTTACTGACTTTGAGCCAAAGTTTGTCACTATGCAAAACCCCTTAGCATAAGAGTTGAGTCGACTAATAAGACAGTATTTCAAAGTTCCTTACTGAACAGGTTTAAGTTTTGCAGCTTGAACTGAGTATAAAAACTGCCTTCTTTCTGCTGGTTGTGTTTGCAGTGTGGCACGGAAGTGTTGAGTTCCCTGGAGCTGTTTTGTTTAGGAGGACTCTTAAGTTAATTTTCTAGATGAGCTGTAGATTATGCTGTAGCTCTTAGATTTTTTTGAGAGAAAAGAAAGCAATATGATCTAAGAAGTGTTCATTTTTACTTTGCTGTTAGTAATTAACACATCCCACATAGGAATGTTCATTTATGTCCTGTTTTTCTATTAATTCCTGCCAGATTAAAAACACAAGAAAACACATGGATAATGGTTTATGCATTCTAGGTTGTTATGTTGCTTATTAGTAACTTCCCTAAAGCTTTAATTTACCCAATTTTATCCATTGGGGGGAAAAAAGTCAGCCTTGCATCAGGACAGCAAGAGAGAGTGGTTTGGAGCAAACTGTGTTTTGTATTTTTGCAACTTTGTGTTCCTCTATGAACAGATTTGAGTTGCTTATAAATGACACGCTTGAAAAAAAAATGCAACCTACCAAAGAACAGTCAGTGATTAACATTTGAATTTAAACACTTTTTTCCTCACATACTTCACAGCTCAGCTGTCAAATATCAAAGTGCTTTAAGTAATGCTCATATACTGAAACCAAATGCATAAACATAGATCTAGTGATTGTTCGATAATGTGCATTCATTTCAATTTGAAAAGGTTCATATTTTACACTTTTTGGATGGCATAGACATGGTGTAGTGGATAAAGTCAACTTAATATTCTTAATAAAGCTAAGTTCTAAATTTCCAGAATAAACTGAATGTTGCTGATGTTGTGCCTGGAATCTGCTGGAGCCACTCTTCCAGTTTTAGGGTTAGAGCTCCTTCCATTCCCTTCCTATTGCAGTTGTTCCTTCAGTACTTCTCTGTTTTCATAAGCGCTTTCTTCCTGATGTTTCTATCTGCTGGAATTGCCATATTTATCACGATTGCAGTCTTCTGCTCCTTTTCAACCACCGCTATGCCTGGTTGGTTGGCCAACATCTGCTTGCCTGGAACTCAAAGTCCCACATGACCTTCGACCTGTTTTTCTCAGTCACCTTTGGCGCTGTTCTCCCATCAGGACTTGGGGACTTCTAGTCCATATGCAGCACAGATGCTCCTGGACGCCATCCAAGCAACTTGGTTGTGCCTCTCAGTGTAAATGGCCCCAGCTTGCATCTTACATCCTGCTAATATGTGGTGGATAGTCTCCTGGGCACCTTTGAACAAGCTGCAACTTGGGACCTGTTGGCGGTGGTAGGCTCCTTCCTCTCTGGATCTGGTGCTTAGGGCCTGTTCTTGTGTTGCCATGATCAGTGCCTCTGTGCTGTCCCTTAGGCCGGCCTTTTCTAGCCACTAGTAGGAAATCTTGATGCCATCTAGTTCCTCTATCTGTCGATGGTACATCCTATGCTTGGTCGTCCATCGCCCTCTGTCTTCAGCTGCCAGAGGCATTCTTGCAGCTGCTTATTTCTGGGGTCCATCCTCCCGATGTATTCGTGGATGCTCTATGTTTCATCCTGGACTGTGGATTTGACACTCACTAATGCTCCCCTTCCCTTTTCCGTTGCTCAGAGAGCCTTAGGGGCTTTGCCTCAGGAATTTGGAACAATAGGGTCTGACCTATTGTTCCAAAGATGCTAATGCCGCTACTAGACTAGACTGCTAGCTTATATATTATATATAGCTACCCTTGCTCCCAGGCATATTGATTAGCACAACCACCTATCTTTTGGATTTACAGATTCACAGATAAATAGTGCTTCAATTGGATCTGCTGGATCGTTTGTCTAGTATAAATTTTAAACAACATAGCAAATGTGGTTGTTTCCCCAAAATACAATAGCCCTTGCAAGCATCTACCACGTTCATGGTATAAACCAGAGCCCTTTTCAGACATAAGGGGTGATCGTGGCTCAAGAGTTGGGCGTTCGCCTTGTAATCGGAAGGTTGCCGGTTCGAGCCCCGGCTTGGACAGTCTCGGTCGTTGTGTCCTTGGGCAAGACACTTCACCCGTTGCCTACTGGTGGTGGTCAGAGGGCCCGGTGGCGCCAGTGTCCGGCAGCGTCGCCTCTGTCAGTGCGCCCCAGGGTGGCTACAATGTAGCTTACCATCACCAGTGTGTGAATGGGTGGATGACTGGATATGTAAAGCTCTTTGGGCTCCTTAGGGACTAGAAAAGCGCTATATAAATACAGGCCATTTACAGGCCATTACATTAACTATGTCACATTTCAGGTTTCATCAATCTGTAAAAGTGTTGACATCCTAAGGTATTTTTTTAATGGCCTAATACCAATATCAATATCAAAACAGTGAAGGAGAATGCCACAGTACTTGCCAAATATTTGCTATTCGCTGGAGATGGGACATGCCTCAAGTGACATTGAATCTGTTCGTAGAGTGTTACCTCTGTTTTATTTGATTATGATGTTATTGCAGTCATTAAGTTTGTGATTAAGAATGTATTTTCTGTAAAACTAGATGGCATACCATTGATGGGGTCAATCTGAGGTTCATGTTTGGAACTTTTCAAAGTTCGGAGTTAAAGTTTTCCATCTTGTCATGAGTTCAACTCCTAAAGCGCATAAATGAACATAAGAAACAAGGTGATAAATTAGAATCAATATACGGTGAAAGGAACTTGTTCTACATACTTTGTAGTTAAGAACAAATCATTTTGTAATGCATAAAATAAGCCCCCCCATAAATGCTGTTTGTGGATAGAGTTTATGTCTCTGATCAAGTTTGGGTGACAATAAATTCAGCACACTGTAGATGCTGAACCACTTAATCTATTCTTAGAGAGGAAGTTGCAGGTTGTGATGTGTTGATTTAACCAAACCAAAGAAATATCCACCAAAGAGATAATACAGAAAATACATTATGTTAGAGTTTCTTTTAAAAAGATGACTTTTTGAAATAAGGTATTATCTTTTTTTATTGCTTAAATGTTTTTTTTTTTTAACTTTATTGTACCAAGTTGTTCTTAGTATCTTTGACATGTAGGTAAAGTTTTGCACAGTTAGACAGTTATGAAGACATTGAAATATTTAGAGAGAAGCAAAAATCAGAAGGGTTTCGTATAAAGAGGGATATATTAACATATTTAGTTTATTTGTGGAAATAACAAACACAATTAGACTTGGAATGGACGAGAAATGAAACTAAAGTGATATTTTTCTGTCCTGAAAATGGTTGAAGAGATGTTGGCTCTAGCTTTTACCAGTGGATGTACCTTGAATCAAAGACTTTCTGATGGGAAATGATGAAGATTATATGATGGACTTATCATCTACACAAGCAGGAGCACACACAGAATAACCCCTGCGACTACTCCCACTGTAAAATGATTGTCTTTGAAGAGAAGGGCCTTTTGTCTGAACCTTTTGTTGAAGAACATGTTGATGTAAATGTTGATTTACCTCAGATGTTTACAGAACTGTTACTCAATAAATATTTTGTACCATACCTATATTTGTTGCTTGTTTTGGAATATTTTGGGGTCCGGAGCAATGTTGCCAATTGATTTCAATGGAAAGTAGTTAAAACTTAGCCTAACCTGGTTCTGCTAGAGGTTTCTTCCTGGTAAAAAGTGCTTGGCCATTGGGGTTGTATGATTGTTGGGATTTTTTTCTAATATTTTAGGGTCTTTACTTTACAAAGCCGTGAGGTGACTGCTGTGAATTGGTGCTATATGAATAAAATTGAATTGAACTGAGAGTGCTAATTAGCATATTCATGGTTTTGTTGCATCAGTCTTTTATTCTGCCTCTCAGCCAATGTGGGGTTTTTATCAGTTTCTTCTTTACTTGTGCAGATGTACACTATGCACAGCCACTTCTAGTTATTTCCAAGCTCCAAGGGAACACTTAAAGATTCTTTAATTAAATTTTTGGTGATACATTGAATCTAACCCTCAGTGATTCTACATAGTCCCCCATTTTCAATTGGACAAACAACGATCATTTTAAGTGCAAGGAGTATTTTGTTTTGGTTTTTTTTACTTTTTTTAAATTAAAATCTTGTGCAGTCAATGATTCTCTGGAACCTTTGGACTGATCACCGTATGTTGTGCTTGATACCTTGAGATGCTCTTTCAGACCTTTTACTGCATCTGCCATCACTGTTTGTGAGCCTTTTTTGCATCCAGCTGGGTCTTTTTTAACTGAAAAACATGTTCTTCATATTTGCACTTTTCCTTCCCATCAGTTTTGCAGACTTTGTTTGAATCTGAACAGACAGTGTGCCATGTAAGCTTTAGAATACATCATCAAAAGTACTAGTGATGTCCATGCTATAACATAACTATAACACTGCCTCCACAGCCTGTTCTCACTCCCGAGGAGTAATATAATGACGATTTGTCAAGTCTCGCGTTCCTGAGGAACGCGAAAGGTGACCGTCCGCGTTCCTATGCTACAAGCCGGGTTATGGATGAAATACACGTTCCAGCCATGTATTCCAGCTCTAACCCTAACCTTATACCTAACCATAACCTCATCTCTAACCTTAACCAGCACTCTAATGACGTTAGATAGTGTTTTCCAAAGCGATTTAATCGAAACGAACGTACATGTGTAGATTCATTCCAAACGGTTCTCATGTTTCTTAATGTAGGGACGTGTTGGGTGGCCAGAAGCGTAATATGTTGATTATTTGTCACCTAGCGTAAAATGTTACGCTTTGGGAGTGAGAACGTGTTGGTGTCCATCAAGTTTGATAGATGACTTGGTTTGATAGATCAAACCATACGTGTAAGTAGAGCCAATAATTGGGATTGATAGACAAGTAGACTAACATTCTAAAGAATTGGAATACTGGGAACCAGTTCTCGATTCCCATCCCTACTTCTGTGGTATTTCAGGCCACAGAAGATGCCTTCACTTTGACAGATTTAAGTGATTTCTTAATTCAACAGGTGTAATAGTGATGAGTCCTGGGTGTGGCTAGTGGAACTGAAGTCAGCTTTAAAAAAATGTAGTTAATTCATGGGGGCAGTTACAATAAATTAAATCATCATTTAAAAACTGCATTTTGGATTTACTCGGGTTTTCTTTGACTAATAATAAAATGTATGTTATGACCCAAAACATGACAGTGTGACAATTATGCAAAATCCTAAGAAACCAGGAAGGGGGCAAATACTTTTCCACATCACTGTAAAATCAACTGTGGTGGTGTACAGATGCAAAATTACAAAAGTTGTGTTGTTATCCAAAAATGTGTAAACCTAATTATGTTCTAGCAGCCTGTAGGCAAAATGTGAGATAGAAAAAAAGCAGTCTATTAGTTTGTATATGTATGATATTGTATGATATCGATTGCTGAGGCTGAGGAGCTTCATTTGGAGTCAAAGCTACTGTAAACTACAAAGAAGAGCTGTTGATATAGCAGATATCAAATAGTTACAACGTACTGAGCTTTTGTTATTAGCGTTCCATGCTATGCTAGCTCTCCCTCTATCAAACAAGGCATAGCTCCTGACATGTGGTGAAACAAACAACATACAACTTAATGGAAAGGATAGACCCACTGACACAAGTATAGCCAAGATAGTGTATTCCTAGTCTAAATCGAATTGAGTCATTTTCTTTTAATTACATCTATTATCACAAATCAAGTAACTCAGTTGAAGTGTAAAAATATGTAACAGGTATGAACTGTGCTCTCTGTGTGTGTGTGTGTGTGTGTGTGTGTGTGTGTGTGTGTGTGTGTGTGTGTGTGTGTGTGTGTGTGTGTGTGTGTGTGTGTGTGTGTGTCCCAGTGGCCTCACCCATTAAACTGTGCTGAGGCCAGCACTTCTTTTATGCTGGCTGAAAGTCCCAGGGATTTTGGCTGAACAAAAACCTCTCCGGGGAGAGAAAAGGCCTTGAATGCCTGCTAATGCTATTCCGACCTCTGGACTCTTGCAGGCTGGTGCGTACGTGTCTGCATGGTCCAGTATGGCTAGAGACAGTAATTTAAATATTTTGCAATAAAGAGAGAGAACTGGATTTATAACTCTGTTATATATATCTACATATACATATTGATAATAAAAGGATGATGGAAATGCAATACCTGACTTTGATGTTGACATATTAAAAATTAACTTTGTTTTCATTTTTTAATTTCAAAAATAATTGTAAAACCTACAACACGTTCAAGAAGCTAATAAAAGGTATGATCTAGTAAAAGTTTTATTTGTCATATGACATATTCAAAAGTTAAGGTGAAAAAGAGATTGTCTGAGGAAAATTATTTTAAAATCAACACAATGGATAAAAGCTCCATCACGTGCATTACTGTGCTGCCCTTGTGTATTTGTGCAATCAATAGGCTATTTAAGAGGGAGGGGTTAAGCCAAAAGTTCATTTTTTAATTCCTAGTTTTCACACTAAAGGAGCACTTAAGCTAACCGAAATGTTATCTGGGCCGACCGAAGAGCCCCTTGGAAGGCAGATGCACTTACAAAAGAGGCATTTAGAGCACTCAAGTGCCCCCTTGGATGTGACATCAGAGGATGTGTCTCATTTGGGCACAGAAGCAATGACTGAAAACAATCTGCATGAGCTGTTTGTTTGACCTGATGCCTTTTAGTCAAGTAATAGTCCTGAAAAGGATTTTTCAGATACCTGAATACTCCGTATTGATTGTATAAAGCTGACAGAAAAGAAATATATATAAGTTTTAAAGTACCAGTATCATTTCTGAAAGCTATAAGAAAAGAAAAAACTTTTGGTCAGCAAGAGGACCTGTAATATCAGTGCAACAACAAGAAGAAGTCACACTTTGTTCATTAAAGAAGCAAATCACTGGGACAGAGCCATGCATGGGAATATGCATGCCTTTGTACAGCAGGTCCTCTTGTGGCCAAACTCTGACATTACTTCATTTTAACTGAACTTGGTTGATTTCAGTTCCAAGCTTGCAGATTCAAAATATAGATGCTTTAATAATAAAGATTTCACCATGAAAAATGCTTTATTCACCAAGCAAGTCAAACTTCATTGCAAGACATGATCATTTTTCCAAAAACTGACTTGAATGACCCTGATTAAGGCCACAAGCCGAAACGCGTTGGTCACCTAATAAAGCTGTTCCCTATTACTTTAGCTTTCGCTGGAGTCTTTACGTCCAAAAACTGACTTGCCAGTAAATTATTATTAAGGTTTCTTCCTCATTTTTCTTTTTCTGATTAATCCTCACACCCTATCATTCCTGACGTGATGTTTCGAGGAACAGGAGCGATCCTGCTTGTAGCCAATATCATGGGACTTTCATAGAGGTAATACTGTGAACCCTTGAACACTTTAATGCCATCTGGACCACAGAGACCAGCATCAATGTCAGGCAAGGGCAAAAGTATTTCTCGGTTGATGACCCTGGGCGTGGCAGTGAGGTCAACGTCACGAATCATGTGTCCTTTTGGAGAAAGCAAATGTAAATACCAATTTTCTCCACAAAAACTAAGACATAAGCACTCAGTAACTTACCTTGGAGTATATGAACTGTGTGTTCATTGGGACAGAGGAAAGCGGCATCCACGGTTCCTTCAATGCCTAATTCCTCCCTGAGGGATTTAGGGTAGCCTTCAATCAGGACGTAGTGGGCATCAGTTTTATAGATGTAAACCTGATCATCCTGTAAGTGTTTTGTTAGAATAAGTGGATTTTAGTTTTAACTTCAACACAGAAATTGTGTGTGTGTGTGTGTGTGTGTGTGGGGGGGGGGGTTATATGGTGTCTACCTTAATCAGGTACATTTTGTTGGTGTAGGAGAAAACGGCATCCACCCCGTTTGTCACTTCTTTCCATCCCCTGGTTATTGGAAAGGCGTGAAGGCCGTTACGCCTGTTGTCCACACGCATGTAGTTAAGCCCTGAGAAATTGAACTTGTTCTTTATCATGGCAGAAAACTTAAAGACATTTTTTTACAGGATCACATTTGGATGAAGCACTCCTAAATCTGTATGCTACATATAAAGTGTGGATCAACATGCTATTAGCTCAGCTGTTTCCTTGTAAACTTTCCGGGTTAGCCTGACTCTCACTAAAGTTCAAAAATACACCTGGCAAGTTGTAAAGTTACAAAAAAGAAAAGTGACAATTTGTTTGTTTGATCTGTGCAACAACTAAACTGCAAAAGAATCCTACTTTAGCAGTTACATAAGGCTATATGTTACTTAGCCAAATAGCTAAATGCTATTTTAAGTGTGTTATTAATATGCACCTTCTTAGTTTAGCTTGGTAACATCATTATTTAGTTGACTGTTAATGTTATTTTATTTGGTATTTAAACTCTTACAGTTTGATGTTTGATGGCAATAAAATAACTGAAATATCATTTTTTTTTGCTTTAAATTTTATCCTAAATTAACTCAAAATACAAGGACTGTCCGAAGTTCCCTCAGCTAAAAGCCCATCTAGAAATAATTAAATTATAATCTATTTATTCAGTTATGGGAGATCACACTAAGTGAGAGCTGACTGAGAATTTGAAACATATGTCACATTACCTGTAAATAAATAAATTCTGCCTCTGTCATCTGTAGTAATGGCATCTAGTTTGACTTCGCTGCATTTAGGAGCCTTGTGATCACCTCCGTGACCTGCGGGAAACACACAAGATTGTATGTATCTGACAAAAAAACCTCCAAAATGAATCTCTAAGATTCTCTTCTTAATGAACCCACCAAAGTTTTCGCACTTCATGAAGTAATTGCGGGCATCCTTTGGGTACGTGCCGCTAACTTCTCCTGATACTGGGTTGAACCTGGTGAAGTTGTGTCCATGGAAACAGTAGTAGTGTTCTGCCCAGCGGAAAGCAGAGGTGCAGAGAGGCAGGTGGGGCCACGTCTTGGTCTTCACTGTCTTTGTGACTATATCATAAACATACACATCTTGCCCTATGGAGGGAAATGACCACTTTGAGAAGGAGATCACAAGTCATCACAATGTTCTTTTTTATTTATTGTAGCCTCATTATATCACAGTACTCAACAAAATGCTGTCAAAGAATTCATTTCGACTTACTGAATAGTTTTGCAGCAGTAAATGCCAACATACCTTTGAAGAACAGAACAGAGTCGGTAATGCACTCTCCTTGAGGACACTCCACAGCAGCATCTAGATGTGTGGGGACTCTAGGAAAATCCTCCTGGATAGTTTTTGGATATCCGGTCTCCAGAGTGTGGTTGTAATAGCTGAACACGTGGTCATCCTGGAAATAGTACACAATAGTACACAGTAGTACACAATATCTGAGATCAGTAAAAGATGTCTTGACCCATATGATAGCTGAAAGCATATGAGGATCGTACCAGGAAGAGGAAGATGTGATCGTGGGCATCTTGTTTCGCTGGGTTGTGCATCCGAAAAGCAGCATCGACATGGCCGAGGTGGTGGTGTTCATCTAGCTCCTTGAAGAACATCGTTGAGGGTTTAGCTGGACCATAGAAACCATTCCACAGGTGGCCCTCTGAGGAGAAAACACCACAGACACAATATTTTAGAGGATGATTTAGTCCAACATTTTAAGAAAAAGAACATGTCCAATACCTTTGAAGAAGAAGGGGTTTTTTCCACTCTCATCAAGAGTGATAGCGTCAAACTCAATTCCTTCACACCGGTCTGGTAGAGCAGCATCTCCATCTTTATTCCCAAGATAAAAGTAACATACTTTTAACTGTTAATGTAACTTTAATATTCAAAATGCATGTCATTAGACACATACGAGTATTGCTCGGTATAGAATGCTGCTGTGATTGAGATCTAGCTGTTATGTAACTGACAAACAATGTACAGTTTATGTACATAAAATCCTACCTTCTGGTGCTGGCTCGTCTTGATGCCTGTAGATAATTTCAAAAAGTTATTATACTAGATGAAAAAAAGTGAGTCACTTACAAAACAACGCAATAATATGATGACTAAGCAGTCTTAAATTTGTTCAATTGATCCATCTGGTGACCTTTGTAATCTAACAAACAGGGTTCCAAATGGATAAAGCTGACTTTTTCACTAAATCGCCAACTGATAAGAAGAAGAAAAAATCCAGAAATTATTCTATTATTATGTCTAAATAGTTACAGACTGATGTTTTGAGAAAGGTTATCAATTTTAATATGTTCCATTATTCCTGAATTTACAGAGTTGAGAGAATTTATGAGTTGTTTCACATTTTGCCTTTTTAACCTCAACAAAGAATCAACACACAGAGAATTCGTACTGCAAGTGTTCGCAAATTATTTTAAAAGACATGGCGCATCATGCTGCCTTTAAAGCCAGGATAGTAGGAAAAATCCTGCCAACACGAATTGTCTATTTTGACTAAAACTTCAAAATATAAATGGAGCTCATTAACACTCACGCAGGTGCTGCATTAGTGAGGGAAAGTGCCAGACCCAGAAGCAGAGTTCTGGTGATCAGCTCCATGTTTCTCTTGCTGAAGTCCTCAGATCTGGAGTCTCACTCTGGACTGGTGCTGTAGCTGTAGCTTCACAGGAGCTGAAGCTGCACTTTTATTCTGTGCTGTGCATGTGTGGGTGGACAGGTTGGGAAATCCTGTGTTCCTGTGTGTGTGTTTGTATAGCCAGAGTAATGGAAGTTTTGTTGTTGCAAAATATGGCTGTAACATAATTATTTATCACTTTTCACTCAACTTTGCTAATTTTTATTCTTTCTACATGAGAATGTGTGCAGACCAAAATATATTTCTATATCTGCCTTGAGATGAGAGTAAAGGAGGAGAAGATTTACTTTCATTATGGAGCAGATTAAAGTGTAATCATTGATCTGTCTGGTTACCACTTCTAACTACATTTGATAACTGCACGTTGGTCAAAAAAGACTCCATTTGTGTTACAGTGTTTGTAAGAGATTTCTGGAAATACTGCAATTTTGGACAGTTTCTCAGTTATAGAAATACCCAAAAGCTATTGAACCACCCTTGAAAGTGTAGGGTTAAAAAAAATCTCCAGAAACAACAAAATAGCTGGAAATTAGATTTGAATGAAAGTTTAATAAAATTAACTAAGAAACTGACAGTACAAACGTTATTCAGACCTTCCCAAGCCAACTAAAGAGTTTGATACAGGAGAGATTACAATGAGTTTATTATATTTTGTCATGATTATTATTCATCATCTAAATGTTTTCCAATATGGGAATATACACAAAAAGTCTAAATATCACGCAGGAACACTCAATTATCAAGAGTTACAGATGTACCCGTTGCACTGTGCTCACATTTTCCAAGCATGCCATATTGCTTGCATCTTCTGGAATTGGAAATTAAAGGAAAATATTGAAAATTTATTCTATCAAAGTAGTAATTTTCTACACCACTCTAACTTATGACACTAAATCTTTAAACCTCTTCAAGCATGATCATGTCAAATATAACTGGTAAGAGGTACAAGATTTTAGAAGAATCTCAAAAAATGTCAGATTATAACTCTTCTAAGAGTTTAACCTACCTCAAATTATTAGACCAATTATTGTTAGTATATACTACCGGTCAAGAGTTTAAGAACACCCAAATTTTTCCAGTTATTTAATGCAATTCAAGTCAAATGAATAGATTGAGATGGTGAGAAGGTAAGTGGTGAACTACCAGAGGATAAAAAAGGGTAAGGTTACCCAAAACTGAAAAATAATGTGCATTTCAGAACTATTCAAAAAGGCCTTTTTCAGGGAACACAAAACGGGTTAACAATTTAAAACTGTTCTGCAACAATAGAGCTTGATCAACCCTTGAAAGTTGGTGCGACTAATTCTTACAGGTGTTCCAACTTACGTCTGCATGAAAGCAGTATTGGAACACGTTGTGGTACCATACCCTCGTGAGCATCAGCTGAACAGTATTGCACGGCAGAAAGTAGTTTGTTGCTACAAAAATGAAAGAAAGAAAGAAAGAAAGAAAGAAAGAAAGAAAGAAAGAAAGAAAGAAAGAAAGAAAGAAAGAAAGAAAGAAAGAAAGAAAGATGCAATTAACAATGGAAGAGAGACAGACCATCATAACACTTAAAAATGTAAGTCTTTCCTAAAGAGAAATTGCAAAGAAAGTTAAGGTGTCAGTGAGTACAGTTTCTTTCACCATCAAAAGGCAATGAAACTTGGGCAAACTCTGACAGGAAAAGGTCTGGTAGACCCAAAGCCACAACTGAATCAGAGGACAAGTTTCTGAGATTTCACAGTTCGTGTTACAGGCGGCTCACAGGACAACAGCTTCAAGCACAGCTCAATAGTGGTTGTTGTAAGCAAGTCTCAGTTTCAACTGTGAGAAGACTTCAAGCTGCAGGTTTGACAGGACAAGCTGCAGGAAGAAAGCCATCGCTAAGACGTCAGAATAAGACAAAGAGGCTTGCCTGGGCCATGAGACATCGCCACTGGACTACTGAAGACTGGAAAAAGGTATTATGCCTTCGAGTAGGTGAAAGGATGGCTCTACAATGTGTGGCATCAACTGTCAAACATGGAGGAGGAAGTGTGATGACTTGAAGTTTGATTTGACTTGTACAGAGTGAGAGGCACCCTGAACCAAAACAGCTAACACAGCATTCTGCAGCGCCATGCAATACCCTCTGTTATCCTCCTAGTCGGTCAGGGTTTTATCCTACAGCAAGATAATTACCCAAAACACAGGTCCGAGCTATGCCAGAACTACCTCAGGAAAAAAAGAACAAGATGGTAAGCTTGAAAACATGGAGTGACCGGCACAGTCTCCAGACTTAAACCCATCGAGCCGGACAGAAGAGTGAAAGCAAAGCAACCTACAAGTGCTACATTTATGGGAACTTGTGCAACAGATATGGGAAGAACTTTCTGAAGAATATTTGATCTCTGTTGTAGAGTGAATGCCACGGGTGTGTGTTCAGCTGTTATATCTGCCAAATGTGGCTACATTGATCAGTCAGAAGTTTAAAATACATGCTTTCATTTCAGAGTGCAATGAGACATAAAACTGCATAGTTTTCAATAAAAAATTGGAAAAATTGGGGTGTTCTAAAACTTTTCACCCTTACTGTATCTCTATTTTGTTGCATCTCAGTCTTTACCATGCACCGCATTTATTTGTACTGGTAGATCTTGATGCAGTGATTCATGCTGTCTGACACTACCATGTGGCCATCAGGGAGAAGGGCTAGACCTCTTGGGCTACTTAGGTTGTCAGTCACCAGAGGCCAGCCAACTCCCTTGGATGGGTAGATAAGAACACGGTGGTGCTGTTTACCCCAATCTGTCACCAATACATCCCCATCACTGTCGATACAGAGGCCCCATGGACAGGTCAGGACTGGCCCCAGGCCAGAACACACTCCCAGTATTCGGATAGTGTTCCAGCCTGGCTCCAGGACTCGAATGCATGGGACACGCCCAGTTTCATTGCCTCTTTCTGATATTGCCATGAGCCCAGTGGTGAGACAAGCTGCAACCAAGTAGGGTCTGTGGTACCCTGTCACCACTGTGCGCTCTAACCTGGCCCCTGTTTTGGGATCCAGCTTTAAGCCAGTTAAAGTGCCGCGCTTGATATCAGCAACTAAAAACTCATCTTGACGGTTAACAGTGACCCCTCTTGGAGCATCTAACTCTTCAGTGGTAGAACCGATTGCAGTGCCTCCAAATGTTTGCAGCAGCCGTCCATGACGACTGAACACCAGCACAGCTCGTTCAGCAGCACAAGTCAGGGCTATGAGGCCCTTTGAATTCACAGCCACATCAAAGTAGTTGCAGATGCGGGATGACCTTTCAGGTCCTGAAGGAGACACCTGTTGTACAACATTCTTCTGGAGATCTGTGACTTGAATTCTGGCATTACCACAATCCACCACAAATAGCTGCCCTTTGACAGTTGCGTGGATACCACTTGGCAGGTTGAAGTCAGTACGGCCTGATCCTTGTTTTCCAAACTGTTTGACTAGATAAGCCGAGTCTAGGGCAGTTGAACCACCAGCTCTTTCCCCCAGCCCCTTCAGACCAGACACAGCTCCCTCTTCCATATCCTGCTGTGTTTCACTGGCTCTGTGGAATTTGTCACCTTCAATGGTTGACATTGACAGAGATCTGCTCACACGATTTGAACTCAAACCCTGTGTAACTTGAGTCGTGGCTGTGGACTGCTGTTCATCACGGCTTGTGTTCCCTTCAAATTCTGGGGAGTTTCCTTGGCCTTGCTCAAAAGTTGAGGTTTCAGAGACAAGACACATTCTGTTGACCTTTCTGATTCCACTGCTCTCAGTCTTGTCATCACTAATTAAAGGACGGCGTTTACCATAGAGGTCAGCTGTGGATACTGATCGACAGTGCTCTTGCCTAAGCGATCCATTTACTGGAGTATTCACAGTATAGGTGTAGCAGAAATCCTCACTGTTGGCTGGGGATGGTGGGCTTCCATTGTCCAATGAAGATTTCTGTGAAAGGCTTTGTTGGGAAAGAGAAAGATGCCTTGTAGAAACATCTACAAGACTGTGCCTGGAGAGTGAACATTTGTGCCTAGTCTTTGGAGATGTTGCTGTATCAGTTTCTTCAGGAGGACAGGATGGCTCCTTACATGACACCAAGACAAGAGACTTTTGCTTTCTTTTACCTTTCACTGTATTGCGTCTCTTTGGTCCCTTTGGTCTGCTGTCAGAGTCATCACCTTCAGATTCTCCTTGACTGGAGACAGGTTGGACAGCAAGGAAAAGGTCTTGCCCTTGTGTGTCTGAAAACATGGATTCCATTTCATCTTGGGAAGACTCGGATACACCACGGCGTCTTGATATGGGAGAGTTCGGTGATTTTAAGTCTTCCTCATTCTCTGTAGAACTTGACAGACGTAGTTTCCGGACAATACGCACGTTCCCACTATTTATCTTCATGCTCTCCTCTGGACTATACCTTTGGCCAGTTCTGTTTGGTTGAGGTTCCTTTCTAATTTCTAGAGGGGAAAGGTTCAAAAATTTCAAATCTCCTGAGTGCAAGGCACACTTTTGTCCTTGAGCACTACAGACACCAATGTGGTAGGTCATACCTTGCTCACGAACATCAACTTCCCCTAAGATTAAAGATTTGGACTGAGGACTTGGTAAAAAACTGACTCTTTTAAGTGTTAGAGAGATTTCCCATGGCTGGATGATCTCTGCCACCCCTCTTTGCAGTTGATTTCTATTGGATTCTCCAGCTGTACTCCCCCATCTTTGTATCTGTTCCCTCAGCTGACCAATTTTTCTGAGTTGCTGATCAACAAGTGACTGCACAACTCTCACCGCAGCAGCATTTTCCCTCTTCACTTGACTGAGGTGCCGTTGGGCTTCTCTGTGATCTTGCTCAACCTTTTCAAGAAGGCGACGCTCCTCTCGCTGAGCTTCAATTGCAGCGCTGTCCAATTCGCGGTTCACCTCCTCTACTTCGGCCTGCTGTTGCTCCCTGAGATTTAAAAGTTCTTGTTCTCCTCGCTCCAGATTGGAAAGAGCCTGTGTTACCCATGGAGGTGGTGAAGTAAGAGATATGGGAGTAAAGATGGACTCCCGTGGGGTTTGAGAAAGTGGAGGTGGGAAAGTCACATCTTTCAGTTTTGGAGTGCTATGTGTCAGCAGGGCTGAGAACCCAGGAAGGGCTCTTCTTTCTGAGTGAGACCTCATTAACATTGTGCTGGACAGATTTCAGTAGTCCTCTTTTTACTTTTTACTCCTTTATGTTTCTGTAAAGAATTAAAAGATTATTCATGTAAATAGAAAATACACAGACTTTTGTAGTATTTGAACGCATTAAAAAATGTAAGACATGTGGAGGTAGAATTCAAAATAAGATGTTCATCCAGTGGCAGGTCAATATAAAAGCTAAGTAGATCTGAAGCAAAATTAAGTATGGTATGTCACTGAGATGTCTTGGGTCTCATCAACACAGTCTGTGGTGTTTTATTAATGAATGCCACAGTCCGCCCTGTGAAAAACCACATGGCCTATCTGTTGCTGTTTTAAAACTGGGACACAGAGTCTCTTTCATTGCAACTTTATCTATCCCACACAATATCCAGTTTCTCACGGGACTCCAAAATACTCTCAGGTAACCACTGTTCCATTTCTCTGAGGTCAGTGTTGTAATCAGACTTTAACTCTGTTGGAAGAGTTTGGTGAAGACAATAAATGTCTCTAACAGGATGCTAATCGACAGTTGGCTCAAGTATATCTTATTTTATAATCTACTGCTTTTTCTCACTTCAAATTATTATTAAATCCTCATTACACATGGAGTCCAGGCAAAACACATTGGTTTATGCTTGCCAAGTTGTTTCTCTTGATGTTACTCATCGTGAAATCTTAGCCTCAAATATTTTTTCTGAAAGCAGCACAGGTGCCCCATTGTCGCTCTTGATGGAAACAGCCACGCTTATCTGCTTAAAGCATTGAAACTGAACTCTGTCTTTCAACTCTGACACAAAGTATGTGAGAGAAGGTCAGTGCTTTCAGCAAGCCTATGCGTTTTATGGCCATTTATAAAGGGATCATATTCGGAGCTGGCATTTGTTGGTAGGAGCATGTACTGTATATGTTAGTGTAGACCTGGGTAGGCAGTTCTGTGCTCCCTTGGAACAAACAAAAAAGCTTTTGCGAGGATGAAAGGGGTGGTATCAGTTTACCTGTGCAGGTTCACAATAAGGCCCCAAAGGAAAGATGTGAACTCCTGTTTTGAATGGATAAAATCTATTTACTATGGGTTCTTTTATGTTTAAGATTTTCCATGAGTGATTTGTTGTACATTTTTAGGTCAATTGAAACATTATTTTAAACAGAACTCAGATGCAGGAAATCACGGAACACATAAACACAAGTTTAATCAAACTACAGTTTATGCACACATGGGTTAAAAGATGCACGGTTTATGAATTAATCTGTCGGTTAAAGTTAAGGAAATTGTAGGTTACATTCAGTAACAAATCCCTGTCACTTATCTGGAGAGAAGACACTGACTTCTCATGTTACCCCACTTTAATGTTGAATGAGAGGCAGTAGTTGCTAAGTTACCAAACGCCCTCCACTGAGTGTAAAATAAATGATACCATTCATAATTGAAAAGATTATGCAGTACGGTCATGAGCGTTACTGCATATCCAAACTAAACAAGAGAGCTATTCAGAAAGTGTTACGGAGTGTAAAGCTCAGCACAGCTAAACACCTCTTTGAAACTCGCATGTCCCGCAGTTGGTTGAAAGAAATCTGTGAGTCGCAAATTGTCCCTAAAAGCCATCATTTGCATTTTTGGTATTTATATAGCATACCAGCATTTTAAAGGTGAATATACAGAACAATGTATACCTTTTTGTCTTAAAAGTAGCAATGCTAAGGAGGTCCTACCTGTAACCAAGGTGTGCACTGCTCCTTCTGCTCCTCACTCTGCTCTGACCTGCAGCCTCTACTCCTTCCCTCCTCCCCACTCACCCTCACCCCCAATCTTTCTCCCCTCCCTTTTTTTTGTCCTTGCATATTTCACAGGCTGCATTGTTGTGTTATTGAATTACAGTAAGGGATAATAATTTTAACTTCTTTGAAAATGTAGATCATTTTGGGGAGCTGAAAAATTTATGAGGGGGGAAAAAACAAAAACAGTTTATGCATGATATATGTAAACGATAGCTAAGAGGGTGTACCTTCAAACTTAATCCGGAGTATATTCGCATTCAAGCACCCTATCAGCGACATGAGACATAAAAACTTCACCCCACCCCAAGACGATGAGATTGATGGAGCACAGAACTATTCTGAAACAAATGTAATGTGTATTATGTTTTTGTCATTTTGATCCTGCTGGTACATTTGTGATGATACATATTCTCCCACAGAAAGATGCTGCAGAAATCATCTGCCATCATCTGTCTGCTCATGACAAATGTCTCTCATTAAATACCTGCTGATCTGAGGCAGACTTTAGCAGGTGAGGATGAAGATCTACAAACATCCTGAGGATGACTGCTTTTCAAGAATGAATTCCCATTCAAAAATCAATCAAGTAAAAAGTTTTTTTCACAGACTTACTCCTTATTATTTTGTAAATATTTGAATAATAAAATCCATCAGCAATTATATAATTACAGATGGATTTTTAATTTTGATTATTTTATATCAAAATGGGCAGCACGGTGGCAAGGTGGTTAGCACTGTTGCCACACAGCAAGAAGGTCCTGAGTTCAATTCCACCATCAGGCCGGGGTCTTTCTGTGTGGAGTTTGCATGTTCTCCCCGTGTTTGCGTGGGTTCTCTCCAGGTATTGCGGCTTCCTCCCACCATCCAAAGACATGCAGCTTGTGGGGATAGGTTAATTGGATAATCCAAATTGCCACTAGGTGTGAATGTGCAAGTGAATGTGAGTGCGAATGGTTGTCTGTCCCTGTGTGATAGCCCTGCAACAGACTGGCGACCTGTCCAGAGTGTACCCCGCCTCTCGCCCTATGACAGCTGGGATAGGCTCCCGCAACCCTGAAAAGGATAAGTGGAAGCGAATGGATGGATGGATGGATGGATTATTTTATGTCACATTAGAACTCACTTTGATTGGACTCTGGCTCCTAAACTAGATAAACGAAATACACAATAGGCATATAGCTGTCTCTAATAATACTACTAATAATTTTAATGTAACTTAACTATTCGGTGTGTTATATCAGCAAACTTTCGCTAGGTTTAGAAACACAAACACTGTATATTATAAGCCATCAGTTTTTTAATTTAATGAAAATACAGCAATGTACTAATTCGGTACATTTCAGTTCAATTCATTTATATAAAGCCAAATCACAAAATCGAGGTACTTCATATTGTAAACTAAGGACCTGATGCAGAGAAAAACCCAACAATCATATGACCCGAAATGCGCAAGCAAATGTCGACAGTGGGAAGGAAAAACTCCCTTTTAACAGGACGAAACCTCCGGCAGAACCAGGATCAGGGAGGGGTGGGGCCATCTGCCGAGACCGGTTGGGGATGAGGGGAGGAAGACAGGACAAATGACGCTCTGTGGAAGAGAGCCAGAGATGAATAAGAACTAATAATTAAATGCAGACTGATGCATAAACACAAAGTGAGTGAAAAAAGATGAGAGAAGAAGAAACACTCAGTGCATCATGGGAACTCTGCAGCAGCTTAGGTTTATAGGGCTTTGGAGCGTGATGTCACGGGAGCTGGGCCACGCCCCCTCTCGCCATGACAGTAGGCCAAAGAAAGTACACGGAAGCGTCAGCTATGGTTCGTACGTGCTGTGTTGTCGGTTGCAACGTTAGATCACACGATAGGGAAGGCAAGAAGCTGGAAAATGGGCTCACTTTTAATCGTTTCCCCTCCTGGAGGCAACGGGAGGGATTTCATGTATCCGATATTACTAAACGAAGATGTCAGGCTTGGATTGCAGCGGTCAGATGAGCGGATATCGAGTTCTCTGCCATCCCCAATTTTTTGTTGGTTTGCTCGCATCATTTTCTTTCCGGTGAGTTCTAAATAAATTCATATCTCTCTTAATAGGCTTTTAGTGTATTTCGAATGCGCTGAGGTCATAGACAATTAGATAAAACATCGTAATGTGTGATGCTATAGAATCACGTCATGTTGACGGAGTAGCTTATTATTTGGCATTATTGCAGGCAAACCAGCATATGAAATATGAAACAGAAAAGAAAAGCATGTTTATTTACTGGGAGCTGACTCCACAGAAGAGGGGCCTGAAAGCCAATGGCTCTGCCTCCCATTCTACTTTTAAATATCCTAGAAATCACACGTTGGCAGCAGTCTGAGAGCGAAGTTCTCCATTGACGCTTGTTCTACACATCCATTTCAAGTTTGAACCACTAGATGTCAGCAAATATAAAGAATCGAAGGGGAGACTGCCATGCAAGTTAATAGAATTTGTTCTTCCTTAGAGCTGTTTAATGCCAAATTAAACAGCTCTAAGAAAGCAATGTATTTTATTCTATAGAAAGAGGTTATCATTCAGGCTGAGTGTCAAGACTTACTTTCTCACCAACTGAACAAGGAGCCAAAACTCCCAGGGGTTCACCCCACAGCTATATTTCGTTTCACACACAACTTAAAGATACTTTACTATATAAATAAAGATTAAATCATTTTCATAAAGTAATTTAATTAGAGGAAAATACTTCTTAGTTGTGTATATTTTCATATTAAATAACTTGAGCTATGAAAATTTCCCATCATATAGCATTTTACAGATTTGTCTGTCGGTCAATCTTATCAGCATCTCTCCACAGGAAGCTCACATTTTTAACAGATTTGCAACCAATTAAAGACTCACACTTACCTTCCTATTTTTTTAAAGCTGCCATTCCAACCAGGGTGGCCACTTTGGAAAAGAAACTGCGCACATGAATTTAAAATAACAGTAAACCTACAGGGTTTGTTGCTGCTGTCAACAAGGTTCAAACCACGTATGTTCAACAGCTGCCTGTCGATATTCAGTTGCATTATGGGATTTTGCTTATCTAATTACCGTTATTAAAAACCAAATGATCTCACCGGTTCTGTGGGAGGAGACTCGAAACCTCTCAGAGGTAACAATTTACAGAAGAAGGTTAAGGAGATACTGGAATGATATTGTGCTTGAATTTGTCCTCAGCTGCTTGCAGATAATTTCCATCTTCTTTTTTTGTCACTCGTTTTTTCAAAATATTTTATTGTCAAGCTATTTTTGCTGTCTCTTTTCTTTTCCTTTCTTTTCATTTGATATCTAAAAACTGTAGCGTAAAATGTTGGTTTGCCAAAGCAAGCACTGGATACTTGTTTAAGATGGTACGAAAGAGGTTTGATATCCACTGATTAACACAGTTATGGTTTTTACTGTATGAGCCTTTCAGCACAGTAACAGATTCACGCTTCTTATAGGATCCGGCATCTTCTCACCAATTATCGTCAGCGACACACTCAAACACACACACTGAGCGTTGCCCCCTGGACACAGATGGGTCCTAAGCCATCAGTGTTGCTGGATGTCAGACGGGGTCCTACAGGCTGCCTGGCTGGTGTTGTGACTGATTATTTCTATCTTCCGCTCTGCCAAGAGAGATGGAAAATAATATCGGCCTAAGGTGGCGCTCCGTTATTGATATCACTGTTAAAACTCTCCAATCCAGCTGCTCGCCTCGCCTGCAACATCACCGCAATTAAATCTACACGCCGCTACCAGCCCGTGTGTGTGGCAGAGAGTAATGGGCCCAATAGTTACTGTAACAAAACAATATTGTGATTCAGCATGGCAGCATAACAACCACACATATAGATTTATCAGTGGGTTATATGACAGGGAAGTTAATGGGTTATTATTAGCACTCTCCAACAAATGGCAGCGCCACAGCAAAGCAGGTACAACATGGACTTGTTGCAAACAAACAATTAAAAGACAAGCCTGTAAGCTTCCACAGATGGAATTAGAAAGATGGTCAAGAAAGTCATATCACACTCTTCTTCTCCACTTTGCATACAGCAGGCAATATTAGGTGATGAATATGGTAATTGTCCTCATTCTAGTGGGACTATCTCCTTTCAGAGGGGAAGATCTGGTTCGACTGTTAGATTCGATTAATTCCTCTTCATGCCACTCCTCATTTTTGTGCCCCCCTCCACTCTTACCCCCACCCCCCACCCCGCCATCCTCTCTAACACTTTCAGGCCTATGATATTAGACGAACAATCGCAGAAACAAAACAAGCTGGAACAACCAAGATGGGAACAGATGGCACGTAATTGCCTGGTGGAGGAAGCCAGGGAGTCAATTTTTACCAGTCCTGGGGGAGTTGCAGTTGCAAGGAGGGAAAAAAAGTGCAGGTGCATTTGTTTTGATCAGCTATGGCCTGAAGGAAGCATCTGAAAAATATTCATCACACGCACATTAGGGAGAGGAATTTAACAAAAGCTTTGTGGGTGAGACCTGGGATGCAATGCTGAGCTTTCATCAGGGCAAAGAGAGAGATGTGTGGCTGAGTCAACAGCAGCAGATGCATCACAAATTAATATCATACTGAAGTGTTGCAAAAACTGTCAAACTTTCACATGGTAGCAGTCTGTTCTAAAATTTTACAAGCCATATTTTAGTTTAGGGGCTGAGTTATTTCCATGTATCTGTTTATTTCAACTACAAAAAGAAAGAAAAGAAATGTAGAATTTTATTTTATATAGTATAAATTAATATGAGAGCCATTTTACGGCAAAATGTAGAAATTTTTATTCTGATAAATTTTAAGGAGTAGTAATAATCCTAGGGAAATGTCTCACCTTACGCATTTTGCCGGTATCTACAAATCTCTCTCGGGTCATTAAACTTCCAAAAATTTTAAATTGTTTTCCCACAAAAAATATGTTTAAAATGGAAAATAACTATCTTCCATTTTATGGAAATATGTTGGTATATTTAAGTGAACAAGCTTTCTTTCTCAGAGTGAAACAAAAATATTTATACTGCTAACAGTTCTGCTAGCCGCCGGTTAGCTTACTTTAGTTAGAATATTCCCGCCATTTTTAATTCTAATTAGAAACATCAATCGCACCAGTGGAAACACCAAGATCTCTTTCAGTATGTACATATTACTTAGAATTTATGAGTAAAAACAAGCAGTTATGGTTTCCTTGCAGTGACATTCTGGTGTTTTTGCCCTATGCTAGTGATTAGCTAGCAGTAATAATATTAATGGTTACTATTGTTCCAGTTGATGGCTGCCACCTATAAAATTTTAATGATGATGATAATGATGATAACCTTTTATTTCTGCCATATAAAACAAACAAACCCATATATACAATTACAAATACATGTATACCCACATATATATGCATATACATATATATATAAAGACGATAACAAAATAACGCTGAAAACCGCTAAAACTCCTGAAAACCATACATTTCACACCTGAGCCTCAACTCTCGCGGCCCGGTACCAAACGACTCACGGACCGGTACCGATCCGAGGCCCGGGGGTTTGGGGACCGCTGCTGTAGGCTCATTGTTCCACAGCTTTTAATCCACAAACAGAAATGCAAAAGGTTTTAACTGATGTTTGACCATTAAGTTTCCCGATTGCTCTTTTTTAATCAAGTTTACATAATTGTCGAAGTGAAGTTTTGTATGTACCAATACCGCCAAATTTAGTTTTCTTCAAACTTGGTTCCATCAAACATGTTCTCAACTCAATCATTTCTTGTGTGAATTTCCAAAAGCTGTCGTGAATTTTTTTCCAGCACAAAAAGATATTTGTATCATCTACAAATGAATTAAACTGTGATATATCAGATATTTCATATATATCACTAATGAACAGGATAAACAAATTTGGTCCTGATACTAATCCCTGAGGTACTCCAAAAACAGTGTCCGGGCATTTTTGATTGATATTAACATCTTTTCACAAATTTTTGTTTGCTTCTCAAAGAACTCTTGACCCATTCCAACACCACTCCACTAATGTCATAGTGCTCCAGTGTCAAAGGATTTCATGATTAATTGTCTCTAAAGCTTCTCTTTAGGTCAATGAAAACGCTACATTGTGCTCGATCTATTATATTAGTAATATTTCCAGTTAATGCCATAGATGTTGATCTTTTGATATATAATCTTTATATCTTCTTTATGGCTGATAACCTTTTATTACACTACATAAGCCATCTGTTTCCAGCTCTTATGCTAAGCGAAGCTAACCAGCTGCTGCTCCAGCTTTGCGTTCACCTCACAGATATGAGAGCGGCGGCAACTTTATCGAAAGCAAAGAAGCAGAGTTCCCTATATAGCAAACCAAAATACATCTAAATGAAACCGTGCATTTGAAATCAGATCAGACATTTATCATATTTTTAGCTTTTATTTCTATCAAAATCATTGGTTCACACAAATGTGTTAACTTAATCAGTCTGATGCAAGCTCTGCATAAATTTACCCTGGAGGTACTACAAAGCTGGATAACGCTATTTGTCTGCAGCCACTTCATCCTTGGACATGAATCAGTCACATACTGTACTGAGATGAATTCCTTTTCCTCGGTCCTCTAAGCTCTGACCACATCTGTTCAATTACCAGCATGGAAAGTGCATTACTATTGGCTTTGTTGTTGGAGATGCTTGATTTTCTTAGTAAAAAGCAGATGAATTTATAATGTTGTGATCCCCTCTGTTGTGAATCTCTTCAGCGAAAGGAGGCCCAGGATCAGAATGAGCATTTTGATGAGCTATAGGCCGTCTCTTCTTTTTACAATCCCAAACTTGCGCAGCCTGGCCAATATCAAACTAATAAATTACAGCCCCCGTCTCCCACATAACTCACTGATAAATAAAAAAAGGGTCTGCCATAGTGTGCAGCTGTGACCCAGAGTTACCTAGCAACAGGTCATGCCCAGACGTGATGCACAAGGTAGAGATACACCTCTAAGGAGAAGGAGGGGAGGGAGGGATGGAGGTGGAGGAGATGGAGATGGAGAAGCAGCAGTAGGGAGGGAGAGACGGGGCTCATCCTCACTCTCTATGACCCTTGACAGATAGAAAACGCACTCAGAGGAAACGGTGTGTGATTGACAGGGATATTTGAGGAACCTGAGACTCCTTGGTTTCTCCATTACTGTTTTCAGGCTGGACTATGAGCTGTCGTATGTCTGCTATAAGTGTGCAGAAAACACTTGTAGTTTTACAAGAGTGACAAGTGCTACGATAATACAGCTGAATAAAATTCAGCTAAGGTATCTGAGCAGAGACTAAATTAATTTGTATTCTCTGCAACTCCATTTGATGTCTAGCATAAAGAAAACAATCAGATTATGCTCTTGTTAATTCCCTCTAAACAGTCCCCTAGTCTCTTCTTCTATCTCCTGTATACATGCAATGCCACACACAAATAAACACATTTACCACAGTGAAGTACACATTGAGCTTTCCAACCTTGGCGCCTAGAGAATTATCTGATGAAAACACTAACTGACAGGCCTAAAAAGATTGAGCAATAGCACTAGAGACGCACAATCACAGCGGTGTACAATGTCTTTGCCAGAACAGTGCGGCATGGAAATGAGTCCACACACACACACCACCCCCCACCCCACCTTCTCCGCCCTTCCTCTGTTGCCTGTGTGACAAACCCTCAAGGGGACTCTGCAGCTGTGTGGGGTTAGCACATGGTCGAGTTAGGGGCCACACACACAAACACACACACACACCTGACAAATACAGCCTTTGGTCTTTGTAAATATGGAATATTTATGTTTCATTCTTCTTATGGCTGCTCCCTTTAGGGGTTGCCACAGCTCACCCTATCCCTAGCATCCCCCTCAGTCAATGCCAACCTTCTGCATGTCCTCCTTCACTACATCCATGAATCTTCTCTGCAGTTTTCCTCTTTTCCTCCTGCCTGGCAGCTCCATATTCAACACATATTCTGCACGTGTCTGTGTCCAAACCATCTCAAACTCTGTCTCCAAACATGAAACTGAACTGTCGCTCTGATGTATTCTTTCTAATCTGTCGTCATCACTCCCAGTGAAAAGTTTAACATCTTCAGTCCTGCCACCTCCAGCTCTGCCTCCAGTCTTTTTTCTTAGGGTCAGCATTTCCAAAACATACATCACCCCAAGTTTCACTACCATCTTCTAAATCCTCTCTTTCACTTTTGCTGCTAGCCTTCTGTCACAAATCACCCCTGACACTCATCGCACTTCACCACACCTTTTTTCATGCTTCCAGTACCTTTCATTTCACTTCTTTCCTGTGCATACCGCCACCTCTCCAGGATCTCTTCCACAGATCTTCTTGGTACAGATCATAATGTCTTCTGAAACCAACATGGTCCAGGGAGACTCCTGCTTGACCTCATCTGTTAACTTGTCCATCACCACTGCAAGAAATGGCTCAGAGTTTATCCCTAATGTAATCCCACCCTCACTTTGAACCCATCTGTCACTCCCACCGCACACCTCATCACTGTCTCACTGTCCTCTTACATGTCCTGCACCACCCCTACATGATTATGTGACACTCGGACTCATACAGTACAACAGGTAATAATAATAATGGATTGCATTTATATAGCACTTTTCGGGACCCCTCAAAGCGCTTTACAATACCACTATTCATTCACACACTGGTGAAGGCAAGCTACAGTTGTAGCCACAGCTGCCCTGAGGCAGACTAACAGAAGCGAGGCTGCCATATTGCGCCATCGGCCCCTCTGGCCATCACCAGTAGGCGGCAGGTGAAGTGTCTTCCCCAAGGACACAACGACCGAGACTGTCCGAGCCGGGGCTTGAACCGGTAACCTTCCGATTACAAGACGAACACCCAACTCTTGAGCCATGATTGCCCCAAGAGGTCCAACAGACAGAGTGAAGTTCCTTCTGACCTTCTCTATACTTCTATATTAACACTCTTAAATCAAACATTGCATCTGTAGTGCTCTTTCTTGGCATAAAACCATCTTGCTGCTCACTTATTGTCGCCTCTGCCTTCGGCAGCTCTTTCCCATAGCTTCATGGTATTGCTCATCAACTTTATCTCTCTGTAGTTACTACAACTATGCACATCAGTACCAGGACTCCTCTCACCCTCCAATATTGTGCTAAACAATCTTTTCAAAAGGTCCATTGCCCTCTCTCCTAGCCATCTCCATATCACCACAGGTATATCATCTGGACCAACTGCCTTTCCACTCTGCATCCTCTTCATAGCTGCCCTCTTCTCCTTGCCAACCCTTTGGCCACCCTAATTCACTGTCCTCCTTTCTTTGTCATTAAATTAATTCATCAACTCATCAAAGTACTCCTTCCACCTTCTCATCATACTCTCGCTCATACTCTCTTCTCTTACATTTCCATCTCTGTCTATCCTGCACATCCTTTCCAGCTCAGTGTCTCTGCCTACCTCACCACAACCAGTCGCAGCAGATGGCCCCGCCCCTCCCTGAGCCTGGTTCTGCCAGAGGTTTCTTCCTGTTAAAAGGGAGTTTTTCCTTCCCACTGTCGCCAAAGTGCTTGCTCATAGGGGGTCATATGATTGTTGGGTTTTTTTCTGTATCTATTATTGTACGATCGACTGTACAATATAAAGCGCCTTGAGGCGACTGTTGTTGTGATTTGGCGCTATATAAATAAAACTGAATTAAGGTTTGACATGTTGCTCTTCTGCACACCTTAATTGTGTCTACTGATTTTTTTTAAATTCCTACTGTAACCTTGGTTTTAACCTCCTGAGACCCAGGGGAAAAAAAGTATTTTGATTTTGATTTTTTTCAGATAAATCAAGTGTTGGGATGGTAAAAAACACATTACAAAAACAAAATTATTTTTAACTAATTTTATTTAAATTTTACAACATGTGCACTACAGTGCACAAGGGGAGTTCATTGATCACGAATGTGAAACTAACAAAATTCAAGAGTTATTTAAGAAAATTAAATGCTCCACTGAAATTTTTGTAAGCAGGATATTAAAACTTATTTATATAACAATATCATAAAAATGTAGATCATGGGTCAACTTAGAAGTCACTGACACTTCACTAGCTGTAAGCCATTGGTTCAGGAACAAGTGATTGCACTGGGCTTTCTATTTCACAAAAGTCAATTCATGTATGATATCTGAGGAAGTACTGTGATTTTTTTTATTTGGAGACACAAAGGAACATTTGGCACTTCCGACATCTCACATATGTTTTACTGTTGCACCCAACCATTCTACAAATGAAATGCCTTGGACTGTTAACCATTTCAGGCAAGTGGAGTGAACCATATTTTGTTACACTCTCATCTGGTTGGGGCCTCCTTTTCTTGATTTTTGGAGAGAACTCTTCATCACTGGTATTATTCAGGTCTTTTTCACATGTTTGTCCCTGGTTTCTCAGCCAAGAGGAGCTTGAACTCCAGATACTGTGAGTTCTTTTCACACATTGAGATCAGTGACAACTTTCAGCAAAGACGTGATCTTGTAGAAACAATCAGGTGTCATGGATTCAGCTATAATTGCGACTCTTGTTTTTTTTACTTTACTGGAAAACATTTCTGCATTTTACCCATATTTTATTTTTAACTCAAAATCAAAAATTCCAGATTCTCCTACATGTTGGTTTTGGACCAGATAGGACGACAGATTTCAGGTGGCCCTGTGTCTTTCTCTATTACATCTGCCACTGCATCTTGATAATCTTCGTGTGGCTCCTCCTGGGTTCTCACCCTCTCCTATCTGGCTAACATGACTCTCATCTTCTGAAAAATCTATGTTTGAATCTCCCTCAATGATTCTGTTAAGAATTTTCTCTGCCTTTGTCAAAGAGTTGTCTACTAGGAAAAAGTGAAATAAATATAAGTACAAAGTCCCGACGTGCACTAAAGTACACATTAATAAATTAGTCATTTCCTCTGTGAAACTAAATAAGCTTAATTCTTAAAAACCCCTCAAATTATTTACTAGATGTTTATTTTTGAAAATTAATCAAAATCTGATTTTAAAAAACATTTTAAATGTAAATATCATGCTTACCTTTCTTTCTTCCATAAAATGTGCTTGTGGGCATGCCAGCCATTTTGAAAAGGTGGGAAAAAAACAATTGGCAAGGCCACACCCCCACACATGTGATATCATTTTAAAGGTACTGTTGTCCTCTCTAAGAAACATCAGGACTTAGATGAGTGGCAAGTAGAGTATGAGAGCTACAAGCAAAAACTAAATGTGTACTACAGTGCACAAAAATGAATTACTGGGTCTCTAACTAGTCTGGCCCTTCTCCTCTGACCTCTGGCATTGATGAGGCTTTTTGGACAAGAGAACTTCTGTTTGCTGGACATTTTCTCTTGCTCAGGCCGATGTTTGTAAACCTTAAATATGCTTCTGCAGGAAAATCCCAGTCAATCTAAAGTTTCTGTAATACTAAGACCAACCTATCCAGTACAAACAACCAAGTGTGAAAAGTCCCATAAAGCCCCCTTTTTCTCATTTTGATGCTTGGTTTGAGCTTCAGCCAGTCATCTTGATCATGCCTGCATGCCTAAATACAACTCATTGCATTTAGGCATGTGACTTATTACTTGTTACCAATGGCTTATTTGATATTTGCATTAACCAGCGGCTGAACAAGTACAAATAAACTGGCCAAAGAGCACATGTTATGTGAAAATGTCTGAAGCTATGAGACAGAACTTTGAGATCGAAAAAAGCTGTTTCAGGACTCAAATATAAAAGATATGAAAGTCAAGACTGAGTGTGCAGTTTTTATTTCAAGTGACCAAAATATTTTAATGCAGCTTTAAATGCATTTCTGTTCTGTACCTTAATATTTAATCACAGGACTGCTTTTCTCTCATTAGCTGAGAGCTTATCTGTTTCTCCTATTAAACCCAAGTGGAGGTGTATGTCAAAGCCATTTATGGTTTTCATGTAGCGCTCAGAATGTACACCTTTTCATGCAGTTCATCGACAGATTACACGCGTTGATAACAGGTAACAAACATGACGTATGCCATCACACACTGGTGAGAGCAAAATGGGCATCCATCACAGATGCTAACAACTGTGATTAAAAATACATAATCTGCAAACAGCCCCCCGATGCTGCCGTCAAGCCATTTCGGGCCTAATTGCAATTGGTCTCCGTTATGATCAAAGGCAAGTCACACCTGCTCGTCTTTAGCTTTCGTTTCGCTGATTACACTTTCAAATTTCATCAACGTCAAGTGGATAGATATGAAATTACGGGATAAACCTGTTTGCTTGTGGTCAACGCCATCACAATCCCATCTTTTTCCACTGCGTCCAATTCCCTCTGTCTGGCTCACACCTTGTTTTTCTGCTCTAGTGTTCGAAATCCAATCAAGTGTTTCATAGCGTGTTGGACAGCAAAGAAAGTCCGTAAACAGGTTAAAGAAAGAGCAGCCGTGAAAGACACAGTAGAGCTCACAGTCCTGATACAAACATAATATACAACAGACAGCTGAGCCAAGCTGCCCCTCCTCCTTCTCCCCTTTCTCTTCACCTTACCCACCACCTGTATCTCATGGGGTGTGTGAGTGACAAAGCATCAAGAGGAAGAGTACCAAGTCTTCACTCAGAATTCTTTGCACCCAGCGTTCACCCAATTTACACCTCTCCCTTTCCTGCAAACCCCACCCAGGATCCCCTAGTGACAGCACCATGCTAACCATCACCTCCCTGCTGGCATGACCGTGTGTGAGCATGTGTGTTTGTGTGCACTGACGAGAGTGGAAGAAAGCAGAAGAGCATGTGTGGTATCCTTGGGGGATGCAGTTTTAGCCCTTCAGACTAGGTTCTTTTTTGCAATGGGATTTTCATTTTGTTGCCTTCAAGGCCCTAATGTGAAAAAAGGACTTGACTTCAGGGTTAAAACGAGGAGCAGGTTTCAAGTCAACATTTTTAAAGGTTTTGAAGTTTGGCATGTTTTCCAGTTCTCCACTTCAGTTTTACTGAGTGGCTGTCTTCAAATTCTGATGTTTCCTCACTTTCCAGTCCTAGCCCACTACTTCCTACTTCCACAAGACATCTGATCCTAACCCACCTAAATGCCTGCACTTTGTTTCCTTCGTTAGTTGCAAAATATATAAGCAATTCACTCAAATTCATTCCTGTTTACACAGAGAAAAATTACAACAATTGTCTCAAGGAACAGAGAAAACCCCAACAATTAGACGACCCCCAGTAAGCAAGCACTTGGTGACAGTGCTAAGGAAAAAGTCCCCTTTAACAGGAAATCCCTGACAGTACTCTCACTGCAACATTTTGGATGTGGTAATGGTATCTGGAGTAAGGAAGTCGTCACACACCATGTTTGTAGGATTTTTAAATAAGAGTACAAAAACCTCAGTCTCACCCTTTCTCCAACCTCTCCACTCTCTTATGTCTATTTACTGTTTTCGCACTGAACACTTGGAACGCTTTGAAAATCCCTCATTGTCAATGCAATCAGTCCATCTGTTCCTCAGCTCCTCATTCTCTGAAACTGTGTTCACCAGTTGTTCTGACTAACCCATTTTCCCAACGAACTCCAAGCCTGTACTTCCTGCCACTATTCACTTTGCTCCGCTGGAATTCCGCCTGCCAACCAAAGACTCCCTAAGTAAGGCAACTTCATTCACTCAATTTCTAATAATATTTACATTTCAACCTTGACCTGGAATAAGCTTTCCTCTCCTTTCTCACATCTTACTAACCAGTTCCTCAAGTCCATTCCCCCAGTGTTCAATAAACCTTTTAAACTGCTCTAAGTGTGATGATTCTAGTTATTAAGTCCAACCTCGCTGTTAAGCATGACAACGATTTTTACTTCATACTTCAAATCCCAGTGTTTTACCTTTACCCTGGGGTCTTTACCTTACAGTATAGGATGACTGAATAGAACCAAATTGAACTGAAATATGAATCTCATTTTAACCATTATTTATCTGCCATAATTACAATCTGTCTCTAACCTAAAGAATCCTTCGGCAGATATTTCTCATTCCCGACGTGTAACATACCAACGATTTGTCACATGGCGTACGCTTTGGGATGAGAACGTGTTGTCCATGTTTACTCCATATTTCTTACTAAGCTGCTCTGAAACTCTGAAACTCTCACATATGAGACTATAAATGTGCTGCAAATCCAGACTAACTTTTTATTGAGGAAAATTAGCAGTAAGTGGCTCAATGGGGCAAAACTCTGCTGCTGGGGGGGAAACCAGATGTGATTGACTACTCTATCTGAAGAGACAGTTATAGATGCTAACAAATCCTAGTGCTACTATTTACATTGATAGCGACAGATAAGGAATGAATGCCCAGCACAAACTTGCCAATCAGAGCAAAGTGGGCACAGATTGTGATTGTAATTGTAACTTGAATCCTATTGTACATATAAAAAATATACTTTTTGTTTTTTCTGCAGTTCCCAAATACTCTGGTCACAACCATGCTTTCTGTCACAACCGACTTAAGCAAAGAGACAAGCCATAGTGGGCCACAGCTGCCAGCTATTACACAAAAATTAAAGCTTGATTTTACAGTTACAGGCTTAATTTTCCTGTTTACTCAGGCAGAAACAGCTTTAAAATTTGGCATATAAGTAGAGAGTATGTAACATAGCATACAGAATGTGCTTATCGGAAAAATGCAAACACATTTGTCAGCAGCAGGATGATGGCCTACATAAACTTATTTTACTGTTGGGGAGAGGTGCTTCACAATAAGAAAGGAAAAAAAGAAAAAAAATCAGCACCCTCACTGAGCTAAGCCCCAACTTTAGGTAACAAGTGAAGGGGCAGAAAAAAATCCCAAAAACCTCACTGACATCTTTTGAAATGATGTACCTACTGTACGTAAGGCCTGTTTAAACATCTTGACAGGATTAGAGTGGAGTTAAACTGCTTTGCGAGCGCAGTTAATTGAAGCGGATGAGGTTTTTAATAAAGCGTGCAGTGTTAGCAGCTGACAAATGGCTCGGCTGACACACAGGGGAAATTGCATTTAATGGCATCAGGTATGTGCTTTGCTGGAGCTTATCACATTACACTGGTGGGTGCACACACACACGCACACACACACACACGCACACACACACACACACACACACACACACGCACACACACACGCAGACACCCTACTCATGCATACGTGCATAAACACTCACACCCTATTTTCATCTTTATTTGTGGGTTGGCGTATGCATGCATGTTGGCCCACAATATAACACACGCGAACACGATAATTTACGCTCACCTGAGTCCGTCAAGGTGTTTTCCCTCATGGATTTAGATTATGCCACGGAAGGATGGAAAAGGTAGGTGCAGTATGTAGATAGGTCAGCTGGGTAGACAGATGGATACACTTACATACCCTATTATTTTAATGTCACAAGAAGAACTTTCTGCATCATTATTTATTTTATTTCTGAGTTTCAACCTTCCCTATACAATCACGGGCAGTCTACTTAAGGTTCATTTGTCTTTATGCAAAAGCTGAAAACACTAAGCAGCCAAAAGGTTCATATTTACATCATTTCTGTTAGATTTTAATGGTAATATTGATTTTACAATTAGGTTGTAAAATTGTAAAAAGTTATGCGCCTCTTCCACAGTGTGTCCTATCTTGTCTTCCTTCCATCACCCCCAACCAGTTGTGGCAGATGGCTGCCCCTCCCTGACCCTGGATTAGCGATTTCTGAGGTTTCTTCCTGTTTAAAGGGAGTTTTTCCTTCCCACTGTCACCAAGTGCTTGCTCGGAGGGGGTTGTTTGATTGCTGGAATTTTCTCTCTATTATTGTAGTCTTCACCTTACAGTATATAGCATCTTGATGTGACTGTTGCTATATAAATAAAATTGAAAAGTTACAAACCACAAGTGGGTACAAGGGCACAGTGAAAGATCCTCAGAAGTTACTATCCCAGTGACAAGCTGCTAAGTGTACAATAAGGCACTTTGTGTCTTTTTAAGTGTAGGTCTAGGCATTAAATTGGGTCTAGACACCAAGACAGCTTCAGGATCAAGGGAAAAGTCATAATTTGAGTTATAATAGACCCCCTCACCACGTCAACGAGCCAAACTTGAGTGAGACTGGTTGAAGTAAATGGTACATTTATTACAAAATTGTTGGCGGATGAAAGCAGCACATTAATATCAGGTCCACAGCTTTTCCAGCAGTGCATTGCTTTTCAAGCTGATCGGTGCTATTCATAATAACTGTCACTTACACCATTTTGACTTATGGATCTGCAGTATGCTGTCAGGAAGTAAGCAAAGAAGTGCTTTTAATAATTTTAAAGTTGATTATAATAGAACTACAGAACTAATAGAATTACAGTGTTAACTGACGAGCCACTGAACATAACGTAAACAAGAAAGGTTGCTTGCCATTTCTATTAAGAGGTTGTCTGCATGTTTCTTCCCAGCAATGTTGCGTTTGGATTCTCTGAATGTCATAAAAGGCAAGAAACTGTCAGAAAGGACAACAAGGCGACCTGAATCATTTCAAGTGATATGTTGGGAGACCACTGCATAGATGCCCTTCAGGAGTTGTCAGTTTGATATCTCACCCAGTAGTGTGTACACACACCCACGCATAGCACACACACACACACACACACACACACACACACACACACACACACACACACACACACACACACACACACACACACACACACACACAACCACAGATAATCCAAAATGTGGGCCTTTAAGAAATTCCTCATATAAGAGGACAATTAGAGTGTCTCATTTCCCACTAATATCAATCACACAGCTCATGAATAAAGACAATTAGGCCCTCACGATTCCATACAATTGCATCTGCCCTTTGAGCTCCCCTCCGAATTGGGAGCGATGCCTCTTGGGTATATGGCTCTCTCATCACCGTAGCTCAGCATGAGCCACCACAGTCAATAATAGGAGACAAAACAGAGGAGGCAAGGGCCCAGTTTCAGACTAGATCAGATCCTCTGGACGCATGTCACTCTTCATTAGGGAGGCGGGGTAGCAGGGGACGCCCTTAAGGTGAGGATGGCCACAGAGTGGAGAGGGCTAGGGAGGGGAGGGGCAGAGAGGCAGCTGTGGAACAATGACAGAATCTGTGTCCAAGGCCCCCTCGGGCCAAACACCAGCTCTCCTCCACCCTGAACTGATCCTTCGCCTCTAGACCAAGAGAGAGAGGGAGGGAGGAAAAAGAGACAGAAATAGACCAGTCACACTCAGTGGACTTTCTATCCAGACTTGCTGTAGTGAAGACTGGCTGACATTGATGGAACACATCACATCAATGTGTCTAATGTCATATTCATAGAAATGTGATTGGTTTACCTCAGGCATGGGTGGTTCCCCTTACAGCACAGCAGCTTGGATAATGTCAGGTATTAATCTTTCATAGCCCCCATTAAATTAAGCACTTTGATTCACTTATTATTAATTTATACTGATTGCTGCAATGTTGGTGTACATGCAGGCAAAAGCGGTTACTAAAGGATACCCCTCCCTGGGATTGCCATTTGGGAAGACAGTGATCTTTACCCAAGTTGGAATAAACATTTCACAGTGTAATTATGTGATCTGTTCCAAAGCTAGTGGGATGAATTTGAAGTTTAAGAAAAACATCCGATAACAAGTTTTTTTCTGAATGCAGAGCACATCTTAAGTGGGAAGCTGGAACCTAACGTTCCCCATCTTTGTGCGTTCATTGCTTTGGCACGATTGCCTCCAGGTTTACTTTGTTGTGTTTGTGCAAACACCCACTCATCAGCAGACATGTGCTTCACAGAATGGATTAAATACTGAATATTGTCTCTGAAAAGGGAAGCTAGAGCAAAAGGACCTCAAAAATTGTATCCTTCTTAACAACCAGCAGAGAGGGGTCACTCAAGCTGCAAAATGTTTAGAAATCTATACAACAAAAACCCAACTTCTGACTTGATCAGTAAACAGTTTCCTGATTTGTTTGTGATCTTAACTGATAATTTTATGTCTTACTGAACACAGCACAATATCTATTTTAATGCCCTTGTTCAGAGTATAACTGATGAAAAACCAGGGATGTGGCTACCTTGTGGTTAAACACATAAGTACATATCCTCAATTTCTAATGGTGTTCGATGGACGTCAAATTATACAGCGCACCACACTTTTTGTGGCTATTCAGGCAGTCGTGCAAAAGGATTTGATTGTGGTTTTGACTTCTTCTTTTACTATATCAGCACTTATGTGGTGGTGAGTTTGAGTGGGGACACCTATCATTTAGGAGAAAACTGCAGCTTCCTGCACCTTAACGGCAGGTATAAATAAAAAGGACTGTGCGATGATGTTCCACAAGCGACAAATCCAGAGGGTGTGCTGATGCCCACAGTCTGATCCACCACTTTTGAAGTCAAAAATCCAAATCAGTTGGTGATGTCACTGTGGCTGCATCTATCTTTTATATACAGTCTTTGCTTCGTCTTCCTGACCAAAAAAGACCTGATGTGCTGTAGCAGAAATGTGCTGGGTTTACTGCAACATTAGAAAAACAACGTCCAATCTGTCTTAAAACTCCACGACTAACAAACACTGTGTTACACTGTGAACATGAGATCTGGCTTCTGTTTGCAATTTCTTAGATTTTTTTTTAAGCAAAAAATAAAAAAAACCTAGTTTCCATCAAACGTGGGGATATTTCATATTCCCTATTATGTGACGCACCAAATGGTGCAGCATCCGAGCACCTGATGTTTGAGCAACACACACATTTTTTTGGCATCGGCGATACATCAAACTAATAACCTCATCTAAAAGAGGACAATGGGCGCTGTGACGCAGGCCGCGGTGCTCTCCTGCCACACGTAGGTGGCACACACTCGCCTTATTAGCCAGGTCAAACATAATCAGTGATAGACACGGCAGGGCTGTTTAATTATGGCTGGCAGCTGGCAGCGGGGGCCTTCCTTCAGGGGCCGGGTTATGCCCATGCATGAACCCCCTCCCCACCACCACCACCACCACACACACACACACACACACACACACACACACACACACACACCACACCAAATACTCCACCACCACCCACACTGCCTCAAATGAAGAATAAATCTAACCCTGCTTTTGTTTGGAGTGAAGCATGTGGCAGCCCCTTCATTTAAAGCAAGAATAAAAATGTGGACAGAATACGGGATTAATAGAGGAGAATGGGGCATTAAATTAGTGTAATTGTGTAATTGTGAGGTAGCAGCACTATATACGTGTGTGTGTGTGTTTGTGCGTGCAAACGTAATAAAAATATCCCTCCAACGAGAGCAAATCCATTTCTCAGAACAAACCAACAAAGCACCTGAGCTATTAGAGGGCTCAGATTTTTCCGTTTCATAACACAGAATGCCTGACAGCTTGTTTGCTGCACTTTGGATGACACAACAGATGTATTCACATGGCGGCTTCCTCCCAGCTAGGCATGTTGAAAAGGCACCTAAGCTGCTGTCGCAAACAGCTTGTAAATCTGCACTTAAATGAGAGCAAGTGAGAGCCCGACTCCTGCCTGTCTGTCTGCCTGCTTACCTGCTGCGCCGCTGAAGAGATATAGCCTCGTGAAGTTTGCAACAAAGCAGTCTGGAGGCAGATATACTGTGTGATTACATTGTTGCTTCACCTTAATGTTTTACACACACAAAAATACACACACACACACACACACACAGTCTGCTCTTGTGCATGCAGCAAAAAAAATGAAACCCCAAAAAACAGCTGTGTGTGTGAGAGACCCAAACAGAGAAGCTGTTTGAGGCTGCAAGCAGTTGTGCACTCTGATCTCCGAAGGCTGTCTGTCCACACACACACACACACACACACACACACACACACACACACACACACACACACACACACACACACACACACACACACACACACACACTGTCTCTCATATATGCAGGACTCCCTGATTCAGCCCCCTCTGGTATATTGATCCACTTCATTCTGCCTCAATGAGATGCAGACAGCATCCCAGGCCCAGACCACTCATAATCATCATATAACACGGGGCTGCATTGAAATCTGCCATAGGAAGGCATAAATCGGATAATGCTACAGCTGGGATAATGAACAATATCAGATGACATATTGATGTTGTCATGCACAGCCCGCAATGAAACATAAACGCGTATTGTGCAATATTAGGTTTGAACTAGTACACTCAGGCTGGAGCAGCCAAACAGCTGCAAACACACGTTATTTGTCCTTAACACTGCTCCACACGACACGTACGGGAAGTTATGAAAGCCAAAGGAGCTGCGACCGCTTTAAAGCAGGCCCTTGGACATGTCTCCATTCAGACTCAAGGTTGTTTTAATGCGAGGTTGTGCTTATATATACGTGAATTCAAGTCCACTGTCCTCCTTTATTTTTTTCCCCTTTCAGCCTCTCCCCTATCACGCTGCACCGTAGCCATGGCAACTATTGTGATCGATCCGGTGCCATCTAATACCAAATCTTTCTCCGAACCAAAACTTAAACAATCATGCAGGTCGTCAGCGACGGATCGGGGAGCAGAGGGGATGATGGGAGAGCGAGGTTTGCTTTCCTTGCTTGCTGGTGTGTCAGCTCTGAATTCAGTTCAATAATAAGTACTGTGCAATCCCATTTAAATCACACAAATTAACGGATCGTCTATTTACACTGTGAGTCACAACCTAAAACAGATGTGCATACATTGGCTTGTGAAGTCTCATCTGCAGATTAGCGCTGAGTAGCACACAAATAAAGTGCGAGAAGTTCAATCACCAGAGATTGAGCACAGACTTCTGGGAAGGCCTGAACTCAAAGAAAAGGAAAATATAAATAAATCTGCTCAAATTAATTTTTTTACATGTAATTTTGCATGTCGTTTTGTTACATAATTACAATGCAAAATGTTACATTTAATAGAATCTGTGGACATCAGTTTGACAAACACAAGTGAGAGGTCCACGTCAGCGTCAGTGTCCACTCGTCATTCAGTTCAACTTAAATTAATTTAAAAAGGGTAAATGGTTTTAAAAATCGCCTTGTTTACAGGAGCAAAACATTTTTTTTTTACCAGTAGTAAACAACTTTATTTCCACTTAAAATTTCTGCACATTACCACAGAATTTATCACACTGACACGCTTCCGGAGCCACATGTGGAACTGTAGTTTGTAGTTTTGCACTGGGTTTATTTTTCTGCTGCTTTGCACAGCACACAACAGAGTTTTGTCCTTCATCCGTGTGGTGTCACTTCTTTTTCCAAAGGCTACAGAGACACTTCAAATATTCTCTGGCATTTCCTTTAGTTTTTAGAGCTGTTGGGGCTTCCATACAGCACCACAGCAACAAAGAACATAGCATCTAATGCAGACTTTAGCACTTGCCCAGCAGCTGGAAGGGGAGAGAGTGGGGTGGTAGGGGTGGTGGGTGCAGGGGTTTATGTGAGGAGAGATGTGTCACGTTTACTTTGTGTCAACAGCCATAGATCGCTGGTCAGGGTTCAGGGGTTACACTGTGATATTTCGCCATGTCTCCATTCCCCTAAACAGCAGTGGAGCTTGTGTTTATGTCCAGAAGCAACGCTGCCTCTCGCACCAGATCTCTCTGTCTGTCTGCGTCTTTTCATGTCTGGGGAATGAGAGCGAGACAGAAAAAAACCCTTCCAAAACAAAAGTAGAATCAAACAAACACAGAGAGGATGAAGGGAGGGAAAGAGAGAGACTGAATGAAGAGAAAGCTTATTACCAGAAAACAGATGGCCCCCCAATTCATAGTGGCCCCACGGGGGACCTGGAGGGACAACTCTTTGCACCTCCAGGTTACCAGCACTGCAGAGAGGGGTGGAGCACTTAAACACGACTCTGTGTGTGTGCACTTTTGTGTGTTAACTTGTAAACAAAAAGCAAATTTGTGACATCCTTGGCAAGGTGCCACTCTCAGCTCGATTTCCCAGGAGCTTGTGTTTAAAGACTATTTCATTTAGAGCTTTTGTTACATCTGAAAATGGATGAAGAAAGACAAACAACTCTGCGATGCCACAATGCTGCCAGCTACGAAGAGCTGTTGAGAGTTGAAACTCTGTTTCCTCGGCGGACGCTGCGAAAACCAGACTTGCATGTTGAATGGTGGAGTAAGTATTTTTAGAAAAATAAAACACAAACACACTTTTGGCATCACCTTTTGTTTCATCAAACCCATCGCTCGACATCGTCGCCGGGCGAGCTAATGTCACAACATCCGTAAAATGAGATCTCACACGCACCCAAACATTCACACCCTTTCAGTGTGCCTATGCAACTGTACGAGTGGACACACACACACGCGTGCACACACACAGATGACAGGCAGTGAGTGGAAATGAAGGATTTGGAGTTCCATCCCGTTACATTATGCAGCAGATGGCGTGCAGGCCAAGCCCGGCCAGGCCTCTCCCAGGAGAGAAAGAGTGAGAGAGAAAGAGGGGAAGAGAGACGATGGGGGAGGTGTAGAAAAGAAGGGTGAGGGACAAAGCTGTTGTCTTTTTTTTCTTTCTTTTTTTTTTTTTAACTTGCGTGAACGCACGTGTTTGTTTTCCTTTTTTTTTTTTCCTGACTCCCTCTCGGCTTCCCCGTGGGACAGAATCCTTCTCCTCTCTTCTCCTCTTCCTCTGCTCTTCCTCACATCACCTCTCCGCTCCATCCTCCCCCCTTCTGCCCAGCTGAGGCTACACCTGAGCCCAGCCACGGAGGCTCCAACCCCAGCTGACCCGCCGCAAGGAAGCAGAGGACAGAGGAGGGAAAAGGTGAGAGCAGAGGGAACGATGAAGTATGGAGTATTTTGGAGATATTTTAACGAAAAAAATAGACCAACGCACCTTTTTTTGTTGTTGTTTCACATGGAAAAATTATAATCATGTGTGTCTCGGTGTAGGAGCTGTATACTCTGACTAATTTGAAAAAAATTCACACATACATAAACTGCCGCTGATTTGATCAAATGCCACAGTCAATGCACACACACACACACACACACACTCTGATAGACACACATGCAAAGTGTACTGTGACGTCCCCCAGATCTTTGCCCCTGGCACTTTTTGTTTTGTGTTTTCCGAATTAATTGAGCCAACGCTCAAGTGCAGGGCCAGATGTCACTGCGACCTGTGGGGATTATTAGAAATCTGTTACCCTCATTGTTTATGTGGACCCCTTCAGACCACAACGCCTTGCGTTCTTCCCTCTGAAGTTTAAGGGAGAAACAAGCCCCAAACCAGATTGCTAATGTACGAAATAACAGTCTCCAGGTTCCAGGAATGGGACCAAGCCTGCATATTGACATGTGGGACATTATGGGACTTTTCTGTCCCAACTCCAATGGCCAAGGCCTGTGCCCAATGGCCACCGGGGGCCCCCTGATGCCCTCCCAGTTTGGCCCAAACAACGCCATACTCCTTGGCAGAGCTCTGGGCCTAATGAACTCATCAGCCAGCTGGAGGCCCTAGATGGAGCGACAGGGTGCGCTCAGGGGAGGATGAGGGGCCAGGGGGAGAGAGAGAGATAGAGAGAGAAAGAAAGGGTCATCGGGCTGGGGTGCAAGGTATGAGGAAAGTGGAGGTGTGGGGTGGCTGAAGATAGCTAACGAACACCATAAATGAGACAGGTGCAGCTTCAGAGGAGGGCTGAGGGCCAAGACAGGAGGGTCAGCGGGCAGGAAGAACAGGTATGGGAGGCTGTGGAGAATGAGCAGAACAAGGTGGGATGGCAAGAGAGAAAGAGGAAGGAGAGGAAAGGATGGATGGCTCTAACATGGGGTTCAGATGGGCAGGTGATAACACAAAAGTTCTGAAGTTTCCAGTCAAGATTAAGAGAAGAATTAAATGCACTAAAGAAGAAGAAGAAAAGAGAAGCCATTCAAAGTAACAGAGCTTTAATGTTCTAATTGAAGCTGCAGATCCACTCAATATATAATTCCTATCGTAAATAACAATTTTCTGAGCAACCTTCAAGAAAATGATATACAGGAAGCAATCATTTTGAGTAAAAGTCGAATGAAATATTTGAAAACAAAGGTTTATTCATTCAAATGATTAATCTTAAAGGTAAACATATTTGCTAAAATCCAATAAAGTCCATTTAATTTGACAAGAACATTAAATTTAATATTTTACATTTTTTCTTGAGTCTATTGCCATTCTAAATTATGTACCAGCCTAGTTTTGCTCTGAAATGAAAGTTGCAGAAAGGAATGAAATATGTTTTAAAAAAAAAAAAGTCAGTGCACCTCATGGATTCATGGATAGTGCATAAAAATAATTATGCTAAAAAAAGGATCATAGTCAGGATTTAAAATCTGAACTAAAAAGCTGAAAATTATCCATATATACTCTTGTTTTTCTCATATCTGTTTGGGCAACACAAAGCTAATGATTTAAGTTAAGTTAGACAAATTTCTTAAAAAGTAGGTTGAGACAACAGCTGCTTAAGAACTTGCTGATTATTGCTGTGAGCTCAGATAGAAAATCAGTCTGATTGAATAAACAAAGTCACCGGAAAAACACAAAACTTCAGGCACTGCAGAGCAAACTGAAACAGGGCTTTACGAAGCTACAAAATGTACAGTTGTGACGATCAAAAACAAAAGGGCAGAGGCTGACCAAATGCATTTTCCCACACACAGAAGAAAGTGTACGCTGATGCTGAGAAGAGTGATACAAAGACTGACACCTCTTTTAGGTGCGGATGGTTGACGGAAAAACATGAACCCTTGACCCATACACTGCAGGTCATGTGTTCCCTTAGAGGGAAGGGTCAATGCAAATCAATACCAAGTTGTTCTGAGTGATCACCTTTTTCCTGTGATGACACATTTCTGTCCTCATGGGTATGAAAATGATTTATATTCACAGCCGGACCTTCACAGTCAAACCCAACTCAACACCTGTGGCTTAGTGAGTCAGACATCACTTTCCAACCACCATGTTCAAAATCCTAAATATGGGAATATAGTTTTCCAAGAATGGTTTTCTATCCATGTATTAGAGTTCCAGAGACTTTCAGAGTCAATCCCAAGGAACTGTTCTGGCAGTACATGGTGGAGTAATGACTCATGAGGGCATTTTATGATGCCTTTTTCTATAATTTGCATGTAATATCATGCTAGCAAGAGGCTAGGTTAAAGTACTCTAACACCAATGAACTTCTAAATCCTTCTAAATATGCTTGTTTAACCCATTTTTAAAACACACAAACGTGAAAAATTGTGGACTATTACATTAGTTCAGCTGCCTGGCAAGTTATGAATGTCAACCTAGCTCCGCCTACCAGCTTTGCCATTTGTATATCCAGTCTCTGACTGTAGCGTGGTTGTTATCACACAGCACTGTTGAGGTCATTACTCAACAAAAGTAATGTATTACACATTACTCTTTACTTTTCTTAAAAGTAATGCAACATGTTTCTGAACTTCTCGCCAGAAGTTACATTACATTCCTTTTGCATTCCTTTTGTGTTACTTCATAAATTGTCACATTTAACAATATAAACCTTATCTACAGTTCTGCAGATGGACACAAATCCCTATCCTACTGTGAACACACAACCTCTCTTTGTTAAAGTTGAAAACTAGAACACAGAGACTGCCAAGAGTGATTCTACAATAGAAACATTTACAAGAAAAAAGTTCCAATGTTACAAATATGACTGCTCATCAGGATCTCGGCTGCTTGGACTCAGCTTTAATACCATTCTGGACTCTTGGCTTGCTTTGTGTTAGCATGCTATCTGTGCAGATGTAAAGATTATAAAGAGCTGAAGTTGTATTAACAGTATAATACGGCTGTTTCTGTACAGAGGCTGTATTTGAGTATTGTGCTGTTGTCCTTTCATGCAATAAAAATAAAAGCAATGGTAAATGGACTGGTTCTTATATAGTGCTTTTCTACTCTATTTTGAGCACTCAAAGCGCTTTACACAACTTGTGCATTAAACCATTCACACAATCACTTCATCCACACACATTCATACTCCGATGGATGCATCAGAGAGCAACATGGTAGGTGACCTGCTCTACCACCTGAGCTACAACCACCCCGTAATGTCATTCTCCTTTATAATCTCCACTCTTTAAAATCTGTAGACCACTCCACCGTTTTCCTCCTTCCATACAAATATGGGAACCAGCCAAGTGTAGCATAAATGTGTTGGAAGAAAAAGGTATGTTTGTTTGCTTTTATTTTTGTCTTTCCTCTTCACGCCACAACCCTGAACTGGGTAAGCGCAGGAAAATGGATCCTCTTAGCATGCAGATAACTGAGGAACCTTTTTAATGCAAGTAAATGGTAAATGGACTGGTTCTTATATAGTGCTTTTCTACTCGAGAACTTCCAGTAGCTTCATCCACCATTCATACAACCATTTCTTTTCTATGCTTAAGTGCTTTCTGTCTAACATTCACACTCTCTTGGATTCAGAGCAACTTGGATTTAGTATCTTGCTCAAGGATATTTGGCATGCAGACTGGAGCAGCCAGGGATCAAACCACCAACCCAGTAGATGACCTGCTCTACCTCCTGAGCTACAGCCACCCAGTAATAATGTGATAAATACGTTTTTTGTCCTGTCTTCCTCTCCTCACCCCCAACTCGTCCTGGCAGATCGTTGCCCCTCCCTGAGCCTGGTTCTACCTGTTAAAAGGAAGTTGCTGCTGATTGTTGGGGTTTCTTTATTTTTACCATACAATATAAAGTGCCTTGAGGTGACTGCTGTTTTGTTTTAGCACTATGTAAATAAAATTGAATCAATGTAATTATTGAATTTGGTGTGTCAGAGCCAACACTGGCACACAGGTATAATAATGACTCTGCTTAAATTAGTCAAAAAAGAAAAAAAGTTTTTTAAAAAGCACAGAAAATGAATTGTCATCTTTATTAAAATGAAACTGAATGTTTTATGTGAGCAGAGCACATCTGGGTCATTTGCTGACTAATCTTTGCCTCTGAAGTCATCACACTTAGATCAGCATCATCACCAAGACATTCTCATCCTGTTCACTGCACAATCAACAAACTCATCATCTGTCCTCCTGCACCTCTCACTATTCGTTCCCAAGTGTGTGTCTCTCCACTCCTGATGAGTGAGTGTGCGCGTAACTGCACATTCATAAGAGAGAAAGCGAGCACCTTTGTGTGTCCATATGCGTCTGGGTGGCGTAGAACGTGCTGGGCGCCCTGCTGGGAGCACAGATGGTGCCGAGGCCTGCCACGGCAGCGCTGACGACGGCCACATTCTCACATGGGACCTCCAGCTTTCTGGATCCCACACCTCCTGTTCAGGCCTGAACTGACAAACGCTTCCCCTCCCCATCCACACACACACACACTCACTTTCTTTCGCTCTCTCTCTCACACACACACACACACACAAACACACACGAGGCCAAAGACCAGGCCGCTGCCTATTTCACTAGCCTGGAAGAAAAGAGAGAACACAACACATGGACGAGTTGGCGGTCACACGCTGCCCAGAGTGTTCCCCAGTGCGTGAGCGTGTGTCTCAGTGATGCAAGTGAAGCAAAGGTGAGAGGGGTCGAGTTAGAGTTCTATCAACTTTTTGGCTTCTGGGGCTAAATGATCAGTCGCAGCAACTTCCTCAATGTGTTCTTTGTATTTCTCAAACTGTCTTTTCTCCCACTTTGTCTTCATTTCGCTCACCTTCGTGGAACCTCCTGGCCTGCGTGCCTGCTCTTCTCCATCTTTTCTTTTTCTCTCTCAGCCTCTTAGTTCTCCTCTCTCCCTTCTGCCTCGTGCAGACGCCCCCTGTGGCTCACCGTCCACCTGAGAGAAGCCTCATACATCTCCTGACAAAGTGACTAATCCTTCCCATTTCACAGCTCCATCCCACTGCTCACTGGGAATGTTCAAAACTGTGTGTATGTGCGTGCGAGTGTGTCTGATAGGTGACAGGAGGGAGTATGTCACACAGGTTCAAGGTGGGTTTTTTTTTGTTGTTGTAACAAGCAGCTCAGACAGCCACAGGGGTCTACAGAGCTCTGACTGATTAGAGAAACAACTCCATTACAGACATCTCATCAGAGTGATATCACCTCCCAACTTCTTGTTGACAGCTTCGTCACCACCTACGTCCACCTACGCACAAACACACACACAAAAAGGCTTGTTTTTAAGTCTTTTCGGCTTTTAGACTAAGCCCGGAAAACAATTTGATCCTTTCAGGTTTCAAATTTGCATCTTATTTCCTCACAAACTCAGCAGCAGTATTCGGCCTCAGCTGGTTGATATGAACCCCTCAAATAATAATCATAATCATAAATCACCGAACGGCTTCCTTCCCGTGTGTCTGCCGGTCTGAATGATTATGGGAACCACAGCAAGAGAGAGTATCAGCCTACGCCAAACTCGTGTTCACAAGGTGATTGTTTCGAGGGAATATCTCAGTCTGAAAAAAGTTTCATTAGTTCTTTATAATGCTTTTTTAGCCACTTAAGGAAAAATGAGTGTGCGCTTGATTTGTTGAAATTTTAAGTATGAGATGACACTGTTCATTGTTTACATTTTCATCATATTACATTTTTTAAGGAGGTGTGTAATGGTCAAAACCTAATGACTTATTGGATTGTTTTATCTTCATATTGCTACAATGTCTGTGTGCAATGTCTCTAAAACTTTCTTTGCATCATCTCTGCGCCCACTGACCTGCTGGAAATGACACGTGTGAGGTTGTTATTAACATGCAGTGTTGTGTCACAACAAAATTTCATTTTCATAAGCGGAAGCACGACTTGACGTGCACACAAATCAGCTCGGAACCAGCTCAGCTTCTTTACCAGCACCGCCATGACTAAAGCAAACATCATCCATTAACTGTTCTCTGGTGACTCCACCACCCTGCAGCTTGCCTGTCTGTCTCCGGAATCACTACATCAGCTGTGGGATGTAATTGCAGCAGGCACTAACAAAACAGCCTTGGAGGGGTCCGTCATGTCTTTGGCCAAGGGCCTTATGGTCTGAGGAGGGGTCCGGACGATGCAGACCACCAAGCTTATACTATCTCCACTTCTTCCATCTGTGAAGTAATTAGGGTGGTGGTCCGTGCGTGTGTGTGTGTGTGTCTGTGGGCTCCAGCTGTCAGGAGGCCTCTGTCTCCTGGTCTTGACATGTCTCCGATACGCCCCGCTGTGAGTCCCTCTGTGACACACACACACTCCACAGACCCGGCCAGAGCCCAAGGCGAGCTGCCCGTCATCTCACACACAAGCATTCCCTCTCTCTCTCTCTCTCTCTCTCTCTCTGTCATGCACACACACGCTGATTTTTCAGTGATATGGTCCTTCTGGCACTGTGGTAGTACTTCTCTCCCTCATTCACATATTGTGTGTGTGTGTGTGTGTGTGTGTGTGTGTGTGTGTGTGTGTGTGTGTGTGTGTGTGTGTGTGTGTGTGTGTGTGTGTGCGTGAGACAATAAACACGTCAGTGGCTGCGGGCCACGGCAAGTCATCCGTGCTTCCCCTTATCGTTTTAATCACCTCGTTAGGCGCAGCTAGTCCCCACACTTACTGGCCGCTGCTCCTCCTCTGGAACCATGCCCTCCTGGCCTGACGCTGGTGGTGCCACCGGGCACAGGGAGGCATGATGGGAGAAGAGAAGAGATCAAGTTTGCTTGATTTGAAGTTTTCCTAAATCTAAATGTCAATATAATAAGGAAAAGAAAAAGTTATGTTTATGTTTGTGTCAATTCTACTCCAAAAACATTATATATGACATAATCCTGGGATATATATGTGACAAGCGGGACAATATGTTGGCATTTATCCCCACTTATATTCTTCACCAGCCATTCTTCCGCTGGACTCAGCTGTTACATCCATCTTTATTGTGTGTCTGGATATCAGGTTTGTTTCTCCGAGGCCCTTAAACTACACTTCCACTTCTCTTTTTTTACAGGGACAGGAAAGAGCTGCAGAACTTGGATAAAAGTCAGCGATGTGTAGGCTATACTGTAAGTCGCATATCTGAGAAAATAGGAAAAATGTTCTCCCTGATGCTTCTTTGCTATTCTTTAATATCAAAGTCCTTTAATAAGCAAGTGTCATCAATCAGGGCCTTCTTGGTAACACCTCTGGGCACTTATTTGGGCAGTCATTGAGTAGCATAGAGCAAATTAAAGCATATTTTCCCCTGCTGTAGATTAGCAGCCAGGATTCTTTGAGGTGCTGTTTTTCTCTTTTATAGTTTCGCTGTTTATTTACCAAATCAAATGAGGATGTCAACAAATGGATATGAATTGTTTTAAACATAAAAAAGATTCAATGAGTGTTAAACACTGTGAGGAAAAAAAATGAAAGGAAGAAGTTTGACTGACAACAGTTGCTTTGATTCTTGTTCTTGTTTTATAACCTAATCCTAATACATCCTCGGACTGGCATGCAGCTTCTCCACCCTTTTCTCTCTCCACACCAACTAGTTTTGACAATAAAACAAATATTTATTTATTTATTTATTTTAATAATCATTAGTACAACAGACCACTGATAAACGCAGGGTGAAACACACTCAGGTGTGTCAGCCAGGGAAATCTAAGTCTCAACCTGTCAACAGCACCAAATTAAAACCATATAAAAAAACAGAGGAGCTGCTTTATTATTTCACCTCTTTACAAAAAATGGTTTCTAATTTTCATAAATCCAAGAAAATAACCAAAAATAAGCAACATTTCTAAAGCATTCTAGAAAATATTTCTTTACAGGCTTGTATCGCATTTAAGTTGACCCCCCCCCCCCCCTTCATTTGCATTTAAAATACATATATACATTTATTTATAATCATTAATATTCACTACAAATGTGAGCACGTGCAAAAACTCACAACATGGACAAGTATTCCTTTTTTTCCACGCTTTATCATGCACACATCTCTGCTTTCCCTTTGCCCACTGCTCCCACGGGAGTGAGACCGCTTGAGAGGGGGCTGAGGGGAGTGAGGAAAGAGGGAGGAGGTGCGTGTGTGTGTGTGTGTGTGTGTGTGTGTGTGTGTGTGTGTGTGTGTGTGTGTGTGTGTGTGTGTGTGAGGAGGAGGAGCGAGAGAAGGAGAGAGAGGGGTGAGAGAGGAGGGAGGGAGGGAGGGAGGGAGGGGCGGCGTTAGACAATACCATTCCTCAAATATATTCCATCCCCTCCGTCCATGAAGTGAGCCTTTATTAGTCCAGATCGCTTGGATCTTATCTCGCATATGACACTCGGCGCAAGAAGGAAGAGAGAGGGGGGATTATCCGCGAACCGCCTTCCGATCCGCTGATTCCTGACAAGGGAGAGCCTCGCTTATCTGTCCCTCTTTTTATCCCCATCTTCCAACAGGCTCACGGACGAGTAGCCCTGGCTGCACTTTCACCGCTATCAGCCCATCTCCTCTATTGTCTCTCCATCGCTGGGATCACACAGGGGGGCTGACTGATCCACGCTTATCATCACCATCACCACCACTGTCATCATCATCATCATTATTATTATTTCTTTTTCTCCAACTCGTCCGACCTAATCATCTCAAGACTTTTGATGGGCTGTTTTTTTATCAGCAGAAACATTTCCACGCTTGACGTTTGACCCCGCGTGATCCCATGTTGCAAGTTCGCGGCTGAGAAAAGTCAAAAACTATTTAAAAAAAAAACCGAAAGAAAGAAAGAAAGAAAAGAAAATAATTTTTCTCCTTTCTTTCTTTTCTTTGAATGTTCGTCTCATTAACATCTGATGTTGTTGTTGTCTTTTTTTTTGTTGGTTCTTTTGGCCGGTGGAATATGAGTTAATTTGGAGTTGAAGCTCCGCTCAAGAGCGCCTTTTAGTTCCCAACAAGAAAAAAACTGAACAAAACCTCCAACCCTTTGTCAAGGTGAGTCTCAGATTTCTGTGGAAAATTAAGCTTTTAAATAAAAACAAATTAAATACGATTTTTTCCGATTTGTTCATTTTTATTATTATTATTTTTAGATTCGTAGATCTATTTTTCTTTATTAACAAAAATCAAGAAAAAAAGCAACTGCTCCAATAATTTGGTGTCCAGCAGATGTCAACATTATTTTACCATCTCCTGCCTTCATGCTGTCAAGTCGCTCCGGCCTCAGCCAAGCAGATGTGTTCATCACACTGTGACAGATGGCCAATTCTGATTATGTTAATTCGCAAAAAAGTTTTTTTTTCTTTAATTTAAAAACAAATAGTATTTTTAAAGAGTTTCGTCGTTTAAAAAACAATATTTTGCAAACATGACACTTGGAAATTCAAATTTGTTGGGCTGTTTTTAAGGCCTGAAGCTTTCGTGAATTAACCGCGAATTTTGAACCATTCATTATTTATGGAGTTTAATTTTATTATGCAATAGGCACAGGAGGGACTGGAGCACCCGCTGTGGGCTTTCTCATAGTGGTGCCTGAGTGCAGGAAAACAGCAAAAACGATGATTTCAAAAATCAATCCAGTTTTTTATTTCATCCAAACGCATGTGACACAGTAGCTCTCTGACTGTAAAATGTGGAATTTAAAATGACCATTAAAAAAAAAAAAAGCAGCAATGTTTTAATGTTTCAATGACAGATTTTTCCCGTGCACAGGTTCTTGAGAAGGACTGCCAACACCGCAGAATAAAAATGATGCTGAGCCCGGATCAGGCTGAGGCGGACCTCTCCTGGACTCAGTCCGACCCGGAGACGATGCTCAATGGGTTGAAGTCGGCCGGTTGTGCCTCGGACGAGCCGGCGGAGATGGAGGACAGAGCCAAATGCAAAGCCGACCAGCCCCTGAGCAGGGAGGAGAAGAGGAGAAGACGGAGGGCCACGGCCAAGTACCGCTCAGCCCACGCCACCAGGGAGAGGATCCGGGTGGAGGCGTTCAACGTGGCCTTCGCGGAGCTGAGGAAATTACTCCCCACATTACCTCCGGACAAGAAACTCTCCAAGATCGAGATCCTCAGACTGGCTATATGCTACATCTCCTATCTCAATCATGTGCTGGATGTCTAAAAGTGACCCACTCCACCCCCCACTCCGCCCTCTACGCGCACACATATGTGAGAGAAACTGGTTGAGTTGTTGGGAGACTGGACTCGCTCGACGTGCTGGGAGTTAACTGGTTATGGCAAGGTTAGCGGTCAGGGTGGAATGATGCAGGAGATTTTTTTTAGCTTTCAACACCACAAAGCACTACTTTGAATAAAAGGAAGGTCAATTTTTAAGTAATCAGATAATTTTGCAGTGAATTAAAAAAAAAAACAATCGAAACTTCTGCTGCACCTTAAAACTGTTGTTTTAAGGTGGACTTGCTTAATTGATTGATGTAAAAATGTCGATATCGGCTCCACATATATATCGGTCTAACACCTGTGACACAGTGTTGCCTTCATCTCACCGAAACTTCTATTTCATTTAATGATATGTAATAAAAAATTTCCATCCAATTCAAGGCCCAAAATCTGCCCAGCATCATCTCCATCCAAACTAAAGCATCACTTCCCCGGATGCTGACACTCTGCCATACCTCTAATGGTGAGCTGAGCCCTTTAGTGTGAGTCCAGTGTTGATTGATGTAGTGGCAGCGGTGCAAAAAGTTACGGGAGCCTAAACTTTCAGTCCAGATCGCTCACTGCAAGCAGCAAGCGCCGAGTTGTTTTGAGCCGTTGGATGCAATAATGACAATTATTTTTTCCGATATTCAGCAAAAGGGGAGGGGGGGGGGGGTCTGGAAGAGCCCCCGCAGGCATTCATGCTTCCTTTGCAGTGATGCAGTGGAGGACAGAAAAAATAATAATAATTCGCGTGGGCTGCAAAAAATTCAAGAAGATTCTGGTTATTTTAATTTGCTTCACATTTAATCTACATCTAAAAATGATATTAGCCTAATCTCATCTAATATCATGAATAGATTTCTGAATGCTCCCCTCACTGTGTCACTTTGAGGTTGAACAAAATAAACACGGGGTCTTTCCCCCCCCGATCGGAACGAAAGGACGTAAACATAGCTGCTTTAGATCTAGCTTAGATTTTCCATAAAGGAAGAAAAAAAAAAACATTTCAATGCGTAAGTGCCACTTATGACATATAAAATTGTGACCTTAATCATGCTTTTTTGTTTCTCCTAAAGTGTATGGAATTATTTATTTAATTGTGTTAATATTTAAGGCTAATTTATTTATGTTAATATCATAAGCTGCCGTCTTTTTTGTATAAATGTATAATGGTTTGTTGCTTCTATATTTTAGGCTGTGAATTTGAACTTGGAAAGTGGTGGTGTTCTTCAAAAATGGCACTTTCTGTTAATCCATTGTATAATTTATTCGTTTGATGTATGTTCGATGCTTTTTTCTGTTGTTGTTGTTGTTGTTGTTGTTTTTTGTTTGTTATTATTTTTCATGTCCGCTGTCTATCGATGGCAACGATAAGCACTTCAAGATGGGGTCTAGTGGCCCCATGAATTTGTTTCCCATTTTTTGAGAGGTTTCTCTGTGAATTAGAATTGGGCTGCTAAAGAAAAAAAACTAAGTAAAAAAAACATTTGCTTCATCGACACTGATTGTCAAATAATTCAAACCACCAAGGGGATACGATTCAGAGCTCAACCTCTTTGTCTTATTTATTTATTTATTTGCTATAACCAAAAAATTATTATTTTGAAAAAAATATTATCTTCAGTGCGCTGATTTGACTATTATTTTATTTTCTGATTAATTGGGTTATTTATTTGTCTCTGCTTTGTATTAGGAAAAGTCAATAAGTAATTTTATAGTGAAAGGGAAAAAAACATATCCTCTATCCAAAGATTTTTTGTCTCTTCAGGGTTGTGTAGGCTACTTGTTGCTTTATGCAGATCTTTTGTAGTAGAGGTATTGTGTGACAGCTGGTTTCTAATGGACAAACTTTTCATATTTTTCGGTGTTATTTTTAATTAAAAAGGTAATACTTGAAAAGAAAAAGCACGTTTTGTATTTTATTTTACTCAAAAAAAAAAGTTTTGAGGTTTTGGAATGTAACAGAGAACTAGGACATAGCCACCGTTAGAATATTCAGCTTATCCTAATGAAGAAAAGCCTACTGGCCTGATGACGTCAGGCTCACGTAACGCGCACGCGCGTACACGCACGATCGGAGTGACATAAGTGTACATGCAAATCATTCAGCATGCATGTAGTGCAAGCTCTCAGATGCTTTCTGGGCGTCTGAGAGCACACACACACACACACACACACACACACACACACACACACACACTAGCCTACTCACATAAAAATGTGCATAATGTACAAACACACACACAAAATGAAAGGTGAAACAAGTGCAAATCCAGTTTAGCATACAGATGAAAACTCAGCCTACTGTACACACATGCACATGGCTGTGTGTGTTTGCACATGTGCATGATAAAATAAGCGCACATTCATAGAAGGAAACTCAGTCAGCTGCACACGCACACACTTGCTCTCTCTCTCTCTCTCTCTCTCTCTCTCTCTCACACACACACACACACACACACACACACACACACACACACACACACACAGACCCAATGGTCAGCAGCTAAAGGCAGTGGTAGCCTACATGTGTGCTCCTGGCTGAAAGGCTCTCTCCCTCCCCAGAGAGGGGGCAGGTGTTACTCCAGACGAGCCAAGACAACCAAATTACTGGCCGTCTGGCACCTCCCGTGGGAAACCCGGCGAGAGAGGAGGGATGGGAGAGATGGAAATTTATGAGTGAGAGAGCAAGTGCTGAGATGTAATATTGCCAAATGGTATGAGCAAAAAAGAGATCCAAATATTTATATTCATTTGCGATATAAATATAGACGCCTATCCCCATCGATTGTGCTATAAAAGGCTTGTAGCTGAGTCGAGTTACAGAAACAGAGATGTGCAAATGCTTTTATCTAAGCCACATTAGATTATCATGAGAGAACCTTTTTTAAGCATGCACAGCCCCAGAGGGAATTGAACCTTTAACCCTGGATATGCCAGAATTCCAAATCAGCAACAGAATAAATAAAAATCTATCTATCTATCTATCTATCTATCTATCTATCTATCTATCTATCTATCTATCTATCTACCTACCTACCTACCTACCTACCTACGGTGGCAGGTGCAGTCACATTTCTCCTTTAAAGTTTTTTTTTTGTAGACACTGAAGGTAGCAGGACATTTTGTTTCCTTTTCAGCTCAAGGGTCTCCTGGGTCTTGTTTTTCTATTTGGTATTTCTCAGTCAGTCATCTTCCAGACATTCTTGCTTTAACTTCAACTGCAGACTGGGAAAGTTTGCTGGCCGACATTGCTAACTCACTAATCAGACTGACACGTCAGTCATTAAATTCAGCATACAGTATATACCTTCTGAAATATAAAAGAAAAACTCATTCATGTCTCATATTCTGAAAAAGACAAAAGTAGTTGATGATTTCAGCTTAAACTGTGGGTAAGGAGTCCTTGGGGGCTGCGCAGAGCTTTGCATACTCATGTCTAAATCTCACTAGAAGCAAAAGTGGCAAAAATACATGGAACAACACAGGTCACTCTTGTTCATGTTTGTGCATTTTTTGGTCCTTCTGTTTAGGCCCTGCCTCTGAGAATATAAAGTCAGTAAAATTAATAAAACCCTCCACTGCTGCCTTTGCTTTGTACTTCTACACTTCTGGTCACTTTGTTTGGTAGACCTTTCTAGTACTGGATTGGACCCTTGACTTCAGAACTGTCTTAATTCTTTATGCTAGTAAGATTCCTCAGAGATTTGATCCAAATTCACGTGATAGCATCATGAAGTTGCTGCAGATTTCCCATCCAGCTACATGACACAGACAACAGACATTACTCAGGTAGCTTTTCTGTTTGCGGTCAAATACTATCCACTCTCAGTTTGTCTCAACATTTACATGAAATCTTGAGAGTTTGAAAAAGCCACCAGCATGGACTTTCGGCATTTTGTCTGGCTGTCAGGCCTCTAACTAAAGGTTTAGGTTCAATCTCAGTACTTTCTGGAATCTGTAGTAGAAGGATCTTTCTTCACAACCCACACCTTAAGGCTGACAACACATTCTGGGTATCAATAAACAGAACTCCATAATAAGCTTTCGCCATTATGTAAGTAATGCTATCAAGTTGGTCTAAGAAGAAACACACAGGAATGATACATGGCCTGTTTCTTTTTACAGCGCTATTCTACTTTACTGAAGCGCTCTATACAAAATGACACATTCACCCATTCACACAAATGTACATACAAGCACCTATTCACACGTTTCATAATCTGACAAACACATTGGAGCAACTTGGGGTTCAGTATCTTACCCAAGGATACTTTGGCATGCAGACTGGAGCAGCCAGGAGTTGACCACCAACCTCCCAATCAGTGGATGACCTACTCTACCTGGTCGAACAGGTCATCCATCGGGAGTATGAATGTGTGTGAGTGTTAGATAGAAAGTACTTAACCATAGAAAATAACTGCTTGTATGAATTTACAGTTAATCTGAGATACAACAATCACATTGAGTTCAGGAGGGCTCACAGTGGTATGGCTGTAAGCTGGAACTGAAGGAAGATGTGATGAGACAGTGGGATAAGCAAAAGACTTTTACCTTGGATAGCAGGTTTAAGTCTTTTACAGTTTTTCTCAGTCGCTTTGGTGCGTTCCTCAGAACACCATTAACATTTGCACAGCAGTTAGTGCATTTCCCAAAACAATTAGTGCAAACTGCAAAACCTAGTGGATAGCCTGCTAAAGCACGTCACATGCACAGAATTGATTATCCATACCTCAAAAGCAAGTATCCATGTCAATGAAACTGTCAGTGCCATCAAAATGAAAAGTCTTGACACCATCTTTATGAACAAGATAGTCAAATGGCATTGTCATGTTTCCACTATGACAGTTTATAATTCCAGTGTTTCCCATTGCAAAAACAATTGGTGACACCTGAAAATGCTGACGACAGCACTATGGCCTACCTGTACAGCCATCTGAAATGTGCAGTAAAGTCACTGTAGATGTTATGGGAGTCTTGGGAGTAACTGAGACACTGAATACGTACGTCTCACATTTCCATTGTGTAGAAGTGTTTGTAATCCTACAGAATTGTGCAAAAGAAAAATATGCTACAGTCACTTGTTCACTGTAGAATACATGTAAACATAAAATCACCAATTTGGTAGAGCCTCCTCATGAGTGACAGCTGTAATTCACCTGAGATCAATTGTTCAATTTCGGAGACATTTCCAGGAACAATGATACAGAAAGGTATAGGATTTGCTTGACAGATGGCCAATATTTGGCATGTGATAACTAGTTCAACAATTTTGTGTGTGATGACTTAAGCAATGGATGTATGACTATTCGTTTTATTGGGAATGACTGTTCAGCATCCATAGGTATGATTACTTTTGACTGACATGACATAAGCAAATGGAAATGTCAGAAAGCAGCAGGGAAATGTATGGAAGCAACTGATTCATGTCCAAAATCATTTGCAGTTTGTTCAGAGAGAGGAGAAATTGCTACTATGATGTGCACAAATGACTGAGTGTTGTGGAGGTTGAACTAATAGTTATGAGAATTTCAATTCTGATCTGAGAAACGCACCAAAGCGACTGAGAAAAACTGTAAGTAGCTAAAGGCAACAATGAGTTAATATCTCTAGAAGGAACCGTTTCTTATTTTTCAAGCAACTTTAATTTGATCTAAATCTAATGTTAGGCTAGCATAAACAAAGACGCTGCACCTTTTATGCACTAAGTGTACATACGATCCACTTGGCGGGTTTATTTACCATTGTACCAAGTTTGATAGCAACAGGCACTGCTGCTGTGTGTGTGGGAGTGTGTTAACATATAGCCTAAACTTGTGCTCAGCTCAGCCTCTGACCAAAAACACCAGAAAATCTGATTCTTTACTCCACGTCCCTGTTGACTCGTTCCCGCTCTCTGCTCCCTGTACACCCTGGGATATGTGTGTAAACTTTTTTGCTAAGGCTCTTGCTAAACATTTTTAATGAGTTCATGCCTAAACTTGCTTCCCATTTTACCTGAAGTCACAACAACTGTTAAAACACGTCACTGAGGACAAGAACACCACACCTGTCACATGTTGAAAGGACGCGGTCTGCTACACTCAGCTCTTATTACTGTCGACATTTCATTTTGATTTCCACGAGATTATTTGTTTTACATTATCCAAATCTGACTGGCCCAGTATTTCAGAGTCTATCAACGCTTTCATTTTAAAAAAAAAGGAAAGAAAGAAAGAAAAGAACACCAATATGTTGCATCAACAGATTGTCCTCTTCAGAAACACAAAACAAGCTCTGTGATTCTGGCATGGCGTGGAGACAGACTTCTGCTCAAGCTTATTGAATGGAGGAGTCCATCTGTACATTGCCACGAAGCACTACAAGGCCATTTGTGCTCTTCATCCCAAAAGCTTCCATAGCATCAGTCCTCTTCAATTTATTCTTTACAAACCCCCAGAAGGGGCAGGGGAGAGAAAAGTGACAGGCGAAGCCCAAACTGCTGAGGGCACTGAACAGCCTGGCTGACAGTGTGGCCGGTGCTTGTGTGTGTGTGTGTGTGTGTGTGTGTGTGTGTGTGTGTGTGTGTGTGTGTGTGTGTGTGTGTGTGTGTGAGAGAGAGAGAGAGAGAGAGAGAGAGAGAGAGAGTGAGTGAGAGAAAGTGCCACGTTTCACCACATCCCCCCACTCTCTTTGCACCGTGTGGCTTATGTAACGGCGGAGTGACCATATGTCAGGAGGTGTGTGCAGACGGCAGGGGATTATACAGGGGCCATTAGCAGCATTTGGACATCCTTCTCCTCATCATCATTCAGGTATAGAGCTACTCAAATCCAGGAGAAGCACACACACACACATTTAATTCTGAGAGCTCACTAGCTCTGTGTAAATTGGACAGGGAGAAAGAGTATGACAACAAACAGCCATATGTTCACAGTACAAGGAACAACATTTGGGGCTTTTTGTGCTGCCTCATTTTTTCTCCCTCGCTTTTATTCTCCACGTCACCGGGTATTATGGAAGTGTTCATGTTCAAGGCGAGAACTCCCCACTGCAACTCCTTCCCCACCCACACCCGCCCCTTCCCCACCTTTCCTTCTTGCTTGCCTCTATCATTGCAGTGTGCTTTTGGGAGAGTGCGTGGAGTGTGCACATCCCTGCCTGTGTGTGTATGTGTGTGTGCAGTATGAAGGGTGCTCGTGCTGCAGAAGTACAAAGCCTGGTCCATGTGTTGAAATGCAGCCCCCGGGATGGACCGTATTATCCCTGCCTACTTCACCAGCAGGGTCCCGGGGCTCGAGCTGGCTCGTGGTCCTTTGTCTCCAAACAGATGGAAATGGGCAAAGGAGAGGAGAAGTGGAGAATCGGAGAGGAGGAGGAGGAGGAGGGAAGGAATAGAATGGATGGAAGAAGGCAAAGGGGAGGGAGAAAGAGTCAGTCTGTTCTCATTAAGTGCTGTATTGAAGAAGACGTCCCCCCACAATGCGTCAGCAACCGTGGATGTTCCCCCTCTCATTCAGGCTCACGCTCGGACCATCTGTACCACAGGGTCTGTCATAAGGTGTGCGTGCATGCATTAGGCCCCGGCATACGGCCCAGTCTGGCGAGTTAAAATGGTGATATTCATTGGGTTTCTATTTGGTTAAGATCGTTTAAATCCAATTGTTGGACCTTTGTTGCGGACGCCTCATTGGATGTGAGTCACTGTGAGTGAGGAGGGGAGTTTATTCAACATCCTGCTGTCCCTTTTTTAAGTCTCAGAGGGCACAGGGACAGAGCCAAGATGTAGATTTCTAATTAGCAAATCCTAAAGACATTAAGGAAGAATGATCTCTACTTTAATCCTGTTATTATATTTTAGTGTGAAATACATTTTTGCTCCTTGTGGCCCTGTTTTGAACTCAAGCCCTCAGGTTGTTGCAGAACTGGGTAGCTAATATTAGTTACTAATTTCTAGTTACTCTGCCACACCACTGTTCGGTGTATAAAAATATGATCCCAGACTCCACAGTGAAAATAAAATTAATCTAAAAAAAGGTTTTGTTCGCTGTTGTACTTCATGGCTCTCCTTCAGGGAACAGAAGTTATAGACACAACTGTTCATTTTGCAGCGCAAAAACACAAAAGATATTAGATTTGGCATTATGAAACACACAGAAATATATTAAATATTCACGTGAGACATAGAACCTGGTCATGTTTTTTCATTTGTGTTTGATTTTTTTTTTTAACTGATGTTCAAGGGCAATTTTGGCATTCAGTGTTGCTCTTCTCCTTGAATTATTTGCAAGGCCGCTCAACGTGCTGGGAGGCAAAAACTGGCAACGAATCTCTATGAATTAGGTACATTTAGAAAGGTAGGGCCTTTTGGACAACATCATTTCAGTTGATATTGCTGTGATGGATATTAAACTTACACTTGTTTAAAAAAAAAAAAAAAGAACTTTATTCCTGCAACCTAACTTTTAGGTTTTAGGTTTTTAGTGCCCTGTAGCTGCTCATTTTGTCTGTTGGTAATCCAGCTTTTTGTCTTTTTGGATTTTGTCTTAATTAACTTTATTTGTGTCATTTTATATCAGATTTAATGATTTTGTCTTGTTTGATTCTCACTACATTATATAAAATTGTATGTTATTAGTATTAAAGTTTATTAAACCATTACTATATAAAAAATATTAAACCATAGATAATATGAATATATATAACATTGCTCATTTGTTTTTGATGTTAACAATCAGTACTTGATCTTATTTTAGAATCTGATACAGCTGATCATATAATAATTTTAAGCATTGGGCTGAAAGCAACACATTTAAATTGTTATTTGTTTATCTTTATCGTAGAGAATTCTTGACAACCTCTAAAATAACAAAGTGACTTCATTTAAGGGCTCATGTGGACTTTCCAGTAAATCTACCCTTCATCAACTTAAAAATAGTGCTATGTTCATCCTTTTGTCTGTCTGAGTGCCTCAAAGAAACTAATGCATGCGTTTACATCTAGCATGTATTGTAAGTGTATATAGCCTACCTAAAAAGTATTGCTTGTTTGGAAAGCTTATTTTTAAAGAAGTTCATGACCTACCTCCAGTATAGAGCAGTTCCAAAGTGCAGGACAAAAAGATTTTCACCCTTTATGACCTGAACAGCTACAGTCAGTGGACCTGAAAGCAGCTGGAAATGTAAGTCTGTAAGTCTTAAAACTGTACTCTTATGTCTGGCTTTTGATTCAGTTGATCTTTATTGAAATAACTTCATTTTATTTGATTTATATCTGCTCATCTGACCTGTAGTTTTATTCTGTTTAATTATTTGGCCTTAAATCTTTTAATGTTTCAGCATCACACCTTCTTATTTGCTGATTATAACTTATTGATATCTGACTGGTCATTTTATTGTATTTATGTTTTACTTTTTAGTACTTTTTAAATATTTCTAATATTTGAACTTTGTTTTTGAATTCTTTTACAGGCATCTTATATTGTACTTACAAGCTATTCTTAATATAACTGAATCGTTTAATCTTGTTTAATCTTAATCTTTAATCTTTTTTAAAAAATTATTTTAAGGCTGTTTGTTGTTATTATTATGTTAATTACGTCATGTTCTGTCTGATTATCTGTTTCCCAGTCTGTGAAGCAGATCAGAAATACACCAACCTTCATGAGAGATGATACACAAATAAAGTCTGAATTGTGAATGCGCCAAAAATATTTTTATGATATATATATCTGAGAGGAAGCCTTGAACTTAAAGTTAATTTGTCACATACACTGAATGAAACAGGCCCCGAACATGGAATCTCATCTGGCTGACTGCGAAGCGGTGTTTCTCTGGATACTCTGGCATTCATCTCTTTCTCTCTTTCTCTGCATGCATGCGTGTGGTCTCATAAACGGCATCTCTTCCCACTTCGTCTTCATTTTTACGCGCTTTCATTTTTCTCCCCTATTTACCAAAAAAAGCCCCTCTAAACTCATAAACTCCGTGTCTTTGGGGAGGGATCCATCCATCTTCCCAACACCAAATTGAATTGATCTCGGGGGGTGGGATGGGTGGGGAGGTGGGCGCCTCGTTTTCTCAAAAGGGGCCATCTGCGCGCGCTTCCCGCTTTGAATAAACGTGAAAAGTGACAGCACGCGCTGCTGCCGCTGCTCCTGCTGCCTGCCGTCACACGACGCGCGTGCCAATGAGGGCTCCTCGTGCTTTCACTATCACTCATGTGGGGGCGGAGGGGCCGTGTGTTAACTTGAGTGTCCTGTAATTACATTGAAACGTTGCGCTTTATTAATTCTAAGTTAAAATCACAACTTTTCACTTTTAACCGAGGAGTAAAATAATGGCGAATTACAGACAAAATAACACGTTATCGCAAAAATAATGTGCACGTTTCTTCAATTTTATGGCGTTCGTTACTGCAATAATAGAAATTATTATATATACGTCTGCCAGCTGCTTGATATACACTGGTCAGTCATTTGGGGAGTGTAATTGTGGCAGATTACCACTTGGTGGCGCACTAATCTTAAACTACGATGCCTGGAAACTGCTGCTGCACGTGAACTGGATTATTCAAAAATAAAGCAGCTAAATTGTGAAAAGTTGTGAAAACTGTGAAAACATTTTCACTGCTGATTTTTTAAAATCACACGTGTTTTCTTTTAGCTTTCATATAAAGTGACGGAGAATCTAACATTCACCCATGTCTTCCCTCCCCCCAGGCTTGACACAAGACTGGTGATTATTTGGTTCTCCAAAGGGGGGAGAAAAGAGGGAAGCTCCGGGGTCGTGTCCCAGTCATGACCTCCATTGTGTTCTGGAGGGGATGAGATATATCTAAAAGAGTGCTGTGTGTGTGTGTGTGTGTGTGTGTGTGTGTGTGTGTGTGTGTGTGTGTGTGTGTGTGTGTGTGTGTGTGTGTGTGTGTGTGTGTGCGTGCATTGCATTTCAAAGCAGGACAAAATATTGATTCATATACAGCTGTGCAACTGCTGGAGGCATCTGTTGCCTTGTGGATTGAGCACTGTGTGTTTGGAGACTGAATGAACTGGCTCGAGCCCTCTTTGTCTTATGACACAATAGATGGAGAAGACAACAACAACAGAGAAATGTGAAATCAATTGGTGGGGATATATATTTATCACTGATGTTCTGTAGCCTTTATTTAATTTGTTTATCAAGGTTAGACTGCTATATATAGAAGCTGCAGGGGAAAGTCTAAGTAGAGGTGTTCTACTTTGGGTCTCTCCTCATCAAGCTCCTTACTTTATCTCTTAGGGAGAGTCCAGCCAATCTTCAGAGGAAGCAAATTTCCACTGATTGTTTCAGCAGTCTTGTTCTTATGGTCTCTACAACGAGTTTGTGGCCATAGGTGAGGATGGGAATGTAGATTGACCAGTAAATCAAACGCTTTGCTTTGACACTCAGCTCTCTCTTCACTATAATAGATCAGTACAGACCCATCACTGCAGACGCCACCCAGTCTGTCTTTCAGTCTCCCACTTCACTTTCCCATGAACAAGACCCAAAGACACTTAAACTCTTACACTTATTTCAGCAACTTGTGCTTGACCCGGAGTGAGCAATCCACCCTTTACAGTGAGGACCACTGTATCACACTTTCAGCCCTTTTCCACTACTACCTAGTCAAGTTGGCTCAGCACAGCTGAGTTCGTAGGATTTTCCATTAGGTGGTGGTTCCTTGTATCAGGTATGTTTTTAGCGCCTACTCGGCCAGGGTTCCAAGCGATCCAGGGCAATCTGAAAATATGATGTCAACAGACTGAATGATTGGCTAGTCAGTGGCATCACTTGATGAGTCACAAGAACATCTCTTTCTTGAAAGTCAAAACCAACATTTTTAAAACCCAGCAATGAGGGAAATGACTGCACAAAAACTATACCATGGTCCCTGAGGCTGACAAAAAGACACAGACCAGCAGGTATACCATTGCGTTGACATCCTTATACTACCAGCAATGCGAACCAAGCTCTCACTAAGGCTATACATGAACCGAATGACCCATAGCAATTGGCCACTCACCCTGCATTCCCAAAGAACCCCCACAGGATTCTCCAAGAATGCTTTCTTCAAGTCCAGAATACACAATTTGGCTGGTTGGGCTACCTCCCACACACCTTCACACAAGCTGTACCAGGACAGAAACTGCATTGCTCTTCTTAAATCAGTGGTTTGACTAACAAATCCAATCCTCTCCAGCACCCTGGCATACCCTTCACACAGTGGCCGAGGAGTGTGAATCAGCACACCCTCCAGTCCTCCTTCTTAAAAAGGGGGACCATCACTCCGGTCATCCCAAGGCTCTGTCCCTGACTTCCACAAGATGCTGCAGAGGTGTGTCAACCAAGACAGCCCTACAATATCCAGAGTCTTAGAGGACTCACCTTTCTCTCCTCCTCCCCCTCTCCCCCACACTCTGCTTCCAGGTGTGTCAATAGGGATTGTCAAACTATTCTTTGCACCACCTGGCTATATCCTCAGTTGAGGTCATCAGCATTCTATCCCCATTGCATATAGCATAGCAGGAAGCCAGGTCTCCTTCCTTCCTGAGTCTCCTGATGGTTTGCCAGAATTGCCTCAAGGCTGACCGAAAATCTTGCTCCATGGCCTAACCGAGTAATCAACACCTGAGGTTTTGCTTTAGCTACTGCTAGGACCACATTGCTTTACTCGGCATCTTCGTATTTGTCAGCTGTCTCCAAAATCCCACAAGCCAGCCAAGCTTGATAAGACTCTTTTTTTCAGCTGCCTTCACCTCTGACATCTGGTCGGTAAATTACCACCATAACAAACACCAACCACCTTGGGGCCACAACTCTATATTGCAGCTTCGACAATAGGGCTGTGCAACATGGTCTACACGGACTCAGTGTCTACAGCCTCCTTTGTAATGCTGTTGAAGTTGGATTTGAAGATCTCACAGACTGGGACCTCTGTCAGATGCTGCTAATGCACCGTCATTACCCTAGACTACATCAGGTCCATCCAGCATCCTCCCCCACCACCAGATTCAGCTCACTATCAGGTGATGATCAGTTGACAGCTCTACTCCCTTCTTGTTCAAACATGCAGCCACAGATCTAATGAAACATACACATGTACTATATAGCGGTAGGTCTGATGATACAATTAAAAAATCAATGATCGACCTGCGACCTAGGGCAGCCTGGTGCCAGGTGCACTTGTGGACCCCCCTATTCTCACATATGGTGTGTGTTATGGGTAAACAGTGGTTAACACAGATGTCCACATAAAAAGTCCCCCGGAGGGGACAATGGAGCCCAGCTTGGGTACCTTCAAGCACCACATCCATGGATTCCAAGGAGACTGGGTACACTGAGCAGTAAGTGCAAATGATATGAAGGTGCAGAGAAGCAGTCCTCTTGTCCACCACTGAAAACTCCCAACGTGAAGGCACTGAACCACTACAGTCCGTCCTGCGAGTGGCGGGCCCACAGACCGACCCATGTATTGCTTTAATGCAATTTCCAGCCTCGGTCCATCACCCGTGTCCCTCGATTGTTTCTTCATCACAGGGGTTTTTCTGAAACCCATTATCTGGTCTCTCACCATGGATGAGTGGATGTATTGTTTGTCTTAGAAAAACCAGCTAACAGGAAATATCTTAATGCACAATAACTTATTTTTCTTTAATACTTTATATTGGTACTTTTAGTAAGGTTAATCATCTAAATACTTCTTCCACCACTGCTGAACTGTTAATCCACAGAAGTGTGATTATCTCTAAAACTGAACAGCCAAATGCTCAGGCGACACTGACTATAGCATCATAACATTCGTGTCTGCCTTTATCAAAAGAAGAGTAGTTATCTGGAGTGCTTGTTTACATTCTCTTTTCAGAGGCTTACCCAAGGCCTCACTGACTTCATTGTGTTTGTTTCACTAACTGTGTCCAAGCCAGATTGCTATCGCTCCACTGCTTTGATTTTTTGCTCTGAGTGAGTGACTGACATCATTGACGACTGTTTACCTTTTTCAGCATCATGAGCTGTGACAAAAACATTGCCTCTCTGTGTAAGTGGGAGGGGAGAAAAGAGATTGGTGCTTTTGTAAATAAACAAATACATTTAATATATCAATAAATCACAGGAAAAATATCTTTTTAGAACTGTGCTAGATTTTCATATTCTGCCCATTTAGTTCATGCAGTTTTACATTAAAATATCTAATTTTAAATCTTTCTTAATGTTGTGCTATTTTGATATAAATGCCTGCAATTTTCACTTAAAAATCCAGATTAAAGAAGGATATTATATTCAATCTACAAAAGCACAGAAAACCCCCAAAACAAACAAAACAACAACAAATTGAAATTATTGTATTTGCGTTTTCCAATATAGCCCTATGCTTAACATGTCTTACAAAAGTTGAGATATACAGTAAAATATTAAAAATGAATTCAAAAACAAATGTACCCGGTAAAAAACAACAACAAAAAAACAACAAAAAACAAATTGCGCAAATAAGCGATTCATTTGTAATATTGTTGCATATGAAGAAACAGAGATAAGAAGTTCAGCACTATGAAAAACTGCCAGGTCTCTTCCTGTTTAAAGTAAGTTCTTGCTCCCCACTGTCACTAAACACTTGCTCACAGGAAACTGTCACAGTGTAGAGGTTCTCTCTCTATTACTACCACTGTGGATGGATGGATGGACTAACTGTACAAATAGTTAAGTCATTTAAAATTATTTTCCTTACAAATGTTCTAAATTAGTTTCTCATGTTATTTGCACAGTATTTGTGTATTCAATAAGCAGCGCTATTATTTTTAAGATGTTTTGTTTTAAATGAGAGAAATCTCTGCATACAAAGACCAAGGCAAGGACTACTGAAGAGCTAAAATCCTACACTCACAGTTAAAGTACAACTTTTCAACTATTTTTAAAAGCCAAACAGCTAATCAACAAATCACATAGCAGCTCAATGCATTTAGGTGTGTAGACATGTCAAGACAGCCTGCTAAAGGTATAACCGAGCAATGGATTGGAGAAGAAAGGTGATTTAAGTCACTTTGAGTCTGCCATGTTTATAGGCTTCAGATAAGCTAATCTGAGTATTTCAGAATGTACTCTTCTCTTCTCTCTATCTCTTGGGATTTCCCACACAATCATCTCTAGGGTTTAAAGAGACTGGTCTGAAAAAAAGAAAGTCTCCCGTGAGTGGATGAGAATACCTTACTGATGCAGGAGATGCGACAATGGCCAGATTACTTCATGCTGATAAAGAAGACAAAAGTAGCTCAAATAAGCACTTCTTACAACCAAGCAAGAAAGTGAAAAAGAGCATCTATGAACACACAAGGTGTCAAACCAAAGCAGATGGGTTACAGCAGCAAAAGACCGTGCTGCTGCCCCTCCTGTCAGCTAATATTTGAAAAGTCTCTTCTAAATGGAACAGTAAACAATTTTTAGAAATGTTGCCTGGTCTGATGAATCTCGATTTTTACTGCAACATCTGGACGGTAGGGTCAAAATCTGAAAGCTGAACATGAAAGCATAGATGCAACCTGCCTAATATCAACGGTCCAGACTGAAGCTGGTGATGTAACAGTTTGGGGCATAGTTTTTTGGCACACTTTGGGCCCCTTATTACTGAGTGTTGTTTAAATGCCAGAGACTTCCTGGGTATTGTTGCTGATCGCTTTATGATCACACTGTACCTATCTTCTGATGGGTGCTACCAGCAGTAAAATGCTCCATGTGACAAAGCTCAGATCATCTTAGACTGCCTTACCAGGGTTTTGTTTATCTCACCAGGTTAAGGAGACGACGCATACGCCACAAGGTTCATGCAGCGACTGGTGACTGAATCTGCTCTGGACCGTTTGTTGCCTTCCACCTGCTCTCTTCTATTTTCCTCTCACATTATAACTGTTTCTATCATAAAAAAGGTGAAAAGATCTGAATACATTTTCTCAGTCTAAACTTTGTACAATTTTCAACTTGACATCCATTTTCTTCTTTTTATCCGATGCAGGATTCCAAGATAGCTGGAGACTCTCCCAGATGTCATAGCACAAGAGGTGGCTGGACAAGATTCCAGTCTGTCACATGTTTAACCCACTGAGATGGACAGCTATTCCCACCTTTGCATCTATGGCTAATATAGAATGAGCAGTTAACCTAACATGCATGTGTTTGCACTGTGGGGAGAAGCTGGAGTACCTGGAGAGAATCCATAGAGATCCCGCAGGGCTGGTGAATTTGAATATAGGACCCACATGCTGTGAGCTGACAGAGCTAACCACTGCACCATTGTGCCACTCAAATCACTTTTCAAAGTACTGCATTCTGTGTCCAACTGTTTGTGGAAAAGTATATGTTTTTTTGAAGAATGAGATATTCTTTAAGGGTCCATTTTGCTATAAGTCTCTCTTTTGTTTTTGTGTCTGGCAACAACCAGGACTGTAAGTCTCTGTGAGAAACGGTTTCTTTTTTAGAATTCATCAGCAGCTCTGGAAGGATGTATTTGAGTATTTCCTTAGATCTTTTATACCACTTTGGCTTACCTACAAGCTTAATCCTGTGATGGCTTAATCCTGTAGAAGTGGGCAGAACTATCTCCAATTATTAACGAACAGCTGAAAAGGTGTGTCTTGTTGTATTAGCTATTTATCATTAAGTATTTTTTAAAGTAAAAGTATCATTATTAGTATTGGCAATACTTGCTCTGTATTTACTTGGTACTGGATGGATATTGAAATTCACAGTATCACACAGCACTATAATCCTGACAAGGAGAAAAACCTCAGTGTTTAGCAACTCTGTGAAACAACTCCAGAGAAAGAGAAAAACAGCAAGAACCACTCATCAAGATCAGCCAGAAATCGGTTCCTTTCTACAGCAGTGGTTGACCAAAGCAAGAAATGGGAAAAGGCAACACAAAGTCTGCAACAAAGACTACGAGTAAATGATAATTTTTAAGTTTTTGGCATAATGTGTTCCCATTACATTTAGTCTTTTCAACACTTTATGCTCAATAAAGTGTTTTACACTTTGTTAAACAATGGTGATTTTAATCCATTGTGCTGTAAAATCCAATATGACTACACATTTTAAAAATGATTCATTATTCACTGTAAAGTGATGCTTAGTTTTTATACTTCCAATTAATCCCAAACAGAATAATAGAAAATGGAAACAAGAATTTCAGGAGGATGATCTGTCATCAGTTATGTAACTAACATGTGTGAAAGTTGTCATTTTCACATATATTCCAAGAACCTTCTGTTTTCATCAGCTTTACTGACCATTTCAACAGCTAACAACACTTTTTTTTTTCTACAAACATTAAGTCCCTCTGGACACCGCAGTTTTCAGTGGGTGAAACATTTCATTACTTATCCAGGAATTTACTAAGGCATTTTTTATTGCACAGTTCGTTATCGAATGCTTTATTTCGACTCTTCTGGTCCTTCATATCTTATATATTATTAAACGGCTTATGCAGCAGGTTCACTTTAATTCGGTGTTTCTGTGATCTTTGCAGTGGCAAACTGGGGGCAAAGACACCCCCCTAGCGCCATGTATCCGCACTGCACCCCCTCACGCCGAGAAGCACTGCCCCCTGTGAAATTCCTGACTGCCAGGGTGATTCCTACGGTTACCAAGGGCTGCTTCCTACTGTAGCTTACCGTGTGCTGTGTGGCAAACTATTTTATAACCTCTGGATAAATTATCAACCACGGGAATGATATCCCCAGCGATAAAGGGTGAGTTATGATTTAATTACACCTGAGATTGTGTCGGCCATGTGTGTTCTGCAGATGTTAGTGTGCGGGCTCAGCAGTGTGTGAAGCTCAGTCTTATAGCCTATAACGTCCTGTCTTGATTCCAGTCGCCTACAAAAATGTGTGTTAGCGTGCCTACCTGTTTTTCCATACAGACAACAAAGGCAGTTATCCGCTGAATGTGTGTTTTTAGAGAAAGACTTGGGAACACGCCCTTGCTTTTTTCCTACCTGTATGAAAGGAAATATTTTTAACTTAATTTCAATACCCTTAAACTGCGGTCAGACCCACGCACAAATCCACACTCGGAAAGTTACCCGTATTTGTTCATATTTGGCCGCAGTTTGGAGTTTCTAATCGTCTCGGATCGAGTAGATATACATATTTATTACTGTCGCTCTCTCAAACACAAACTCCCAGAGCTACTGAGAGAGAGAGAAAAGTGAACTATGTTTCATACGGATGGCTGGATCCGCATAACCCCGGCTGGTGCACCGCAGCTCAGCTGTTAACTGTAACCTGCGGCGGCAGAGTTGTCGCGGACGGATACATAATGACACCTCAAGCCTCGAAAAGCAACCAGTAAACCGAAAAACACCCAGTTCGCCCGCCTGTGACCACTGCAGCACGCTTTGGGTATTCAGCTCGTCGTAAATATGGGCTACAGAGGTTAGGGAGAGCAAGAGGGGGGCGTCCGAGGCCACGGTAAAACCGGGGAGTTTCCTGCCACTATAGGTCCGCCTGCGTGCCGGGTCACAGGTAGAGGTTGGGCGGGTAACCTTGCTCAGCAGCTCCACCAAACCGAAACATGACTTCTGTTTAGCTAAATGGTATCACTTTCCCTCGTGTAGGCTTAGGCTAGGTAGCTTTTGCTTTCGTGTGTGACTTGCTAAAATACTCCACGAGGGGAAAAAAAGTCTAAATTAAGTTAAGCAGGTGCTTATGTGGCACGTGCAAGTTAGGTGACTTCTAATTAATAACCTGTAATGGTTTCTGTTGAGCTGCTTTCATCATCAGTGGTTGCCTGCTCTGTCTACAGGCCAGTGTGTGATTGACAGAAACTTTAATTTCCAGTGAAACACACCAGGCCATCCTTTGCCATGTTAGTTTAGACAGGGTAGCATCTAATTATCAGCTGCTGTAATAAAAAAAAAAGAAAAAAAGAAAGCTCATTACTATGAGCCAAAGACTGCAAACTGTAATAAATGATACAAAACGGAGCAGAACAACAGATTTGTGGCACTTAGACTTGCTGAAGTACTTGTTAAACGACTAACCACTTGGTTAGCCTTAATAAAAAAGTTTTATATATAATTACAGTCAGTCATATAAAGGCTGATGTTTTCACACAGTTTCTGAAATCTGTCTAAATAAAAGCTGCATGAGTGATGCAGTGAGATCCCTGACCGACATTACATTGTGACAACAGCTTCCTCTCCATAAATTATGTAAGACCCTCATCATCATAAGGACTTTATATTCACAGTGCACATGGATTCTTTTTCATTTCCTGCTCTAGAACAGTGTCTCTGGTTTCCTCAAAGCTTATCAATGGTCTGTCTGTCATATGTAAAATGTGTGTTTGACAGTGCGTCTGTGTATACAGCATATTTGGACCTAATTCTTAAGCTTGACATCAGAATTACTTCTGTAAAATAACCATGAACTCTAGGCATTGCATTAGCTGGTTAGAAATCAGTGAGCTCTGCAGAATTCCTTACATTGCTGGGGTGGTTCTGATAAACAAGAGGCTCAGCCACTTTACATGCACTGCTGCAGTATAATGTGATGTGCTGAATAGCTTCTATTTAAATAGTTACACGAGCTGTTCAAGTAGAATCATAGAGGAAACAGGGCTTTCTCTAAGAAAAATAAGATTTGTGTAATCATGTTAATTTATGTCGTTCATGTGAAGGTGGAGTGATTTTTTTTTTAATTCTTTTTACTTTTCTACTGCTTTTAGTACAACAATAATGATTGTGAAATGATTTTTTTTAAAGTATGCTGGCATTTTCACATGTCCAGTGGTTGAAATAATAAAATATTTAAAATGTAGTTAATAATTCATAGTGACATTTTGAGACTTATTGTCACTATTCTGCCTGGAAGAAAACAAACCAAAGAAAATACTGTAGTTATTTATGAGACCTCTAAACGACTCGGTGAGTTTTGGGGAAAGCTTATGGTTTGTGTCAAATTAGTCCCTTTCGCAATGATAACCATGTTTTGAAAAGCTTATCTTGCTTATCTTGCTGACTGAAAGCCCTGAAGGCAAACCTCTCATATGTGTGGTCTTTTTTCCCCCTTGTCTTACAAAGCCATGACATCACAAAGAGGTAACTGATCAGTTTAAACGATTGTCCTGGAGCAACGTCAGATACACAGGTAACCAGATGAAGTGTAAACAGAAACGCCTTTTGTAGTGACTGTTCTCGTTTACAACAGCTTCTTTAAAGTGTGAGACAAAATGGGGTTGAAGAGGATCCTAAATTGGATATATTTAAAGTCTCACATCAGTGAGGCTTGCGTTTCCGAAGATTAGCAGAACATCTGATTTTCATTCTGCATAATGGGAATTATTTTGCTTTGACAGGATAAAACGAAGAAGTTCACTACTCCTTCATAACCTATTGAAACTTTTTTTTTTTGACTGGCATATTAATGTAGGGAAGCACTTTGAAAACAGAATTTTTTTTAAAAGGGCTGCTTCCTGTTAAAAAGGAGGGAGCAGTTGCCAGTAGCTAATTTGTGTAATTCAAGATGTAAATAGTTTTTAAAAATTCTTTTAAAGTAGGATTGGGCACTTCATTCATTCCCACAGCATGTCTTTATCATGTCTTCCTTCTCTCACCCCAACTGGTCACGGCAGATGGCCCCGCCCCTCCCTGAGCCTGGTTCTGCTGGAGGTTTCTTCCTGTTGAAAGGAAGTTTTTCCTTCCCACTGTCGCCGAAGTGCTTGCTCATAGGGGGTCATATGATTGTTGGACCTTTCTCTGTATGTATGATTGTAGGGTCTACCTTACAATATAAAGCGCCTTGAGGCAACTGATGTTGTGATTTGGTGTTGTATAAATAAAATTGAATTGAATAGAGTCAAAAGTGAATCGAAAGCTAATACCACCAATCTGTAAAATGTTCCATTAATCACGATTTTGTTTGAGGGCATATTGCCCAGCCCTATTGTATAAACCAGGAGCTTCATATCAACTAGATAATCTGACTGTAGCTATTGCGTTCATCAGAAGTCAGTTTATTGACTGACCACCGAGGACCAGCTCATTGCGGTTGCCTAGTAACACCGGCACAAAACTGCAACAGGTAAAGGCCAGCTGTGAATCAAGCATAAGGTGTGGAGTCGGTGTCAGTGAGCCTGCCACTCTGCAGCAGCGTGAAATGTGCACGTTGAAAAAGTGTGAAGTCAGAAATCCTCAGATTCCAAATATGAAATGCTCGTGGAGTCTGTAAGTGTCTGCTGCTGGTTCTCTGGCTCTGTTTTCATCTCAGTGGTTTTCTCTGGGCTTCACTTTCATGACACTTGGGGATGTTGATTGAATTCCACAGAATTAATGGCCCTCATTTGCTCAGTCATAGATGACAACACAGCGAGCTTGTGACCGGGGCCAGACTTCCACTGCGACATGCTTCCCTCGTGTCCCGGCACGCCTCATGACTGCAGCCGTCATTGAGCTGCCTTCTCTCCAAGTGAAGTGAAGTCGGTACTTTGAACTGGGAGCTGCTTGGGTCTTATTACAGCGAAGGGAGATGTTTTATCATGGTGGTAATAGAGGCAGTGCTGCGAGGGCCTTGTGGCTATGGAGCAGGGCGGCGAGGGAGAAGGAATGAGCTGCGTGCTGATGTTGGGGAGCAACTGAGCATGCTAATTTGTATTGTAATGAATGACAAAAACATCTTTGTGTAGAGATTATGTCAAAAGTCAGGTTATCCAGTTATTTTATAACTAAGTGATAATCCCCAGTTTAGCACTAAGGCCATCACATGCTGAAGAACTGATTAAACACGGGGCTCATACATAATTAGCTCTTAATAACGTCTTATAGGGATGCACAAATTGTGACAGTCTGGGCTGATGGAGATGTTCATCCACCTGTTAGAAAGTCTGTCAGCGCGTCATCACATCATTTTTTTGACCTTTATCAAGCACAACATTGATGAGGAGCAACACATAAACCTCTGTTATCAGTAAATACCTCTCTACCCGCATCAAATACTGATACTTGGTCAATACTTCTGTGCATCCTGAGTATATTTCCTCAAACCTGCATCACTCAGAGATGAGATGTTCACTACAGATTTGGCCCTAATCATTTCATCCAATATGCCGGGAACATTCGACCTTTTAAACTTGTGGTTCAGTTGGGTTTTGTTGTTTTAAAGCAAAGTGAGTGTTACTGAGTATAAAATTAGGGTTGAAACAGTGCAGGAATCAAAGATTTGCCATAAAAGGCTGTGGGATTTCAGGATTAATCAGCGCTGGGTGTGAATGATCCACAGAGCTTTGCACTCCTGCTCTGTAAAGGGGAAGAACGGATAAGCAGGCTGCCTGAAAGGAGGTTTTGAATGAAAACACGATAGATAATCTTGGCTGCTTCATTAAATGCCTAATTTGCTGTTCAACACTGGAAAGTGCCATTTCTGCCTCTAACTTGGCTCCTACTCGTATAATGAGCATGCCTTCGTGGTTGAGGAGGAAATCAGCTTGCAGCAAATCACCTTGTTGGTTCAGTGACTTCGGCCCGCATGAAAACAACAGGTTCTGTACAGGCTGCATGTCTCTTCGTCTGTTGCTGTAAAAGTTCATTGTGTGCTATGGGACCAGTAATTTGGTAGGTTGTGAGTGAGCTGTGTGCTTCCTGGAGTTTCCGTAAACAGCTTCACAAATGTCAGTCTCACAAATAATTGTTAATCCCCTCAAGATGCAGCTGTAACTACTAAGTGCTTCCAATTTGATGTATTAAAACATCACATATTTTTCTTTCAGGCTGGTTGCTGTGAAGCTGTCAGTCAGGTCTGCTCAGGACTAGACACCCAGACTGAAAATGACCTTTTCGGGGACCCTTAGTTCTATTCTAAGTGAACTCTAGTTTGTGAAAAGGCACAGGATATGTGATGGCATTTGTATGAGAATTAACACGTAACATGTTTGTATAGTTTACTTACTTCATTGCTATAATCAGTCTACTCCTCTTTTCTTATGATCCTACCAGTTTATGACATATTAAAGCTAAGAGAGTTCCATTTATTTCACCTTATTTCAGATCACTATGAAATTATTAGTACAGCTGATGATCTTCATCTGGAAGATCATCAGTCTTTTTACCACTGATAATTTTATCATATACAAAAAATAAATTACATCTTTAAATATTACATCTTTCAGCAGACTAGCATAATTTAACCGGACATTAACGATGGCATGCCTGCTACAGAGCAAGATGCAGACAGTATTCCAGATGTTTTGAGTCACAGTTTGCATTCTGGATTTTAGATTTGTTGCACCACGAACAAACGTCCATCAGTCCATAAGCATCGTCTTACAATGGCTGGAAGATATTCACTGTGGCTCGTGTTGCACGTCTGCTATTATAACTATTACATATTCATTGTAGTACTTTCCCTGGAAGTTATCTTAGCCTTCCAAACCACAACATTCTCATTAAAATACATAATATGCATTTTTTTTAAAGTGAATCTATTATGCTTCCCCTTATTAGTCAGCATACCTTTACCATGTTATGTTCATAAAACGTGAATCCTAATGCAACAAAAGCTCAGGCTTCAGACTGTTTTGTACATTTTTTGTCTTCTCTTGGATCTGTACAATGTCGGTTAGAGCAGCTATCCCTGATATGATCGCCTCTGGCACGCAGCTCTGGTTGTGAATCAACAGCTTCACCCATGTGCTGTTGAAATCACAGTTTTCAAACCATAGCCAGTCAGAAGAACCCTCGCTTAAAAACTGGGTGGTCTCACTTGTCCTCTTCTTGATTTCTCTTATTCTTTTTTTTCATGTATGTTTCACGTAATCAAACTAATTTTAATATTTGATAAATATAACCAGAGTGAATAAATGATGATTTCATTTATTAAAGGAAAAAAAGCTATCCAAGCCTAGCTGGTCCTGTGTAATTGCTTTGCTTATTAATATTAACCACAGTTTTTGGGAAGCTGAGTTCAATTTCACAAGCCACACCCAGGCCTGTTTACTGCCAGACCTGTTGAATCAAGAAATCACTTAATTAGAACCTGTCTGACAAAGTGAAGTAGACTAAAAGCTCCCAGAAAGCACAATATAAAGAAATGGATGAGAAATTTGGAAAGGGTTATTTGATTGATTTGAAAAAAAAGCTGAACTTTTTGTAATGTTATAAATTTTTCATTATATCTGGTAGGGCTGGGCCATATTATACCGTTCACGGTAATACCGGTATAATGTTAGGCAACGATAGGAAAATGAAATATAGCGATAGAATGGGAGTAAAACGCGCATGCGCAGTGCCTTTGTTTTCATACGCACATGGCCGATTGTTGAGTGAAACAGATGAACCAGAATTGGTTTGTAAAAATGGTGCAACTTCCGTGATGTGGAACTGGTTTGGTGTTTGTCCGTCAGATACACAACAAAGCACATTTTTTTGCAGAACATGCAAGCGGGCCGTCGTTATTGTCGTATTTGTCGGACTAAGATGCTCTTAAATCTGGGAGTAATCTGGGTCCTAAACTCCATATGCTTCAGGTCAAACAACACTGCAGCATCACTTAGAGTTAAAAACTGTCTAAATTCTTTCATCTTTAATAAAACGATCAGCATTGCTGCTTTACCAGGTGTAACTATAAAGTTTAACTTCCAGGCATCCATGAAAACAAAAGTTATTACATTTAACGGAGTTAGAAGTTAGCAGGAAGCTAGCGGAAGTTAGCTCGCTAGTTTCGCTAGTTACCTAAGCATGATATTGCATGTTCTGACTGAGAGATTTCTGAAAAAAATCAAACGTACAGCTCTGCTATCACTTCCAACATAAATGAAGACAGGAAACTAAACAGCAGTGACGTTTGTAGGGTTACTGAAGTTGGGCTAGCTGGTATATAATGATGTGCTACGTGATCGCTAGCGACACAGCTATGTTAGCATAACATAAACAGTGAAGCTGGAGGACGAACACTAACACTTTTCCACTTATAAAAGTTAACGTGAAGGTTCTTCATGGTTAGAGACAAATGCAATCGCATGGCAGGATGCTGTAAACGGACCAAACTTCAGTCAGGAGAACAACTGAGATAATCCATCCACAATACGAGGTTAGTCATTAATATACTGCAACAACATGGGAATAGAGCAGCTGCCAGAGAATTCAACATTAATGAATCAATGGTACAGAAGTGGAGGAAGCAAGAAGAATGAGTTTAATAAAGTTTGATTTATCTGACTGCTTTGTTTCGCTTAATGTGCCTTATAATCCTGTGCACCTTATGGTCCGAAAAATACGTACTGCACACTGCAGTTTAATGTTGCAAAGCACCTCTTTTTAACTTCAGTGGATATTATACATGGTTATGCTCAGGATGTGTCAGCCCATTTCTACTGGAAATGCCTTTTGGTTAAACTTTCAGCAAGGAATTTGCATTTGCACTGTTACATTTTTATAAAGCTTTAATGTACATAAAAACCAGCTTCTTGTTTAAGTGAAAATAAATGGAAGGTTGTCTTTTTGCGCTAGTAATGTTGTGGAGTTGTATTTTGTCTCGCATCAATTATATCGTCGGTTATATCGTTATCGCAAATTTTCAAATATATATCGTGATAAATATTTTTGGCCATATCGCCCTGCTCTAATAGCTTATATTAACTCTTGGCTGATATTAATGTGACACCAGCCTCAAATAACATAACAAGTGATGTGGTGCTTTGGTTATGGTGAACCATGAGAAATATTTTTGATTCTGAATAATTGCATCCATCCAGGCTTCCATACCATATCCTAGCTGTGTCCTGGAATGGTTTTATTAAACAATAAAGACACTAACTTCAAAATTACTTCCCCTCAATTGAAGTATGAGACATGGTCAATATAAAGTCAGTAGAACTCAATCCATCCATATTTTGACAGACACCAAACCAATTAGGTGGTTGGAATAAAACAGAAGCCACATCACGTTAGGTTGATGCACGGAGCGTAGGAGGAGTTGCTGGCAGCAGCACATGCACTAACGTTTGAGGTACTGCAGTCACACACACATGTTAGGAGTGCGAGAGGGTTCAAAGAAAAACTGACAACAGAAAATGTTAATGAACTCGAGCAACAGTGTTACCGAACTTGGTGGGGGACAAACTGTAACACCAAGCATCATCTAAGACAATGCCATAAACAAACACCCAGCACGCCCCTGCGGGCGGTTTTATCCTTCAAGCTCGGGTCCTCTACCAGAGGCCTGGGAGCTTGAGGGTCCTGCGCAGTATCTTAGCTGTTCCCAGGACTGCGCTCTTCTGGACAGAGATCTCCGATGTTGTTCCCGGGATCTGCTGGAGCCACTCGCCTAGCTTGGGAGTCACCGCACCTAGTGCTCAGATTACCACGGGGACCACCGTTACCTTCACCCTCCACATCCTCTCGAGCTCTTCTCTGAGCCCTTGGTATTTCTCCAGCTTCTCGTGTTCCTTCTTCCTGATATTGCTGTCATTCGGAACCGCTACATCGATCACTACGGCCGTCTTCTTCTGTTTGTCTACCACCACTATGTCCGGTTGGTTAGCCACCACCATTTTGTCCGTCTGTATCTGGAAGTCCCACAGGATCTTAGCTCGGTCATTCTCCACCACCCTTGGGGGCATCTCCCATTTTGACCTCGGGACTTCCAGGTTATACTCGGCACAGATGTTCCTGTACACTATGCCGGCCACTTGGTTATGGCGTTCCATGTATGCCTTGCCTGCTAGCATCTTGCACCCTGCTGTTATGTGCTGGATTGTCTCTGGGGCATCTTTACACAGCCTGCACCTGGGGTCTTGCCTGGTGTGATAGACCCCAGCCTCTATGGATCTTGTGCTCAGAGCTTGTTCTTGTGCTGCCATGATTAGTGCCTCTGTGCTGTCTTTCAGTCCAGCTTTGTCCAGCCACTGGTAGGATTTCTGGATATCAGCCACCTCCTCTATCTGCCGGTGGTACATACCGTGCAGGGGCCTGTCCTTCCATGATGGTTCCTCGTCTCCCTCCTCTTTCTTGGGTTTCTGCTGCCTGAGGTATTCACTAAGCACTCGGTCAGTTGGGGCCATCTTCCCAATGTATTCTTGGATGTTCGTTGTCTCATCCTGGACTGTGGTGCTGACACTCACCAGTCCCCGGCCCCCTTCCTTCCGCTTAGCGTACAGCCTCAGGGTGCTGGACTTGGGGTGAAACCCTCCATGCATGGTAAGGAGCTTTCTTGTCTTTATGTCAGTGGCTTCTATCTCCTCCTTTGGCCAGCCTATTACCCCAGCAGGGTACCTGATCACGGGCAGGGCGTACGTGTTGATGGCCCGGATCTTGTTCTTACCATTCAGCTGACTCCTCAGGACTTGCCTGACCCTCTGCAGGTACTTGGTGGTTGCAGCTTTTCTAGTGGCCTCTTCATGGTTCCCATTCGCCTGCGGGATCCCCAAGTACTTGTAACTGTCCTCTATGTCTGCAATGTTGCCTTCTGGTAGTTCAATCCCCTCAGTTCTGACTACCTTCCCTCTCTTTGTTACCATCCGACTACACTTCTCCAGTCCGAACGACATTCCAATGTCATTGCTGTATAGCCTGGTAGTGTGGATCAGTGAATCGATGTCTCGTTCACTCTTGGCATACAGCTTGATGTCATCCATGTACAGGAGGTGGCTGACAACTGCTCCGTTCCGTAGTCGGTATCCGTAGCCAGTCTTGTTAATGATCTCACTGAGGGGGTTCAGGCCTATGCAGAACAGCAGTGGGGACAGAGCATCTCCTTGGTAGATCCCGCACTTGATGGTGACTTGTGCTATGGGCTTGGAGTTGGCCTCTAGTGTTGTACGCCACATCCCCATTGAGTTCCTGATGAAGGCTCTTAGGGTCCCATTGATCTTGTACAATTCTAGGCATTCCAGTATCCAGCTGTGGGGCATTGAGTCATAGGCCTTCTTGTAATCAATCCAGGCAGTGCACAGGTTGGTCAGTAGCGTAGTGGTTAGACTACACGCCTTTGGAACAGAGGATTGCAAGTTCGATTCCTGCCTGGGGCGTCTGTATCCAGTAAGGGTCCTAAGGCTAGACCCCCTATGCTAAGCAAGCCTACCGCAGACATGAGCGAGACAGATAAATATGAAGGCATGCCGGCTCGGACGTCGCCCGGATCAACAAGGTTATAAATATATATTTTAACTCAAAAGTACAGTTTTTAAATTTAACCCTAACCCTTGTGCGTGTTTTTTATTTTGACAGCGAATGCGCACCTGCGGACCACTTATGTGCAGCCCTGGTTATTTAGCTCGTCATATCGCAGCCACAGAAATTATTTTGTCCATGAAGCCATAAAGCTGCACTTTCTTTTTGCCTTATAGTCTCATTTGTCATAACTTCTCCGTTTTGTGGTAAGCTTTTCTTTGGCTGTCACTTCTTCACCCTGACCTGTCTTATTTGGCTCAGCAGAACTAAAATATATATCCTGCTGCTTTTACACACGGACTCACATAAGCTCAGCGATTCTCTGCGCGATCAACCTCTCACATGTTTAAGCTTGCTGCGGGAGATTTCACTTGTCATGTTTGCATAGTAAGCTAACGATTAATAAGACGATGTCAGAGGAATTGGTGCACAAATTATCATCACTCACAGATCAGTGCTGTCGCTCTCTATACACAGTTCGCACGATTGCAAAGTGAAAGCAAAAAAACAAGCGCAAATTCAAACGCGATTTCAATATGTCACATATTGACAGTGGCTCACCGATGCCAATGACATAATTACCCAGCTACATTTCTGAAAGAATGCAAAAGCATTGACATATATTTTTCCTTCCTACAATAGCCCGACGGGCAGGGTAGCCCGTCTGAAAAAAATCGCTAGGCCCAGGACGTCGGGCTAGCGATTTTGCGAGCGCTGTATCTGATTGAGGAATCACTCATCTTTGGAAAAGAGAGTTTATTACAGAGAAATGTCTCTTTCCAAAATAAAAGCTATACTATCCGCTTCTTCTGGGCTATATTCTCAGCAGCATAAGGAGAATCATGTGCTAACAGCTGTCTAAATGACTCGGCTAAAGTTAGTAGCATGCTTGTTGTTTTTGTCTTTGCACTAGGATGATGTCGGCGTAAATGTGCAGTCATATTCGTTGTGTTCCCACTAGTGCTTTCAGGTTAATCTCGTTGAAATGACCTTAACGCCACAACACGGCAAATCTCCGTTAACGAGCTACCGCCGATCGCCCCGTGCATGGGGCTAGACGGCCAACACGTTAACGAGCTAACTGCGCTAACACACTAGTTCCCACCCATGTAATTGAGCATTGCATGGCACATCCAACATACTGTTTTACTTTAGTCCATGACTCGCTTACCTTCAGGGTCATACGTCACATGAAAACCAAAATAATTCCAAACGCCAGATCTGAATGAGAGTGGGGGAGGTCCATGTTGCAAGGAGAGCTTAACTTCTGTCTCGCTAGCTTGCCCTGTGCTCTTCCTTCTGACTATGCTGTCTGTGTTGAGCGCTCAGTGGATCTGCGCTCGACAGTGCAGCCTCAGCGGAGTAGTCAAACGCAGATTCACTGAGCGCTCCACACAGACAGCATCGTCAGAAGGAAAGTTGATAAAATAAATTACAAATGTTGTATTGTTCGATACATATGCGTACCGAACCGAAAGCACTGTATCGAACGGTTCAATATCGATACGAATATCGTTACACCCCTAATATATCTATATATATATATATATATATAGTATGCATATGTATCGAACAATACTAAATTTTTCATTTATTTTATCAACTTTCCTTCTGACGATGCTGTCTGTGTTGAGCGCTCAGTGGATCTGCGCTCGACAGTGCAGCCTTGGAACTATTTTGGTTTTCATGTTACGTATGACCCTGAAGGTAAGCGCATCATGGACTAAAGTAAAACAGTATGTTGGATGTGTCACGCAATACTCAGTTACATTGGTGGGAACTAGGTGTTAGCGCAGTTAGCTCGTTAACGTGTTGGTCGTCCAGCCCCAGGCACAGGGCGATCTGCGGTAGCTCGTGAACAAAGAATTGCCGTGTTGCGGCGTTAACGTCATTTCAATGAGATTAACGCTGACAGCACTAGTGGGAACACAATGAATATGACTGCACATTTACTCCGACAGCATCCTACTGGAAGCAGACAAAAACAACAAGCACGCATGCTACAAACTTTACCCGAGTCATTTAGACAGCCGTTAGCACATGATTCTCCTTATGGGGACCTGATATGTTTAATATGCTGCTGAGAATATAGCCCAGAAGAAGCGTATAGTATAGCTTTTATTTTGGAAAGAGATATTTCTCTGTAATAAACTCTCTTTTCCAAAGATGAGTGATTTCTCGATCAGATAGATTTATTATTTTATCCCTTTGTTGTTTCAGCAACATTAAATTTAAAAACTGTACTTTTGAGTTAAAATATATATTTATAATTTTAATAAATGACAAATTAAAAAGGCATGAACAATTTTTTTTGTATCGAAAAAATACCGCACCGTGAAACCAAAGTATCCGTGAAACCGAACCGTGAATTTTGTGTATCGTTGCACCCCTAATATATATATATATATATATATATATATATATATATATATATATAGGGGAATTATGCAAACCATAGCATATATTGATGGATCGATTATCAACTGATATGAGAATTTTTGTGATAAGACTGTTTCCACGTTGACAAGCCCTAGTCTGAAGCTGCAAAAGTTTCTAGATCGAAACCTGCACTGAAACTCTGAGCAGTGGCTTGGAGCGCAAACACAAAGATTTATGGCTGATTTATGGCTCCAGTCGGCTTGAAGGTGATGAGAAACTGAACAAACTGTCTCCCTGTTATTCCACATTCAAAATTCCAGGCAGAGGAGTCACTTAGCCAGGTTTAGTGCACAAACTACACTCCCTATCTAACACTTAATGGGGACCACACACACACACACACACACACACACACACACACACACACACACACACACACACATTTCTGGTTCCAAAAATACACTCTAAACATCTAGTGTGACCCATTTCGAAGGAGAATGGTGTCGGCACATCTGTGACTGTGTGAATGCATCCTTGTCTGACTGTCATTGATCCCTAAAAATACTTTGAGGACTGCAAAACTGCATATCTGGATATGCTAATCCTGTAAATCATTTTTAAATGTCTGAATCATCCTCACATGATGACAAATCCTCCCTCAACTGGCTCTCTGCAGTCTTGCCAGCCTGCTGCATTACCCATGCATGCAGTATTCTGTCATGGACTCACATAGAAGAAGTAGGGTTTCCATAAGCCCCAATTTTTGATGTAATTTCTGCCTCCAACAGATCAATACCAGTTCTTTCCAGTATATTTACTGGCCAGACTTAACAGGTAAAAAGAAAAATCCCAGAGCTCTTCTCAACAAGCAGGGATTTGAGTAACAAGTAGTACATCAAAGTATCGATCTTGGGTAAAGTTTTAAAATGACAAGTCAACACAACTTTTGAAAGGAGCAGTTTAACATTTTAAATAAACCCACCCTCTTTCTTGCTGAGTCTAAGACGAGATACTCGTCATGCCTATAGAAGCTAATGCTGGAGTCACCAGCTGAGTAGCTTACTATAAAGACAGTATCAGGTGGAAACAGCTAGCTTGGTGTAGCCCAAACTCAATACAGTTTGACTAAAAGCACTTTTAAAGCTCAAAATGTTACATCCCATTTGCCTAATCTGTACAAAAAACCCAAAGCGATTCAGGACTTGTGTTAGGAAAAACAGCAAAATGCAGTTTCCACATTATGGCTACTATAGAGACCCAAAAACCAAACTAAATAGCCAAAACATGTTTTATTACGTGTAGTTGTCAAAATCTATGTTAAATCTATACAACAGTCACCTCAGAGGGCCTGTATATTATAAGATCAACCTTATAAGAGCGAGAACTCCAATGAGCCAAAAATCCCCTATTTGCAAACACTTGGCAACAGTGTAGTAAAAGAACTCCCTTCTAACAGGAAAAGATCTGCAACAGTGCCTTGAAGGAATGTAGAAATGTAACTACACGTTGGGTTGACGTAGTCTGCAACTATTACAATACAGGAATAAAAATCATAGCATCAATGTAAGGACTCAATAATGTCTGCAGGTTCCTGGAGGGAGATTGCTGAAACTATCGGAATGGATATAACTGAATATACAAAGATGTGGAAAAACTTGAGGGATAAATATGTTTGCCCCTGAGGAAAACTTACCACAACAAGGAGTGGGAACCCAGAAAGAAAATTAGTCCCAGCATTATATTGGTCTTTATCATGGCTAGCACCGCATATAAAACACCAGGACACAACCTCATGGTAATTAACACAATGCACCAGCACATGCATAAATGCCTGCAATGACATCAGCCACTTGCTGGTTACATCATAGGCTCAACAAAGATTCCTCAGAGAAGTCTAAATCAGGCCATATGGTCAACCTCTGGCTTTAACCAGCATGGCAGCAACCAAAATGTTAATGTTGAGACTTCAGAAAGCAATGGATGAAGTCACAGTGGCTATATTTGTCTTTTATATACAGTTTATGATCACAGGAACATTTTCTGTAGGAAAACAGGCATTACCCGAGGCTACTAGTGGCTAACACTCAGAGGTGTAAATACTAGGAATTTTTTTCAAAATTACTCTAACTACTCTTAATTTCTACCTAAAAGTATTAAAAAAAGGTTTTCTCCAAATCAAAAGCAACTATAAAACCAAAAAAACTTTATTCTGGTGGCTCAGCCAACAGCTTGCCAACCTTGGTTAAGTGGTCCAACCTAGTGCTCTCCTGCAGACTACATCTACTGAATGATGTGCGCTAAGTGAGCTGGACATGTCGCAGGTGCATTTCCAATACCTGGTTTAATCCTCTTAACAGTGAGGGCACGCAGCTTCAAGAGGGATTAATTGGGTTAAATGAGAGCGTGGTCCAGGTTCAGTCTGAGTGCAGGCACGGGAAGGATCAGCCGGGTTAAAAGCTGATCGATTATTTCCTGCTTCAGTGCATGCAAAAAAAGCTGAATCCCTTCTCTTAAAGAGGGAGGCAACCCGACAGATTCTTCACAGTAATCCAAGACCCCTGCTGAGCTGCCGGCTTGTCTGTTTGCCCTCGAAAACACCCGCAGCAAGCAGTGGGAAAAGAGTAGGGGCTATATTATATCACTGCAATCAAGCATGAAGGGTATAGACTCTCACAAGGCCCTTTTGTGCGCTTTGTGAAAACATATCGTTCAATTAAGTGACTCAAACCCATCAACTAAACTCTGAAAAATAAATGGTAGAAAGATTATATACACTCCAGTCTAATATAACCTAACAGGTACAACAACCTGAGCACATACATAGAATATAAACACCCAGCAGACATTAGTGGGAATGGAAACAAACAACCTTGCGTAAACAGCCCAAGAACATACTTTCATCTGAGAGCAGAGTTCCTCTGTGGCCACGAGACATCTGCTGTCAGCCACCAGCTACACAGTGCTGCGTAGCTGCCCCTTTCCCATCACATCCAATAAAAGCTGGCAGCATGGCAAGATCTGATTATTACCGGCTTCAGTGAACACATGTATGTAATTTAACTAAAAGGACTTTGGCATTGTAACATAGCTCAAAGATCATTTTCTTTGTTTATCCTTTAGACAGCAGACAAAGAGTGCTCTTTGTAAACTGAAATTTAGATGAAAATCTAGCTATTGTGTTTATTTTCAGCGTCACGTTGTTATTCTTGGACTGAACCTAGGATAGAGTGGTGGAAAACGGTATTTACCCCCATCTTCATTTCTTAGTTTTTAGCATATTTGTCACCTAATTTTAATATGAGACAACAAAAGTTGTCCAAACGTGCAGAGTAACTGAATACGTCGTTCAGGTGCTAAAGCAGCAAAGGAGCCCCAGACCATCACACTTCCACCACCATGTTTGAATGTTGGTCTGATGTTGTTTTTATGAAATGCTGTGTTAGCTTTATGCCAGATATTAGAGCTGGGGCCTGTTCTTCGTACCGCGCTAAGTGAGTTAGCTGGATTAGATTGTTGACGATTTTGCGTGATCCTGGATCGTTCGGTTCCCCGAAGCCCATCCGGGACTTGCTGTCATAGCAACAGAGTCGTAAGCGTAAACCTGCTGGGGAGCAGGTTTACTTTATGTAAACAGGATTAGATCGCGGCCACGCAGGTATGTCCGCTTCATTTATACGAAAGCAACAGCGATATTCCACCACTGTTTCACCATAAATAAATAACATCAATGTAACTAAAGATAATGCAGCACTTGATCCTTTTATTGATGTCACACAGATACATACAGGTCATTCCCTAAAAAAGGGAAATGTACTATTAACATTCTATTACATGTATGTGATTATTACAGATGTAATTCATATTTCAGAGTAGTAATTGTAAATTACTTCGTGTAATCAAGATGAGAGACCACGGCTATAAAAGCGAAGGTGGATTTGGGAAGTCTGTCGCAGTCATATCCTGTCCGTTTACGCGAGCAACCCATTGCGGAAGGTGCAAGATTGATAAGGAGAGTCCTCAGAATTCAGCGTATATTGCGGGACAGACAGGATCCTTTAGCTCAGCGCGACAGTGTGCTCATAGAGAGATATCGATTTTCCCGTGAGGGTATTATTCACTTAACCAACTTGTTGACGAGGGGGTGCAGGACCACCACCTGTCTTTTTTTGCTCTGCCCTTTTCTTGGTTGCTGTTATAAACAAACAAACAGATTATTTCAGGGTCTCTTTCCAAGAGACGAAAAGCAGTATAAGTGATAAATATTACCATTCTGTAGAATATTCTTATATTTCACTTTTACTTGTTCCCATGTTCTAGTGGGTCCTGTTGTGGCTCTAATGTGAAAGGGGATATAATATAACATATTATAATATAATATAATATAATGTAATATAATATTGGATAATATGGTGTGATATGATAAATAATAATAATAATAATGGATACTTTATTGATCCCCATGGGGAAATTACTTGTTTTTCTCTGTATTTGACCCATTCACTCAGTGAAGCAGTGGGCAGCCCACTAAGCAGGCGCCCGGGGAGCAGTGTGTAGGGACGGTACCTTGCTCAGGGGTACCTCAGTGTAGCCGTTAAGTGGATTCGAACCGCCGACCTTCCGATCATGGGGCGACCACTTTACCTACTGAGCTATCCCTGCCCCCGTATAAATCTACCCTACCGCCTACTGGTGTTGGCCAGAGGGGCCGATGGCGCAATATGGCAGCCTGGCTTCTGTCAGTCTGCCCCAGGGCAGCTGTGGCTACAACCGTAGCTGCCTCCACCAGTGTGTGAATGTGAGAGTGAATGAATAGTGGCATTGTAAAGCGCTTTGGGTGCCTTGAAAAGCGCTATATAAATCCACTCCATTATTATTGTTATTATTGAATTACTTACGAGTTTGATTTGTCAGCAACTTTCTGCCAGCCCTCTCTCCTTGCTTTTGCAGCCTTTGCAGTGTTCCCTTGCGTTTTAATTAAACTCTGAAACTCCTGAAATCCCTCACTCAAGAGTTCTTGCTCTGCTGCCGAAAAATACCGAGCGCGCTCCTTCGACATTTTCGCCGACCAATCAAAGGGTTGCCGATCAATGTTTCTACTATCGATGCGTAGCCCCTGTTGGGCCACCCAGTGATCTCACATTACTTCATCCAGCTATACTAATCGTCAACAACAGGTGTGTTCGGGGAACCGGAATAGCGAGCTCAGAGTTAGCGCGATGATTTGGTCTTGGATGTTTCATTTGATCTTGGATGTAGTAAGCGACGTACGAAGCACAGGGCCCAGGGCGATATGGCCAAAAATATTTATCACGATATATATTTGAAAATTTGCGATAACGATATAACCGACGATATAATTGATGCGAGACAAAATACAACTCCACAACATTACTAGCGCAAAAAGACAACCTTCCATTTATTTTCACTTAAACAAGAAGCTGGTTTTTATGTACATTAAAGCTTTATAAAAATGTAACAGTGCAAATGCAAATTCCTTGCTGAAAGTTTAACCAAAAGGCATTTCCAGTAGAAATGGGCTGACACATCCTGAGCATAACCATGTATAATATCCACTGAAGTTAAAAAGAGGTGCTTTGCAACATTAAACTGCAGTGTGCAGTACGTATTTTTCGGACCATAAGGTGCACAGGATTATAAGGCACATTAAGCGAAACAAAGCAGTCAGATAAATCAAACTTTATTAAACTCATTCTTCTTGCTTCCTCCACTTCTGTACCATTGATTCATTAATGTTGAATTCTCTGGCAGCTGCTCTATTCCCATGTTGTTGCAGTATATTAATGACTAACCTCGTATTGTGGATGGATTATCTCAGTTGTTCTCCTGACTGAAGTTTGGTCCGTTTACAGCATCCTGCCATGCGATTGCATTTGTCTCTACCCATGAAGAACCTTCACGTTAACTTTTATAAGTGGAAAAGTGTTAGTGTTCGTCCTCCAGCTTCACTGTTTATGTTATGCTAACATAGCTGTGTCGCTAGCGATCACGTAGCACATCATTATATACCAGCTAGCCCAACTTCAGTAACCCTACAAACGTCACTGCTGTTTAGTTTCCTGTCTTCATTTATGTTGGAAGTGATAGCAGAGCTGTACGTTTGATTTTTTTCAGAAATCTCTCAGTCAGAACATGCAATATCATGCTTAGGTAACTAGCGAAACTAGCGAGCTAACTTCCGCTAGCTTCCTGCTAACTTCTAACTCCGTTAAATGTAATAACTTTTGTTTTCATGGATGCCTGGAAGTTAAACTTTATAGTTACACCTGGTAAAGCAGCAATGCTGATCGTTTTATTAAAGATGAAAGAATTTAGACAGTTTTTAACTCTAAGTGATGCTGCAGTGTTGTTTGACCTGAAGCATATGGAGTTTAGGACCCAGATTACTCCCAGATTTAAGAGCATCTTAGTCCGACAAATACGACAATAACGACGGCCCGCTTGCATGTTCTGCAAAAAAATGTGCTTTGTTGTGTATCTGACGGACAAACACCAAACCAGTTCCACATCACGGAAGTTGCACCATTTTTACAAACCAATTCTGGTTCATCTGTTTCACTCAACAATCGGCCATGTGCGTATGAAAACAAAGGCACTGCGCATGCGCGTTTTACTCCCATTCTATCGCGATATTTCATTTTCCTATCGTTGCCTAACATTATACCGGTATTACCGTGAACGGTATAATATGGCCCAGCCCTATAAGCTATATATTTGTTCTCCACTCCACAGAGTTTATAGCTGTTTAATGTCAGGTGTAGGCAGACAGGCTCAGTGTGCAGAGTCAGGCAGAAATTAGATTTAGTCTGAGCTACCTGTGTATTTCATCTCCCTCGGAGTAGTGTGTGTGTGTGTGTGTGTGTGTGTGTGTGTCCTGCTGCTTTATTATGTGAATGTATTTACAAGCACGCCTCAAGCTGTGACTCACATCTTACTACAGAACTGTGACTTCCATCAAATATGAATTCTGCAAACATTAATCTCCTGCTAAAACCAGACAAAGACCCTGTATATCTCTCAAGCTATCGTCCAATATCCCCTATAAATGTAGGCCTTAAAATAATCTGCAAAGCTCTCTCAAAGAGACTGGAGAAAATAACCCCCCTCTTAATTCATCCTGACCAAACTGGTTTCATAAAAGGTAGGCACTCATCAACAAATACACGTAGATCACTTAATTTGATAGACTACTCATACAGTAAAAACCTTGAAACTACAATATTTTCTTTAGATGCAGAAAAAGCATTTGACAGAGTTAACTGGAAATTTCTATTTGCAACTTTACACAAATTTGGTTTTGGATCCTCTTTCATTAACTGGTTAAAAATATTATACAATTCCCCAACAGCTTGTGTCAAAACAAATGACCAAACATCCTCCAGCTTCTGTCTCCTGAGGGGCACCAGGCAGGGATGCCCACTCTCCCCTTCACTGTTTGCAATTTTTATTGAACCACTAGCAGCAGCAATTAGACAGAATTCAGTAATTACGGGCATAAAATGCAAGAACGTGAAACATAAAATCAGCCTTTATGCGGATGATGTGTTACTTTTCTCCAAAACTCACAAACCAATATCTCTGGGGTGATTGAATTGATAAACTCTTTTGCAAGAATATCAGATTACTCAATTAACTGGTCAAAATCTACAGTCCTTCCGATTAATTGCTCCTTCCATAATTTTTCTTCTACACCACTGCAATTGGAAAAATATTTGGGTATTAATGTTTCTCCCAAGCTTGCAGATCTAACTAAATTAAACCATATCCCACTTTTAAAGAAGGTAGAAGCCGATCTGGCTAGGTGGAAATGTCTACCCATATCAATTTTTATAGCGGTTGCCGCTATAAAAATGATGGTCTTACCAAAAATAAATTATTTATTCTCAAAGATCCCAACTAAACCGCCACAAGATTGGTTCAGATCTCTAGCTTCATACATGTCCAAATTCCTTTGGAAAGATAAACCCCCACGTATAAGCTTAAAAACACTACAAAATAGGGCTGCTCAATTAATCGAATTTTAATCACGATTACGATCTGGGCTTTCAACGATCATTAAAAATGACTGAGCCGATTATTAGCCCCTCCCTCATGCTTTACTCTCGCGCTGCTCCGTGTGGCAAATCGAGCGCACCTCTCTGCATTTTGAACACGCGTCACAACAATTAAGAGGACCCGAGGGATTCTTGGAAAGCTAAGCAGAAGTTATTTGGAGAGGAGAGTGACTGCTGTTGGTTGAAAAGAGGTAAAAAAAAAAAAAACTTCAGTAGTGTGGAAACATTATGGATTCGCGGAGTCAGACGTGGATCAAGTAGACACAGTGTGTAAACTTTGCTACGGTGTCGTAGCTGCACCACAGAGCAACACTGCAAAGTTCACTAAACATAGATGTTTACATTTTTAATTTATTTCTTATATTGCAAACATTTGCACTGTTATCAGTATTTGCACACTGTTTTATATTATTTTTTAAAGTCATTATTCAATACATTGTTATTGTTAACTCTTTAAAGCCGGTCAGAGCAGCACGCTCCGTTTTGTGTAACTATTTTTAAATCCCTGTAGAACCTGAACCATGTAAGCTAGCGCAATAATTTTTTTGCATATGAAACTTAAATCTTATGCCATCAGCTTGTCCTAAGTCACGGTTTCCTTCCACATATAGCTTTGCAAAAATTGCATAAAAAGCGTTTGCAGGAACAAAAACATAATACTCCAGAAACACGCTTTGCCGATCCGATCAGCTGTTCATAACACTTCCCACATTGAAACAGACGTCACCGCTAACTATCGCATGTCCGCCATTTCCTGCCCGAAACCGGAAGTGACGTCATTTTCGCAGAAAATGTAGTTTTTTACTTGTAGGCCTTAAAAGCCTGTACTGGTGTTTTTATAAGTCATGTTTGACTTTTCTGAATAGTTGCTGGGATGCTTAGAACTCGAATTGCACTGCTGGAAATAGTTTATTTTGATGCACCTGCTGCTTTCTTTGCAAATTTGCATCATAGGATTGTTTTTCGTTTTTCCTGCAGTATATAAAAATTGCTGTATATCCAAAATAAAACTATGAAGACACTCAAACTAAATTTCCTGTTGTTGTAAACTATTTTTTGCAACTTTTTTTGTATTTAAAGTTTTGAGGGATAAACCTCTTAAATTTCTCCAATTAGAAATATATGTAAAAAAAAACAAAAACGATTTTCAATTCTTTTGTAGTTTATTGCACTTTTTTGCAATTAATGTAGTTACTATGGACTTAATACATACATATTATGAAAATATGGGCTATAACAGTTGTATTGATGTATAGCAACTTGAAATGCTCCCACAAATGGCACTACAACATGTAAAAACATAATATAAGCTCTGGCAGACTTGGTTCTATGGTAGGTCTTAAAGGGTTAAATAAATATCGTCAAATAATCGAGATCTCAATTTCAGTGAAAATAATCGTGATTATCATTTTTGCCATAATTGAGCAGCCCTACTACAAAATACCAAGGATAAAGGAGGATTAGAACTACCTAACTTTCAGCACTACTTCTTAGCCAACAGGCTTCAGTTTATCTCAGGATGGCTAAAACATACCTTCTTAGATGAACCTTGGCTAGATGTAGAACAAGCACTTTGCAATAATCTAGCGATTTCAGATCTACCATTTATCAGCTCAAACATCCAACGACATGAATGCTTCAAAAGCGTCAACATCAGCTCTTCTCTGACAGCATGGTGGGAGTTTCTAAAATTGATGGAGCCTTCATTAATCCCATGCAAACGTACACCTATCTGGAAAACCCTGACATATTACAAAACAATAATATGATAAACTTTTCAGATTGGAGTAGTAAAGGAATCAAATATTTAGAACATATATCAGAAGGAACAGAATTTATTTCATTTGACAGACTAGTTACACAATATGGGTTCAACAAGAAAAGATTTTTAGAATATCAACAAATTAAATCCATAGTAAAAAATAAATTTAAACCAGGTCAAGTTTAACTACAAACACCACCAAGTGTGGTTCAATTTCTTAATCTTAAAACCCCCAAATTACTTTCCAAAATATACAGAATGCTTTCTAAAACAGATGAATCAATATCACTTCCTATTGCAAAATGGGAAGCGGATTTATCAGTTAACTTAGACCAAAACTTCTGGTCTCAGATTTGCTTAAAAACCTTTCATCTAATTAGAAATCCCAGTCTTCAATTAATTCGATACAAAATACTACATAGAGTGCACTGTACAGGTCATCGGATGTTCAAGATGGGCTTTACGTCTACCAACAACTGCTCACACTGCCAAACCAACTCACCGGACAATTATATCCACACTCTTTGGTTCTGTCCACCAGTTCAGACGTTTTGGCGCGAGATATGTGAAGACTTATCGAAGTGTCTGAAATGTAACATTCCAACTTCCCCCTTAGTGTGTTTGTTGGGCAGCTTAGATAATGTCACTACAGAAAAGAATATCGCCCATATGGTTTTCACTGCCCTATGCATAGCCAAGAAAACAGTCCTCATGAACTGGAAAAATAAAACTAATCTTAATTCTAACCAATATAGAAATCTATTATCTATTAGATTACATTAGTCTTGATACAGCCTCTGCCACCACATCAGATCAATTGCTCTGGGCTCCTTTGATCAGCTCCATCACCTAGTGGGGGTGGGGGGTCATAGTTTAGTCCCACCTTCGCTGTTGTGATTGGTTGGGGGTAGAGATAAGCTTAGGGCATCGGGGGGTTCCCCAGGAACATCTTCCTTGGAGGGCTCAACCCGGGGTAGCGGTCATGGCCTATTAAGGGCTCTGTTGGCTCTTAGGTGACGGTTTCCTCGTGGCTGCGTGCAGCGGGGCTAGGGGAGGGTCTGTGCTGACGGACGTGGGTTACTGACCTGGTAGCCTGGCTGCCCTTCGGTGGGCCCGGACGGGCGTGAGGTTCTGGGGGCGCTCCGTCTCTGGGCTGGGGCTCTGGCTGGGCCTCGGGGGCTTGGGTCCTGGTTGGTGTGTTGTGGGTGGGTGTATGGGGGCCCAGTCCTGGCGCAGGGTGCTGCCGGTGCATCGAGCCACCTGGGGGGCTCTTCAACTGGTGGGGGAGGTTATTACATCTTGCAGGAGCTCTCCTCTCTTCAGGAACTCACTCTGCAGGAGGGGGAGATATAGGAGAAGTGGAGGAAGATCTCAGCCTGGGCGTCTATTGTCTTGTATAGTCTGGAAGATGAGTGGATGACGGGGTGGGTGCAGTTTTCTCTGAGGTGGGGTTGGGTAGGCTGTCCCGGGCTCTGTGGGGCCGGGCGGCGCTGCTGTACTGGGCCCCAGTCCAGATGGGCCTGGGCCCCCTTTCCCTGGCAGGTTGCAGAGTATGGGGGTGCCTACTGGGGTCAGCAGGTGAGCTGGCCCCAGGGAGGGGTCACCTGCCCCTCCCTTCCTTCCCTCCCCATCTCCAGCTGCCTCCCTCTTCCTGCTCCACCACAATCACCCACACATGCAGGGCCTTGGGGTAAAGATGTATCACCAGAGTGCAGGGGAGGCATCCCCCCCTTCTGTCCCCTTCTGGCTTCTTGTGCCTCAATTTTATCTCACAACTTAGACATTCACATTACTCACGCTCTCATAACACATACATATAGGATCTTGGGGGTGGGCACGCTACACGCAATCCAAAAGACCATCAGGGTGTACAACCTCACCCCTGGCGTCGTTGCCCACCTCTCAAACCCTCCTGGGTTTTAAAGGCACCTTAGAACACACATGCATCAACACCATATATGAGTGGGCGGAGGGAGGTTTGGAGTCTTCACACACCCCCGTTCTCTGCGGCCTGTTGGAGCGGGGGTCTGGAATGTGGGGCCTCCCTGCTGCTGCGGAATCGGAGCGGTCTGCTTCTCCCCACCCCAGGGAAAAGGGTAGCACCACCTGGGTCTGGGTGCAGTTTACCCCTCCAGGGGCAAGGGTACCTAGACCCGGGGCTTGGAGTACGCTTGGGGAGTGTGATTGTGTGTACAGTGTCTCTCTATGTCTGTCTCCATGTTGGGTGAGTGTTGAGTAATTGCATATGAGAGATGAGGGTGGGAATGGATGTTTGTATCTGTGTGTGCCTGTTTGTCTGTGTCCATATGTCAGGTCGGGTATCAGATGCCACCTCTCTGGGGACATCCCAGGTCCTCCAAGGTATGGAGGCCTATCTCCCCCACCACTTCCCCTACCAGTGGCAGACGCCCTCAGACATCGGTGCGTTGGTGGTTCTTTGTGTCCGGGGATGGGCGTCTAGGTACACACCGGCTCACCCCTTGGTGGCTGCTTATCGGGGCCTGGAGCCTGGGGCTTGCTCGGGCCACTTCGGGGGTGGGGTGCCCTTGGCCTCTCGGCCTGGGGCTCGGTCACTCTGGCACAGCTGGCTGCCGACAGAGCTCACGGGCACGTCACTGCAAGCCCCTCTAGCTTCTGCTCGGCGGCTGCTGAGTGACCCCTCATCTGGGACTCTCCTCAGCTCTTTCCGGGATAGTGGCGCGGCTGCCCCTCTGTTTGTCTTCCTTGGTCTCTTGTGTTCTGAGGGCCTCTGGATGTCTGGAGTTTTGATCTCCTCCATACTTGCTTCATGCCCTGGTGGACGGGGCTGTAGCTCCCCAAACCCTCTAGCAGATCATTACATGAAGGAACCTTTTAAAAACAAGCGCGTTCATGCTCACAGTTGTACACACGGGTGCTCACACACACAAACTACACCCTTTTTGGCTCCTACCTCAAAGCACACTGTGCGCTGTCGATCTTATGTGCTGCACAATAATGTTTAATATTTAGTATTTACAGTTATATTCCCATATATCATCGTGATGTTGTTTATTCTATTGCTCTCGTTTTCTTCTGCTTGTTTTCTTTTTTCATTCTCAACAGGTGAAATTACAAAAGTATTTACTGTTATCTATTGTTAGCTAGTTTATTGTGATGGTGTTGTTTTTATTATGTTGCTCTTTGTTGTTTGTTTTCCCTTCTGGTTTTTTATCTCCGTACAGGTGATCCAGGTGTTTTGTTTTTCTTCCTTTTTTCTTCCCCCCTTTTTCACCATCTCTTCTCCCCTCTATTTTTCTTTCTCTCCCTCTCTTTCTTTCATTCTTTCTCACTGTCCTATCCCCCAGTCATGTCTGTCCCGTCTTTAAAAAACGAAAATAAAATAAATACATAATTATAATAAAGGTCAATCAAATGGACCAATAAGGCAAGGCCATGATGATCCACTTGATAAAGTAAATCCACTTGGCATCTTTCTTGGCCTTCAGACAACAATTCTGATGGCTAAAGATCCAAACGGGACAGGCAAAAAAAAAAAAAAAGAACTGTGCTTTTAATCTGACTCTGAGCCAAATGTATCTCACTCTCCACACCTGTGAATACAAACTCTAACCATTCCAATAAAAGGCGTCTTATATTCCCCATAATGAATCCTTCAAACCTTCTACCTGCTCCGGTATATGATTTTAATCTATTGTTTTTTGTTGTCATTTTGCTTTTTTAAAGTGCTGGAGCATTTTTAGAGCTATGTGATCTTCTTGAGGAAGATTACCCAGTGAAATTCTGAGAATTATAATTGATGCAATCACTGTTTTGTTGAGGGCTTTGGATAAAGGCATCAATATACCTGAACAATGTTTGTATATACATCCACCCATCCATCCATCCATCCATCCATCCATCTTCTACCACTAATCCAGGTTACAGTGTCAGCAGAGACCTTACTGCCCTCTCCCTGACCACCTCATCCAGCTCGGGACACTTGGGCCAAGCAATATCACCTCTCCAGCAGGTCCTGGATCTGACTTGGGGCCTTTTCCCTGTAGGACATGATTGGAATACCTCACAAAGAAGGCATCCAGGAGGCTTGCTAGTCATATATCCAAACTTTCTCAGCTGGCTCCTTTTAATGTAGGGGAGTAGCAGCTTTACTCTGAGACCCTTGTGGCTAGCAGAACTTCTTGTCCTTTCTCTAAGGGAGAGCCTTAGAGATAGCCCAGGCACCCGTTGGAGGAAACTCATGTCTGCTGCATGTATCCATGGTCTCATTCTTTTGGTCACTAAACAAAGCTCATGATGGATGTACTTCGACTGCTTTGCTTTCACATTCACGATTACCATTACAGACCAATACAGTGTCTGCATCCTGCATCACTGCAGAAGCAGAACCAGCCCATCTGTTAATCTCTACTGGACCCTTTTCCAGATGAGACACTTTTCAGTTTCAGTTTCACAGTTTCAAAAAAAAAATTCCATTGCTATTGTTTGACCATTTTCTTTTTTTTATATTATATCAGGATAATCCCCATTACCACAACACAACCCATTACCACCCTACAACCTTTCCCATGCATTCCTACTAGTTAAAGCCACACTTGTTGACTTCTTCATTAGGTATGCCTGTGCAATCTAGTTCAAGCAGGATAAATTATAATTGTACTTTATATTTATTATTAAATCCACACTGAGGGCACTTGGTTGAGCTGGTGAGGCATATACTATAAGGCTGCAAGGGCCTGAGTTCACTTCCTAATAGTCTAATCCTGGGTTGACACAATTGTAACAGGAGCCGAATTTGTGTTTGTAGCATCCAGCTATTGAAGCAGAGGAAATACCAGGACAAAGGGGGTCTTGCATATGAATCCAGGATCCATATATGAGACTCCAAATCTCAGAGTTCTCAGTGACCTCGACCTCAAGGTGGTCAGGTTTTCTTGTAAATGAGGTAACTCATTAAGCAAGTCCTGTAGGAGTTAACTTAAAAGGCTAAGGGGTAGCACTGGAGGCCACCAGTATTTTTGACAGTTTTTCTCAAGCCAGGATTTTACAGATATCTACAGACATGTAGGTGAAACTGCTGTTTGTGTGAATTTCCTGTGCTATCACAGCTCTTTGAGACTCACTTCCAAACTGGCAACACCTCATTCTCATTTTGACGTCTCCTTCGAAAATAAGCCTTATCTCTATGGCACTCTTTCTGTATTCATCACGGAGCTTGTCAGTGCCGGGCATAAATTGTTTACTGTGTGTCACAGACTTAAGGCTGCTTCAGAACAACAGTCGCCAGTCTAATGGGAATAGGAGCAAATTGCTGTTTCGGGATAGCGGCGTTTCTTTTATCTGGAATGCTCAGTTGAAGTGTAACCTCTTGGGAACTGCCTTTTATGGGAAGTGTTGTCACTGTGCAGGTTTGGAGCTAGGAGGCAGTGATTGTCATGCAGCTGCAGATAAACGTCGGCACGCTGAGCATTTATGCACTAGAGGAAAATAGATGTGGCGAAAAAGCTTGTGACTTGAATGCTTGATTTGGGTTTTCGTCTCTATCGCCAATAGATGTGGACAGGTTTTCCAGAGACTTAACATTTTGAATTTAAATTTTCCTGTCTCCCCCTGTCCCCTCCTTCCACTCTGCAGGTTAATGTTTCCTTACCGGGCGCCCCCAGGGTCGCTTTCAAGCCTGACTGCTGACAGCTGACACCTCTGTCATCCTCCTGAGCGATCTAATCGATCACCTCTAGCTCGACAAGACAGCACACCAGGTTCTGCTTCGTTCTGCTGGCGGTTGAGTAGAGCAGGCTCTGTGTTGCCCTGAGCCCAGCTATCTCAGCAGGACTGCATCACCATGGATACAGAGTCCACCTACTCGGGATATTCCTACTACTCGGGGCGCTCCCGGGGATCCCACAGACATGGGTAAGTCCTGCCAGTTGGTTATTACGGTTTTTCCTGACTCTGGTTTACGTGAAGTGTTGGTGTGGGCTGCAGGATTTCCCTCAGTAAAACATGCCTGAGCTGGTGCCTATTATGTGAAGTTGAAGTGATAGTGGATGTGATACGATTACTACTGGTTGGTTAGTAGATATAGATGTAGTAGATGTTAACAGCAAAATCAGTTTTTAGGAGATGGATAGAAGAAGCAAGGATTTTTACAGATGTCTTGGAGAGGACGGTATTACTACTTTGTCCCTGTTGGAGCCTCTGGGGGCTCAGTAAATCAGTGGATCTGTTGTACTTTCCTTTTGTGATTTTCTTTCTGACTCTGAGCATTTGTTTTCCTGTCCTGTTCTGTGTCTTTGTCCACCTCCGTAGTGTCACCTTTTGTGTATCTGTGTCTGTCCCTCTGGCCAAACATGTGTGGAGCCCACAGCTCCTGGAGGCGCATTAGTCTGTCAGCAGCCAAATGACTGTGGTTGACAGGCCTCAGGAAGGCAGCAGGAGACAGGTGCTGAAGAGGCCTGACTGACTGGCTCAGCGGATACATTGAGACTCAGAGAGGAGATGAGAGTAGAGAACTGGAGAACAGGATCCTGTTCCATAACAGCCCCTCCCAGGTCAATGACAGTCCCCTCCAGCTTGTTTGCCATATATCTTTTGGAGTACTTGTGCCTGCCTTTCCCACTCTAGCTGCCACCTGTTGCTGTTTAAGGGATTTGTCATGCTGTCTGCAACTTTCTGCCTCTGTCCTCTTCACACTGCACCCCCCTCAGCCCTGCCCTCCTTATCTCTTTCCTTTCATTCTCCTCATCATTAAACATTTTGCTCCCATGTGGCCAATCGTGATATGAAGGCAGCAGCTGCCCCCGCTCTCTGTGATCACCCTTCTTCCCTTTTCTCCTCCCATTTTTTAAATGTAGTCAATGCTGCTCTTTGAGGATGAGAAAGCGCAGGGATATCACTCGCTCCCTGGTCGTCTGCATTCCCCAGGGCACCAATGTGTCCTTGTAGCTCAAAGTTAAACTGAGCAAAAGTGCTCTCACTTAGCATGGAATCAAAGACAGTGGGGAGAGGTCAGTGCTTAGGAAAGTGGTGGAGACCTGTGTTCTCCTATTTCTTTTGCTGCACTCTTTCAAGTGAGTGACAGCAAATTGGAAAGAGACATATGGGCATCCCTGCCAGGCGCCATTCCGCTCCCTGCTCCTCCGGTCCTACCGTGACTGTGCCAAAGCCACCGGCTGGCCTCTAATTTAATGTAGAAAAAACTAAATTGTTGCCTTTGAAACCCCTTGCTGTTCTCGCGGGAAGGTAATCTTTTTACACCAAGGGGTGCCATGCGTGAAGCTGCTTCGGATCGCTGTCGTCTAATTACCCTGATGCCAGGAACAGATGCAAGCATGTGGGAGTGGGCTCACTACTTGTGTGCATACAACCATAGAAATAACAGATAAGAACAATATCCTTATATATGGGTACATGTGTGTAATTTGCTAGGACATGATAGAAGAATGGGATTTGCTTAGAGTCTGAGTAACAGAAGTTGCAGGATTTTTGGAGTTTTTTCCCCCCTCATTGGTAAATGGTAAATGGCCTGTATTTGTATAGCTAGTCCCGCCTAGGGACCCCAAAGCGCTTTACACACCCAGTCATCCACCCATTCATACACTGGTGGAAGCAAGCTACAGTTGTAGCCACAGCTGCCCTGGGACAGACTGACAGAAGCAAGGCTGCCATATCGCGCCATCTGCCCTTCTGGCCAACACCAGTAGGCGGCAGGTGAAGTGTCTTGCCCAAGGACACAACGACCGAGACTGTCTGAGCCGGGGCTCGAACCGGCAACCTTCCGATTACAAGGCGAACTCCCAACTCTTGAGCCATGATCGCCCTCATTGCTGGCTTTTTACCCCTTCCTGTTGCAAGACATCTTCTATTGGTGTTGTCAACAATACATTCCCCTGTCCCTCCAATAATTGCAGCAGCAGATCTGTCTGCAGATCTGCTGTTGCCATGTTTTTGGCACAAAAACATGCTGAAGACACCAATTTCTTACTTGCTTTTAGTTAATTAGTGTATTTCTGTATTTAGAGCATGACATTAGCAGTGAAACAACCAAATTATGCACATGCACAGGTTTAGCTATCCAAAGCTTTGCTTTGCTTCTCTCTCCCCAACCGGTTGCAGCAGATGGCCCCGCCTCTCCCTGAGCCTGGTTCTGCCCGCGATTTCTTCCTGTTAAAAGGGAGTTTTTCCTTCCCACTGTTGCCAAAGTGCTTGTTTGTTGGGGTTTGCTCTGTATTATTGTTGGGACTTTACCTTGCAATGTAACTTGTGATTTGGGGCTATATAAATAAAACTAAACTGAGATGAATTGAACGTGTTTGTAGATTGCAGTACTTGAATCACCATTTTTCCAACAGGTGCAATCCATAATAATTGCTACTCAAAATAGGCTGCTTCTAAGTAAATCCTAACAATTTGTGTTTTTACCTGCAACTATAATAATTGCAGCTGCCCTAAAGAGCTTCTCCTCTCATACTTTCAGAGCGTGGAGTTTTGATGCAGAGCTAATTTAACTTTCTTCAGTTTTGCTCTCAGAACTTCTCCAGAGCTAGGCTCCTTCACTTATTCAATTTTAAGCATTTAAATGACTATAGACTTGCAAATCACATATTAGCAGCTGTTCATGTGTAAAATTGGTTCTTTTGATTGGTTCTTTTGCTGTAACTCCAATTACAGAGCAGCACCCAGTATTCACACAGGACAGAGTCACTTCAACTAATATTAAGTCATAGTTTTAATACCATTCAAAGGTTCCTGCATGATATTATTCTTAAAGCAGAGCGGTTTACTTTTTGTTTCAACTGGAAGGTTAAGATTGGATCAGAGAAACACAAAGACTTATCTCACTTAGTGCCCATTCAGCTCAGGTTTAGACAGCACAGCAGAGGCTTCTTGTGACTCATTACCTTGTCGATTAAACAGGAGGCCAACAATCTTCAGAATCATCTAATGGTAAGCTTATGGTTAAGTAATATAGCTACCAAGAAGCTTAATGAATTCAGGCGTGTCTAGGCAACAATATGTTGATCTGAGCACCATGTACTGTCTTTTTTTATAGCTGAGAACTAAAAAAAAAAGAGAGATTTCAGCAGACAGACTTTTGCTCTGTTTTTACACTGTGTTAAAACTCACAGATAATAAATAGGTGTAGATTCAGATGCTGAATACCTTATATTTCCCCCCCTCTCATAAGGAATTAACAAGGGATTGCTAAAGAATCAGACCTGCAATCAGGATTGAGAAAGGCATCAATGTTCATCCTTTCTCACTGTTTTGTTTGGGTTGTTTGACCCCCAATAAACTGACCTCAAAGTCTGGGCTTTATTTCCCAACTAAGACATGTTCAAAGGGAATTTGAGACTATGGATATGCCCGTAAACGTTTTTCCGAGGCTTTCTTGACCTTTTAAGCTGCTGTGAAAACATCAGATCAAGTATTTATATGGTATCAGTTCACAACAACTGCCTCAAGGTGATTCATGTAAGATAAAGACTGTACAGTATTAGAGAGAGAGAGAACTCTTACAATTAGATGATTCCTATAAACAAGCGCTCGGTGATTGTGGAATGGAAAAACTTCCTGAAAGATTTCAGGAAGGAGGTAGGGGCAGCTACAAACCATGACCAGTTGCGGTCACAATTAGCTGGAAAACCTTGTTTCCCATGGGGATTTTGGTCATCATTAGTTCTTTGGAAATGAAGTTTCTGGGACTTGTGTGTCAGTTTGAATGAAAATCCAAGTTCACTTAAGACAGAGTGGTGATTGTTTGCTCACACCACTGCTAGCTCAGTGTGTGATGTGCTGGTTTGGACTTGTGTCACCATTGTCGCTGTTGGTGGTGGCTGATCTGGACACTAGTGCTTTGGCTCAGATTGCTGTGTTGACACAAAGCCCTGTGCCGCACAGGTGTGTGGGTTACTCTGCCAGCCAAAGAGAGGACAAATTGGTCCACAGACAGTTTGGCATGCCACCCTAGTTGGCTGTACTTTTTCACTAGCCTCTGTGTGAGGTGGAGAACACACTCGTCCTCAGGTGTTGGAGGGAAATACTGCTTCCAGAGACAAACTGGCAGGACTCTGCCTCATCCATTGTCAGTTTTCCAAAAAGCCACACCCATTTCAGGGATACACGCTGCAAGTCAAATCCCATTAATCAAATCATAGCAGCACAATTTTGGAATATCAGTGAGCCAGCTGCATGCTAATGAGGCAGGAAGAGGATGTGGTAAGAGAGACAAAGGGGGAGGAGGTATCCATACAGTGCAGTAATCCCAGGATGTTGCTGAAGGGGGAATGAGAAAATGTGCTGGAAGAGGGGAGAGGCTGGTACACAGATTGGTAGGCCAGTCTGCGAAACCACTTGCTGGGCTGTCCGCAGGCTTGCTCGCCTCTGTGTTACTTTGCAAATTGCATATTTTATTGCATTCTTAATTGCTTTTTGTTCAGTTTCTGGGGTTTAACTGACATTATCTTTTATCTTATTATTTATGCATCGTCTGTCTTTTCCAAGCAGTTGAGGGTCAGGGTTGTTTTTGCTTTTTTTTTTTTAAACTGAAGATGATTCCCCCCCCCCCCCAATTTCTAGAATCTGAATAAACAGATCTGACCAATCAGATCACTGCATTTGGCGACAAATTTAGTTTCAGTTTGTCACAACTCGAAAGTTCAATTTTTCTGGTTGCTAGAAAACATATGTAATCCCAACCGGCTGGCGAGTGGTTTCTGGAGGTTGCTGGCTGTCATTAGGTGAAAATCAGTTGCACCAAAAAGCTCCTTGCTTTAGAAACCACAGTTTCCTGTAATTTGCATGGAAGACACCAACTTATTTGCAAACTATCACCATTTATTCTCCAAACTGCAGTGAAGCTCAAAGGAAACTGTAAAGAGACAGATGTAAACTGAAAACTGAGAATTCCAAGTCAGTCTGATTTACCATAGAGTAACACACATTTGAAATAAAGCATTCATGAATTAATAATTGCTTATGTCATAAATTTATTTATTTATTAGTCAAATCAGTTACAAATGAATGTTTAATGTATTTTACTTATTAGATATTAAAAAAACAATTAATTATTTGACAATTTAATATATAATAAGAGCAATTTTAAATACATGAATATATGTGTGTATAAATGTGTTGTGGGATTTTACAAACTGCATTCATAAAGATGGCTGTCATGTAAAAAATAAAACTGCGCATGTAGTCTCACATATAGTCTAGCTTCAGACAACAATAATACAGGGAATGATGGACTGATCGGTATCATTGTAATCACTCTTTTTCAATTATTTTAAATCGTAGGTATCAGAAGGTTATGTGGTAACAGGTGGACTCCTGAGACTGTTTACAGACAGTGTTTCCATAATTAATTATTATTAAAGGCTGTAGGTTATAGCTATTGTTTTAACTGTGCTAGCTGATTCAGGCTTCATTTAAAAGGAGCAGATTAGCTTACTAAAAATGGCAGCCCACTAGTACTGATGGGATGTAATCTTTTTCCAAGCTAACATGAGTCTTAAAGAGTATGGCTACATGCAGCGATGCTAGTCTTAGCCACATCTGCGTGTTACCTTCAGCAGATGGTCAGGTGATTCCACAAAGTGCACACTTCAAGATCGGGGCTCTCTTCAGTTAATGTCAAGGCAGAGCTATTGACACAAGCAGCAACCTAGAAAAACCCGGTCAGCCATCTTCATCATCATCTCTCTAACCAAACAGAGAGCTCCTTACATCACATTGCATTATTAATTTGCATTACTTTTTCTCCAAGGCCAAGAAGTCACAGAAAGGCTAATTGGAGACATGGAGACATAGGAAAAGGACATGGAGTTGATAAGGAGGAGTGGAATCTTGATTTTAAATATCAAGAAAATATATTGTTAATTTGATTTTTTCTTGTTCTGTTTACTTATTTCTTTTTTTGAAAATGTGTTTATCAAAGCTGAATTAAAAATGTGTTTTCAATAAGACTAAATGGTTGGGGAATTTTCCCCATTAACAGAAGTTGCCAGATGGTTGGTGACTGGCAGACATGTGTGACTGGGGACATATTTGGGGGGGGGTGTCTGTTTTAGGAGTGGATGTGAAGGTTTTCTGAATAAGTAAAATAAAGTGATTATTATAATTATGTAAATGATTCTTTTCTTTTTCAGTAGAAGAAATGTTTGATTACTTCTCTAGGTGGTAAGCCCGTTTACGTGACTAGTTAGCATAGTTTTTTTGTTTTATTTTGCTCTTAATGTGACTTTCTGCTCCTTTCCACTCTTCTTTTGTAGCTGCTACCTTCTCCTTACTTGTCTCCCAGACCTCCTTATTATTCTGACTGTGATCTTGAAATAGGATCTCTGCTTTGTGAGCCCGGCTGCTCCTCCCTGCTTCCTCCTCTACAGCTTTTCTCTCCAATTAATAAGTATAATCAGCGCTGACGTTTGACTGATGAGCGCTCCCTCTGGAATAACCATCACCACAGCAATGACACTAGTTGTAATAATATTTAAAGTAATAATGATTGTGGTAATATATTTAAAGGCCTACATTCACCTCCTAATCTCCTGGATTTATTAGATAAGAACATGTCAGTCACTTTGTGAACTGGATTGCTGCAGGCTATTGAAAATGAGCTTTCTCTCACTCGGTGCAGGTTTGAAATGTTCGTCGCTCTCGTGATTTTCTGCAGGAAAGCGAGTCCATATTTAAAAAGGAAGGGCAAGAATAGAGGCGGAAGGCAGACTGGGCTACACCCTTTAATGAAAACACTTGGATCTAATGCAGCTCTTGCTGGACCATAACAGCTCCACTGCTGTCAGTCATACGGCTTCCTCCATTACCAAAGGCAGGATATCCTGTACTTTATGAATATGAATGGTTATTGTGTGACAGTAGTGTTCAAGGGTCACTTGAGTTTTTCTTGCATAGGTCACTGTAAGGTTGATGGTGATGGTTAATGTGTAACAGCAAAGATTGAAGCTGATCGCATCAATATTTCATATTAATATCAGAACAAATAAATATGTAGAATCCAAAGTGTGCAGTTCCTGTTGATTCTGCAGGCCAATTGAGGATCTTTTAGGTCATTGTTTTGGTTTTATAGTATATACACTTGCTAAATTAATGCTAATGTTTCTCCGCATTTGATGTAAATAAACAGAGGTCAGAAGGATCAGTTCATGTGGGTGTCAAAAGGACTGCTTGTGTTCTTGTGTGTCTTAATAGAAAGCAGGACACAAAAGCCTTCTCCATTGTGGAAATTAGATTTGTTACACTTCTGTTCCAGTGCTGCTCCTGCATAAGAAGTGATTACGAGGAAACAACAAGCTTAGAGACTGCAGGAAACTCATTAACATTTAGCATGACAAAGAATACAGCATCAAGAACAATCCTTCTGTCTTTAAAAGAAGGGGAAGACAAGAAAAATCATGTAATTTCTTCTTTATTTGCCTGCATATTCAGTCAGTAATCTTGCTGAATCTTCATACCTAGGTTAGATCCGACAGCCTTGCCTCGGCTCTGGTCTTGTCAGTCTCATTCATTGTCCAGCAAAGGTTCTCAAGCATATGACTGCTCACATAAAAGCTGAACAAAGCAGTTTATTTGTACTGTATTTACTGTATTTTAATCTGGAAGTGTTACTAAAATTAGAGCATAACGTGTGTTTGCCTAGGAGAAAGGAGACGGATAAGGGATTAAAGGGGCTGCAGAGTGGGCTCGGCGCCATGTGGTGGTGGTGGTGGTGATGCTGGGTGGAGGATGGAGAGACCTGCCGCTCTCGCTCTATACCAGATTACTGTAGCGCTTACATTGCAGCTGACATGGTTGGAAGACCTCATGGACAGTGATTCAGATATTTAGGCTTTATGCTCACTCTGCACGCACTTGAATTCTAGAAAACCAGAATGTCTTCAAATTCCTTGTTGTGTAATTCAATTCTGTTTAATTTCTATAGCACCAAATCACAACAACAGCCGCCTCAAGGCGATTCATATTGGAATGCAAAGACCATACAATGCGCTCACTGATCGTGATTTTTGCTTTTTACTTTCTCTTTCAGAGAGCGAAGCCGGGACCGGCACAAGTCGCGCAGCAAAGACAGCCGCTCGGAGAAGTCTGTAACGATTAACACGCCGCCTGCAGAGCCGCTGCTAGGCGACACAGCTGTACGGGGGGAGCAAGTCCAGGTACGACCTGCTGCAAACACAAGGCACTGCACAGTCACTACCGTGCTTCTTCACAAACCTCTCACACTTTTGATTCACAGCTTAGTTTCCACACGTTCAGCACATTTACCATAGATGACCTCTCAACAGTGTTGCTATAAGTTTGACGGAGGGCTCTGCTGCTGTGATTTATATGTAGAATTTGGAGCACAGGAGACTTATCACTCGCACTCAGAATGAGCTGGAATGATAATTGTGTTTATCAGCCTGGGCTGGGACAGGCCATCTGGTATTTCAGGGCAAAAGCCAGGAGGGCCAGTCCATTTATGTCAAGATCTGGGCCGTCACTTTCCGGAAGCCTGTTTCTGAAAATATCTGCAACAGGGTATGGACGCAGCAGGCTTCCTCTCTCGATGGCGAAGCTCTGATAAATCCACTTCATTAAAGGCAAACGGCAGGCGCTGGCTCAGTTCATGAAATCCACCAGCACTGGGTTGGTAGACGCTTTCAGTGGCCCCCTCTGAAATGGTCTAGGCCAAGCCCATGCAGCAGCTAAGCTGGAAGCTAAGCTTTTGACTGTTAAAATTCAAAAGTGTTGCCTCAGAAATCATGCTGACTGGGAGTTCCATGATTGCGAGCTCAAAATATGGATTATGTGATGGATTATTTGATACAAGATAAGTATAAGGTAGGCAACATCATAGGTTACACCAGCTTAAATGTTTGCTAAACATCTGGTACTATACACTGAACCATCTGGCCTTTGGTTTGTTTGTGTCTAACAGAAAGTCTACTGACTCATGTTTAATTTCACGCACCAGGCAGACATTTGACTATGTTGCTTGGATTCAGATAAAAGGTCGGTAGATCAGATAGCTCTGTGTAAACTGGGCCGGTTGGCTGCAAGCTGTCATGTCGAGACATGAAATTCCAGGTAGCACTTGAGCAGTACACGACTTCTTAGTCACAGTGGAAGACACTGAGTAACAGCCGGTTTGTTTTCTTGTTTTGTGTGGTTTTTGTGATCCAGAACATAATTCATTGAGTAGAAATAGTTGTAGTTAAGTACTTCATTGCACAGAAATATTGTTTTTGGAATGGCTGATAGACAAAAATATTATTACATCATCTGCGATGTAATAAAGTCATTATTGCTTTAATAATTGCATAATAATTACAAAAACCTTTAAAATCGTGCAGTGGGGCACATTTAAACTCAGGTTCATTACTTTTATCAGCGTTCTTCTGAACGTGCTGTGTTATAAATGGTGGAAACGAGTTTGTTTGGATGTATTTACAGAGTTTCGGTTGTATTAGTAGTAGTGATACATCCCTCTACTAAACAGCATACATCACTTCTCAGTTTAATCCCTGTCCTTGCTTTTAGTTTTTATTCACTGCATGGCAACATAATGCAGTATGAATAACTTGTTAAGTCATTTACTCACAGCTGCTTCATAACGTGCATAAACACTGCTGTAATCATGTTGTCAGAGGGAGCCTCTCCTGATTTCTTCTGATTGCTACAAACAGCTTCGCTTCTGTTCTGCGGTTGCTTGTTAGCATCTTAAAAGCAAATTATTCAACAAAGCTTTTAAAGAAGGAAATACTTCTACTCCTGTTTTGTGTTTTGCCCCAGCCATAGTAAACATGATGCAAATATCACATTCCAGAGTTGCAAAGTGCAAGTAAGAGCAGATGGTTATTTTCCCATAGGCAGTGATGGTGACTCATTGTTTTGCTTTTTCGTGGCTTGGTCGGACATGAAATTATGTCAGTTGCACAGGATAGAGAGACACAGGTCTAACGTGTTAGTAAGTGAATAATGTTGATGTGCTTTATACAAACCAAATAAGCTGTAGACTTGTTAACAAAGGTCAAATCAGATTGAATTTTAATTGACTATGATTTCTTTTCATCGCAGTTTAAGCCCTTTTAAAATTTGAAGGTTTAAATGTAGCATCTGTGCATCTTGATGAAAAAACTGGTGACCCCTTGTGCTACAGTCACACTAGGAAAAAGTAGTTGGAGACTGTGGTACTACTGGGCGATTGTGGCTCAAGAGTTAGGCGTTCGCTTTGTAATCGGAAGGTTGCCGGTTCGAGCCTCGGCTTGGACAGTCTCGGTCGTTGTGTCCTTGGGCAAGACACTTCACCCGTTGCCTACTGGTGGTGGTCAGAGGGCCCGGTGGCGCCAGTGTCCGGCAGCATCGCCTCTGTCAGTGCGCCCCAGGGTGGCTGTGGCTACAATGTAGCTTGCCATCAGCAGTGTGTGAATGGGTGGATGACTGGATATGTAAAGCGCTTTGGGGTCCTTAGGGACTAGTAAAGCGCTATATAAATACAGGCCATTTACTGCAATTACTGCAATAGCGTACAATGAACTTGAGGAACAACTTGAGGAAATTTGCCACCTTTAAAACAGCTTTGGTGTCTCAAGATGAAGTAACACTTAGTCCGCAATCAGTCTGCAGCGAGTTTGTCACATTGTTTGTGATGAAATGCAAATTACCTGAAATAAACTGATGAAAATCTCACATCATCTACTGGCAGAAATTCACACTAAACAGAAATTTGCATTGACTGCTTACGTTCAGAATCCATTAACTGTCTGCTTTTCAGGTTGTTTTTTTTAAATTATGGACCGTGAGATTATAAGAGTTTGCAATGAGGAATGTCATCATTGGAAAACTAAAACATAATGGACCTTGTCTGTGCGGCCACACACAGCGATAAATTTTCCATATTTTTAGTTTTTTCAGAAACAAATTTGTTGGAGGTCATGTAAGAATGTTTTTAAAAAAGACAGTAACATTGGTAAGGCACTGATTTAAAATTGATTCTGTCATTTACCGAAACAGAAAAACCACTAATACTAATAAGCGAGAAATGCTTTCATCTGAGGCAATGGAGCCTTGTGACCTGCCTCCTCAAGGCTCCATGCAGTCTGCATTTCCACTAGTCCAAACGCATTGCGAGCAGACTGTGTGCTGTGTGCTACTCGAGAGAAAAGAGAGTAACTGCTCAGCTTAGTAGATGATGGCAGCTTATAATGTCTGATGTCGCACGGAGTCAGAGGACAGAGCCCTTTACTTCATCCACACTCGCCTCTCTGTGCATACGGTGTTCTTTATCAGTGGGTTCAGTCCTAAACATCTTCAAAACTACTTTGGGGGATCAAGATGGTGATAAAATGGCAATACGAAGGAGTCAGTATTGAATTCTTCTGTTTTACTTTTAAAGGTCAAACTGTCAAATACATTATTTAGGATTTAGCCTTTGTTTACGTGAGAGCGTTTAGTGTTTTAGCCAAACCGTGTGAAACAAGTGGAGTTCATCACATGTGCCGCTTCACCAGATGACTGGAAATGATGTCAAATGCAAACATGCACTTTTCCTGTGGCGAGACTCGTTTGCAGGAGTCTGCATGCGCGGCTGTTTGTTTTTTTCATCTGCATACTGTGTCTTATTTTAACAGACAACAGGATTTGCCACACAGCACAGCCGTTCTTAGTATTTAGCTCTTCATGTCTTATTCATGCCGTGGCCTGCAGTAGCGCTGCTGACAGGGCGGGGAGTGTTTGGCTTTAGTTTGAGTAATCAGGGCAACCAATTCTACTGAGAGCAAGGCTCAGTACAAATCCCTGTGCGCGTGCTCGTTGCGCAGGTCTGCTGTCTCACATATGCCCCCCGCTCCTCGTCTGCATGCGTCAGTGTGATCTCAGAGTCTCACAGTGCAGCACTGCGCTCATTACTCCACTGCTGAGACTTAATCAGAGTCTTGGCTGACAGAACAGTACATCGCTCCGAGCAGGGATGTCTTCGCGATCCAGCGGTAAAGTTTCCGATGGCTGTGTCTGTGATGTCTCACCACAGGAAGTATAAAAGAAGGGAGGTTTACATGGAAGTGCTTTGGAAAGCATAACTGGAGTTTTAAGCAGGCGGAGGGATGATGTGTTTTTGTTGATGTTACTCACTCAGTTTATATACACTTGTTTTATTTGAGCTTAGTGTGAGAGTCTTTGCTGTTTTTTACTGTTCTTTCTCCTGTCTTTGCTCTCAGTTTCCTTGGGTGTACACAGAGTGGAGGAGGTGTGACACAGGTGTCACTGTTAGTGCATAAAAGCTTTCCAATGAGAGAGCGGGTCATAAGAGGAAGTCACACACTGGTGCAAACAAACAAGCACGAGTTGTTGTGGTGGAAAGCATGGATCGCCGCCAAACTGCTGACCCTTTATTGTATTTTGCGTATATTCAACACATGTTTACTGTGATTACACGGACATTATGCACGAGTAGGTAATGGGTAATAAAGTACTGATTTGTAAATAACCTGAGCTTATTATAATATTATGATGCAGTTTATTTATCACTAACTTGCCAGCACATTCTCTTTATAAGATATAACGGGTATTGGGGACAACTTGAAAGAGGGAAGGTCAGAGGTCACATGTGACGTAATATTTGGATACAAACCATAATATAATATTTAGAATGTCCATACACCAGGATCACTTTCTAAATGTTGCCAATACAAACAAAGGCAGTAGAATTTAAGCATAATTTTAAAGATTTGACCTTGAAGAGGAGGTCAGAGGTCCAAAGTAGTGTGATAGAGTTTCCATATATCATTTCTTATATGTTGTCAGTGGAAACAATGGCAATAGGAAACATAGTTTTAAATAACTCTATAGAGCATTATTATCACTTTGCACTTCAGATCAATCCATTGCCCTTCGGGTCAGATCGTAGCTCAAGATTTGGGAGTTCGCCTTGTAATCGCAAGGTTGCCGGTTCGAGCCCCGGCTCGGACAGTCTCGGTCGTTGTGTCCTTGGGCAAGACACTTCACCTGCCGCCTACTGGTGTTGGCCAGAAGGCGCGATATGGCAGCCTCGCTTCTGTCAGTCTGCCCCAGGGCAGCTGTGGCTACAACTGTAGCTTGCCTCCACCAGTGCGTGAATGTGTATGTGAATGGGTGGATGACTGGGTGTGTAAAGCGCATTGGGGTCTCTAGGGGGGGCTAGTAAAAGTGCTATACAAATACAGGCCATTTACCATTTATACGGTACTTTCTGTAAGCTGACAATACACGCCACACTTGTAGTTTTTTTTTAAGTTATAAAGCTTTTTGTCAGCTTTCAATAAAGAAATGGTTAAGTTGACCCTGAAGACCCTAACCCAGAAGGAATGACACACTAAACAGTACAAAAGCCCTGATTGGCAGAGGTAACCAGTGTAGTTTTTTCTGAAATTTTCAGGTGGCGAAGAGTGGTATCATACAGTGTCGATGGGAAGTGCGCTGTGAAATGACACTGGACGCGATCATGTTTTGCTTGTGTGAGAAATTGTGTCAGTTTATGCTGCTGTTATTGTTGCACGTGACTGGATATTGGAGTGTGTAGTATGCAGTAAGTGGTGGATTGGAGTAGCTGAGGTCAGTGTGGCATGGCAGCTGTGCAGCTTAGGAGTGTGCTGCGGAGCTGCATTGTATGAAGTGTCAAACAGAAGAAATGTGATATGTTTAAACCGTAAAGCATTCTTTGAGAATTAGCACCTTCCTTTCAAAGCTGATGGAGAGAGCACATGGAGCCAGGTATCATTTTACATGTTTATGTGCAGGTCAGGGGAAAGAACCTCACATCTTTGCACACCCTTCATAGCTTACACACATTTAGCCCAGTAATCACCTTATAATGCTTTCCTCTAGGGTTCCTTATGCGTCTCTCTCGATGTAGCCAGTTCTTTGACGTTGCACGCTTCCCTTCTTCATCACCTTCTGTCAGAATCCACAACTTGCTCCTCCACCTCCCGCTCTTTCACCTTTCGCTCACCCTCCCTGCAGCCTGGTTTATTCGGTCCAATTAAAAGCAGCTGCTTTATGATCTCAGCTGTCCCCCAGCTCGAGCTTCAGCACGGTCAGAGTGACACAAAGAACAGCGCAGGTAGCTTCACTGCCACAGACTCTAAACCATGTCAGGTTCCTGGAACAGGCGGAGTGCTTGGGCTGGTGTTTTGGATTCCTACTCTGTGGTGAGTGCCACCTGGCTCCGTGTCCTGTGAGAGAGAATCCCACAGAGCTTCATGGTTATCCCAGAGCTTTGTGTGTGTGCGTCTGTGCTTGTTGTGAGCTGCATGGGTGGGGAAAGAGAAAGGGAAAGACGTGCTCTTCTGCTGTAGATTTGGAAGATGATTTTTGAGGTGTTTTGGTGGTTTTTATGCCTTTAGTGAGTGGACAGGATTCTTCTTCTTCTGTTAAGATGCTTAGGTCCATGGTTCTTTTGCCTTAGCCCATTTGGGGAAGTTTAATAGCACAGAGAGGTGAACTTTGAATAAACATGCAAACTTGTTCTTGCCTGATTTGCTATTGCTTTAGATTAGCTTTTGTATTCTTTAGTTTAAGGATTATCTTTTTTAAGCTGTAGTATGATGACACATTGTGTGTCACTGTCAAAAAGTCATTGCAGTATGAATGTTTTTAAAGCTGAGTCACATGGCTCAGCAGTATGCTCCTAACAGGCTGTTTCTAGTCAGTCAGAAGTGGTCTCTGGGCTCCATTTGGGATGCTAATGTTCACTAGTAGAAAACAGGCCTAAAACAAAATATACTAGTGTGACTGATCTGTTGCAGTACACTGCATAAATGGGCACTTCTCTAAACTTGGGTGTCTTAACATGGAGGTTTATGGGGAATTACTCACTTTTAGAGCGAGCCTCAAGTGGCCTTTTGAGGAACTGCAGTTTGTGACATTTTTGTGCAAGAGAGCCAAAGTACAGCACAAGCGTCATTCTGAGAGACACACACGTCATTCTTTAGTCATTAGCTTTATCTTTAAATGTCATATATACTGTATATATACTCTATTTAATAGCTCAGAGGCAGCTAAATGTAACTGTATTCAGAGTTACTGAAGCAGGAGACAGCGTTGTCTGTATTTTCAGCTGTGTATTAATACACATGTGTTGCCCCGGTGAATATTCGCATTTGCACAACAGAGAAGAGGAATAAGATGAGTCTGATTTTTTTGGACATACAAAACACTTGTTATTAAGAGTTGTTCATCTTTTTATTTGTGCGTTCAAAAATATTTAGAATCTAACCCGACCTTTATTTTTAAGACATGCCATCAGTCGGTTGGATAAACTCGTTTTGTTTTACTTTGCACACATGCACTCTCTCACACATTGACACACATGCCAGTGGCAGCTCGGTGACACCACAGTGCTCACTGGGTCAGAAGCAATAGACGGAGAGTGGTGCTGAGGCAAGAGATGAACAGAGAATGAGGAGGATGAGAGAGGACGCCTTGAGGGGAAGAGGGAGGAAGGAGTGGGAGAAACATATCTTTGGGTGGATGGCATTGGCATCTAATTGTTGCTATTTGTTTGCCATCATCAGTAGGCTCAGATATTTGTTTATTGTGCTCGTCTACTCCTCTTTCTGCTCCTCTCTTCCCTTCTTTCTCAAGCCATCAATCCCTTTTATCCCTCCTCCATCCCTGCTGCTGTCAAGACAGCCCAAGCAAATGGCTCCTCTCTCCCCCACTTCCCAGCTTCTCTTCCTCTCTCCTGCTCCTCGCGGTCCCTCACTCTCTGTCTTCCTCAATAAAGCCCCTTACATTATGTGGCAAGTGAGCACACAGTCCCATACAATACCTCCTGAGGCACCATGGGAGAGATTTCTATATAAAGACGGATAAAGCGAAGGGCTGGGCTGCAGATCGGGCGAGAGTCAGGGAGGTCACATACACACAATAGCAGTCTGAGATGGATGAGGGGAAGAAAGAGCAGTAACTGAGTAACGGGACAAGGTTAGGTTCGGTAGGCGAGGATTTCAAGATGCAGACACCAGCAGTGTTGGAGGCGGGGGACGTATTGCAGGTGCTGGAGGTTTGTGAGGCTCCGGAGGAAATTAAAGAAGTTATTGTCACCACATTAGAAGAAGGTTCTAATACTAACTCGACTCCAGTGACCAGCTGTGGAGCAGGAACTAAACCAAGCCAGGTAAGGCTGACAGGTCTCTGCGACTCAGCAGAGACGACGCTCTGTTGTTTTTAGCAAGCTGTGTTTGCTTTTCATGCTCAGTGTGGCTTTATTTCCTAATGCAATCATTTGCATGAGTCCGGACACACGTCCAGTCAGGTGGAACGTGTACTTCACGGTATAGCAGGCATGTATTTGGTGTGTTGGTCTGCTGTAACATTGAACACAGCTGCACCACAGTATTCTTGTAAATGCAGCTGATGTGGAAAGAACACTAAAACATTTGTACAGTCTAATGGCCATTGAGCGGTGGCACGCTTGGCATTTATTTTGACTTAATATAATCTTTGCTTTCACTGCGCAGTTCTATGTGCCATCAAGTAGGAAATGAATTTTTTTGGTCAATAGCAAAACCAAAGCAGAAAGAGTGCAGCTCTGCTGGGTTTCCTCCTCAGGCAGCAGAAATGGTGGATGCTGGAACAACCACAGCAACTGTTTGAAGTCTACCTGACAGAAAATATAGCTCTGCTAGTGGAGGAGGCAAAGAAGAAGAAGAGGGATCAAAGTGAGAAAAAACCAAAGTAAAAACAAGCTGACTCGATGAATCTGAGACTTGAGACTGTTCAAGAGGCTCATTCATTTGGCACTTTTTCCAACTAGAGAAATACGTGGCAAAGCCTGACTAGTTATTTTTCCTATTATAGGAAATTCCTATCTCAGTTTTTCACTGGTAGCATAAGGAAAGCTTAGTTACCTCTTCATGTCAGGTATGACAAACACATGTAGGCATTTCAGAGCAGTTCTAGCATTCATTTGGACTCGTGTTTCTGATATCTGTTTCTGGTCTTCACCAACTTTTTATCTGTGGCTTTTTATCTGACAAATCCTTCATTGTGTTTATCAGCTAACGGCTAGCTTTATCTGGTTGTTTGGTGCTATGTGGAGTAGGATGGAGGGGTAAATGTACAGCGGGTATTTAGATCTTTTTTGTTGAAAACAGTTGCCATTGTTAACCTTGGTCATGCAGACGAGCAGGTGAAAGTAGTTATTAAAAGCCTTATTTATGGCTGGCATGTACTTGAATCTTGATCTGAAGCTAAATGACTGACACTGTGGCTTTTGAGGTGGGGATAGGACTCTATGAATCATGTTTCTGCATCCACTCTACAACTACCCCCTCATGATTACCTGACATCGTGTATAACCCTGTTAATCATACAGCAGTTTGGCTCTTTTTCATGTGCCACTCAGCTGTCAGTCTCCTGTTGTCTAACACTCCCTCCTCTATCCCGCGAATTAGTCAAAGAAACTTTTTTAAGTGCTTTGCTTCCTTGTCCAGACAAGTTGTTGGCAGCCGCACACGCTGTCCGCACTTTAAACAAAGGAGGTTTTAAATTGCTGTGAAGAGCTCTTTGGGGCAGCTTGATGCTATATTTTACACACACACATGCAGACACACACACCTTGCCTCCCAGGAGTCAGTAGAGTGCACTTGTTCCTGCCCTGAGTGAGGGGCTTTGTTTGCTGCCCACTTAGAGCTGAACAGAAAACAGGCTTTTAGTGAACATTTGATTTACTGTGAGAAACAATAGCTGTTATTTATACTCTGGTGGACCTAGAAGGCAGAAAATACTCAAGTGAAAGCTTTGTAAAAGTGTCCTGGCTGACACGGCATGCACTATATATATAAATATATATATATACACCTGTGTCAAACACACATGGAGCTTTCTGAGTCTGTTTTGCTCTGTTATCACTCTAATCATTTCTTAACTACTCCACTACTTGCAGCAGAAAAAGGGAAGGCAGCTCAGGGTTTAGGTTATTAGTGAGCTGGCAGGCTGAGTTGAAAGCTTATGGCAGTTATTTCACTTGTAAAGAATTTCTGCAGGTGCAAAATGTGTTGGTTTCTCCCACTTATACAGCAGAAATGGGTTGATGTCTCACCCAGGGCCACTACTTTGGCAAAAACAGCTGGAACTGTCACACAGTTTCACATCAAAAGCACCCCAGAGGCCTTTTGAGCAAAGCAGTTCAGTAATGCAATACGATGCATCCAAACACGGGCTCGTGTACAGCTCAGATCAGCCTCTCTGGATGCGTTTAAAGCTCAGCAGATACGGTATCGTGTTGCAACACTTAGTTTGCTGCCTCACCAATAAATTTCTCTTTTCAAAGAAATGCTTTCAATGTAAAAACTACACCTGCTGCACCTGCCGTGCTTTCCATAGTGTCTCTACTCAGCTGATTGTTATGTCTCACTACATTGTTTGCTGGGTGAAAGATTTGTGCTTTGTTGGAGGTTGCTGAAGTACCTCTGTTTTTGATACAGAGTTATCATTAGATCTCATTCTGGGGGTTTGTCTCATTGTCGTGACAGAGAGAATGTAAACGTGTAACGTCTCTGTCACAATTTTGTTAGTGATTTTTTTGATTTTTTTCAGTACCAAATTCAAAGGTTCTTGGCTGACGAAGGGCAGATTGCTGACTTTGGGTTAGGAATGAGTTGCTGCCTGAAGTTGATGAGTTAAAGTATCAGGGTTAAGCCGGGGGAAGAGTGAAGTGGGAGATTAATTGCAGTGCACTGTTCTGATTAGTTGTGGTAATTAGAGCTGAGCATGAAGAACAAGACGTCTACTTTCTGATCTTAACCTATCACTGTGAGCTGTGTTCTGTGACAAAAAAACCCAAGACACACTGAAAAGAATCAGTTTCTGTGCCGGCCTATAAAAACTTCAGTTTCCTGCTGGAATAGTTGGAGGTGGTGGCTGGGAAGAGTGTGGTCTGGACACTTCAGCTTAACTCCTAGATCCTGATGAGTGGCACAGTAGACGTTGGATGGATGGAGCAAGGGCAGTGGTCACACATAAACAAAAAAAAAATAAAAATTAAAAAGTCTATTGGTGGAAAACAACTAGTTTTGATTGGCTGGAAATAAAAAAATCTTCTCTTTTTCTAGAGTATTTTAAAATCTCTCAATCAGGGTTCAAAATTCTACCATGTGCTTCTTATCATTAAGTTAAAGGTTGTTTCATTTTGGCTGCACAGTTGAGAAACTGTTACTGGCAGTTCAGGAATGTGTGGTTATATTTGTAAAGTTGCAGCCTGGAGTTATTCCCGTGCGGACACGTCATTTCAGATGTTTTCGTCATTGTTTGTCACCCAGTCTGCATCCAACAAATCACTGCAGATGTAGGACAAGAGCAGACCTGACAAGTGTTCAGCTGCCGTGTGTGTATGTAGTCACGAATGGAAGATGTGTTGGTCTCTCCGTCTGGCCCTTGAACTGGCCTGGCTTTGCCTGCCCCTCTGGATCAGTCCCTTTCCTCGTTTAATTGGCTTTCCTATTGTTGAACATTCTTGTCATGCTCCTGCCCTTTTCTTCCTGCGTCTTTGTTCCCTTTCTCTTCTCACTTTTCCTCTCTGTTTCACCTATTTTCATATGATGAATGGGTCTGGGCCTCCTGCGAGGCTGCCGGTACTGAACCAGATCAGCCTGTGGTGATTGGTTAATCCCATGATGAAATGTGGGTCACTGATGTCTATTTTTAGTCACGCTGGCAGAGGGAAAGCCCAGGTATGGTAATAGGCATCCAGCAAAAATCCAGCTCCAAATTTTAGGAGCAGTGAGCCGACTGAGGGGAATGTCGGCAGGTTTGCTTTATTTTAAGTTTTGCTGATTTAACAGTTCAATGATTTTTGTCTATGAGACCAAGAAGAAAAGTGGAAACACGTCAGTGGACATCTGTTTTTCCTTTTCTGTTTTGGGGGTATGTGATGATAGAGTTCTTGATGGAGTAATTTATGCGGTGTGAGATTCAGGTGCTCGAGGCAAGGGCAACGAGCGATGAGTGTACAACAGCCATGAGGCTTGAGAAGCTGTGATTCATGTTTCCCCCTGGGTGTTGTCGAAGTACACTGTGGTTAGAGAGGCAGTCTTCCTTACAGCTAATGCCTATCGATTCACTTCCTCACAAACACGCACACGGCATGCTTGGCTTGACTTAGAGAGCGAGCAGACAAGAATCAGATGCTCTGTACTCGGCTCAGCATGGGTCAGCGGGTCAGTGGTTGTAGGTTTTCTCATTCAGACACTGGAACATTTCAAAATTAAAGCTGCCCTCACTTATCTTCTGTGCTGCTGTACATCTGTCTTAATCTGAGCAGCAGCAGTTTAACATTGGCTGTAATAGTAGACTAAGCAGGGGAAGTTCATATAGCACATTTTTCCATACTTTAGGGGAAAAACTGATGACGTGTGATGTAAAGCCCCTGTCCAGGTACACCGGTTGTCAGTCTCTGCTGATATCTGCCAGTGCAAAGACAAAATAATGACTTTAGCTAACTTTAGATCTCAGCTGCGGATAATTGCTTCATGTGAATTAAAGACCTGTTGCATAAGTCTCCACGGAGAAGCTGAGGGCTCTCCAGTCTCTCTTTCATTATTAATGAAGTGGCTGCAACTGTTCCACAAACAATCTGCACTCCTGTTGAGTGGACTAAAGCCTGTTTTATTAACGGTTGTGCATTTGCTTTGTGCTTTGCTATAGTCTGTTAATCTCCTTTAACTCTTAGGTTTAATCAGCTAAATCGATGTACAGAGTTCATCTGTGTCTGCTATAGTAAACAGTCGTTCCAGTAGTAGTATTCTGCAGTTTCTGGGGAATAACTGAAATTCAGTGGAGAAAAAGGACTTTTTCCACTTTGTTAGATATAAAAATACATCCACTGTCAGGCTACACATGTTCGTAAGTCTTACATTTAGTTGCTTATCATATTCAGTTCAATTTATTTATACTGCGCCAAATCACAACAACAGTCGCCTCAAGATACTTTATATTGTAAGGTAGACCCTACAATAATACATACAGAGAAAAACCCAACAATCGTGTAACCCCCTATGAGTGAGCACTTTGGTGACAGTGGGAAGGAAAAACTCCCTTTTAACAGGAAGAAACCTCCAGCAGAACCAGGCTCAGGGAGGGGCGGGGCCATCTGCTGCAACCGGTTGGGGTGAGAGAAGGAAGACAGGATAAAAGACATGCTGTGGAAGAGAGACGGAGATTAATAACAAGTATGATTCAGTGCAGAGAGGTCTGTTAACACATAGTGAGTGAGAAAGGTGACTGAAGAAGAAATACTCAATGCATCATGGGAATGCATCATATGAGTCCGTTTTTATGACTGTAGCGGGTCAAATGTCAGACCATCTTGAGACTGCTTTCAGTGTTGAACCTCTTCAGAGAGAGACCAGTAAAAACAGGTGCCTGGGTGGTCCCCTGTGAGTGTTGGCGCTACTAAAAATATACCTCATGCATCATTTTTAAAGCTTTGTTGATGCTGTGGGGTTGTTTTTCAGGAGTTGGGCTTGCCCCTTTAGTTCCAATGAAAGGACCTCTTAATGCATCAGCATACCAAGACATTTTGGACAATTTCATGCTTTCATGCTCCCAACTCTGTTCCAACATGCACAAAACAAGGTCCATTAAGATGTGGATTAGGAATGGGATGTCGCTCATGTTACTATGCGTGTGAAGGCAAATGTGCAAATACCTTTTGCTAGAATAAAAATCAGGCTTGTTTGGTGATATTAAGGTAGTTCTAGACCAGCCTGATCCTATGATAAGGCTGCCCTTGTTGTTTAAAGCGCTATATAAGAACCAGTCCATTTTCCCATTCATCTGAAAGGTCCTGATAAAACCTTTTTACCTTTTTCTCTCATCATCTTGGCTTGTATGTGGGTGCAGACGTGGTCTTGTAGTGGAATTCTCTTATTAAAACTTGAGTATGCAGATTAACTGCAAAGTTTTCACCCTGAGGCCAGTGGGATACTTTCTGTTCCCGTGCAGCATCATCATCCTTTCAACCTCCTCAGTGGAATTGTTCATAATGTGTCTCTCCCATCTCTACAAGTCTCAGGCACATGTTATGGATATGAACCCGAAATATGCATTATAATCCACATTAGGTGCAGCATTTCTGGCCGATTGGTGGGTAAATCTGTTACTGAATTTACTTATAGCTGATGGCAGTTCATCATCTACCCTTTTTTTGCTTTTAGAGGCGGAACTCAGCGGCTCGCATGGTCATGTTAGAGGCCTGTTATGACTACAGCGTAAAGAGTTCTTATCTTTGTTATTCTAGCAGCTCTGCTCTGACACCGCTAACCATCATTATCTGCGGATGCAGTCCAGCCCAGACGTCAGCGTGTAGCCCAGTTGGCAGCTTGTGCTGTTAGCTTTTTCCACTTCCCATTTTTAGTCCCTTCTTTCTCACGTGCTTGGAAAGAGTCTCTCTTTCCTTTCAGCTGATGCTTCAGTCAAAGGTGAAAAACCACTTTAGAATGCAGTAACAGGTGATATCCATCTACAAGTGTATGTTAAGCTAAAGAGAAGTGGCTCAAACAGAGGGGAAAACCATCCATCTGTCAATCCATCCTTTTTTTCCTTGACTAAATGATGTGAATAGGGATGGCTTCAGAAGGCAAGTACCATCCAATGTTTACTAGAAATGGAATGCATCTTATTGACCGCTCACTGCAAGACACCCTTTAACCATTTTCCAACATCCACGGCCAGCTTACAATCAGTCTTTGGACTGTGGGAAGAATCTGGAGGGCAAGGTTGTGTTTTTTTAATGACCTTTGACCTTTGTATTTTCACAGGATGACAACTGGGGTGAGACCACCACAGCCATCACGGGCACCTCGGAGCACAGCCTCTCTCAGGAGGACATCGTTCGCATCACAAAGGATCTGGAGGACAGTGTGGGGCTCGACTGCCGCCGTTACTTCACCCGGACCCTGGCAATAATCTTAGGCCTGCTGGTGTTTCTCACGCCACTGGCCTTTCTGGTGCTACCCCATATCCTCTGGCCAGACAAGCTGCAGAGCTGTGGGACGGCCTGCGAGGGCCTCTTCATCTCTGTGGCCTTCAAACTGCTCATACTGCTGCTGGCTGTCTGGGCGCTCTTCTTCAGGCCAGCGCGGGCAGGACTCCCAAGGGTCTATGTATTCCGGGCACTACTTGCTGTACTGGTTCTGCTCTTTGTGATCTCCTATTGGCTCTTCTATGGAGTCAGGATACTCGACTCACAGGTGAGCTAAGAGAGGGGAAAACTGTACGTATGAATGAAAATTCATTGAGTACTACACACACATACGCACAGAAACAAAGGTTTCAGTAGCATGAGTACTGCAGTCACATTCATTTTTAATGCCATCAGAAGCTCAACAAAGCCACAAACAGCTAAAACACAGATATTTGATTTCCCAGTGCTGTGTGTTTACTCTGTGAGCCATAATTTAAAATCCTTGTAAGTCCCTGATTGAGAATCCCTGTAGGAATACACACTTTCAAAGGACGGTGTTTCAGCCGTCCTTTGAAACGCTGCTAAATATTTATATGCTCTACATCTAGTCTCACATGTGTTTATGCCTGGAAGACTATTTTAGGCATAATCTGTGCTTGGAACTGTGTTGGGACATATTTACTATGCAGTTATTTTATTAGATTTGTGTTTACTTTACATATAAAGTAAATCGGTCACAAACGATTCCCAAAAATCCTAACTGTTGATAGGACGAGAACTACCAGGGTATCGTGCAGTACGCCGTGTCGCTTGTGGACGCTCTCCTCTTCATCCACTACCTGGCCATCGTCCTGCTGGAACTGCGGCAGCTTCAGCCGTGCTACTCCGTGTGCGTCACACGCTCCACAGATGGCGAGACAAGGCACTACAACCTGGGACAGCTCAGGTAAGGAGCACAGAGTGACTCAATTAAATGTAGACATTCTCTTCTTTTAGCATCGTCTTTGAATAAATTTGTGTTTTTCATGACGTTAGTTCGAGGGTAAAGCATTAACAGTGTGAGCAAGAGGGAGTGTTTGAGGTAGGTTTTTGAGGGAGTTCTTTCCAATAAAATGCACACATTGACATATTTGGCAGCCAGGCTTGCCTCTAGTGGCCATCAGGGGAACTGCAGTTTTGCAGTTCCATTTGCCTTTTGGTTTCATTTTTCTGGCCTACTTGTTCTCAGAGGGTTAAAATGAGATGTGACACTCTTTGCTATCGTAGCTTCCATGTCAATCGGACTGGAAAGAAAAGCATATTTACATCCAAATGTGGCTCAGCGAGCTTTCAAATGCTTTGCTGTTGCTGATGAGAACTAAAAAGTCAACAACTTTATAAGACTTAGTGACACTGTGTTAGCAACCAGGAGAGAGAGGAAGAGATCAAGGGGAGATGAATTTAGGGAAAACAAAAGACGTCCGTGTGGGCGAGATGAAGGCAGAGGAAAGGACAGAAACTGGGGCACCTCAAGTTAGAGAGGTGGGAAAATAAGAGGCTAATAGCTGCTTACTAGCACAGAGATGGGAGTAAGAAATTCATGTAGGAAAGTCAAGAAAGAGAAGAAGATGAATATTAAGGAGTCATTAACACATAGATAGTAGAAATGATTATTATAAGGTAGAGCTGAAGAAAATGTAGAATGTATGAAAAAGGCACAAAGACAAAGTGCCTGATGTGGAGAGAAAACCATGCCAGAAGGAAAGAAAGGAGAGGGTGGGGAAGACTTCAGAGAGGAAACTCCTCAGAAAAGAGCTGCAGACACAGGGCGGAGTACATAGGAAAGCCCGGGAGACTGGAACAAGGAAAAATCTAAAGGAGGGACCAAAAAGGAGAATAGAGAACAAGGAACTAATAGTTAATGGAAAGGTTGTGCTGACGAATTGTAAAATGTTGTAAAGAAAGAAAGAAGGTGTGTGTGTGTGTGTGTGTGTGTGTGTGTGTGTGTGTGTGTGTGTGTGTGTGTGTGTGTGTGTGTGTGTGTGTGTAGGAAGGAACCGTCAAGACCAACCTTTTTATGACTTTATCGTCTCTGAGTAAAAACAGGAAGAGACCATTTTCAGCCAGACCCAGCAGCTCCCCCGTTGCTCTCTGCTATCAATACACAGCCCTTAGTCTGACATACCTTTTGCTTTTGGGTATCTAATAAAACCTGACGGATTTATGGATGGAGCTTTTTTTATGACCGGATAGGTGAAACACTATCTGTATACCGTATCTGCACTTATATTTTAAGGTTTATGTCTTCCTGCATTTTTGCCCATGGACTTCTATTTGCATATCCAGCCTCAAAATATTTAAAGATGTTTTTATTCATCAGCCAAAATGCACACTGAGACAGAAATAACTGCAGCAAGTCCATACATGAACGTGCAGTCAGTCTTGCATTAGCATTTTCAATTATGTTTATCTGGCTAACTCGCCGATTGCCACTAAATAACATCTGATCATATTCATGCAGGCGTCCAGTGCACCCGTTATAATTGTTACTCTGCTGTTTTATTTTACCTATTTACGCCTCTTGTCAACTCCACCACCAAAACTACTTCATGTCTTTTATTTTGGAATTACTGGTTTTGCTCAGATTTAATATTATTATATAGGGCTGTTCGATATAACGATATATACAGTGGGGCAAAAAAGTATTTAGTCAGCCACCGATTGTGCAAGTTCCCCCACTTAAAATGATGACAGAGGTCAGTAATTTGCACCAGAGGTACACTTCAACTGTGAGAGACAGAATGTGAAAAAAAAATCCATGAATCCACATGGTAGGATTTGTAAAGAATTTATTCATAAATTAGGGTGGAAAATAAGTATTTGGTCACCTCAAACAAGGAAAATCTCTGGCTCTCACAGACCTGTAACGTCTTCTGTAAGAAGCTTTTCTGTCCCCCACTCGTTACCTGTATGAATGGCACCTGTTTGAACTCATCATCTGTATAAAAGACACCTGTCCACAGCCTCAAACAGTCAGACTCCAAACTCCGCCATGGCCAAGACCAAAGAGCTTTCGAAGGACACCAGGAAAAGTATTGTAGACCTGCACCAGACTGGGAAGAGTGAATCTACAATAGGCAAGCAGCTTGGTGTGAAAAAATCAACTGTGGGAGCAATCATCAGAAAATGGAAGACATACAAGACCACTGATAATCTCCCTCGATCTGGGGCTCCACGCAAGATCTCATCCCGTGGGGTCAAAATGATCATGAGAACGGTGAGCAAAGATCCCAGAACCACACGGGGGGACCTGGTGAATGACCTGCAGAGAGCTGGGACCAAAGTAACAAAGGTCACCATCAGTAACACACTACAACGGCAGGGAATCAAATCCCGCAGTGCCAGACGTGTTCCGCTGCTGAAGCCAGTGCATGTCCAGGCCCGTCTGAAGTTTGCCAGAGAGCACATGGATGATACAGCAGAGGATTGGGAGAATGTCATGTGGTCAGATGAAACCAAAGTAGAACTTTTTGGTATAAACTCAACTCGTCGTGTTTGGAGGAAGAAGAATACTGAGTTGCATCCCAAGAACACCATACCTACTGTGAAGCATGGGGGTGGAAACATCATGCTATGGGGCTGTTTTTCTGCCAAGGGGACAGGACGACTGATCCGTGTTAAGGACAGAATGAATGGGGCCATGTATCGTGAGATTTTGAGCCAAAACCTCCTTCCATCAGTGAGAACTTTGAAGATGAAACGAGGCTGGGTCTTCCAACATGACAATGATCCAAAACACACCGCCTGGGCAACAAAGGAGTGGCTCCGTAAGAAGCATTTGAAAGTCCTGGAGTGGCCTAGCCAGTCTCCAGACCTCAACCCCATAGAAAATCTGTGGCGGGAGTTGAAAGTCCGTGTTGCTCGGCAACAGCCCCAAAACATCACTGCTCTCGAGAAGATCTGCATGGAGGAATGGGCCAAAATACCAGCTACTGTGTGTGCAAACCTGGTAAAGACCTATAGTAAACGTTTGACCTCTGTTATTGCCAACAAAGGTTATGTTACAAAGTATTGAGTTGTATTTTTGTTATTGACCAAATACTTATTTTCCACCCTGATTTACCAATAAATTCTTTACAAATCCTACCATGTGGATTCATGGATTTTTTTTTCACATTCTGTCTCTCACAGTTGAAGTGTACCTCTGGTGCAAATTACTGACCTCTGTCATCATTTTAGGTGGGGGAACTTGCACAATCGGTGGCTGACTAAATACTTTTTTGCCCCACTGTATCGGATGACGATATAAAAATGTCTATCGTTTGTTTCATGATGTCGCAAAATAAACTGTTTACGGCAATATTTTTTCATCGTTTTGATGGTCACTGTAGTGGCTATATAAATTTCTTAATGTTCTCTCTTTCTCTTATATTTTATATAACCACACGACTGATGGACAAGCGCCTGTTTTTATGCGTTGTGGTTGGCAACAACGACGGTAACAGCATCGCGTGTCCGCTTGTTTATGTTCCACATAAACCTTTCACAATAAAGCTCAAGATCCTGTTGAGACTTTTCAAAATAAACTGAATCACGTGAAAGAGCAGATTATTTACGGATGAGAATTAAAAAAGAGCCACTAGGTGCTAAAAAAATAAACCTTAGACTCAAACATTAGAACAGGCTTTTCACCGCAGCACGCTGTGTAATAAATGCTCACAAAGAAAACGGCGGCCGTTACAACTTATGTCTAAAAATGTATAGTTTCATACATCGGTTAAAACACTCGACTCCAGCTACATGACGCGCAGCTGGAAACACTTCCCGCAAGTCGAGCTGCCGGAGATTCACAGAATTTACAGAACGTGTTACATTTTTGTGATTTATATCGTTATCGGGACGATACAATTCTTATATCGGGATATGAGATTTTGGTCATATCGCACAGCCCTATTGCTCTAAGTGTTTAAGGGGTTATTTGTCCCAGGCGTTCATTGGCACCATTTTGGAGCATTGGTGCCATTGTTGACTAACAAATTGAAGAACTTTGCACTGAAACACTCCATCCACACATCTTCTACCATTTATCCAGATGTGGGTCGTAGGCACAGCAGTCTAAGTAGAAATGCCTAGGACCCCTTTCCCCATCCACCTCTTCCAGCCCTTCTGGGGGGACACCAAGGCATTTCCAGGCCAGCCGAAAGACACAATCTCCAGCATGCCCTGAGTCTGCCCTGAGGCCTCCATCCAGTTGGACATATCCAAATCGCCTCACTCAGGAGGCATCCTAATCAGATGCCCACACTACCTTAACTGGCTCATATTGATGTGGAGGAGTAGCAGCTCTACTCTGAGCTGCACCCAAGTGACCTATCTCCTCACCCTATTTCTAAGGGAGCGCCGCTGCCACCACCTTTCAGAGGAAGCTCATTTCTGTCACTCATATCCACGATCTCATTCACTACCCACAGCTCGTGGACATACAGTAGATGAGGCTACACTAAAACTGAAAACTTTGGTACAGCATCCACATCACTGTCTGTCAAACATGGAGTAGCAAAGGGTGGCTACTTTCAGGAATCTACAATATAAGACATATTTAGAGTTATTTATTAATTTTGCTACATAATTCCATATATCTTGCTTCATATATTTGATGTCTTCAGTATGTATCTACATTGTAGAAAGTAGTAAAAATAAAGAAAAACCATTAAATGAGAAGCTGTGTCCAAACTTTTGACTGGTAGTGTATGTTCCTCCACACTACGTTTCTAACGTTAACCGTGTACCGTGTACATTAACCTCATGTTTTACCTGAATTGAGAAAGGATGTATAATGTAAATAGAATTGGTCCTAGCACAAAACCATTTTTTTGTTTGGAAAAGCAGGATGGAAATTTTTTAACTGTTTTTTGAACATTTCTGGCTCTTTTCAGACTTTTTAAAAAAAGTAATCAGTAAGCTAAAATGTGGGGAAAAAAGAAATAAAATTGCTAAGCATCAGCAGGAACAGGTCAGACAAGTTAAAGCGTTTATTGGTCTGAGCGGTGTGTTCGCCGGTTGCCTTGGGGGTGTCGTCCTTTTGTAAGCCTTGCCATTCATCCCTGCACGGCCGGCAGCAGGCCCAGCCTCGCTCTGTTGTCCGTCTGTGACTGTAAACACACAGCTAATTAGTGCTCCCTACAGACTGCAGCGCGGCATCTGGTCAGCCTGACGCGCACAGCCATACACAAACGGAGGCACGCCTGTGTGTGTGTGCATGGATAATTGCACCATATACATGCAAATGACAGATTTGTGCACACATTGCCTCAAACACGAGCAGCGTATCATACAGAGAATCCCAGACACACTAGTGGGTGTTATGTTTTCCCAGCCAACCTCTCGTGTATGTTCTCTATTAACAGGCGGTGGCTGGTGCTGCTCACATTCCTGCTTTTCTGGCATCCATCCTCAGCCTTATCATAATGAGGACCCTATCCTGGGCCCTCAGGCCCCGGTGGCTTGTTTCTGTCTGCCTTTGATGCCAATCTGAGGGCCAGAGGAGGTTTTTCTTTTTTTTTTTGCTTCGTTGTTTGACCGGATGAGTCGAATACAGAGTGCATTCCTTACCAAGTTGTTAAGAGAGGAGTGGTTTAAACACATTCACAGTTGGGGGGACTTCCCTCTTACCGAGCATTCCTGTGCATCAGAACAGTGATCAATCACCTCGCTCTCAGAGGATCTGGTTTATGATTGAACTGCAAAGTTTTAAGAGAAGGTTCTTTATTTCCTTCTCTGAGTTTGCATTCTCCTTGCTCTGTGGGCCCAGTTGAGCTCCTCGGTTTGAATTGCTTTGTGTCATGTTTGCTCTGCTTAATAATTGAATGAACTTGGGAAGAAGCAGGGACTGACTCACTATTTACGTAAGTTACAGCTAAACAATGGTGCTGCCTAGTGTGAGTGCTTAATGCAGCACAGGGCTGTCTGGGTGTTATCACACTTTCTGCTGCCTCTTTGGCGAAAATGAGCGCCGACTCCACTCGTGCTAAAATAATCAATACCCTGTGATTTATTTGTTTTTCTGCAGCTGGAGATCCCATTAGAGATTATCTCCTAAAATCTTCAGAGTTTCTCTAAATGCGTATGTACACTTTCTTTTTGAAATATCAGTAAACAGTGTGTGAGCCTAACACCTGATTGTATAACTAGATAAAGAATTTTGTGTTAATTTGCTGTGTTTCTGGTCTTGAGGGCTTTTAGGCAACTCTCTGCTTCTTAGGGTCAGAAACATTCAAACAGAAATCAAGAACAAAGTGCTGTCTCACTTCCAAGTTATTGAAGTGGATGCAACAGGGTGCTAATCTCTGAGAATGATCACAGAGTCAATATTGATGCCATTATTTCTCGGTGATCTGGCAAATAAGTCCACCCATCTCATTCCCTAACTACCCTGCTGCGATCCGACAGTGCCGATCACTGCAACGCCGTGCCGCCGGGCAAAGAAATCATCAGACTGAAACTGCATGAATCCTATGCTAAATTTAGAGAATTAAGCTTGTTTGATTAGGAAATTGGCAAGACCACGCTTGTTTATTTTAAAGATCCTCCTGTTCAAGCATGTTGTACAACCTTTAGCTGTCATCTTAGCTCACTTAAACTTGTTTTGTTTTTCAAAGTCTCAATGAGATTAGTGGCAATGAAGGCAGCCCAAATAAAAAAGTCCAGCAAAAACACTGTCTCGAGATCTGTATCTTCACCGTGTTAGAGGACATAGTGCGAATGTGGTGTTTAGAGTCTTCTTCACTTTTCTCCAGTGTGTAACAAATCCTATGGATCGACATGAGGAGACATCCTCTGTCATTGAGAAGTATTTCTTAGAACTCTGCTTGCCTCTGGTGATGTTAGTGTGAGCTCACATACATGTGACTGTCATCAGATGGCAGAGCGGTAACAACGAATGACTTTTTAATGCTGCCTGGGTGATTTCCAGCTCTCTGTAATACGTCACATGACGCATTATTTAATGTAAGGTTTGCTTTAGAAGCAGGAATGTTAAAGGTCAGAAAAAGGATATAAGAGCTTTCATCAGTGAGTCTGTATTCATTTTGCCTCCTTTGGGATAATAGGAAGCGCATGCTGCAGACTAGCACGTGTTGTTGTTTGGGTTTATTAAGTTAGAAGAATGACACAGGACGGCTCACACAATGAATGAAAAGAGTCCAGTGTTGAGCTGTAAAGTCTTGTTATGTGCTAGTTAACAGCAGCATCTGCTGTCCTCCTTTCAGCCAAATGCAGGGTGTGAAACTGAGCCCATGATGTTGCTACAGAGTTGGTACAGTTGTTGAGACTAACTGTGAGTTAAAAGATATCATACGTAACATTTAGACTAATTAACATCTATGACAGAGTTATACTCATGATCATTCACACTCTTGTTGATACCTACACCAAAATCACTCGTTAACCTAGTGAGCATGTCTTTGGACCGAAAAGCCCCACAGGTACAGAGAGACATGCTAACTGTAAAACTATTGATGTGAAGCTATAATGTTTTGATATAAAACTGCAAACCTTTTCCAATCAGCGATCACATTTTTGAACCGTGACACGAGAGTCGGTATTTATAGTCAGCTGATATTAGCATGACTGCTGTAAAGTATTGGTAAACGCAAGTAAGGCTGTAGTGTCGCTGCTTGAGTAAGTGTGTCGTTTTGGCGTGATTTACCTTTTTATTTGAAAGAGGAACCACAGAGGAACTATATTATTATCAAGCCAGTGATTTATGACCTTTATCGTGTGAAAGTACTTTACCTGTGTGCAGGACCTGGCATGCTTAGTGATCCATGGTATAAAGTATCAGGGTCTGGGTTATACACTTCGAGCTCACTTTGAGTCTCTGGCTTCTCTTTCATGCTCGTGACTCCTTCTGTCATCTTTGCGCCTCTTGTAACCTCAAACCTCACTTCCTTTTCTTGGTTGGCTCTTAAACACCTGTAAGGCAACCTTCACCCTGCAGCTCGTAGTGGCCCCCCGTCTGATGTTTGTGAACATGCAGTTATCACCTGCTGCTGCTCACCATGTACATGAACAATTATATAAAGGTATAAATGTGAATAGCACTCCACGTCTCTTCTAGCTCTAGCTCTCCTTTTTTCCACCTCATGATTTGTCTTTTCCTCCAGGCTATAAATCACCCTGCCTTTTCAAATCTTACGTTTGCCAGGACGAGCAGTGAAAATAAATTGCATTAATGAGACATCGAGGAGAAGCAGAAATCCGATTTTCTGTCGCAGTCTTCAGCTCTGACTAATGCATTAATGTAGTTCCAGAGGATTGCGGGTCATCCGGTGATGAAGATCTGTAAATGTTTTTGTCACTGGTTCTGTTCTCTGTGTTTATATCTTCACTTAAATCTCGTCAAGCACAGCAGATCCACCTCTACACTGTGCATTATCTTCTAGACGTGCTGATATTCTGTTCTCCAAGGTGGTTTTTTTGTGTGTCTTTAAGAATCATTTCCACTTAGTCATTAAGTATTACTGTCAGATCTTTTCATTTCAGTTGCTGCACTGTTCCACCTTTGTTCCATATCACTTCCGTCCCCTCGCTCTGTCTCTCTCTCCCTGTTTTATGTTGATGGTACTGTTAGTCTGAAGAAATGCTAGAAGGGTTTTTCTTCACTCGCAGAAAGTTTTCAAAGAAAGCCAGAAATGTCTGTTGGCTAGTGCTTCCTCCTGCTTTTTGCCTTCTGCCTTTTCGCTGTGCGTTTGTATTCAGCAGGAAGGCTTGTAGAATTACTACGGCTATTTTCTAGTCTTTGGTGTTAAACATCCCGTGGCTAATGTTCCTCATGTCCTGCTCTCAGACCTGAAGCTCTCATGCTGGCCCAAAGCTACCTGAATTCCAAACTCAAACATTTCCTGTGGCTTAAACTTCCCTTTGATTTTCCCATTTCTTCCTCTGCAGTATTCAGCGGGCAGCTCTGGCCATCATAGAGCACTACTACTGTGACTTTCCGGTTCATAACCCAGCGCTGCTTTCCGCCTCCAAGTCCCGCGCTGCCAAGCATCTGGCTGGCCTCAAGGTGTACAATGTGGATGGTGAGTTCCCAGCAGCCCCTGCTGAGGGTGAGTGGGATGCTTCATGTCTTCAGTGATTTTGGTTGTTCTTTGTGCTCTGGGGTGGTGGAGTCTCAGAGGTCTGCTTTTCCTTCCTTATACTGATCTGTTTGGGCAAACTGTGTGTTTTACTTATTACAACTATCTGTTCAACAAACTGATTATTGTTCAGTCTTTAAAATGCTCACAGACACTGAATATTTCCCTGTTTTCAGACTGACCCACAGCTCAGATCTTTTATCCTGTCTTCCTTCTCTCACCCCAACTAGTCGCAACAGATGGCCCCGCCCCTCCCTGAGCCTGGTTCTGCTGGAGATTTCTTCCTGTTAAAAGGGAGTTTTTCCTTCCCACTGTCGCCAAAGTGCTTGCTCATAGGGGGTCATATGATTGTTGGGTTTTTCTCTGTATGTATTATTGTAGGGTCTACCTTACAATATAAAGCGCCTTGAGGCAACTGATGTTGTGATTTGGCGCTGTATAAATAAAACTGACTATAAAAATTGAATTGAATTGAAATCTATAGATTTAAATAGGATTTTGACATTTAAGAATCAGTGACATTCGGTAAATGAGTGATTAGACACCAAAACTGTTTCTCAATTCTTGTTAGTTTAAATGATGTGGATTAGTTATCTCATATTCAGATTTGTAGTTTGACCACTGACCCTTTTTAAACAACATGTATTTGATATTTGAATTGCCATAATGCCTTTAAACTCCAAGGATTCATATTCGCGCGTTGCCTATTTTTGGGTCCAACATTTAAACGTAACATTTTTAGCTAAAAAAGACCCAAAAAAGTCTCCAAATCTTCTCATTTGAAAACTTTAACAGCAAGTTTGTCTAATGTTTTGCTTAAAAAGAATCCACCTCAACTGTGATCCAGTCTTCAGGGTCATGTTGATTGTCTGGTCACAATTTCCCACACTATATAATGAGATATGACTTGTTTTGTTTAATGACAGAGCAGCAAGAGTCAGACTGAGAAAACCAGCAAATGTCCAACGATTGGCAACATTGTTCCAGTTAATTAGGCTTATTCGCTTAAATGGTTCTGGTCTGTTTATGACAATTAAACTAAATATGGCTGTCTCTAATTATATTTAATATAATATCTGCCAATATTTTGCCCTCATTTCAATGTAATGTGACCACTTAACTGGCAGAATAAATACATCTTTAACACCATTACACAGAGACCACATTGTTTTTGAGTTAACTGTTAGAAACTGCGTTTTTGTGTAGCAGTCGTTCGCTCCAAATGACATTTCAAGTCTCTGCAGGTCGAATCTCCTTAGCTGTGCTGGAATGTGCTAAAACATATAACTGCCTGGAAGGAAGAAAATTGATCTGCAGTCTTGGCATAATTAGAAAATTGACCATTGTAGTATAAAGCACAGGTGATTTGTAGCTGATGTGTTACAACATGCAAAAAAAGTGTGGCTATCTATATCGCCCCGGGCGCACCTTCTGGAGCAGGTGGAGTGTTTTAAACTTGCTCTTCTCTCTGTGTTTTTCCTCACACTGACGCTAACCCGTTAAGACATCTTTAAAGCTAAACTGAAAGCCTACCTGTTGGACAGTAAGTAAATGCAACACTGCCACCAATAAAAGTACCCTCACAGCCTGCTGGTGCTCGCTTTAAACAAAGATATTCCTTCAATGTACTTGAAATGAAAAGCCCCCACCTCCCCCACCCCACTTCCACCCACTCCTATTCTCTCCTTGCATGCCACAGGTTGATGAAAAAGTTCAGCGTTGTCCTTACAACAGCTGGCAGAATGCAACACAAACCCTCGATTAAATTATTGCAGTCCCTTAAGTGTACTCAAGCTTCACTTAAGTGCACTAACTCGACTCCCACCTCTCGGTTTGGTGTTTTATTTTCCTGCCATTTATTTCCCTCCTTTCTTCCTCCTCCTCTCAAATGTTCGTGGGAGGCGTTGACGGAGATGGCTGATAAATCAATAGCTATTACAACACCAGTATTCTCATTTCTCTCTCGAGCCTCATCCTCCTTCATTTTCCTCCCGCAGCAGCTGCTCGGGGACCCCTCCGTCGCTCTCATCGCTCTCTTGTCTTGAGCTTTTACTTCCTACTTCTTGCTTTCTGCGGCCACACTGCTACTGTAATAAATAATTCTGACTCAGGGACAGACGATAATCATTTCTTAATGAAAAACCGGTGAAGCTCTGAGCACAAAACAGCCGTAATACTCGATTAGACTGCGTCCAAATGGCTTTGGGTGAGCTTTGTGATTCCTGGAACAACATTTTAACTGTGTTGTTTAGTCAGCTCAAGTTTCTGTGACTGAACTACCAAATCAAAGAAGCGGAGTGAAATACAGTCACCGCTGTTACAGGTATTTCCTGTTGCAGTCATGAGTAATGGTGCCACTCTTTCAGGCAGCATTAAAAGTCTGATCTGCGTTTTGGATCGTCGTCCCACTTTCTTGTCTGATTGTATGACACATTCCTGAATCTGTGGAATATTCTCATTTCTGTACATGCAATGCTTCCTAATATCCATCGCCCCAGCGCTGGATATTATCTCCCCATTTCTTAACAGTTGGCGACAGTTCTGCTTCATCTACATGCAGCCTAACATTGCTCAGACTTTAAAGAAAAGCTCTTTTTAAGCACGGCTGTTAACAAGATTAGTATCATTTTCACTTGAAAAGTCCACACAGCATTTCATGTGTCCACAGGTACCTAAGCAGTTACACACAATGACACTGTGTGAATAGTACAGGTGGGACTCACCACACATGAGATTCATGATTTTCAACATTTTGTGATACGTACATCTGTTAATATTATTTCATTGATGTAGCTTTAAACTGTGAACTGGCTGTAAACAGGATGTACGATCATGTGGTGTGGCCTTATGACTTCACAGTGTCGGAGAATTCCCAAGTTTATTTGTAAATTTGTGGCTTTAATCTCACAAATCCTTCTCCTAAACTATGAACCCCACTGCTCGGCTCGGTTTGTATTTGTTTTTGTTTTTTTCCAGTATCAGTGCCCCTGAGAAACCATCATACTCCAGATTATTATTGTTCACACCAATGAATTTTCACATTTGAGAGATACAGTTTTGAACTATTGAAGACCCTCTAGACTACTTTTACTTCCACTCGACTTCTAACCGACACGTGTTTCTGTTGTAAGTGTGTCTCGTAGAGTTATTTGAAATCTTCCGTACAGAAAGCGCCACATGGCAAATTCCAAGTGCACCTTCCTTCCCCTGACATTTAGTGTAACGTTTCCCGCCCGTAAACCTCATGTCAGTGCAGTGATGCCAGGAGCAGAGTTGGGAGGGGGGGTCCATGAATTATTCTGTTCATGCTCGATCCCTGCCCCGCATTAATAATTCGCCAGCGCTGCCATCTTTTAACCTGCATTAACATCAGGCGGGGTTCATCAGCCGCCTCCAATTTCTAATTCTAAAAATGTAAACTTTTGAAGTTGCCCGAGACCCTCATTTAATTGCACTCCCCGTACCTCCTGAAGGCAGAGTAATGGAAGTGTTTGCATATCAATGGCCCGTACATGGGGGAAGGAATGTGTTTTGGATTTTCCACTGATGACATCGCTCGGAACAATAAAAAATTCAGACTTTGTGCGGCTCTTCTTGTCAGCTTCTGGGGTTTTAAGTGTTGCAGGTGATAAAAGGAAATGGACTGAGGTTTATGTGCATTAATAATCTCCCCCCTTCACTCTAACAGCAGCTTGTTCTCTCACATTGCACTCTGTGTCATCACCAAAGATTTCTTTCTTCCTTCACCGGCCGCTACCACCTGTGAACACTCTCATACATGCGTTTAACCCTTCCCGTCAATCTGATTTTGCCGCGGCAGGTCCCGGAAACAACGCAGCAGCGGGAATCGCCCATTCTCAGTCCAGAGCGATGATCGCAGCTGCCGCCCGCCGCAGAGACACCAGCCACAACGAGCTGTACTACGAAGAGGCCGAGCACGAGAGGCGCGTCCGCAAACGCAGAGCACGGTGAGTCGGTCAGATCAAAACGCGTTTCAAGCAGTAAAACACAAAAGCCTGCTGTTATTGAAACTGCTGTTGTTTGCTGTTTCCCCTCCCAGGCTGGTGGTGGCAGTAGAGGAAGCGTTTACACACATTAAGCGCATGCAGGAGGAAGAGCAGAAAAAAGCACCTGGGGATGTTATGGACCCTCGAGAAGCAGCACAAGCCATCTTCCCATCCATGGCTCGGGCTCTGCAGAAGTACCTGAGGACCACCAAGCAACAGCACTGCCACAGCATGGAGAGCATCCAGCAACACCTGGCCTTCTGCATCACCAACAACATGACGCCCAAGGTCAGTCCTGTGACCTCTACACACGGCATTCGGCCTTTCTTTGGGGGTCATTTCAGTGAATTATATTTATATAGTGTCAAATAAGGTAACGAACCTACAAGGAAAACAGAGAGAAAAACCCCAACAATCATATGACACACTACGACCAAGCAAAAGTGGGAAGGAAAAGCTCAATTTTAACAGGAAGAAACCTCCAGCAAAACCAAGCTCAGGGAGGGGCCATCTGATAAAGACAGGACATAACATGCTGTGGAAGAAGGCCAGAGATTAATAATAACTAATATTTAAATGCATTTTTATAATATAATGGTTTCATACTTCCTTCTTTTCCAGGCGTTCCTTGAGAGCTACCTGACTCCAGGTCCAACCGTTCAGTACAGCCGGGACTTCTGGCGAGCCCGTCAGTGGACGCTGATCAGCGAGGCGTCAGTCACCAGCGGCCTGAAAGACGGCACCATCTTCCTGCTCAAATGTGTGGACTTTAGCCTGGTGGTGACATCCAAGAAGATCCCCTACATCCAGATGTCCGAGGAGTACATCGATCCCAAATCACACAAGTTTGTCCTGCGGCTACAGTCGGAAACATCTGTGTAGGACGCCAGATGTTTTATTTTTATTTCACACCCTGTTGCTCTCCAATATTTTCATTTTGGGTTTTGCAGTTTTCAATTTTTACTTTTTTAAAAATATATTATATATGAATCTAGCTATCGCACACGTTTGAATATATTGATCTTTTATTGTTGATAAAATCGAAAAAAGAAGAGTTGCAGCAGGATTTTTGCTCACTGGATTCTGGACGCGGTTGAGTGCACATGCTCTGTGTGTGTGTGTGTGTGTGTGTGTGTGTGTGTGTGTGTGTGTGTGTGTGTGTGTGTGTGTGTGTGTGATGTAATTTTGTGTCAAAACAATCACCCCTTCAAACAAGATGGGAACAAGTAGCATTTAAAGGTTGACATCTCCACAGAGAGCAGTTTTTGTGTTGGATTTCCATGAGACGGACAGAGTAACAGGAGGAAAGTGTGTTGTTTTGTTGTTTTGTGTACACTTGGAAGTATTTGAATATTTTTGGACACCAAAAAAAATAAATGGACTTATATATACAAGAATGAAACAACTTCAGTTTCAGCATTAAATGCACATTCACATGACGGTGGGAATGATCTCAGTCTGCACATAAAGGAAGAGGCACGCCTCCTCAACACTTTTTCCTGACAGCTGAGACGTCACACTCCACCGTGTCCATCCTGTGGCGTGCGGCCCACGCCCTTGAGCGCTAATTTTAGCAGCCAAAGTTGGGACTCTTTGAGTTGTTTTCAGTTCCTCTCCAGGTGCAACGGAGCACAAATCTGAAACATTTCCAATCCAGTCAGGAGCGACGCAAGCGTGCCGTGTTTGAACACCAGGGTGAACTTGGCATGAACCGGATAATAGGAGACGCACTGAGATGGACACGTGCCCAAAAACATTTGCCCTGCCTCAGCGGTTCGGTAACCTTCTCAGGGCTTTCATGTCGCCCACATCTGCCTGACGTGATGGAAGGGGAAGGCAGCGGGAAAGAGAGACCCAGCCATCATGTTGGAATTAAAAAGTACTACTGATTTCTCCAGACTTTGGGTTACAAAGCAGATGTATTCATTGTGTGTACATTCTCCTTTAGACCTCAGTCTTCAAATAATGGTTGAAGTTACAGGTAACACCTCTCCCACCTGGCGTGAGGTGGGCGTTAAGTTACCATTGTGTCCATTTTCACAGCACTGACCCTCCTTTTTCTAAACTACTGTCTGCAAACACTCCACGTTTCCTTTGTTTTGTTTGGGTTTTGACATATGTATGCACACGTGGTGCAAGTATGCACCTTTTACCTTTAACTTACCCCTGCTGCAATGCTTTTAATTTGAAAATTCAAGAGAAAATGTTAAATTTTCTTCCTCTGTAGTGAAGTGAAAACAGACATTAATGCTTAATTTGCAAGATGAGCAACTAAACAACTGGCTTAAACAAACAGCAACATGTAAAGTCTGATTCCATCTTTCAGGGCTCACAGGGTTTCATTATGTATGATGATAAATCACCAGAGTCTTTATCAGCAGTGAGAGCTGCGGCAGCAGGGCGGAACCTCCTTCCCAACTGGACTGTCTGGTTTTCCTTTACTGCCTCGTCTCACCCCTGTTGTCTGACAATTCCCTCGAGGTCAGTCCTTTCATGGAAGGCTCAGAAGGGATTCTCTCGCCTGCTGAATGGGTTTACACCGGCAGGCCAGAAAAATACAGTTAAATGAAGTTAAAATGACACGTGTCTGTTCCTCTGTTACTGTCGAAACTGATAATACTGATCTGGTAAAATCACCAAAGAGAGGGGGAGAAAAAGAAGAGTCGCACTGAGCACGCTCAAGAAGACATGCAAGCAGTATAGCTTTGCCTGAGAGCAAGGTTGTCCCCTACTGCCCCCTGGTGATGCAACACAGCATTGTCACTGCATCTTTTCAGACAAAAAGAAAAAAACTACTGGTAATTTTATACTATAATTATTTCACTGTAAACAAAATGTTAAAACACCTGCAAAAAAGTCAGATACGTGCTGTTTTCTGTGTGACACGTCCACAGCAAATCTTTTTTCTTTTCTTTTTTTAAATTTTAAACACGTGTCATTGGTCAGATTTTGTACCAACTAACTAAACTTTGTATGATCCTGATGTGATGGTGCCTCCTGTTTTTAAACTGTATCTATTTATGTAAGCGTGTGTGTGTTTGTGTGTGTGCCATTCCAGTTCACACAACCAGCCCCAACCCGACCCCCTCCTCCACCATCTGTCACACTGCTGCCAAGTTACAGTCCTCTGTCA